>NW_020884894.1:8215692-8919875 GCF_003945725.1 Corapipo altera | reverse complement strand
CCGCCGCCGCCGCCGCCGCCGCCGCCGCCGTGGTGCGGGTGGTGGTGGTGGTGGTGGTAGTGGGGCGCGCCGCCCTGCGCCGCCGCCGCGGCGATCACCGCCGACACCACGGCGGCCGCCGAGCCCATCTCCTCGGCCGGCACGGAGCCGCCGGCGGCCGCGGCCAGCTGCTGCCCTCTAGCATAGCCATCGAAGGCGCCGGGCAGCGGGTGGTGGCTGCTGTTGATCAGCGCCTCCACCGCGTCCTCGGGGCTGAAGCCCAGCGCCTCCGGGTTGAGCTGCTGCGGGTACCCCGTCATCCAGTAGTAGTCTTCCAGGTGGGTCTTCTGGTCGGAGCCGGAGCCGGGGCTGGGCGCCGAGAAGCTGGGGGACGGGGGCACGGAGCTGCAGGGCGTGCTCATCGGGGTGGAGGAGAGCGATCCCCCGGCGATCAGGCGGCCGCACTGGCTGATAATGCGATCGGTCTCCACCGGCTCCTTTTTCACTTCAAACTTCATCAGATCGAAGTCATTAACATATTCCATGGCCAGGGGACTGGTGGGCAGGTCGGAGCTGCTCATCGCCAGCTCTGATGCCATCCTTTTGCTGCCGAGAGTCCTCCAGAAAGGGTGCGCTCCGGGAGCGAGGGGGCTGCTCTGAGTCGCCACCGGGTGAGCCAGCTTGATTTTTGGCGAGCTCCGCTCCGCTCTCCTGCTCTGCCTCCGCTCCGGTCCGCCCCGGCGGCTCCGCTCCCGCTCCGCGTTATCCCTCGCAGAGGCTCCGCTGATGCATCAGAGCGCGGGGCTCTCGCTATTCGCCTTTTGCATAGAGGGTTTTTTTTTTTCCTCCTCTCTCCCTCCCTTCTCTCTCTCCTCTCGCTCTCTTTCGCAGCTCGCGAACCGCAGCTGGAAGTGTTAGCTGGTGGTGTTGCGAGTAAATTTGTTGTTGTTGTTGTTTTGTTTTGTTATTTTTAACACTTCATGGTGCCTTTCCTCTGGGCTCTCTCGTGCAAAGTGCAGAGCGAAGAGAGAGGTTCATCGGGGGAGGGAGGAGGGAGAGAGAGCAAAGGCGAAAAAAAATAAAAAAAAAATCACAGTCTGTATCGCAACCAAAATAATAATAATTAGAAGAGTTAAAAACAAAAAAAAAAAAAAAAAGGAGAGAGAGGAAAAAAAAAAAACAAACACAACAACTCGGCCTCAAAGCTACAGCAAGAAGATGAAAAATATTTAAAGGTTTGATCCGGCAGGAGAGTTTAAAGCATTGCGGGGTTTTATAGCGCCCCTGACGTCACACGGGACACGGGCTCGGGGCTGGGCCAATGGGCGCCCGCCGCCCGGGCTCATTAGCATAGGAGTATAGCGACAGGGAAACTTTCCGGGCTGTCAGTCAGGGCTCAGCTGACTGTCAGCGCCCGCTTAACCCCCTCCTGGCCGCCGGGGCCGCGCCTGGGCACGGCACGGCTCGGCACGGGACGGGGCACCCGCCGGGCCGCTCCTCCCGCGCCGCACCGGGCGAGCGCCCTGCCCCGGGGCGGGGTGCCCGGGAGCTGCCCCTGCCCGCCCGCACCGGCACCCGAGGGCGCGGGGGAGCTCCGGTCGGCCGGGAGGAGGGAGGAAGGGGGAGCGTCGGGCGCGGCGCCCCAAGGGGAACCCGGCAGCGCCCGGGGGGGAGCGGGCGGCGCGGGGGCAGCGCGGGGCTCCGCCGTGCCCGGCGCCGGTACCTGCGAGCGGGCGGGCGGCCCTTCCCCCGTGCCGGCCGCGGGCCATCGCTCCGCTCCCCCGCAGCGCCCCGCGCACTTATTGATTATTTCGGTAGAGGGACGGGGCATCGATCCCTCCGTTCCCCTCCCCAGCCCGCTCGGAGGTGCGAGAGCCCCGCAAGTTTGCAAGCTCCGCGCCGCCTCCCTCCCCCCCACCTCTCCCGGCGCCGCACTCGGCTTGCCGGCCCGGGCTAATTAATTTAATACATTTAGAACTAATTGTATTTACTTTCGTCTCCTCATCACCTCCCACCTCACCCCCCCCCCTCCCGTCTCCCTTTCCCCTCCGGGAGGGGGCTGGGGCCGGGCCGGGGGCCGTGGAGCGGCAGCGGCTGGAGAGGAGCGGAGCGGCTTCGGTTCGAACCTCGACAGCGCCATCTCTCGTCCACAGGTCAGTGCCGAGCGGCCGGGCCAGCGCGGGGACGGGACGGGACGGGACGGGACGGGACGGGACGGGACGGGCCCCCCGTCGGGGCGGTGCCGCCCCCGCAGCCGCCGCGGTCCCGCCCGGTCCCGACTGCACCCGCCGCGGGGCCGGGGAGAGCCGCAGCCTCCCGGGCTGCCAGTCTCGATTTTCCGACCGGGCTTTATGGGAATATCGATAGAATTAAAGTTACTTGTAATTCCGTGATAAATGAGATGTCTCTAGTAAGTAAGATTAAGTGCGGTGCTATAAAGTTGTTTATCTGAAAAGTAATTCTCAGAAACCTGACTTCTGACACTTGGTCATATATTAAACCTGCTTCTTGAACATTGTACTTCAAATCCTCCCTTCTCCCCATGCCCGGTCCCTTCCCCCTCGGAGTTCGCTATTTATAACCCCACTCAGGGTATCTCTCTGTAGGTGCGGGCAAGGCTCTGGGTGATTTTTCACCAACTGTGAAAGTCATCATTTGCAATAGCCAAAGAATCTCTGCTTAGGAAATAGCGCTTGGCGAGTGGATTTACGAATGGATAACATCTTCTGACTATGCCATTATCAGTGTGAGTGCCAGTACTAACATCTGAAAGTCATACAGCATGTACTGTTCCTGGCAGCTAAAAGGGGTAGGGCATACTGCGAATTTAGGAAGATAACCACATCTAGAAATGATCATAGTGGCAATTCTGTAAAGATAAAAAAATGCTACCAACATCTCTAACAAAATTAAAATAACAATTCTGCACGGTCCCAAAACACACCCGCACACACAGAGCCGTGGACATCTGCTGGCTTTATCTTACAGACTGCGATTCATGACAAAGTTAATACAAGTTAACTACTCGGGCTGGCTTTCCTAGTTCTTCACTTTGTTGGAATCAACAGAACTTCCAGGCTCACGGCATAAATCCCCTCAGGACAGTCCAATTCCCTGTATTTGTTTTTTACCAGAGTAAGATGAATGTGGCACTGTATATCACTTAACATGCTCACCTATGAGAGACATTTATGTGTGCTAATATTTTTAAATGGAAAGGTTATGGCGTTTCAGAATGTACAGTTGTACTATTTCCCTTGCCCGTGTGGTAGAAGGCTGTGGAAATGTGGCTCCAGCCCCATAAAATAGTTTGTTTGGATGTGAGGATTCAAAGTGCTACATTTGCAAACGAGTAAATTTCCTGAGTAAACTCTGAACTCTAGACAAAGAGTATGAAATTGTGTGAGCTAATGGGGACTGTCTCTTAATTGATACCAATGTAAGCAAGTGCTGCAAATTAATTGAAGCTCTGACCTACCAGAACAGCGAGTAAAATTATTAGTTGTACAATATTGTTCTTGTGTGATTGTTACACAGAACTGCTGCACCAAAATGTCTCTACTGTTCAGCGCAGCAGAGAAAAAAAGATTATTAGCAATTTTTGGATAACCTTCAGAAGCAACATTCTCCTCCCTACACTATATAATTCGCATTTTAGTAGTATTTTTCTTTATTATTTGGCTATTCACAATGGGTGTCTAAACATTTACAGTCCTCTATTAACAGTGTTTCTTCCATAACAATCACACACTTTCATTTCAATTAGAGCTATTCAGTCTTCAGTTTTTCCACAATTATCGCAGGCCAATTCCCTCAGACTGCTCCCTTTTCCCAACACTGTTTGTAACAATCCTGCCCTGAGCCAGGCAGAGGGAAAACTCCACCATCCCTCTCACAGCCTCTTGCTCTGGCTTGTTTTTAAGCATCCCTGTTCGACGACGTACCGTGGAGCCCTTCTTGCTCCCAGTGTGCCGCTGACCTGGTTCATAAGCCTCCAAACTAATGTATATTTATTGTGGGAGAGTTTTCTGACAGATCGTGCAGGGGGGACGTGAAACATTAACTCCAAATCCACTGGGGTCGGCCTGCGCTGAGCACGCCAGCAGCTGAGGCAGGAACTTCCACCGCTGGAGTGTGTGTGTGTGTGTGTGTCTGTACCCAACACACGAGACTGAGCAGAAACGAACGTGCAGGTTCTGTGTTATATGGACTCAGGGTGTAATTTGTTATAACTTAAACACATATCAAGGCCAACACATTAAGTACAGTTACTGCTCCTTTTGTTTATCTAGTGTCTTATTTTATGGTGCAGAACTAAACAGTGTCCGCTGAATTTAACTACGAAACCAGCCAAATTGATTTCAGAAAGACTTCTTCGGAGTAGCAGAGTGATAAGGCATAAACTGCTCCTAGGTGCAGTGCTAGATAAATCCTTTTAACAGTCTTCAGATCAGTTAACAGGGTAAGTAAATCACATATCACTGTTAGCAGATTTATGGGAGAGAATTAATAGAATCAGACGAGATAATCTGGTAGGGATAAAATTGCTGAGGAAACAGTCCTGCCTTATATTGGAGAGTATGAAACAACAGTCTGATTACTGGGAGTCATTATGGATTGGTGAATTATGAGCTAAATCATCATAAGAGTAATTCAGTATTTATTAATTCTTTTCTCTTTAAACAACTCACAGACGCAAATAAAAGCCTCTCTCTCTTTGAAGACACATTCTTTATATATTTTTATTGGATGTAATTTACTATTTGCATTACCTGTATTTACTTCATAATTGAACATTTTGCATTCAAATTTATGTAATGCATAATGCTTGAGAATATATTTCTCCCTTATTAGCATAAATAGTCACTTACCTCATGAATTACTAACAAAGTTTATCTGAAAATATAAGTATATTTTTTATTAAGTGGAACACAAACATATGTACAATAAATTCTGATTTTCCAGTAGTTGTTGCAGAAACATAGAACAACCCCGTATCTGAGAAGAGGGAAAAGAAGCAGCAGCGAAGAAGCAGAATCAATTACTCTGTGTGTATATGTGACAATAATTTCTTCTGTCAATGTTTTGTTTATTTTTAATAAAGGGTGAGTGACTCAAAGGTTTGCTTTAGAAGGAGCAGATGAAAAAAAGGCTCTCCACAGTGAATTTCATCTTTCTTCCCCCCAGTATTTTCCGATGGACTTTTCTCACTGGTGCTGTGCCACTGCAGCCTTTGCTCTGGTGTTGCTCCTGCTGACCCGCTGCACGCCATGAATGGATGCTGCTCTACACCCACTTTCTCATACATTTCCCTTTTTCACCTAATCCTGTTTTTATGCTTGGTTTTACATCCAAATAATCAATATAATTTAGGCCCATTCTGCAGTACTAACACAGCCTTGCTTATTCAGAGAAAACCCCAACCCTATTGACTTCAAAAACGGTGGGATTGAATCCTTGATCCCATTGAAACCAATGACAAAACTTGTATTGATTTCGGTGGAAGCAGGATCAGGTCCTTGATGTTAGCAATTTGTTTGTGTCAGAGGGCTGATCCTACAAGAAATGAAAGAAAGCATAGATCTGCTGGCAGGAAATCAGGTCCGCTCCCCAAAATTCAGAGGCGAAATTCCCAGTTAACCAGTGATGGATCTCCTTCACGCTCAGGGTTTATCATCGTGGTATGGCGTGGTAGGGCGCCTGTGTAATTTTGTCTGGTCCTCCTGGGAGCATTCAAATGAGCACATCTATAAATGTAGCACAGCAAAATGAGCTACTTTTGCCACTCTCGCTTTTCGCGAGCCCGGTACAATCCATTTCTGTGACGACAGTTTTCTGCCCCATACGCATCCAATACTGCTCTTTTATTTTAAGGCTGAGAAAATCTTCCCTTTAAACTCACGCTGAGCATCAAATTGGACTCCACTTGCAGCTGAACATCTTGGCTGTCTCTTCCTTTCCTCCATCAGCTCCAGTATATTTTATGTAGAATTCTCTCTGTTGATGAAACTTGCTTCTCCTCTCTCTTCGCTTTCTGGTTTTGTATTAGTGTTACCGAATCCACCAGACTTGGCGCATTTCAAAACTGTGCAAAAAGGGAGAAAAAAATTGTTTTATTTTCCTATACAGTCTCCTATTTGGCCATTTTGCACAGACCCTGAATATGCAACCTATTTTCATTTGTCTGTACAGTTTCTATTGCTATATTAGAAAAAAAGTAGCTTGAAAAGTCAGGCTTAAAGACACATCTTGGTTGCTTTTGTGTTGCATCCAAGAGGGCTTGTGTTTTAGCTCTAGAAATTGTGAGGTTTTAGCAGCTGCTTCGATTTTATTCCCCTGGAAGTGCCTGACAGTCACTATGTGGAAGACGCAGCATCGGTGCTACACCTGAGTGCGTGAGTTTGCTCTGTCTACCCTGAGTCCTAATGAAGTGACAGCTTTTTAGCAGTCAGAATATTTTCACTGATCACTTATAATGTTCATAAATTGCTAGAAATACTCCAAATAACTTTGTATGATCCAGAAGCAGTTTCTCTACCTGGAGGGAAGACAGCACTGAGGTGCAACTGAAAAGCTGCAAGTGACTCTTAAGACGTGGCTGAAGGTTGGTGTCACCAGATTTGCACTGTGCTTGTTTCATGATGCATGTCCTAGTTTACTAATTGTCATGAACAGCTTTTGCCCAAATGTAAAAATCAATGAAGACATTTTTGATGCTATAAACCCTATTTATTTAAAAGAAATAAAAACTGAAATGGCAATAAAGATTTTTATCAAGCTTTATGGTGGGATTTATCATTTATAACTTGGATGATCATGTTCAGCTATACAACATGGTGTTTGCTCTGAATTTAGCTGAAGTGGGTAAATGGAGAACCTGGTAAAACCTCCTGCACAAATTAATCTGAAAACTCTACAGAAGCAGAAAACTAGCATTAGTTAAGGAAGAGAATAAAACGATTACATAAATGTTATATATCTGAGCCCTCCTGATAATGTCCTGTAATATGCACGCTGCATTTGTATCTATTTGAACTCAGAAAAAATTATTGGTGCTTTTCTCCCTTTCTGCTCTGCATTAAGTTGTTTCAACAGCAAGAATGGTTGCAGTGGCAGCAGGAAAAAATAAGGGAATTTTATATGCTATCTCTTTCTTAAAGTCAGCCTTCAGTAAGTGGTGAGGAGGGCACGATTCTGACATGATGTTTTGAAGTGTAACTGTGAAGGTTGAGATGGTCTTTATTAAAACCTGTGAACTTCAGTAAATTTTGAACAAATCTGTGATTTAATGTCTTGAAGTGCGAGATGGCACAAACTCATTAATTTCTGGTGATAAACTGCGCTGCATGCGATGGGCTGAGCACCACGCTCTGGACTTATTCCCTGTAAACAGTAAAATACGATAAGTACTTAAAGTAACTGATGGGGTCTTTAGCAGCACAAGGTTCTTGGCTTACATGACCTAAAAAGGTTCATTATAACACAGGAGGGCTGGCGTCGAGCCCCGCGGCTCTGGCAGCTCTGTGCGGGGAGGGTCACTCTGGGCGCGGGGAGGGAGGTGTAAAAGCGAAGCCAATTCCAAGCGGCAGCTTTTCCCCCGCTGTGCACCCGGGTGGCGCTGACAGAAACGGCTCCGGGGCGTGCAGGGGGAGAGGGATCGGGCCATAAAAACTTTACACGGCATCAATAAGAAGAGACACTTGGAGATGGATGGAGGGCTGGTGACTGCGGCACAGACAAGGAGGGAGCTCCAAACCCTGCACCCCCGGGCAGGACCTCTGTTGGTCCCTGTCCGTCTCGGGGCAGGCGGAGTGCTTGCCCACACGGCAGAGATGCCTCAGACATGAGGAGAGCTGTCGGATGAAAGGTGGTTATGAGCACAACGAGTTATAAACCAAAACCCCGGATGAGCTGTACGTATAAGAGCACACAAGGATCTTACGTTACCTCCAACCTTTAATTATCTGACTGAATCTGGCCTAACCTGCTTATCTTCTGAGCATTACTCATTAGGCTCTGGCAGGAGGAGGTGTCAGTGGAATACAGGACAGGTTTGGAACCAACACCTTCGCCAGTTGAACTGGCAGGAGTTGAAGCTTAATCATGGGCAGAAATGGGGAGGGGGGGAGTGGGGAGGTCTTTCCCCCTTCCCAGTCTGTCCCTCTAAAATGGATCCAGATGACTCCAACTCCTGCCCTCTCCAGCCAAGGTAAGCCAGCTCCCATCCCAGCATTCCCCTCCCATTCCCCAAATTCAATAGCCCAACTCCACCTATGGTTAAGGATGCCAGGTTTGAGTTCTGTGGCAGGAGCTTGGCTGCTGGATCTGTCTTCTTGAGTATGGTGATATAGCAGCATCTGTCAGAAAATCTATGTGAAAACAGTACCCGTGCCAGCAAATGGAAACTGTAGCTTTCTAATCAGCTACATTTGATTTGGTTTGATATATTTAACTTCTTTTTTCTCCCACGATTGGCAAATGTGTTATTCTTCTACAGAAATAAAAACAACCTGCAATTTACTGGATTGCTTTACACAGTCTTGGTGCAAAGAAATGTATGTCATTATGACATCTGATATCTTTCAGTGTCATTGTCTTCACCATGTGAGGGATGGAAAGTCTATTTATTTCCTTCTACTCCATCAGAATTGGTTCACTGTTATGGGGGTGCTGGGCAGACCCAGTTCAAATTTGTCTCCATCCGGAGTCTGGGTCATTCAGAAACTCTAATCCTAAACTAAAAGGAAATTATAAAAATACCCATGAAATTAATTTTCACACCTGCAGTTGGAATTAATAATGGCAACCAGAGTGGCATCCTATTTCAGCTCCCTTGAGGTGACTAACAGTCCTGGTCATTAATATAATCCCAACCACCAGAGGAATTCACTGTCTGAGGGATCTACCATGAAAAACAAATGATCCCCAGAGCTATGCCTGAACAATGGAAAATGGCTTTAGTCATGTATTAGTCATTTTATCACAAGATTGTATTTTTGCACTGGGAAGTTTGTGCTCTGATATTAAAAGAGAACAGAACAGAACAACAGCATTTGACTTGGTAATTTGCACACAGGGTTTGATTATGTTTGAGCTTCTTCGCTTTAGAAGGATGTGTGTAAATGACTAAGAGCAATAAATGAAGTCTTCTAAGTGTGAGGCTTTCTCATGCAAAGTTTGCCTGCATTTATTACTGTCTGTGCTTAGCACCAGTCCTGCATATATCTGTTGGTGATGCTTGTAGTTGATCTTGATAAGGGAGTGGCCTGTTGCTAAAATGCTGCTTGAATTTTCCCGTTTCTGCTTTTCTGCCTTAATTGCAAGGGATGAAATGTGTCAAGTGTCTGCTTCACTCGGCTGGGAATCACGGTACTGCCTCTGCAATTTCCCAGCCTTCAAAGATGACATGCAGCTCGCAAACTATAAAGCTAAGCGACTGCTCGGTGGCTCTGAGCTGCCTTCAAAAGGCATTTGCTTCTAGCAGTGGAGCAGCATTAGGACTTCAAGCAGGGCACAGAATAGGTGTGCACTCGAATCCCTTAGCGGAACCATCTTTCAGAAGGAGTTTCTCTAATTATGTTTATTTAATCCTACCCTAATGGCCCCACGTGATATGCTCTGAGTGTCTGAAATGTTTCAGCTTTATTCTCCTGAGCTCTAAAGACCAGGTTGGATTGTGGCAAGCAAAAAAACTGCTCCCTCTGCCCCAGGAGCCATCTGCTCAGGGTGTGAGCACATAATCACACATAAAAAAGTCTCTTGCCTCTTCTTAAACATCTCATCTTCTAAGAGGTTTTTTTAAGACAGTACACACCTATCACACGCTTACTGCATGCACTGTTCTGGGAGACAGTAATAGCCTCATGGTGCTGCTGAAGAGGCCTTTCTGTACATGAAGTTGTTTAGTTCCATATTTACTATGTTATACAAAGGGCCTTAAAGTTCTATAGCAGTGGTGCAGCACAAGAATTAGACTTGGAGAGAGGGAGAAAGAGAGAGAGAGAGAGCGAGAGCGCTGGAGATACCAGCTTGTCCCCCTGTAATTTGTACAGAGATTTCAGCCACAGCTTTTTCCTCTCCATTTAGAGCAGTTACTAAGATCAGTTACTGTGAATGTAGCTTGTGTTATTCCCTGTGGAGTAGGAGACAGGTAGGGCAGTTTCTGTCTTTATTCTTTCTGTCCTCTCTACAGATTTACACCTTTTATAGCTGTTAAGGTAACTACCAAACTACTTAGAGACTGGCCTCGTGCAGTGGCAGGCTAGCACTTTCTGGTGTTAGTTTAGCCCCAGCAGGTTTAGATTCCATCTCCTGCAGTCTCTTCTAACAGGGATTCATTTTTTTATCTG
Source organism: Corapipo altera (assembly GCF_003945725.1). Lineage (NCBI taxonomy): Eukaryota > Metazoa > Chordata > Aves > Passeriformes > Pipridae > Corapipo > Corapipo altera. The sequence continues at coordinate 8,909,547 of NW_020884894.1, read as the reverse complement.
CCTGAAATTCAAGGTTCAGCCTAAAGTTGATTCCAGCAGCACTCGGCTAAGTCCTTTTGTAAGAGATGGTCCAAAATCCAGCATTAAGAGCCACTAATAAGAGGGGTGATACACCATAAGGTTCCTGTAATTTTCCAGATGACTCAAATAGCCTGCTGTTAGTAAATCTAGCCTTGCAAATTTAGAGGAAAGATATCCATCATGCCACATTATTCTGCAAGTACAGCTGGGAGTGAAAGGCCGACTGTAGCTGGATGGGGACAGTCTCAGTGAAGAATGGGGATACCCACACCTTCATATCACCAAAATTAAACAGGTCAGTACAAAAAGGTGCACTTAACTCCACAAAGGTCATGTAGTGCCTTTAGTTTCATGGGTCAAGCTACCACATGTGAACCCTGATGCCTGGTCACTGCACTGCTACATAACATTCCTGGTATTAGAAAGAATTTGCACCACCATGTCAGCTCACTCCAGCAGTTGCCAGCTGCATAGATTAATTTTTAACCTCCTTTTCATTTTCCAGGGCTAAGGCAGATGAGTAAACACTTCACACCAAGCCTCAGCTGGGCAAACTGTTGTTGGATCAGCGGAGGCGACAGTTCCTGAGGGTCCATCCTTTCGTTTCCCAGATCCCCCTTCTTGATTTTTCCATCTTCACAGAAGTTTCATTTTGCCTGCTGGCCAGACAACCAGCATGAATCCCTCTGATGCCTGTTTGCAGCAAAGGTGCTGCAAAGCTGCATTTACCATAGCAGAGGAGGGCTGCTACAGGATTTCCTCAAGGAAAAACAGAAGTTCAGTTTTAGGCTTCTGGTGGGTTCTCTGAAAGATAACTAAACTTTGCATACATCACTATCTGGAACTTGATCTTGGGGTCAGAAGTACAAAGCGTGCAAAGAGTCTGCATAAGCGAGAACGACACGTAACCCCCTTCGTTATCTTCACTATCACCTACTTTAACAATACTCAGGTTTGGAGAGGGTCATCCTACTTTTTTAGACTCAGATGGCAGCTGGTAGGGATAGAAGCAGGACTTCCAATCAGAATTGTCTTCTTCGCCATTTGAAACATAAAAACAAGGTTAGATGTCCTGAATGTTAGTCCTGCAAACCCAGGCTGGGCATCTGAAAGCCAAAGCTCCAACATTACCACCCAGACTGAAAGTCTAATGACTAGAATGCAGTAGAAAACTATCTTTCACTAGTTAGCAGATAATTAATGATGCTACATAAGAATTTTGCCTTATTTGAGGTTGGATAAAAGCAGAGGAATTTTTTCAGCATTTGTCCCTTCATTTGGGAATTTCAACTAATAACTCTCTGTCCTTCCTCTGTTTCACAAGTCCCCTGATTAATATACTTGGATGTGTGAAAATATTGTTTTGACTTATAGCCAGAGCTGCAAAGTACAAATCCAAACTTCTTTAGAGGCTTGGAGTGGCTGGGGCAAGGGCAAAATTACAGAAATGAAGATGAGATGTGGGAGACTTGCTCTGATGAGGGAACACGGGTAGCACATTAATGCTCTTCAGCATCACCAGCCAGCTAGTAGTGAACAGATATAAGAAAAGTGCTTAGTACATCAGACTTTCTGGTTAGGAGCAATTTTCTGGTTAGGAGCAATGCTTCCAAATTAGTAAGATATGAAAAAAATATACAGTATCCTGGATAAATGTAACTATTGATCTCTCCAGAAAACCAAGCAGAAATCTCAGGGATGGGACATCAGTTAAGCAAGGAAGATGCAGGACAAAACTAAGAGGAAAAGAGTGGTACCTGGTACTTAATTTTACCTCATTTTAAATGTTCTTTCTTCACAGTTCATACCGACAGTTAACTATGTGTTTCTGGAAAATATAAGAGCTGGTTAGGAGGATGGAGCTGCCATCTGATTCCCTTTGGCTATCAAGCCTACATAAAGCATGTGCTGTAGAGGTTTAATGAAACTTTTCATTAGGACAGAATACAGACTGTCCCACTGTACAGAACTCACGAGTGTCCAGTCATGTGCAATTCAAAGACTTTGTGGTAAACACAACATCTGTAACACAGAACAATTAAAGTCATTCTCGCCACAGCTGAGCTTGACTCGTGCAGTGAATGTTGTATCAAGACTGTGATGATCTGACGGTTTTAGGAATAAACTTCTCAAAGAAGAGAAGACATTGATAAAAAATTGAGGTGCCACAGAAAAGGCCAGATGTTCAACTTTTAGGTCTTTAAAGGGCATGCAAATTTTTTCTCATGACTGAATGTGCATATTACCCATTGATGTGATCACTTATGCATCCAGCTCATCATCTGAATAGGCAAATATCCTATCTTCTGCAGCAACCATACTCAGAATTTAATGCAAAATTCATTCTTTTTGAAAATCAGTCCCCTAGAACACAATGGTAAATCATGCACGATGAAGTGATATGAAGAGAAATGCTGCACCCCTCTTCTGAGGTCTTTATTTCTTTTCTCTAGAAAAATGTCTCCACCTTGATGCTGAAAGCCACAATTATTATTTCTTCATAGTCACACTGTGTCACTGCTCAGTGGCTCACATCATTGATTGGGCTCCATTATGCTAAATTCTAGAATGCCCGTAGAGCTAAATATAAAGCAGGGGACAACAGATACAAAAATAGACATGGACCACAAGGTAACCATGAGCCACAGTAACACCCTGCAGTAGATTTGTCTTCCAAAGGTGCAGTGAAGCAGAGCTGGGGTGAGTCAGTACGTGACAGAAGATCGCAAAGGACAAAGGTTTAGTGGTGGTTTTCACATCACTGAATTACCACCATTGAAATAATTATCCTGCACCATGATAGATGACACGACAGCTTTCATGTAACCCATGAATGAATGAGTGTTCTGATGCCTCATGATAAGCTTACTTGTTCTTTTTTTTCTTTTTTTCTTAATAAAGGTATGATTAGTCTCCCAGGAACAGTCAGTTCTCAACTCTGCCATGGCATTTTGAGTTACCTGTCATTTCCTGGTAGATCCAACTGTTATGGGGTTCCTTGCTCATTTCCTTCCCAACCATGCAATGTTTATAGTTATCAGGTTTGAACAAACATAACAAATTGAATTGCAGATGATATGTAATATAATATAATATAATAATATACATGAAATGCACTTTACATTTGTATATCAGCTTGTTAGCAGCAATACTGACCTTAGCAAGGATCACTTAGAATCCCATCTCCAGGCACCAGCAACCTCAAGTCTCTTTGGTATGGCAAGATGCTTTCCATTCATATTATGACCCACTGTATTTAGCTGTTCTCTCATACACAACGACAGATGTATGTAAGAAAAGATATGTAGGAAAGCAAACCTGCCATGATTATCTGCCTCTAAAATGAATGCTTACTCAGGAAGACAAAATACTCTTCCCCTCGCCAGGAAATCCTAAGCTATATTATGTACACAAATAACATGCCTGTAGTTTTGGTGCCATAAAACATAAATCATAATTTAGCCCTCTGCAAATAGCCTCTCTGCACTGAACTGCTGTGCCACATTCCCCGAGGTCCACCTTCTTGGGAATCCCTTCCCAAGCAGAACTGGAGGAGGTGGTGAGGGGAACCACGGCGCTCCTGGGGCCAATCTTTGCCCCTGCCACCCCACATCATTTCTGCGAGCATGAAACTGGGAACAAATTGGGATGAAATCTGAATTTGGTTTGTTTTTTTTTTTCAGGTGGTGTCAATGCAATCCTTGCTTTCCTCTTTTTTAAAGGGTCATAGGAATTCTGGATCAATGTCAGGACTGCGGTCCCCTGTGCAGAATGGAAAAGGATTTTTAATGAAAACAAGCTTCAGTTGTGAATAGTTTAACACAGTGCCCAAGTGGTAACAGGATGATAAAGTTTTGATAGGCCTGGTATTGGCTTTTATTTTTTTAAGGGGGAACTCCTCTCTCACTAACAGAAAAAGCGTTTTTAATGCCAACATCAATATAAAGTGCTGCTGGGACTTTTATATCTTTTCAATATCAGGCCTGTGTTCAAGGAGCAAAAATAAATGCAGTGTTCACAACCATTTGATATTATAGCCGAACAGCTTTCAAAAAGCTCTTACCATGTTTTTATGCACAAAGTATGATTTGGAGATTGGGGATGGAAAATGAGGGAACTGGAGACGAGGGGAAGCTTTTAGTTAATTTATAGATGCTAGCTGAAATGTTTAAGAGCAATCTTACCAGGGTCACAAAATGGTGTGTAGATTGGTTTATTTTGCAAATAGCAGAATTCCTTCTTCTTTCTGTCTTTTCTTCTTTCTTTTTTTTTTTTTTTTGTGGCAGCATCAATCAATTTGTTTGATGCACTTTAAATGTTTAATTAAAACATTATGTTAGCACATTTACTGTAAGTGATAAAAACACTTTGGAGGTGGTCTTAAAGCAATTGGTGGCTCTGAAATTGCTAGACATGCACTAGTAAATCAGATACAAAGTCCATAAATTGGAACGATTCTCTTTCAGGCCTGTGCCATTTCACAGATATTAAAGCTGCTTAATTTAATTCCTCAGTAATGTGGAATGTGTACAGCGGCTGATGTCACTTCTTCAGACTGATTGTTTAAGGTCATATAAACTCAGGCCTACAGAGCACAGGATAGAAATTCCCTCTTATATTAATACTGTTTATAATTCAGTTCTCCTTCAATCCCTTAATCAGAAAAGAAATGTTTATTGTGTGATATTGCTATAAAATAAGTAGGAATTGTAACGAGTATTTGAAAAAGTAGAAAAAATATACACTAAATCACAGCTACTGGCACCAACTCTCTCCTCCTTTTAAGTAGCCTTGTTCAACTTAAAAGAAAAACTTTCTTTTAATGCAAAGCAGTCATTTTTATATACGGACTTCAACTCTATTTTGTAAAGTACAAAGTACAGAAGTGAAATTAAAGCCACTGTTCCTTGCGAATGACTTTGTTCCCCAGCAAGTGAAACCGCCCCATATTTACTGGATGAGATCTATAACCAACTGAAGTCAATGGGTGTTTTGCTGCTTCCTTCCATTAGAAGGGCTCATGCCTTTAGGAATTGCATAGGTAGCATCTTTAGCAATATGCAAGGGATAGCATCTGCTGCTGGTTTAATACCTGCATTCAAAACACAATAGTAATAAAAGCTTCAGAACAAATTATTACGATTGGCTTCTTTGCCTACGTAGGAAATCTTTACCGAATCAAATTAATACAGAATATAAATATCACAATTAGATTTCACCAAGATGAGCAAAGAATGAATCTTTCTTCTTCAGCTAAGAAAGTAGATTTTCTTGAGAAATCTCTGAGTCAGCATTTCTTGCAAGATGAACCTTTTTCCCCTTCCCCCAACAATGTCAATAGTTGAGAAGTCAATGATTTCCAAGGATGTCACGGATAACTTGCAATAGGAAAGGTAAAAGTTCACTCATTTTGATGTGTACATAACCTATTTCAGTCATCTTTAACAATATGTAACGTGAAATTCTTAGCATGGAAAACTTGACTAGATGTCATGTCCCCTACTCATAAAAAAAAGCTGTGTGACAAGTTTATCCCAGGATACAGGAGAAGAAATTAGCTCTGTTAGAGGCTTGACGCTGGAGCAGCAGGAGCTCTTCATGAATTGCTTTGCTGCAGGAGCCACTGGCTAGATGGTTTCTTGACATGAAGGTTTCCATGGCTATGAACACTATTTTTTTTTTATTTTTTGCAGTGTCTGGTGCCACAGAGTCCTCACTCAAGGCTGAGATCAATGCCATGCAAGGGATAAAGCAGCAGTGCACAACACATGCTGATGTTGGTGATGTCAGAGGAGTGTGTTGGTGAAAATGATACTGTCATCTTCAGTGTGTTTTTAATTCATATCTGTTCTCTTTCCTGATGAAACCACGTTTTTACCACCAGCATGAGGTAGAATGGATTTTTATCTTTCATGCATCAACTGAGTTATCAGCACGTTCTAATTACACTGTGTTGTGAAAAGCAGCAAGAGCACAGCTGGATTTTCCAATTCCAGATCTGAGGTGTCTGCAAGGCAGACATTTAAGAAAATAACTAGATACTGAGGCTCATTAGACCATGTAATATTTAAAGTAGAGTTGAATTTGTCTCATGAACTCTGTCCTGTGTGGTCAAATTCCAACTGTATGTCTGCCTGCCCTACTATTAATCACTTTTTGGATTAAGAGACAAAATCACCTCTCCAACATTCTTAAGCAAATGTGTGTTTTTTCCATAAACAAACAAAGAAATCAAAACTATTTATCTTAGCTTGTTGATTTGTCCAAGTTATCTCATCCCAGATCTAATGACTATCCCAAATATTAACAGGAAAATTTCTCTGTAACAGCTGTACCTATTTTAAAGATGTTATTTTCTTCAGTTTTCTGTTGTACTGGTTGTGGTCTTTAATGGTTAAAGGACAGCAAAGGAGTACAGCCTGAGCAATCTCACCCATCTTCACCTGACCTACTTTAGATTCTCATAACTGTCAAAAGAAATAGAGAAACCAACTGTTGCCACACAGCGAGGCCTTCATTAATAAACTCTGACAAAACCCCGTCAAGCTTTAAAGTCATTTTCAGCAGAAATTAATACTGTGTAGTAGAGTCATTTTCAGAAGAAATTAACTGAGTGTTGAAGTAATTTATGCCACCATTTCCAAAAGGAAGAGTAGTTGATTCTGTATTTGTAAAAAAAAATATTCATAACTGAAAAATTAACCTCAGATGGTGACAATTCAAGTTTGGTCATTATGCTTCATATAAAAAAACCCCACAAAACATTTAGTATCAAATACCAACCCAACCAGAGTTTAAAGTGTCTGTATTGGACAAATATCATGAGGTGTGTTCACAAGTCACGATCTGTACTGTAGATTTTGATACTGTATGGCCATCATATACATCCATATACATTATATAACATTTATATTTATTATAGAGTAAAATGCTCTGCTTAAGCATCAATATTTGTGTATAACTGAGCACATCAGTCCTCAAGGTAAGCTTAAGGCCCTCAGGATTTTTTTCCTTTATATTTGTGGAAAACTACATTTTTTAACAGTTTTGATATTTCATAATATAGTTTGTGACAGGGCTATTTCACCATTCACGAACGTGGGCTGCGGTGTCATCACATAGTCCCTAACACTGTGTCAGTGTGAGTCTATGGAGAAGACATCAAGATGTCAACATATCCCGAAAGGGGAAAGAGTGTCAGTGCAAGTTTACTGAGACATGGTGGTATGTGAAGAGGAATTAAAATGAAATGGTATCTGTGGTTGTACAACACTGCCAGACAAAGACACGCTCATCCCAGCAGCCTTTTAAGAAGCATGTGCAGTATTCAGGAGGCAGCAACCAGGTAATTGGGATATTTTGAAGTATTAAGGAAAGTTTAGCTTTAAAGAAATTTTCTATATTAAAATACCTGGTTTAAAACCAGAAGTCTCACAGTAGTAAGAGCAGGTGATTGGAAAATGATGCAGTAATGTGTGTTAAAGAAGAGGGTAGATTAACAATCTATTGGGATGTGCATTACTGTCCTCCTAAGCACCCTCCTCATGCTGAGAAATGTCTTGAGAGGTTTCCTTCCTGCCTTTTCCTGGTCAGTGGATTGTGCAGCATCCTGCTGAAGGATCTATACAACACATGGGCAGCTCAGAACAGCAGCCAGCAACACCAGGCAAGAGTGTCTTCCTAGAACCAAAGGACCACATGCACCACAACATCAGCACACAAATAGTGCTCGTGGTGCATGGTGGCACCCACTGATTTCACAGAGTTGGTTTGGGATCACTAAAGGCAGATTGAAAGGTTTCTTTGTGTTTAAGCAGCTCTCCAAAGCCCTCAGGGATGCACAGCTCCACCAGTCTCTGCAAGGTGTTTGTCTTTCCTCACCCCAACCACGTTCCATAAAATATTCAGCCCTGCAACTCCCCTTCCCACGTGCTGCCTGTTCTCTCAGCATTGTCCAGTGCTGTGAACAGGATGGCTTTCTATAGCCCTGTTCCTTGGAAAAGACACCCCACCACTTCAGGAGTGCACCTCTGCAGTGTTGAGTTATGTTTTTTTAGCCCAGGCATCTGGAATGTATCCTAGAGAGGCCAGATTTGAGGAGTATCTTCATTTTCTGCTGCCTGCAGGAAGGAGGAAGGGAGAGGATTCACATTACTGCAGCACAGATGAGCTCTAATTACTTTTTGTGTAATTAGTGGACGATGCAAAGGTGCATGTTATCGTATGGTCCACCAAAGCCCTTTTTGACCCTCAATAAAGAAGCTCCTCCATCAACATTTGTTGCATCAGAGCAAAGCTGAGCTGAAGGAATACAGATGCATGCTTGCTGTGACCTGAATGAGACCAGGTTTCCATAGGTACTCCCAAATTTTAGGAAAAGAAGCATCTTTTCTTGAAGAGTCTTGAAGGCCAATTGTCTAAAGTGATTGAGGCAACTAAAATGCTAAGGCTCAGAAAGCTTTAGGCCAGGGCAGGATTCCAAATCACCCAGGTGCCACACTCTTACTAGTAGTGCCAATATATATCTAAATAAGGTGCTCTCTGCCCTCTCCCCAGCTGACAAATGGGACTCTGGATGTCCAACCACACTGCTGGGTGTTGTGAAAATAAGAATAAAAGCCATACAATAATTCTTACTGCATTCATTTATCAGTGCAAAACGGAAAACAACCCAGAGTTCAGTGCAGCCAAACAGATGAAAGATGCAATTGTCCTGACCTTGGGTGGTGGTTTTTTTCCCACCCTTTTGCTCTGTAGTGTGCTCTGCTTTTGAACGGAGGGATTTTCGTCATTGCCACAGGCAAGGTCTCCTGGGCACGGAGCTGCGGCTGCTGCTGAGAGCAGTGAAGCCAAACCCACCACTGGTGCAACTCCACCAAAGCTCCCAGCCTCACAGAAGGGACTAATTTGGCCTTGTGTATTTTGAATAAATTGTTAACTCTTCTCGGCGTGAAGAAGTGATTATTGAAAAGTTTGCCTCCACATACAAATGCAAATGACAGTCGAAGAACACGTGAATGTTAATCTTCCAAACCAAGTACGTAGACAAATGCTAGTCATTAGAAACATTTCCGTGCATTTATATTAGGCTGTCCTCTAAAAGACTTTTCAGACAAATATGTCATCAAGATATTCAAAACCATGTAATCTTATCCAAAGTTTCATCTATCAACAGTACAGTTTTCATCTCTCGCAGCTGTGTGTCAGAATGTTCAGGCAGATTAGCCAGCTGATAGCAAGGGGGGGAAGGGAAAGAGGGGCTCTGTCATCATCAAGAAATACTGCTGGGGAGAAGAGACTCTTGCTGTTGATTTTTTAAAAATCTCCCCAGGAACCCTTTCTGTGCAGGGATGCAGGGGATATTTGCAAAGACTTTAATTTTTTGATGGGAGTTCTTGCTTGCCCCTGCTTGCAGCCCTCCCCCTGCTTCCCCTTCCCTGCAGAGAGTAAGTTCTCATAACAAAAAACATCCTGAGCACAATTGTGTATCTGGTGTCTGTGGCAAAGCGTCCTCCTCCACAGCAGATTAATTCACCAGATTTCTTGTGCCTTCACAGGCCCGGAGAGAACAGGATAAAGCCCAAATCCAGATGGTTTTGAGTTCCAGCTGCACCCTTCACCTTCCTCAAAGGGTAAATCCCTACACAGGTTCCTTCTCCTCCCAGAGCCAGGGGGATCACTGGGGGGGGGCGGGGGACAAAAAGTTTACCTTAACACTTTTCAGCAAATTCTTTAATTCTGTTGCTTCAAGGAGAGAGATGAATTGTGACATATATGGGCTTCTGATAAAGATGAAAAGAGATAGGACTAAAACATACAGTAAAGTTCTGTGAAATGATTCCCCGATACGATATTCAATATGATGCCACTGTTGTCTATGAGACAATGTCTTTGAATCCATGCATATAAATTCGTGCATAATCTTTGAGTGTATTCATTTTTAAATACATTCTTTCAAGTGGATTTTAGCATTACTGAAGAGCTCTAGCTTGACAGCACTTGAAGAAAATGTTTTCAAAATTGGGGAGAGTGGGGAAGTTTTTCAAAACCACAGGAGAGAAGTGGGGACTTAACATCACTTAAAATAGGCCTGTGATTTTTCTGGGTATCTTTGAAACTGCTTTTAGAAATGAAGCCCTAAATATCAGTGTTTGGTGACACAAATCGAGTACCTTGGTTTTCAAAGTCTCAAGTCCAATTTGTGTCTGACTGTATAGAATATTCAACATCTCTGAACATCACCTGTCCCAGCAAAACCAACTTCAGGTTTTGGGATTACATTTTTCTTCTGTGCTTTTGACATGACTGTTCCTCCCCCAGGGACAGACAGAAACAAGGACAGTGCTTAGCCATTTGCCAGGGGCTCTGATTTCAGCTTGAAGGGGTACTTCTGCAGAAAGGAGTCTGCTTTGGGGGAGAATCCAGTGACATGGGCACCTCCCAGCACCAAGGATTGATGCTGGTGTAGTCTGACTGATGTCAGTGTAGTCACCAAACCATCTGTGGGGATTGGGGCACAAGTCACCAAAGCCATACCTGAGGGAGCTGACCACTAAGGGAGGCAGAGCTCTGTATCTTGCTCAGATTCCTCTGAGCTTATCTGGTTCCTTAACTTCAATACTAAATCAATCTTTTTAATGGGAGCATAATAGTTACCCTATTTCTGTAACTTTCCCCTCAGCCTTTGAAATGTGCTCTGGAGCCACTTGACTGAAAAATAGTTATAGCACAGAGAAAGAGCCTTTCCAAGCCAATATAGAGGTGTCCTGGAAAGGGGAAAGGAGAAGTTGGTCGTCCACTGAAACAAAACCCTTAAATGCAAAAGCAAAATTTAACATCACTGGAAATGGAATTCCTCAAGGCTTCATTTGACAAACCCTAATTTTAAACTCAAAAGAATTTTTAAAATACTTGTGTCATTTGCTCCTTGCTTTGGAAAATTACCTTTGTTTCCTCAGAAGAGAAATGGAAAACAAGTGAGAACCAGGGTGGGAAGGGGAAGACACATTATTTGATGCAACAAGACATTGCTCCCAGCCTGGGGTTCCCTGTCCTCCCAGCAGAGCCCAGCCTGCCGGCTCTCTGCCCGGGCACACACGCCTGCCTGCCAGCCAAGGTCCACCAGGTCAAAAATCAGCTTTAGAGAGACTGCCCTGAGCTAGTGTTTACCTAGAGGAGCCATTGCAGCCTCTCAGGAAATAATCCACATTGCCAAATGAGCCTGCGTGCCCAAATATTTATTTGCTAGTTAGATGGTAATGGCTCTAGAGTGGTTGTTACAGTCTTCCGGGGGCAGTGTGCAACTTGTACAGCTACTCAAGGTTTGTGTACCAGGTGAGGTATTAATCTGGTCAGTTGGAGTACTGTGGTCTGTCCACAGATCATTAATGTTGGCTCCAGTGCTGAACGCTGTTAACACACGTACTTCAGGCCTAGTCAGGCAGTCCAGTCCCACAGAACAGATGTTTAGCCCAGAAAGGTCTACAGACCTTTCCCAATCCCATTTTTTTTGCTGGCCATACTGCCAGACCAGCAGAAACCAGTGCAAGGCATGGGACCATGGGTGGAGGCTCTGGAGTTACGGCTTCAGCAGGCAAAGGAGGAGGAGAGCGAGTGATCTGCCAAAACAAGCATGGGTGGTGTGGCTTTCAGAAGACAGGGGCATCGAGCAGCAGGGAGCAGAGCTTGCTGGAGTGGTTTTCAAAGATGGTTTAGGAAACTGGCTTTGATTTTAACAGCCGGTTCTACCAACAGAGACCAAACTGCCCTCGGCACAGCTCTGTCCTTTTTCTTCGCCTACACACCACCACAAGCCACAAAGCACTCACCAAGACTGTATAACAAACTGAACTTCAAAAGACCAAAAGCCACAAAAAACATAATGTCCCACAAAAAGGGAGCAGGAGCATAAAGAGAGATAGTAGTAGTGATTTCCTCGGATTCCTTTCTATGAAAAGAGAGAAGTGGGCAGCCAGGAGGTTATGATACACTTCCACATCTTTTCTCAGTTCCCAGAGCCTCTCCAGCTCCCCATAAGGGTACCCAGCTTCAATCAGGGGATACAGAAATACAATGTGGGCTCAAAGTAACCATTCAGAAGATTTTTGCTTCCAGCGAGTGCTGGGAACCTCTTTCTATCCTCACCAGAGCTGTCTTGCAGGGGCAAGCAAACAACTAATATCAGCAGTGCTGCACTCCCTCTGGCCATGGGCATCTCCTCTCTGTTCAGCTCTGAAAGACATCAACAGAATCTGTGAGGACCCATTCTAAGGATGGGGTTCCCTCTCAGTCTTGTCATCAAGCTTTTTTCTTGTGAGGGCTGAAGTCAAGGATGTGGCCTTGATTTTGCCTTTGCCTCTCTAATAACATTAAGGAATCTGCTCTTGGAGGCTTTTTGGAAAAAGCTGTCTGCAGAACAAGATGAGATTGTTGGGTGCACATCCCTGTCCCGTGCCCTGCCGCCGCCTTCAGCAGTGTTCACAGTCCCCCTCTCGCAGGAGAAGAGGACACAAAGACTGTTCTTTAGGGAAGGACATTTTTCCCCACGTGCAGTTTCACTGCACTAGCAGTGTCACTGGCAACGAGCACAGTGGCATCTGCAGTTTGCACATCACAGGCATAATCCAAACAGCTTTCCCCCTAACTCATAACAGACGGCATGTCCCCGAGATGGATTTGCCATTGGCTGGTTCCACTGCACAGCCCAGATAAAAACCAAAACAGGAAAAAAACAGCGTTGTGTGTAATCAGGGATGTGAACACCAACCCAGAAGTTGCACATCCCATACCAGACAAGCCAAGTCGTACAGAGATAAAAGTTCAATAACTCCTTCAGCAGATTGAGCTCTTGATTACTGTGAACAATCTGCTTCAAAGAGCTGCAGCCTTGCTGGTGGGGGTTCATTCACCCCTCCTCGAACCAGGAGGCCATCTCTGATCCTGCCCCATGGGCTGGGAAGCCTCCAAACACCTCCAGGAACTTGTGAAGGTGCCTTCATCCTGGAAAAGATGTCTTTTCAGACGTGGTGAACTCAACCTGCTTTCAGAAGGCTTTTCAAGCCAACAGAGGCACCTGAAGACTTAGAGAAAGATGACACTGCCAGATGGCACAGCCCAGGGAGAGGATGCAATGAAGGCTGTGGGGGATGCGTACACTGATTTCTCCAAAGACTTATAACCACAACGAAGAAAGAAATAGCTCTGCCACAAGAGAGTCTGATGAGAAAAGTCATTTGCTACTGAAATGTAATTTAAAAAATGTATTTAATACCACTTAGCAACACAAGCCTGTAATACCCTCTTATCTAAACTGCTTGTGGATTACTTGCTTTTCACTTACTAACCTACCCACTAATTTCTACAAAAAATAAAAATACAGGTCAGGCTTTTGCTACCAGATTTAGTTATTTTACTAGCAGACAAAGATGAGCCAGAATGGTTATCAAGAAAAATAAGGGGGGAAAAGAGAATTGGGAAATCTTAGACATTGTATTAAAACAACAGTTTTTAGGGTGTTTGATTTACTATTCAACTGTGCACAGCTGCTGCTGTGAGAAATAGGAAGCATGCCAAGGGAAAGAGATGGGGGAAAAAATTAACGGGTGGGGGAGGTTTGCAGAATCAACTGGTTAATGAGATATGAAATTTTTTATGAGTAAGCCCCTGCTGAAAAGCACTTGTTTGTTTGAACCAGCTTACTGCTTACCCACTGACACGGCAATTCGGGTTCTCTCTCCCAAGGACTTAATCACCAAATGCAAAATTTAGATAGCATTTGGGTTTTTCATGCACTAGTTTAGATGCTCTGTGCTCTCCCCTCCTTATCTTGGTGCAACTGTAACCTGCTGGGGTCCTGGCACACGTTTTCTCCTCTCTGCAGGCTGCAGTGCTCTGTATGAAGGGAGCACTTTCCACAGGGAGGGCAGTAAATGACTCGAGTCCTACCATGGCTTAGGGAGGAATCTCAGCAGGGTGAGGTGAGAGATGTGGGTTTGAATGCTTTCAGGAGAGGACAGGAGGAAAGCAGTGCTCTCAGCATCCTGCCTCTCCCAGGCTGGTTCCATCTTCCCATCAGCCCCTTTACAGGGCAGAGAAGAGCTTTCCTTTCTCCAATCCTAGGGGAAGGGTCAAGTTTCAAATATCCATGGAAGATGCACAACCAGGATTTTTTTTTGCACAACCAGGATTTTTTTTAAAGAGGAAAGCTCTCTGCTTGGTCCTGAGGAAGACCCCCCTTCACTTGGCATTTCCTATAAGACCACTTAGGCAGTCCCCTGCTGACTGTCCTCATCTGTATGAATCCCATTCCTGGGGACTGAGCACTTTGCAGACACTTCACCTGGAAACCTAAGCACTAAAGTCAGGATTATTCAGCAACCTGAATTTAGGAACTGCTTTGCTGCCTCTTAATCTCTTTTCATGTAACCTAACCCTTGTTTTGTATTTCAAGTGAAAAAATACTTCAGTCTCCTCAGAACAAGCTTGACTTGTTTGCAATAATTTCTTACATTATATTTTTGCCAATTTCTCCTATGAGAATTTCTCCTGTCATACCTACAAACGCCTTTGCTTGGTGTTTTTTTCTAAGTATCAAAGTTTCAACAATAAATGTCAAAAATGTCAAAAATAAATGTCCCAAATTCTCTAAAAACAAGACACAAACTCTGAGGTGTAGAGCTTAAGTTTGTACCAAAGCCTGGTCTGTGACATTCCCCATGAGGAGTAGGGAACTGGCACCACCAGAAGTCCTAGATTTCATCTTGGTTTACTCATTGGTGAAAATCTGATGCTGGAGAAACTTTTCAACCTGAAGTGTTTGTTTGCAGTTGATTGATAAATTTACCCAAAACAATGTTTTATTGTCATGTAAATTCAACCATATCTGCAGCTATGAGGCAGGCCCCAGTCTACTCCTAATGATATTTAATGAAGAGTTCTTTTCTAGAACCTGTTCAAATAAAACCCATTTAAACTAAGGGATTAAAGCAGCAGGCAGTGGTCCTTTACAGCAGCACCCTGTGAATGCCCCTGTTTGCATGTGCTGCATGGTCAGAATACCCATTGTGTCGGCACTCCAGAAGGCCTCACTGTAGAATATGAGACTTGAGAAATCATTTATGGGGGTCTTATCTTGCATACCTAATTCAGATGTCAGGCCACTGCACTTAAACTATAACTTGCAGACTAATTAAAGGCAACAACTTAGTGCTTACCTAGGGATTCAGGGAGACTGCATGATGACCCGCCTGTGTTGTAAAGAAAGATTAAACAGATGGAACTAAATAATGTCTGTATTTTTCTGGTGATGCCTGATTTGGGGGAGTAATCCCACTTTATCCCCAAACATAAATCTCTTTGTTATTTAGAAATGTATAACCTTATGAACCTTTTCACCTGGCTTTGATGTCCTAGCAGTTACTAGCCTTAAGCTTTCTGTTTTCCTGTTTTATCTTTCCCTGAATTGTTTCCAAGTTGCTATCTGGTTAGTGGGATAACCTCACTTTTCTGCAGAGAAAATGGCAAATCAAACAAATAAAGCTTTATATATGGTTTGCTTCCTTTTACTTGGATGTGCATGTTGTCTTCTAACTCCAAACTCTGATCTTTGCGTTGAATAACAGTACATGGAATAATCTGAAAACCAGCAGATCTGAAATGGCAAGTTAAAATCTTAGGGGTCACTGCTGGGACAAGAGGATGCAGGAGGCAGCTTTTCTGTCTTTGTGAGGATGATGATGAGGCCTTGATTTCACATGGTGAGGGAGGAGGGAGGCAGACACTAAAAATAAAAAGCAGAAGTTTATTTGACAGTGTTATGAGGAGGGTAACTGGAGGTAAACATTTGACACTGACGCACTGGAATGCTGTAAAAATTTAATTAGATGGGTACATTAGTCATAGTTGTATTAGGGGGTTCATACTCTACATGCAAAAATGCATGCTCCAGTACAAAAGAAATATTTAAGTCCTTCCTGTAAATACCATTTCCCTCATTATTGGGAAATGTGGTCTCGGTGGGACCATTGACCATGTCATTGTATTTACAAAAGTATGGTTAAAATGAGATTAACAGCATTTATGGGAAGGGTTTTCCTACACAGGGAATGATACCTATTATATAGGCAAGGCTGTGTAGCTGAGTTGCAATGAAGGAGGCATATGTGGCTGCTATCTGGTTTAATGTAGGATTTACTTCTATGCTATTAAACTCTCTTTAATAGCCTCATGTTCCCTTATACAAGGGCTGTTGGTGAGCTCAGATGCGTTGAAGCACGTCAAGAAGTCCTACTGAAATTTTGCCTGCCCCTGGAAGCCACTGGGGTATGTTTTATGGCTTCACAGCTGTCCCAAGGAGAGCTCAACAGACTTGTTCACTCAGTCTGGGTAGTTTAAAAAAAAATTCACAATTTGGTCCTTAAAAGGTGATCCTTTGGGACTGGGTTTATTTGGGAAGTTCATCTGAATCCAGCGCAGATCACTCTGGTTGGGGTATCTTATAATTCTAAGTAGGTATCTGCATGACTCTGATTAAAAATTTTGATAACTTGCAAGATTGATGGATGGTTTTGCAATTTTTGAGTTTCAGATAGATCCAAAGTCTTGCTGGGATTTACCTAGATTTCAATTACCATCTTCTACTTTGTGGTGAATCAGTAAACTAGTTTAGTCCAAATATTTCCCATATGATCCACATAAACAACTGGATTACTGTGGCTGTTCCAAAGACTGCAGAATCCAAATCTTTGCAGAAAAGCTTTGGATGTTGAGGTGGTAAGCTAGTTCCAAAACAAAGAATAAGTAAACCAGTTAGAAATCACAATTGAAAGGATATGCTCAGCTATATTGCTGCATACTCACAATGCTCCCTGCCTCATAGAATGTACTTGTGTCTTTTGTTGGGAAAAAAAAAGCATATTTCAAGTAATTTGAAAAGATTTCTTTTCACAAAGCCCTGTAGAAAAGGAGTTTGGACAATTTCCCTTAGTTTTCTTTCCCTTCAGCTTTACTACATGTGGAAAATAAGATAACATTTTAATTTGACAATGTTCATTTAGTAGTAAATAAGCAAATAATTGGTCGTGTTTTATTTTAAACAGTGTTTCAGTTATAGCACCACGTGTGACATTCACAAGTAATTATGAGATTGAGATACCGGATGGGAAAAGGATAAAAACAAAGGGTGACTCAACCAATATTATCTAATAGTTTGTCTTAATCAGTGTTTGGATTGTTCTGATGAGTTTGATATCAATGTTACAGAAAAGCAGAAGGCTATGCTAGTGATCAGTTCATTTCTCAGAATTCAGTGAATTTGCAGATGATGCCATTGTCTGCAATTACCTATAAGTACATAAAGAAGGAACATGTATAATTTCTGAGCAAGCCAATTGTAACCCTAGAAAATCCCACATGTAAATGCCAGGAATTTATGTTGGGGAAGGGTGTGTATGTGTCTGTGTGTGTGTCCAGCATTATATACATAAAATAATGAACAGCAGCCTGTGATTTTGATTGAAACACCAAAATGTGGATCAAAATTCACCTTAAGTCTGGTGTACTATTTACAAAAATTGGAAAAAAAAAGTGTCAGGCTGGAAAGAGAAGGAAAATGAACTCCAAAACCACACTTTATATTAAGAAGACACTTTCTTTTCTAAATATCAAATAGAGAATCATGACCTCACAAAGAGACTTGCCCTTTACTGTCATGTTGGCTGTTAAAAATCAGTAGATCAGTCAGACCAACTGAATTGCTCTATCGGAAAGGATAACCAGCCAAATGACCACACATTGATTGCAAGGCAGATGCACATACACATAGTGTTTTTAAACAGGAAAAAAAAAAAATTAAAAAGCTACCCTGCTCTAAAACGTCTAAAAAAATCTCTTGTCAAGAGCATTTTGTAGGGCCAGTAGCACAATGGTGAAGCAAAGCTGAGGGTTTTGAATAATGTCCGCAGCAAAATTTTAACATGGTGACAATATCCTAAACAAGAAATTAAGTTTAAATAGTATGCAGCAACTTATACAAAGAAACAGACATACAAAGAGTAAGAAGGAATAAAATGATACTACAGCAGAGTGATTTGGATGGAAGTAAGATCTATAATAGGTGATTTGTTTTGGACTGTGTGCCCACAGACACCATCTTGACACCCACCACCACCACCTCAGCAGACAGCTGGATGAAATCAAGGTCCTAACACACAGTTTCTCAGTTTACCTGTCTGTTAATCACATTGATTTACTTTTAAGTTCCATTAAAACCAAAGCTCCCACTAACACACAAACTGCAGTTCTTTAGTGACTTAAGAATTTAAGTCCCATTTGCAGAAGTCTGACAGAGGCTTTGAAAACTGGATTCATAATTAGTAAACCAGACAACTGGACTCTTAAGATCATTAGAAAGATATTAGGTAGAAACTTCAAAGTCAATGGGATTTGTACACCTTAGTCACATAAGCTCCTCTGAAAATTTTTCATTCATGCCAATTTGCATTCGAATAATTCTTCTTGCACTTGGCTATAGTGTGTTTGTCACGGCCACTGAGCACAAAAAATCAAATCTCAAAAATCCAGTAGGGATAGGAATTAAATAAATGTCTCCTTAAAAAATTTATTTTCTGAAAGGTACAAGAAATTGTGACTATACCACAGAGAGAAAAAAAAAAAGTATCTTGTTAAATCAGACTGAAGTAGTTCCAGCTCATCCAAAGCCTGTTCCCAAGTGAGTGCTGGAAGATCAGAAGGCTGTGACCAGCAGAGCCTAGGGAGAAGCAGATGTTGTGTCCAGTGCCCTCATTGTGGAATTCAATAGCTGGTTTGGTGAATCATTTGAACTGGTCACTTGGGAAGGCAGTGCCAACTCAGTTTATGCTAAGTTTGAACAGTCCAATGTTTGAACAGCAATATTCACCTCTTACTGGAACAAAGAGGCTGTGTTTGTAAATAAGATGACAATTTGTACCATATTAGGGTCTTTTGTAACCAACAAAGCATTCGCATTTTCCATAGAAAAGGAACCATTTGCCTGGGAAGAAATATCATCTGGCAGTATTTCTGGAGCCATGTTTCAAAGAGAAATTTGAAGCCAGTCTTGTACAATGCACAGGCATTAATCACCAAAAGCGAGATTCTCATAAACAAAGTAATCCAAACCAGTGACACAAACCCAGTCCCTCTCCCTGGCTGAGCGCTGGTCAGTGTGGAGCACGGGAAAAACCAGGGCAAACCCCCTTCGCTGACAGAAAGGCACCTGGGATCAGCCTGTGCCCTTGTATCTCAGAGCAAGAGCAGAGTGTCGTTGAAACCTTCAGGCAGCGCAAAACATGAACAAAGCCAAGGAGACTGGAACAACAGAAATAGCATCAAAGGAAGCAGAGAAAGATGTTAGCTGCCTGGTGGTGGGGCAGCAGGATGAACGGCTGTATTATGGGAGTGTCACCTGAGCGAGCCGATCAATGCTGTTAAGACCGAGTCAATCAGTGTCTGTACAAGTACAGCAGTGCTAGAATGATGACAAATCTCTGGGTCCAAAGGGAGGCATCCTTCACCTTGTTGGAAAGCAAGGAAGTGGCTGCTGTGATCAGTTCTGGCAAGCCTTTCTGGTCCCTACCGGGGCCATTCCCATCAGATGTTGGGTGCTGAGGTTTTATGACCTCCCACATACTGAGGCTGCTGCTGTGCCCAGAGCCTGAGCTGCTGTGGACAACAGTGTCGACTGCTGCTGTTTCACTAAAATGAATAATTATATATCTCCCTCTCAAGCTGATTGTTTGAATGATGCGAGAGGGAGCACACAAGAGAGATGCTACCAATAAGGGAGCTTTTAACACAGCTAATGTTGCCTCTGAGGAAAACCAGACTGGAGGAATGAAGGGTGAACTCTGGTCCTGCCATCAGTTCATGGCATTAGTGATGCTTAAGTGGCATGAGGGGACCTTTTTCCAAGCCCATTTAATAGTCCAGTCTGAAAGTAATCTTCTCCTCTCTCGCTGCTGTTCTTCCCATGTCTTTCCTTCTTGGCATGGTGCCTTTTCTCCCCCGAGCAGCAGCTGTGCACACTTGAATAGTAAATCAAACACCCTAAAAACTGTTGTTCCAAAATCTTTTCAGATCTTTCTCTCCTCTATTTCTGTTCTTTTTTTTTCTTGCTAATGATTAAGGCGATTGGATTTTTTTTTTTTTTAATTTTAAATCTGGTATGAACTAATTTTGTGTTGCAAACAACTTGATGTATCACAATGTCTATCAATGAAAGGACCCAGAGGTACACTGAGTTCATCTCCCATCAGTGTGTGAGTTGTTGGGGGGTCCATGGTGGGGGCTTCACGTTTCCTCTGAGAGCAGGTCCCAGATGATCTTGTGAAAGGCCAAAGAAGATGGTAACAGTCTGGATTTCCAAGAGATATAAATACACTCCAGTCAGGGCTGATTTACACCATCCAGGGACCTGAGCCCAGCATCCTAAATGGCATTTGTTTTTATGGTTTCAAGACTATTTCCACAACAGAAGTGCCTAGAGGATTAATATTGTAGAGAGAGGGATGAGGACAGAACAGCAAAATACCAGATAATTAGCACCATGCAGTATATCATATGTTTTTTGTTGAGCTCAACATCCATCACAGAGCAGCAGTGAGTTACACCCTGAAAAAATGGGTACACTTTTTTCCCCCTAGAAGTTAGATTTACAGAAGGTAACTCAGTTGACAGAAATGTTCAAAATACCTAGCAGCTTAACTGTTCCTGTGTTTTGAAACTATTGCAAGAAACTGATGTTGCACCTTAAAAAAGATCCAATTTGGAAATAAACAAAAAAGAAAGTGTATAATTCTGGTAATGCTCATTTTATTTGTATGAGACACTTAAGCCCACAGATAGCTTATCCCTTTAACACGTACATCTGTGAAAGGGATGTGATGGTAGAGGTTTGGCTGTGAAAATACAATGTATGCTTTATTACAAAGAAAACCACAGTTTGAAAACCAGGGAAAACTCTGATTCACCAGCATGACTCACACATGCACTACAGAGCCTGCAATCCCTTTAGCAAAGATTCAAGTCCAGCAGCATGTAAGTACTTGCAGAGAGAACGTATTTTCCCTAAATGAATGATCTTTTCAAGTGCCTTATCTCACTCTTTTTGAAGACAGTGGAAAATCTCTCACTGGGCTTTGGTAGAGGCCCTTTAGTGCAGGAGGAAAGTCAGTAGACACCGTGTAAATATCCACAAAAATGACTCAAAGCCACCATCAAGATAATACTATCATGGGAGATGGGAAGTGAGATTTCTGAGAAGGCTGTTACAAGCCCAGGGAGGACCTGTTATGTTGGCTAGTGACTGATTGTGATTAGTAAAGCTGAACTTTTCAGGAAATGAATACTTCAGGGTTCCCACCTCGTGAGAGAATTTTGACGTGATCTCAATTCCAATAAATTGAAATTGAGAGGGGGCTGGAATTAGATGATCTCTATGGTCCCTTCCAACCCAAACCATTCTATAAAATGTACCTGAAAACAAAAAAAATGATTTGGAGGATTTTTGGATGTCTTCAGAAAATGGAAACAACTAGACTGGAAAATACACCTGTTTGGAGGCAACAACTCGGTTGGCTGCAGCATGAGGGAGTTCAAAGGATTTTCATATCCAGTGATGAAATGGTTTTGTTACATTACTCCAACTCCTGAGACTACTGGTCCAAAGGATTATAACACAGTGAGAAGTCAGGCTGTTAGGGCTTGCTGCCTAACAGAGCATCCACGAGAGGAAAGAAACCTCTTTGAGGTGTAATTGCAATTCATTTTGTCTGCTGAGGCTACAAAAAGTAGTATAACAACATGCATGGGCCTTAGAGGGAGGAACTCAAGGTACAGATGCAGGTAAACTTGTTTGTTCAACCCTCTCAAACATGTGGCTCCACTTTCAGAACTGCAAAGCCCCACATTGCTCTCACTGAACCAGACTGGCAGAGAAAGGAGCTGGGTTAGTGCTCCTGCTTTTCCACTCACAGCCGTACCCGATGTAAACATTTTTCCAGTGAAAATAAATACTGAAAGGTTTATTTTTAATACATTTAACGTATTAGTATGTTAAAGAACACAGTTCTTAATTTGGTTTCTGATATTTTTTCCTTTTAGAATAGAAATCTTTCAGTATATTTTGAAAATTCTCACAACAGAAGGAAACTGCCTCAGTTTAGCACATAAAGAACTTACACTCACCATTTCTGTCCATGTTTCTGTGGTTGTATTGAAGCCACCTCTCTGACCTGGGTCTCTAGGAAGACATTAATTCTTTGATATGTTTCCCCATCTACACACCTTCTACCTGGGCACACCTGCTCAGCTCTACTGTCTGTGAACTGCAGGCCTTTAGTTATACGGGCTCATTTCCCCCTGGTTTTTGGACTCTAAACAGCACATTAACATGCCTCCCATCCACCTCTGAGAGCCCCAAATTGGCTGAAACCTTGATTTTTTTGCTTGAGCCGTGGGAGCATCAGGCCAGAGCTTATGTTATGCACAGTAGCTTGGTGTTCCTCAGCAGGGAAGTCAGATGGAAGATAAAGTCAACCCAGAGCCTGCACACTCATTTCTTAACCACGCTGTACTCATATGAAAGGTCATCTCAGTCTCATAAACTCTCATTCTTGTTTTTCCCAAGCTAAAAAACTTCTCATTTGGTTTCAGAGCTGCCTGGAGTCTTTCCATGCTGGAATTGCTTAACTCTGAGGCCGGTGGTGATCATTAATGAAATGTATTGCCTACCATTTCCATACCATCAGCTAACTTGGCTTTGGACTTCAGTACATTATACATTACTTCTGAGTAAGAATAGAGACAGTCCTCTCCATTTCATAATATTAGGTTGGACCTGCAATCTTCTGAAAGGCTGGAATTGGAAAGTATTATTTCTCTTGCTTAGAAAGAATAGAAAATAGGTTAGTATGAAATGTATATTAAAGTAAATTAATACCCGTGTGAAACCTCTACATAGGGAATTAACATGAGACATGGAAAAATTGTTCTTTTGTATTGTCTGAGAAGAGAGAGCTGCATTTCCCTCTTTGTGAGTGATAAACATCTGTACTCAGTGTTTCTGGTGCTATAGGTATTAGACCTATGGTTGACCAGAGAATGCCATAAAGCAGAACCGATTTATTTCATGTTTAATGTTACTTCTGGGGGAAGAGGGCAGGTGGGAAGTTGGATTAGTGGGAGATGTTATCTGAGGAATTCTGCACTCGATTTCAGTGAATTTTGCCTGATGCTGCTCCCCTTCCTGGCACCCAGCTCATGGCTTCCCTGGAGCACTGACAACACAAATTGAGAAGTCATGAGTGCAGACACCTGAACGTGAAGCTGTTCAGGACCATCTGTCTGCACAATCCAACACAGGGATGTCCAATGAGCTGGCATATTAAGGCACATTTATTCTTACAGCCCATGAAAAAAAACAAACCCTATGGGATTAGAAACTGTGCTCTTCTCCAGCTACGCAAACAAAACCCCATTTCTGCCTCCCAAATGCCTGTCTCTGGATCCTCAGCAAGATACTTCAACTATCTGAATACCATTCTCCCATTTCAGTGTCACCAGCGGCAAAAATGCAGGAGTGCAACAAACAGGGATGTTTTACCCCCATTTCTTTGCTGCTTCTGTGGTGACACTGTGAGTACTGTCCTTAAACACTGAGGAAACACATATAGCACGTGCTGAGTGGGATAACCCACACAGTCCTTTGCTGGCATCCAGAGCATTTTGAACAAGGGCTTTCCCCTGGTGGGAAGAGAAGTGTTTTCCAGTGTTTCCATTCAGAGATTCCTCTCCTACATTACTGCATAATGAACTTGTTGTGAGAGGGATCTTATTCAGATAGGCATCTGCGTTTATGCTACAGGAATATTTGTTATTTATAGACAAGACTGTGTGTTCTCCCTCACTGAGCTAGATCTTATCTCAAGGACACACCCCAAGAGAGAAGAGAGAGGAAGATATTCCCTTCTGGGGCATCACAGGAACAATTCTTCCCTATTTCTGTTTTGTACCAACACCAGATACTCCCATGTCCCCATTCCTCTATGGACTAGGTTGTGCTGTGTGGTGTCTTTGTCTTTCTCTACCCACTGTTTTTTGTGTCTCAACCAATCTCACGACAATCACAGAAGTGTCTGGTTGTCCCTTGTTCCTCTACAGGAGCTCACAATCCACAATCCAGCTCAGGTACTTGTGTTTCTGCATATGGATTCGGGGGATTTATGAACATGAACCTGAACAGCAAGATGAGAGAAGAACACAGAAAGAGAGAGTATTTAAAAAACCTCCAACAACAATGAACATTTAGAATAAATTGCAAATAGAGGTGCATAATTTGTGGTTAGAGAGAATGAGTGCAAGTCATTATTCAGTACCACTCATTTCTTTCCTCCAAATATACGTATGAAAGTCAGGAACAAATAATATTTTTATACACAGGGAGGAGGTTTTCTTTTTAAAATTAGATTATGTTAAAAAATAATCTAAGATGACTGGAGTGAGATTGTACCTAAAAGGAAAAATTACTATACAGCCAAGTGAATCATTTATCCAAATATAATGTATAACTTCACAGCAAACAAAAGCCAGACATATGAAGAGTGAATTGTTTACAATAGAGAGTTACATATTAAAATATATGTATAATTGTAACCTTCTGTTAACACCCTTTTGAAGAGAAGAAACACTGGTTGCATGCTTTAAAATGCTGTGTCTTAACTATGCTCAATGAAGAGCTCTGTATGCAATGAGAGCAGCATACAGAGGAGGGATTCTTGCAGATAAAAAAAAAATTAAATAAAATAAAAAAAAGAAGAAGGAAAACCAGCTCCTATGAAAGTTTTTAGCAGAAGTTGCTCCATCTTCATTTGTCTGTATCAAAGGAATTCATTGTCATCTCCAGAGACAAACTTGGGGGAAAGAAAACGTGCTTTATTGAAAGCAAGACTCATGATTTAATCTGATCTCACCAGAATTTCATTCTAAATCTAAAAAGGTTTCCCTGGTGACATCACACTATGCGTGATGTTCTCAGCCCACAGGCATCCATTGCAAGCTCTAGAAGAAACTTGGCCTTAGTTGGGAATGGGAAAACACACACTTTTGGAGGCCTGATTAAAGATCTTCCATCTCTGATACCAAAAGAAGCTCAGAAAGTTGGCCTGGATTTACACTGATTGCCTCTACCTCCTATAGAAAAATATCAGAGACATGGAAACACAGACCCTCATTTGCACCAAGTTCCTTTCCCAAACCTTTGGAGAGAACATGGCAAAAGAGAGTAACTGTGAGGTATTCTACTGTTTAACCAATGCAACCACCACAAAAAACTTCTCAAAGCAGTATAGAAAGCAAAGCAATCAGATTTCTACCTCTCTTCCCATTAAGAAATGGATTAGAAGAGCCTTCTCATCACTGATAAAACCTGAGGGGAATGAGAACAGAGGAAGAACAAAGAATCCCTTGAACAATAGATGCCCATTTCACTACAGGCCAGTTATGCCCCCTTCAATCCCACAGTGGTAAGTGGCCTTACTCTGTTCCACCAAGAATCCCCTAAACAGCCTTCTCTGTGTATTTGCTACTCTTTGTATGCTCATATAAATTTGGCAATACAGCCAAACCCAACGATTTTCCTTGTCCTGTCAAGTTCCCTGTTTTCCTCAC
Organism: Corapipo altera; assembly: GCF_003945725.1. Classification (NCBI taxonomy): domain Eukaryota; kingdom Metazoa; phylum Chordata; class Aves; order Passeriformes; family Pipridae; genus Corapipo; species Corapipo altera. The sequence goes on along the minus strand of NW_020884894.1, from coordinate 8,883,822 downwards.
AGAGAATCCTCTTCTCCCAAAAAACAACCTCCCTGAACCCAGCCCTTTTCTCCTTTGAGCTGGAGCCCTCACTCCCCAATACCCTATGCACAAGAGCTGTATGCTATCTAAGCTCTGGAAGATTAACAACGCAATTTACTGCACTTTTTGGATATTACAGAAGTAGAAGCCAGGGAATACAGTATTTCAGAAGATAAAGAGGCATGGAGAGATCTTATTCAGAGATAAAACTCTACCCTAAACCCCATTATATCTGCAAGACCTGTCAGGAAAATAACAGGAGCCACAGTCAATACAATATTTGTGTGTATCACAAGTATTCACATTTCAGTGTAAGCTCCATGCAATCACATTTCAATATTCTCCATCTCACTGAATAAATGGATGTGACTTAAAATCCCCGAGACCATGTGGAGTAAAAGTTTCCCAACACAGAAGAAGAACCCAAACCCTCTCACCCCCTTTCCTAGAGCCAACTGCAGGAAAACTCCTCTGCCAAGTCCTCTGGGCAGGTGATAGACTCACCTGAAGGAAGACAATGAGAAAGTGAAGATTGACTTGCTCGTTATCACAAGGTTCCCAGCTGCCTCGTGCACACATTGGGAGGATAATTTCAGAGGAGCTTTGTTGCAAGTGCCCCTCTTTTCCAATCAGGAGGCATCATCCCAGCCAGATAAGAAGCTAACACAGATACCAGCATTCGAGTCATTACAGTGACATGCAATACTACAATTTTCTGGGCTATTGATTGCTGCTGTTCTGGCATTGCAACCCAAAACACTGGAGGAAGTCAAGAGGAGAATGAGGAGAGGTGAATTTAGCATGCTGGAGAGCTGGTTAAAATACCTTTGCTGAAAAAAGCTGCTTTGTCAAAATCACAACTTTTGACCAAAAGGTATGAATTTTGAGACAAAGGTTTTGCAGGTAGTTTGGGGATCCTTGTCTGGGTCTCTGACCTGCCAGATTAGTTCCCTAGTCATACAGCTATCAATAATGCTCTCCCAGGTTATACTTCATTTTAGCACAGTTTCATTCTGAGCTGCACAACCAAACAACCAAATTTGTTGAAACACCTCAAAAAACAGTGTATTTTTCTGTCCCCAACCCCTCCTTAGCGTTCAGATGGAGGTAAATAACTCTGTCATAAACTCTATGGGGAGTTTATTGATAACATAAAATGACACATTTTGCTTTCAAGACATTTCTTATTACAGTCAGGAGAGAGAGGATGTGAGTCAAAAGCTTTCTTCTCAGTTTCAGTTGGTTCATTTGTTCACTCAGTTTATTGAAACTTAAGTAGCTGTTACAGCTAGAAGTCCCAAGGCAAATGTGTTCTTTTACACATAACTTAATTTACAAAACAAATAATTACAACTCCTTTTCTGAGTGTCACCCTTCCCGGGAGCATCTGATGCATATGCTAAAATGTAAACACCTGAAAGCTGAAGCTCTGCTGCAGTTAACTGCTCTCTGTTTCAAGGAGATTTACCCTCCAACCCACCATTTCTTCCACTCAGAAAGTCATTTCTACATCTGGGTTGCTTTTAGATGGTTTGCTCCAAGCAAGCAGAGAATGGCAGATCACAGCTTTGTCTTCTATAGATCCCTCAAGAAAAACCTGACACGTTGAACGGATCTCCCTTGACATCAGATGGACGTGATGCTCAGTTACCCCCCAGAGAAAGTTTTCTGATTTAAAGGTCCAGCATTTTGCCTCGTTCAGGACTCCCTTTAGCTATAACACTGACCTAATTATACAGAGCCTCAGTGCTACAGCGTGGGGTAGTTTCAAGTTCGCTTGTTATGTGATGCCTGCGACAATATTTGTTCACCAGCTACTCCAAACACAACGTGTTGTTTTACCGCGTTAACATCAAAGCCAAGCTTGTAGATGGAATTGGTTTTATTTCTGTGATATGCATACCTACATATATGTGTTTATATATGTGTACACACACAGATACACACACACACTCTTGCCCAAGAGAAAAAGCAGTGCAGGGCTGCTTGTAATAACAGCAAACAACAACTGATGCTTGTGATTTTGAATCTTGCAACAGGTACCTTTCATATTGAAATCCATATGGGGAGCAAAGGCAGGCAGCTGCCTGCACAGTGCCTTGCAGCCTGCAGAGATGCCATCCTGTCTGCCCCAGGGGAATCCCCTTTCCTCCTACCCAGGTTAGCAGCAGTTTGAGGCAGAAGTCTCTCTCTTCCAACACCTCTGTAGGCCAGTAGAGATTTTCATCGTACCTTCTTGCACAGGTAATGACTGGAGGTGGTGGATGACTGTGTGCTGATCATTAATGCATTCCAAAATGTATCAATGCTGTGTTAGATAATTTAAAATGCTTGCCAGAAGCTTTTTGGTGAATTCTTATCTGCAAGACATCATTTCTGGTGGGTTAAGAGCAAGCTGTGTAGGTTTTCTCCACACCCAGTGTACTGCTTGGGGTACTGTGTACAGTACACCCTGCGTTCCCAAAACCAACCAAACCAGTCCACTTGTACACCTGGAATGCCTGTCTGTTCATAAAGACACATAATTTTTCCTTGCATCTGATAGTGGTTGGATTTAAAGAAAATGATGAATGTATACTAATGAATGATTTCAATCATCTCAGCCTTCGCTGGGCCAGTCTATCACAAAGTAAAGCAGTAAAAATGTCTGTTACCCTCTTTCTCATTTTCCTGTTCTCTGTCTCAAACCCTTTCTTCTTTTAAAAGTTGAAGCTCACCTTGGTCAGAGCAAAGTAGATGAAAATCAATATCCAGAGTGAGCTATAACATAGAACTCTGGGCCAAGACACATTGAAGAATATTGATTTGTCTAAAATATATGCTCATGCAACCGAGTTCTTGCATTTTGAGGTGTTCTTACTTTTGGACTCCAAAATCTTTTCATTCTCTAAAGTCCCCATACTACTCCTTTCTCCCTCTGTTTTTCTTTTTCATTTTTTTCTTTTTTTTTTTTTTTTTGTCTCTGAAGGTCTCTGAACTTCCCTACAACTCTTCGAAGAAGAGCTATGATCCAGAAATAATCCTTAGTTCCTTTCTTCCATTAAGTTGTGGGAGTATAAACTGTTTGGTGACAAACAGCCACTGGGGAAGATGAGGCTCAAATTCTCCTACTCCTCGCTCATCAGCGTGGGAAAGAAAAACATTAGCTAAGATTGAAGAAGATCTTCTCCTCCCTGTCTTGGTTTGTGCAGTTCCAAATAGATATGTCCATGGTGCCAGGGGGGCACAGCTCAGCATGAGCCAGCAGAGGTGATGTGAGAAGGTGGAGCCAAAGACTTCAACTGGAATAATATTATAAATACTGTTATATAAGTAAATACACGTGTACATAGGAAAAGCTGTGATCCTTCAGACATTTCCCCACAGATGCACCATTTCTCTTTGCCAAATCTGAACTCTTCTTGCACAACATAAAGCTTTCCCAGCAGAGGTGGCCTGGGCAGCATCTTGTTTTTCCATTGCCAGCAAGTATTTCTGAGAAAGGCTAGAATATAGCATGCCAGAGTCTGGAATTAGATACAAATTAATTGCATGTAATTACTCAAGAGCATCAAGTATCTTTGGGGGATTTTATGCTTATTGTTATTATGATGATATTCAATTTGCAAATACAATTATTGTAAATTACTCTATTGATAACTTCAGCTTTCCTATTGTGTGTGATCACCTCATTGGTTTTCTTGTGGTCTTTTGAAAAAAGTTTTTTTAGCCGTGATGAAGACACAAGTAGGGTTGAAAATTCACTGCTGCTCTCACAATGGCTTTCTGTTACTCAGAAGTGGAGAATTGGTAAATTATTAGCTTATGATTAAATTAAAATGTCACTGCAACATCCAAGAGGTCAAAGTTATAAACTATTTTTGTCTTTCACCAGAAGTCTAATAGTAACAAACTGAGATGTATTTTCTTAGCAGCGTTTCCTCTTTGATTTGATTTTATTTCTTGTTTTTTCCTTTCATGTCCACTTGGGTTGCTTTTATCATTTCATGTAAAGTAAGACTGCCAATGCTTCAGGGAGGTGTTGGGAGGGCTAATAAAATGATGCTTAAAAGCCTTTCAAAAGCTAGTTTTTATGAAAAATATGTAAGATTGTTTAAAAACATTCCTTCTTGAGCTTCCTCACCATGTGTAAGTATTAATAAGCACAAGCAGAGAAAGAGGTCTGAAATTTTTTTGTACTGGAGTCTGTACTCATCTTGCAGTCACTGATCCTGGTTTTGTCTCAGAAATTCCCTGACCGTGCTGCATCCTGGCAATTTAATACATTGTTTGGTCAATAAAACCTATAGAAGAAAAAGCCCATAACTATAGGGAAAAACCCCTCTATAGTACATTTGGAAGTGGGAATGCTAAGCAGTATGGAGAGGTGCAAAACAAAGAAAGTATAAGGAACATAAAAGGAGAAAGGGAAAACCATTGAAAGGAAAATTCTTACTCTTAGAGACTTTGTTCCTTAACCCTCTGAAAATATTTTCTTACAGCCTTGTGCAGGGAACTACATGTCCTCCTCTGCATGGCCTTTCCTCTTGGCCTTCACTTCCTTTTAAGTAAATTTTCCAATTAAACATATTTCTTTTCTTCATCCAATCCCCATTTTTCACATAAGTCCCTTTTTTCCTCCACCATTTTTTCCTTCCTTGTTTTTTTTTTTTTTTTTTTTTTTCTGTATAGCTTAAACTGGAGGAAGGAAAATTCAGGTCAAATATTAGGAAAATACTGTTTGATGGTTTGGACATTAGAAGCACTGAAACAGTTTGCCCCAGGAGGTGGTGGAGGTTCCATCACAGGGTGGTTTTAAGGAATGAATTCAACAAAGATGTGCTGGGGATTTCCTAAGTCTGACTGGTCCTGCCTTGGGGCAAGAGGATGGACCAGTTGACCCCTTCAGATTTCTTCCAGCCTGATGTTTCTATGATTCCTTCCACCTCTACAGGGTCTGAAGGTATTTAAATGGCTTGGTGCCTAATTAAAACTTTACATCACGGGGTAAGTGTGTAAACCTGTACAGACTATTTTTTCCAGGGTCACTGTGCTTACATCCAAAAAGGTGCTGACACAGGCACACACAAACACACACGGTGTTGTAAGAGGTGTGCTCATCAGTTATTTATGAAGTTTATAATCTGACACTTTAAAGGAAAAAAAAAATCCTAACAGGCTCCAGCATTCCACAGTTGTTGAAATGTCACCTCTCAGATACAGATATTGATTTACAGTTTGAGCCCAAGCACATTGTATTCTGTGCTAACAAGCCAGTACAACTCTACTTGACATTTCTCAGCAAAGGAGAGGGCTAAGTCATACTTGGTGGCATTTGTTGGAAAGTACTGAGTTTGTGAGTGTATTTTAACATTAGGCTATGAACTAGGGAGCCTCTAGACCTGGGTCTGTTCTGCCTGGGAAACAGGGTGAAGGTTAAATGAGAGTGTCAGGTTTTTATTTACAGGCTGCAAGCAGGGTGTCTGAAGGAGCTTGGTATAGGGAGACCCAAGGAGAACAAGGTCAAAATGAAACCTGGTCACTTGGATGCTTCTCTCACATGTAATGAAACAATTTTTTTCTCCCCCCTTTCATAGCTTTATTGAGATCTCTGGGCATCTGATTCAGCCACCAGCTGAGAGTTACTCCAAAAAATATTACACACTAGTATATATTGACCTTTTTTGAATAATCACCTAAAGTGAGATAACCCAGCTGGAATCCACGCTGTCTGAAATGCTAAAAATAGGAGTCACAGGACCTGGAGGAATATAAACTGGCACACAGGGAATAAACCCAAGATGGTGGTGGTGGACAGCTGACCACTAGGGAGGCAGTGAGAACAATGTGACAGCTGTATGAAATACAGGATCCCAAAATAATGATTTTGCTCCATTTGTATGATGCTGATTTACAGATCAGAAGGCAAACAACTCAGTTCCAGTACAGGCAATGGCAAAGTTCCTGCTGACACTGCTGGGACAGCAAAAAAGTTTTCAAGACTTAACTTGAATGTAAACTCCTCAAAATTAAATCCCTAATGAAGGAATCTGTATATTTTTCATCACATTTCCACTGGCACTGAGACAGATACAAGACATGATTGCATTTGCTGCTGCTTTTTAAGTAAATTTGTAACTTCAGAATCTGTCTCAGGCATTGATCATTGAGCACATCATGCTGGGCACACGATGAATACACCATCCTTAATGTCCCTCATCCTTTAAGCACAGTGTAAAGTCAAGGGTGGGCTCCCCTTTGTGAGAGTCATGGCCGTGATCTGCTGGTTACTGCAATTTTAACTGCTGTTTTCTAGAATATGCATGCCTGGGAGTCTCACTTCCAAAGAGCTGTACACTGAATCTGATAATGCCCACATCTTCAGCATGATAAAATTACCTACTTTTGCTCTCTGTGAATTTGTTGATAGAAAGACAGACCAAGCTGAGAAGAACAGGTGAATTTCTGGTAACCAGGAGGTGTTAGCAGATGGTCTTAAAATTTTGGTCTTTCTTTCTAAGCTTCTAACTTGGCTGCATGCTTTATTTAAAAATAATAGATTTCCTTTAGATGCCTTGGTCCAAAATTTCTTCTGCTTATTTAAAGAAGTGATTGCCTGCTGCCCAGATTTTATTTTGCCAAAGTATAAACTGGAAGATCTACTGAAACCTTTGTATCTTATTTCTAACCCAGAGCATTCTAGTGATGTTAACCTTGCTAATATTATACTGAAGTACTTCCATTCAGCCTTTATTTTGCAAAAGAGATTTTAATGTTTTGCTTTCTGGTGCCACCCTTTATTTATTTATTTATTTATTTATTCTTTACAGTGGTGCTTTGTGGTGGCGGTGGGTGCTCGATTGCACCAGTGGAAGGATGTGCAATCAAACTTGCAATGAGACAGTAGTCTCTGATTGTCATCAGCTGCAGCTCATTATTCTCTCAAGGATTCCTTGTGCCAATCGATGATAAACAATGTGTAATCACTTGCAATTGATTGCAAATCAGATTGCATAGACTGGCATGTGGAGTCCTTGACGGAATAACGAGCGGTGCCTTTTGCCCACTCCCGGGTCTGTAAGGCCCACATGCCATCAGCTGGTAGCTCCTCTCCTCGACTCAAATGCTAAGCAGACCATGCAGGATGAAACACGTCAAGGTTGTGCTTATATCTGGTATAAGACATTTGGGCTACTCATTTCATACTGGTTTTTTCTCTCCCTGTGTGTCTCTAGGGCTGTATTTTCCAGGGATGTTGCCCTCTGCAGAGTTGCAGAGACAAAATCTGGGGGGTTTAGGGAGTGTTTATGATTCAGTCCATCAACAGGGCACTAAACCTATTTTCCTTTCTGAAGGTTTCTAAATCTCTCTATTTTCCCCTTCAAAACTGGGCTGATGGCTCAATTTGGAAGCAGTTGTTAGAAAAATGGTCTGGGCCGGTCACAAGTAACAGAGGAATAAGTCCCTGCTGACTTGTTCTGAAGCCAAGTTAGATATGTGGTGAGTTCAGCTGGATTTTACTATTTAGACTTTTGCCTTCTAAAACAGTATTAATCAGATCTGGTCTATTGACCACTGGTGGCCTGAAAAATGCCACAAAAAGTGATCAGTGAAATTAAAGCAAAAATTAGAAAATATGGCAAATGTCTTCAGAAGCTCTTTTCTAATTGATGTTCATGACTACACCAGACATAGCCGACACAAATTTAAAATACTGGTAACCAAACACTAATATTTTGACTTAAGAAGTATTTGTTTACCTAATTTTTAAATACATCATTATTTACCAATCTCACTCCCAGCTGCTGTAGGGTAGTAGATTTCTGTTTATAAAAAGTGGGGAGTTTTTGTTTTTTGGTTGTGGTGTGGTTTGGTTTTTTTTTTCACTAAAGGAGTTCAAGAAAGATCATTTTAAATCAGTTCTCTTTCTGGGTGTTTTAGTTTTTAAGGTCTAGGTGTATGTGAGACTCTAATGTTCTCATTCTAAATACTGATCTTACAAAAGGACATGAAATCCCATCTGAATTCCACATGAAAAAAATAACTTAAAAAAATCTATTAAAAATATTCATGAAGTAGGTTGTTCAACTGATAGTGGGGTTTTTTGACTTGAAGCAAGCAGGGTCTTGGCTTGATCTTTGTATTTAAATGAGAAAAGAATAACATAAGCATTCACTGAATATTTTGTTTGAGATAATAATCTCTATTGATAACACACTTCCTTTTAAACATCTGTAGGGCAATCAATTGGAAACTGATGCACTGGTCTAATCTTACTTAGAATCTGATTCTTACTAAGGACTTGAAAACCATAAAGGACCAAAAAGTAGACTTTAATGGAGATGAAGCCCTTCTGGTAAGTATGCTTTAAAAACATATTTAAATGTTGGGGTTTTTTTTCTGAAGAAACTTTTCCTTTATGTAAACCAGTGGAGCCCCACAGATTTCAACAGAATTAACTGATTTACCCAAATATCAGTGGGGTCAGAGAGAAAAGTACTGAATGAAAAAAAAAAGCACAGATAATAATTAAAGAGATGGTCTGGTTTTGTAAATCTTTTTCCAAGTGTTTCATTAATACTAATTGGTGTGTTAAAGTACAACTTTTTGAACCTGCAGTGTAGCTTGCAATTGTTCTGCTATGAGCATCACAACAGCCATCATTAAAGAGATAAAGCAGATATATTATCTGCAGCAGGCTTCTAGAAAAATATATATTCCCAAGGTAATTCCCCCTTCAGAAACAAAAAGGGTCATGAATTTATTTCAAGTCCATTTTCCTTCACTGACCAAGACTGGTATGTCAACAAAGGAAGCAACTGGACAAGTTTGATTTTTCGCCTCATAATCTCAGTTTACAAACAGAAATAGAGGGACATATTTTCTTAGCTTTTTTGGTGTGTTTGTTTTTTGTTGGTTTTTTTTTTTTTTTTAAGTATGGTCTTATCAGAGATCCAAAATATGTCAAAATTCTCTAGTGTTTCAAAAGGTCACATATTTGAATAGTTGGTTTAAATTACCTATATTAGAAACAAATTCCCAGCAGTTCACCTCCCAAAGCTAAGAACACACTCTAAAACTATGTGAAGCTTTTGAAACATGACATACAAAGTGTGAGCCAAAGGTTTTTGGAAAGGAGGGGGCCATTTCTCGCTGGTGTGAGCCATCCCTGCATGGCAGTGGCCAGCAGCAAGTCACACTTCTGACTTTAGTGGCTTTTGAATCAGGCCCTTACACCCTTTCCCAGATGAGTTTTGGTTGCTGAATTGAACATCTTCAGTTCTTCATCTCTGAGCAGCACCAGCCCAGGAGAAGGCACTGCCACACGAGAGCTGTGCATTTATGTGGGATGGTGTTCCCTGCACAGATCCATCGCTGTGAACAGGGCTCCTCCCTGGCAGTCAGCCCCAGAGCCAGCAGGGCCTCAGCAGCTGGTTGTCATTGCTCCTTGAGCTACAGATGGCACCTCCCTCCCAAGCCAGGGCCCTCCTCTCTCCATCTGCTCTCCAAAGAGGCGATTTTCTGAAGGTGGGGCTGCAGAGCACATGGGGCTGGCTGAGCTACAGGGCTGTAAACCTGCCATGGCTGGCAGGAGAGCCCTGGTGAGATGAGCTCTGCCTGCCCTGATGAAGAGGAGGGTGGTTTATACATGGTTTTGTGTCTGCTCAGTGTTGGAGCTGCATAGACAACTTCACCTTGGCTTTGCTGCCTGTCTCTATAAAGAGGAGAGCTCTAACCAGCCCTGTGATAAAGGGATGATGAAGAAGCTGGTGGTACCTTGGTATCTTTGCTGTGCCTACAGATGTCTTGTGTAAGAGGGGTTGTGATGTGGTGTGAACTGTGGGAGACATCCCACGTAGCCTTATTTACACCAAAGCTTTTGTGTGACAAGATATCCAGCATTTTCCATGTGTCTCCTACATGAGCCACAACGTTGGCCAGTTTAATCAGAGTGGGCACGGATGTTCTGCAAACTGCTTGGTAAATAATCACACCCAGGTTTGTATTAACTGCCTTTGCTTTCTGCAGCATGTTGATGGAAGTAGGCATTTGGTGAGCATTTCTGATAAGTGCTTGGCTTTTTTCTGGTTTCATCTTACTGTAAGAAAAAGTAATTTAATTACAGGCTCTGAAATAGATAAAACATAATTTGTTTCTGCTTTGACATTTGTTAAGGATTTTTAAACATTAAAGAGTAAAACAAGAGCTATAGAGTTCTGACTATAGATAAATAATTGCAGCAACTCTGTAAAATTATGAAAGCACTAAGGGAGGACTTAAATCTTCAGTGTGATAGTAAAGAATATACAAACTCCCCTACACCGAAAATTCCTTCCCTGAATCTATATTGTTTGCTGGGTTGAGCAACATTTTTAAACCAGAGCTGAACAACTGAGTACACATCTCAGAATCAGACAAGATTCTCCATACAAAGGAGCCAGACTGCTTCTAACCAATGTCAAAAATAAATACAGCATAAAATATGGAGTGGTGAGAAAGATGTTCATGCCTGGAGGTGGAGTCAGTTTAGGACTAGTCTGGGTTTTGATTTGAGAGACTTAATTAAGACAGGGGTTGTGTTCAGCTGCAGAGAAATCTTATGGAATTTTAATTCTCTTGGCCAAAAGCTTCTAAGAATCACTGTTTTCATGATATTATATGTATAGCACATACAAATGGTCCTCTGGGCTTGGAAGTGACTTAGAATCAGAAAAAAAAAAGGAGTTTGGATTTCAGAATCTAACTTAGGTCATTCTTGCCTAATGGTAACAAATTCAAGGAAGAAAAATATATTAAAACATCATGAAAGTGTGAGAAAATATTTAAATTTGAACCACGGAAAGATGATGTCTTTGTGTCACCGGCCTATGCCTATTTAACTTGCTACTAGTACCCATGGTCTTCTGTCAGGCAGTCTTAAACTGTTGAGCAATGTGATATATTGTTGGAAAGTACTTGGAAAACGTTCATGGCTGAAGTGTGATTTACAGGTCTAGTATTACAAACAGCAGCACACAGTGCACGAGAGAACCTTTTACAGCATTTTTGAGCAGAGGCCTTGCCATACTGTGCTTTGCAGGTAGCTTGGCACATCTTCCATCCAACCCATGTTAAGTTTTATTTTCTCCTCCGCAAATCTTTAAAAACTTTTCCTTGAAGATGAGGCCTCTATTAAATGGTGTGTGTTACAGAAATTAATAAAGCTAATGAAATCAGGCACTGTTGGTTCATGTGTGATTCATCAGTCACACATCTCTGTTTAATTTGCACAGGTTTGGAGCCTGCTTCTCACTTACACAAAAGTCTCACTGTTAGTTTAAGAAATCCTCATATAAATAGAATCCATTTTCTGATGCACCATAAAATATCTAAGAGCAATGACTGATTACAGTCACAAGAGCTATTTTGGCTGGACTCATGGTAGCTCCCCAGACCCAGGATTAACACCACTTTCTCTGCATTTTGAGAACAGAGGAATTGCCAGTATCCTGCAACCAGCAATGACTAAAACCAGATGTTTCAGTGGAAGAAACCTCTCATTATGCTTGTAGGGAATGAGCTTTGAAAAACTGGTTTGCTTGTTTGTTTGTTTTTTGTTTGTTTTAACAAACGGGAGTGCGAATGCACCTGAGTGTAAATGCAAATTGGGCTTTTTGAGTTTCATGTTGATACAGCAAATCCTAAAGGAAATGACAAAAATACCCAGCCAACAAACAACCCTGTTTAGTTTGTGGTTTCAGAGCTAAACTCCAGGCTTTGAGGATCACTGAAGGCAAGCTCAGGTTAGAAATCCTGCTCTTTGGAAATTCTGCTTTTGGTAGTAAAAGCCCCAGATTGATAAGGCAAGTTTCATTGTGAAGAGCTCATGCAGGGCTACCTTTGTTTCCAGGTATTTAGCTTGTTTAAAATAATGTTATTTTGGTTATAAAGAAACAACAGATGATAAGCTGGAGCTCTAAATGCAGCATTGACACGTGTCTTCAAGTTGGACAGGTTTTTAAACAGTAGCAGTAAGGCAGGATAATAAGAAGCTCAGATCCAGCAATGCCTCCAGTAAAAACACCACCCAAGGAAGAAGGATGGAGGGTGGTGTGTGCTCTGGCTGTGGATAAAAGAGTCTACTTCAGAAAGCAGGCATGAAGTGAGGCATCCTGGCTGCAGCAGTTTGCTTTGAAAGTTAACTCCTCTCTCCAGGCAGTCCTGTTGTGTCCCAGCTGCAATCAGGGTGTATTTGCCTGACAACTGCATTGAAATTAGGGTTTGCACCAGGCAGGCAAATGCTGAGGTAAAGATCCAGACCTGTGCAGTCATGGATACCTACTTCAGCACTTCTTTTTCCTTGTCTGACATCTACCTGGCCATCCATCTAACAATACAATATGGGGTTATGGACAATGAATAGAGGTTGAACCTTTGACTCCAGCCCAGCCTGTGGTTTAGGAGTCAGTACAACCTGTGAGCAGTCCCTGTCCTGGGAATGGGGATGCCAGGACATGCTGCCTAAAGGACAGGTGTGGATAAACACAGGACCATTGTCCTGGCTTGCTCAGCTCCTGGCTCTGGAACTGATGTGACAGGGGGAAGGGATGAGAAGTACAAGCATGCATGTGGCCTCCTTGCCAATAACAATATCTGTCAGGTAAAGTGACTTCATCTGACTCACGTTGCCTCTGCAGACTGGACACTGCAGCTCCCTCTCAGAGGGGCTTAGGGGAGCAGAAGTCCTTTAGTGATCCTGAGGGCTCTGAACAGTGCAGACCCCCACTACAGTATGTGCAGAGGGGTGGCCCCCACCTGCTTCCTACTTGCAGGTTGGAAATCACTGACCCACAGTGCTGAGGCTACAGGGAGAAATATTCAAACCAGAGGAAGGGATCCCCAGGGGATTACTCATTTTCAGAGTAATCACACAGAGCAATCCTGTGTGCCCCCATTGTGGGTCTTTGCCTGACATTGTGTTCCAGGTTTGCAGCTCTGGAGAGGTGTGCTCAGACGTGGCACAATAAAATAGCTCAGAAAGTGCACTGCACAGCAGTGGAAGAGTAAATTTTGGATTGGGGTTCTTTTCCCATTTAAAAACAAAATTCCAGTGAAATAACAAGTCCTTAAAACATGTATTATTTATTTTCAATAGAGTAAAAGAGCCCCTACAGTATTTTGAAAGAATGTCTACTTTATAGGTCTGCAGTGATAACATGTTGGAAGTAACTAACAATTATGTTATTTTTGTCCTTACTAATAATGCTCAGGGAGCAATTGATGTTTCCTTTAGAGTTAATAAGAAACATTTGCAGCAAAAGCAGAAACTGTGCAGATAAAGCAATTGGCAAGAAATAGTATGTTTAAATACCATAAAACAGCCAGTATCCAAACAGGTGTGAGATAAAGGGGTATAAATAAACCTCTCTGTATGCAGCCCATCACATGGCAGAGCTGGGTAAAAAATTGCACGAAATAACTTCACTCCTATTCAGAGGAAAATATAACAAAACCGACCCTTGTGTCTCCTAATTAGCTTTAGCAGCTGAGAAAACATTTCTCATGCGGAAATTTCTGAAAGTTAAAAGTTGTTCTGTAAAAAATGGAAAAAAAAAACCAATAAAAGAAGCAGTAAAGTTTGTAAACCTCTTCACCAGTTAAAGCCAGTATCCTGAAGAGACAGTGGAACCTCTTTCAACCTTGCTAAGTTATGTCTGGCTCTTTTAGTTACTCTGCATTGCCTGGTGGCATTATGGTCCTAGATGGTGTCTGTGTTATTTTTATTGGTGCTGCTTTCACAAACACACAGATATTTGCCCTTTCTTCATCCAAACATTTGGTTGCATTAAGGGTTGTTTGGTTTAGATTAAAGATTTTCTTTTTTTAAGACCAGTCAAAGGCAAAGTAAATCAGTACTAGCTAAGATGACGTGAAAATAATTGCCCATGCTCACATGACTGATAAGCAGAACTATGGAAAATGTCTCACAACAAAATCCACCTGGTTTCTGTGGCTCCTACAGATGTGAAGCCACAATAGGTTCATTGAAAGGTTTGTCAGGATCCGTCAACCCTTTTGGATAAGTGGAATGGCTTTTTTTTGTTTGTTTAATCAGCATGTCAATTTGTTCAACATGTAAATTTTAGGTGACATAATTTTTGTGAGTCCTACCCACTGTCTTTGGGTTCTTTCAAACTCATATTATGGAAGAAAAGAACTTGTATATGTCCATGTGCATGGAGATACGAGGTGAAATTGCCAAATTTCAGACAGTTTTAGAAATCAGACCTTTCAAATGTTCCTCACTTGTTCCTCTCTTGTACGTGAATTAGGTCCCTGAACTCAGCTCTATGCAGTCTAAGCTGTGCAAAAAGCCAAAAGAGGAACCCCAGCATCTCTTTGAAGACTCATTCTGTGGCCTGTCACACAATATGGCTTGGGAAAGGACCCTCTCCACTGATACTGTCTGCTGACAAAACACTCCCCATAATTTGTGTTCTGTATAGCCTGGAGAAGTCCCTAAACACAGTGACATGTTCCCACCCAGTACCTGGACTAAGGGAAACACACTTTATATAACACAATATTTGCTTCTCCTCTGCCATTCTGTGCTGGAAAGACTCAGAGGGGCTGATCCAGAGAGTACATAACCTGTGCTGTTGGTGTCTCACTCTCAGCCTGCATAACTGGGATTGCTCCAGCCTTCTGTAATCAGGAATAGATAGACAACATATCCCGGTGGACATCTCAATTATTCTGGAATCCTTTGAATCAAACATGAGCAGGGCTCCCCTGGCCAAGTCACACCTGAGTAAATACGGTGTTACAGACCCCATGGCTCTTCAGGAGCTCACGTTTTTAGCTTCTAAGCTCCATTGTCTCAGTGAGCAGGGGTGATGGTGGTCGTATGAGGATGCTCCCATGAGATGCTCACATGGTGCAGCTGGAGCAGCACCACACTGATCAGCCTTGAGGTGCACGGGGGGTTCGCTCTGGTGCGGCACCAAACAGATGTGAACTTGCTTTGATTGTCCAGGCTGGTGCCCCTTTATGACACGCAGGTGTTAAAAAGCTGCCAGGAGAGCTCCGAGCTGTAGTGTGTGACAGTGGTGGTGTGTGCATGCTCTGGGGGAACAGAGGTGTTCAGAGAGCAGCTGATGCCATACTGAAAGAACAGAAACGGGAACAGCTCTTCTTCTTTTTGGCTCTTTTCAGTTAACCACTGATAGATGTGATAAAATCCCAGTGCTGCTGCTAATAAGCAAAGGAAAGGAAGCCAATGTTCTTTTGTACTCTGACACGTGGCACATTTTGGTTTCACTCAGAGTAGCAAACCTTTCTTTCTCATACTGAGCATTATAAATAGGCCCAGTTCTTATCAGATCCTCCTCTTAATGTTTTTCATCAGAAAACCACAGTTAATTTTAGATAATTGTTAGAGATAATCTCAAATTTGTGTGTAATGTATGCCCCAGTTCTAAGAAAAACATGACATTGGGGAAGGTACTGCCTGCCTAACAGCTTTTCATTTACAAGAGTGGTATGAGATCTCTTGTTCTTGTCAATTGAATTCTTGTGTCTTAGACATTCAGACCCCTATCTCTCAAAGCAGATAAAATTTTAACTTGCTTAGTATTTATTGTCTTCTGTATTTTGTAACAGCTTCTGAGCAGCATGTTCAGGGACTGAGCACATGTCCTGCCAAACAAGAAGAAAAAGGTTTCCTCTATGCCAGAATTTGCCATGGCATATCTGACTCTTTAAGCTTTCCTGTGGGAGTCAATTTTACTTTATTTGACAGCAGTGGCATTTGCTGCCAAAAGAATAAAGACAACAGTTGTTTAAAAAAGCACATGTGTCACCCTGCACTATCAAACAACCTGCTTCACACCGTGAGAGTTTTAAGACAAAATGAACAGATGAATTCCCAGGACCAAGGAGAAAAAGTGTTCCTAACACCGAAGAAGGAAGGATGTTCATTCACCTGTAAGAAAGGATTAAAAGTGGACTTCAAGTCCATCATGCTTTCTGGAAAGGACAAGGAGCAAAACCAAAATATGATGAAATTTTAGAAGAAAAAGCATTATGCATTGCCCTTCCAGTCCAGTTTTTGTTCAGTGTAATTCCTTGATATCTCTTGAATAGAAATGAAAATAAATACAAAAATATAGTGGCATTTGGGCCTGTAATATGCAAGACATCATAAAGACAAGCAGAACAAAAAGCAGCCTCTGGTAAGGGGCAATGGGGAAAGAGTGGTGCAGTGATTTCCTTGGAATGGTCAGGGAGAAAAGTGAGGGGCTTAGATACCCTGGTCTTCCTAATCCCAGCAAAGACATCTGTTTTCCTGAGCAATGTTTGCTATAACAACCAGGGCTGGATGTTGCAAATATTTGTAGCTGAATTATCTCAACATTTTGAAAACTATGTATCTTGAATGTTGTATTTTTTTCTGGGAAACTGAATGGAAAGAGTTCTTCTTGGCATGCAGAAATGCTAGGAAATTCTAACATCATCCATGAAATTTTAAATCTGCCTTTAGGAAAAGCCAACTTCCTTCATAAGTTGGCTCCTTCTCACTGGCAAAGGTGAGTAGGGTCAGACAAAAAAGCAAACACAATCCTACTTTTAGCTTTGTGAGGGAATTTTAAACCCCATAAATTTCAATGCATTTTGCTTTTTATTGTGAAGTCCTGGCATATTTCTAATAGGAAGTTTCTTAAACAAAGTTCAGCCCTGCTATTCTATACTCTCTGTTTATGATATGTGTGAATGGACGTGTATCCAAGTTTAGAGCTCACAGATCCATCAGAATAGCAGACAGCTTGGAAGTCTGCAGATTTTTGGGGTCAGAACCACTTCTCAGTCCCTGTAGTCCATGGAAATTCATATTTTATAGTTATCAGGATAATAGGGGACCAAGGTGTTTTCAACTAGAGTTAATTGTATTTCAAACCAGCAGACACATACTTTTCCTCTGATGCATACCCAGAAAAACTATCTCACTTTCATGCTCAGTGGTGAGGAAGAATAAACTGAAGGTTGATCACTCTATTCATACACAATAACTCTGCTAATAAGCCTCATTTCTTACCTTGTCATTCCTGTCTGGCACCTCAAATGAACATAAACTGCTAGTAAGATCAGAAGATACAGTGTTTTTAGAAAAGTAGTATATTAAACTAATTTTCACCTGTGATCAGAAGCCTTTCCATGTAGACCTAAAGACATTAAAAGTTAATGTATGTATGACTCAGATTAGCTAACTTGAGGTATTGTAGAACACAACATTCTGCTTTTGAGTACAGGTTATTGTTGTGGCTGCATTAGCAATGTAACAAATGAAGCGAAAATAAAATTAAAAAAAAAAACCAAAACATGAAAAACACATTTCATGCTCTTTGAAAGATACCCATTAAATCATAATGTATTTACAGCAAAAAAAAACCCAACAAATTTTAAGACTTCAAAAGTCAAAACTAGTAGGTTTTCACTAATTTTGATTGGGTCTTGCTGTCACTGTAGTGTTTTTTAGACCAGGAAAACTCTGCAGGACAGCTCATGTCATGAGTGTGCCCCTTATCACAAGTCGTAAACCACAAAAAAAAAATCTCTATTTCCTGTTTTAAAACTACAGGTATTTGTTTGACAGCAAGATAAGTTTGGCCAAAAAGACCATACCAAAAATCCCCAGGGTGAAATTTAACCCTATATAGTTGATTAACCCTTTAATAAACACGGTGGCAAAAAGGCCAAACCATTCCCTGCTCTCTTCTGGCCAAGGACAAGGATAACATTTAGCTTTTAAGAGCCACATTTTGTTTGCTGAAGTACGCAGCATGCTGCCAAATGAGATCCTCTTCTCAGAGCAGCTATCATAGGAAGGTTTATAACTCCTATCTCTTGCCTGCACAAAAATGTGGCAACAAAATTTCACACTTACGCAGCGTTACTTATTTCAAACGTCTACTAAGTGACATATTTGCAGAAATACAGGTGTGGATTTCTCCCCCTTCCCTTCTCCTTCCCCCTTGGCTCTCTTGTGTAGTAAGTTAGAACATCTATGGGGGAACCCACTCCGTTGGGGCAGTTAGAGGATAAAATCTATCGTACCAGCTCCAGAAGGAACTTTGTCGTTTCACTTCCATACAGCTGTGAGAGGATGTTAACACTGGCACCCTCAAAGTGGTTACAAGCTGCTTTCTTCAGTGCACGGGGCTACAGAGCAAAGGACCAGAGAATTCTGCATCCAGCTGATACTTCTGAGCCACCCACAGCTGCGGGGACACTCACGGGACAAGTCTGCGATTCATCGCCCACCTCCGCTGTAATCGCAGCACTGTGATGAGGATGACCAAAAAATGCATCCCACTTTCCAAGCGCAGCACAGCGAAGAGTGGTTTTGGCTCGGTTGCTCTAAACAAGGCACTGATTAGCCGGTAATCAGCAAGCGATTAGCAAAGACGGCCGGGTCAGCAGGAGTTCAGCCCGTGCATTGTTTGCTGGGAGGAACCGAAAGGCTCGTGCTCGGCGTGGAGCACACGTGGTGATACCACTGTCCACCACAAACATCCACTCGACAGACTTGGCCTGGGCAATCAGCTGGCCTCCCATAAAATTTCAATCATAAATATTACAAAACGAGACTTGTGATAGTGCCTGGCTTTATAAAGCGTTATAGGGTCGTTAATGGTTCTGATTAAACAATTCCACTTCACAACACGTAATCAGGGACACTGGGATATGATGAAGAACCATCTTTTTTTTTTTTTTTCCCCCCAAATTTTATAATAAACAAGCTGTACCATGTTGTTCAACAGCTTAGGCACCATCATTCAGTATCAGATCAGAAGGTACCAAAACCACCGAGAGAAGGTTTGCATGAAGGATAACTATGGAGTAGTTCTTCCTGAGTACAGGCACACAGGAGTCACATGGAAAACCACAGCTGACCTCAATCAGAAGGTCTTCATTAGGGGCAGCTGACACCCCAGGTATCTGTAGACCTCCTGCTCCTCTAAACCAAAGCTTGGATTGACATTGGTGGGCCAAAGCTACCTCCTGTGAAACCTGTGAGTCCTAGTTCAGCATTTTTATTCTGTGTGCCACCTTCTAGATAGCAGGGGAAATAAGGAAGAAAGTACTTTTCAACCTCTCAAACAATAGAGATAAATTTGCACCTGAGACAATTTTATTATTTCCACATTACCTGTGGCATTTAGGTGCTGTTAGACTAAAGTACCCACTGTATCTTAGTAGCTCATCACTAGGTATGTTTGAAATCTTCTTTGTGTTTGTGTAAGTGTTGGAATGGATGTGGTCTCACCTCAGGAGAGCAAGGATAGGCAGTCCCCAAGGATGGCATTTTGGCTATCTGGAAGAAAGCGGGTTTGTACACCAACACATTTATCCCTTATTTGTTACACTAGTGGACATCTGTTCCTGCCAAAGGAAGATAGTCCTAATTGTACGGAAATTCTGTTAATTTTGTGAGTTTCTATCTTCTCAGCTGAAAGAGCTCCATGCGAGGATCATAATCTTGAAACTCAAAACTCAGCAATCACAACACATCCATGGGAAAGAGCCTTTCTTCACACGCTGCCTCTTCCTTCTCCTGTTTTATTTCCCTCTCACTAATAAGACAGAAACATCTTGTAACTAGCACAAGCCTCATGAGCGGTGACACTGCATTCCCCAGCACGCTCCTTCCCCTTTGCCTGCAAACACAGAGCTTATGATCTTTCCAGGCATGATTTCCATTGACTTTCTCTGCAGCCAGACTCTGTGCAGCTTTAGGGATGAGCAATGGCCGGGGTGCACGTGTGTGTGTGCACACACGCAATGTATACACATAAATTTGGGCCTATGTATATATAAATAACATGACTAACAGTGCCAGAAACTTGACCCTTAAGACTCCAGCTAAGGGCTTCAATACATTGCTGTACAACAGGCCTCTTAAGTGGTTTGCATTTTCTTATTATGTGAATTTGAGTGCCATGGGACTTCCATTCCTGCTTCAAACTTTGTTATTGTTGACTTTAACAAAGATTGTAATGTAAACTTTTAAAACTCACATTTTTGCCAGGTTAAAAAGAAAGAAAAGGAAAAGAATTCCCTGTGAATCTGACCTCTTTTGCCTGTAGTGCTTTTCAGTGGGTGTTGTAAGAAAGCAGTTATTCAGTTATTACAAGCAGTGGCTGTTTTGCTAAAGCACAATATTTGAAGTAAAGAGTTATACCAGAATTTAAAGTTAAGCTAAGCCTAGAAACTGGATGCACTGAATTCAACCAGAGTTAAATTAAACTGGAACAAATATGGACAAATCCTCCAGCCAAGAGACAAAATATTTTTTTTCCTAGTCTCCAGGACACTAAAAATATCCTGGCATGGCAAGACTATATAATACTTGAAGCCTGATATGACACAAAACAAAGTCTGAAGACTCTGTCCTGAAGCCATTCCTTGCATCAGCTCTGAATTTGATCCCCAATACTTGACAATAGTGTGTTTCATGGAAGGGTGACCCTAGCCACACTTGGACAGGCAACAGCTGGTTATAGAAGTGTCTTTATTAGCAGAGACAGTGCTCCAGAGGTGGCAAAAAGCATCAGGAGAATGCAGAGCAGGGGAAGAATCTGCAGCAATGAAAGGGTGGGTGCAGGAAGCAGATTTTGCTCCTTTACAAAACCCACTTGATTTTCTCCTCAACTGAAAGTGGTTAAGGAAAGTAACCAAACTTCTCATGATTTTCCAAACAAACCCACCCTTTTCTACTGCATGTGGAATGAGGACAAGGCTGACAAACTGGGCAACTTCAGCATGAACCGCCTTGTACCCATGAAGAGTGTCAATGAAGCTGAGAGGAAGAGGTACTATAAACTCCTATTGCTTAACCAGAATGTTTACACTATTAATTGCAAAACATCTGCATCTCATTGTCCATAAAATGAACAAACATTTTGAAGACACCCAGGGAAGAAATGAACTCATAAAACTGGAGGATTAGGAAACAGAGAAGCTATTTAATGGCAGTCTTTCAGGTTGGAGAGTGTCTGGACCATAAGATTTTGCCTCAACCCTATACTTTTTAAGATCATGTAGACCAAAAAGAGGAATATAATGTGCATAAGACAAACAAGGGAAAACTTGAACATGTACTGATCTCTGCACCTTGCCCTTTATCCCAGCATCTTCAATCCTCATTTTTATTTGTGGATTGCCAAGCAGATTATCCTCATAGTTATGATAGAGCTGGTAGGAAACTTTAATCTATATGGACCATGGAGCCTGCCATAATTTCCACCATGCGGTTTCAGCTGAGATAAAACTGTTCTTGATGTAACATCAAAGTTCTTCGAGAAACAACCCATTTTGGTATTAATTTATTTTTATGTTTTAGGCCAGTGTGTCTCTTTTTGCCCCTTTGGAATCTGACACAGGAGCACGTGGAGCTCACGGTCAGAAAACAGAGGCAAAGGACATCAAGCAGAGCTGCCCCCATCCCAGAGATGCACTAACAGTGTGCTCACTGCTGCACACAGGAAAGCAAGCAGTACTTTCAAAGCTTCTTAAGAGGATTTGGATGGCTCTTTTCCCTTAATTCCAGAAAGTAGAAGTGTTTCAGAGTGGTTATGCAATGACCCCAAAGCTGACATAAGTGAAGGGAGAAACAGCAGAAGGGCAGCCACAAAGGGGAGTCTCTTCCAGGCTTGAGAGATTCTGGCTTCCTACTGCACCGGGATCAATACTGGGATTTCAGCTTTTTGATTACTTACAGTATTAAACAGCTTGATGCATTCTACTGAAAAATATAGCAAACACTGGGCGAAGATGATAATACATGCATGAAGCAAAAGGCAGAGCTTGCATCATTCCTTAGCCTGTTAACTCGTATTTGCCTCATGGATTTCCTTGCCTGCTGTTGTTAAAATAATCCTAAAATTACAATTGAGCAGATCTACTAAGAAATACAGCCAGAACAACAGCTTTCACTGTGAGAGGTTCCTGTGCAAATAGAAAATGCCAGCTTCTTGGAAACTGGAAATTCCTATCTTCCAGCCTGCAACTCCATCCTGACAGTCATGTGTTTCCAGCCCATCAGGGTTAATAGGCTCTACAAAACCCAAGGACTGATTATACTTAGAGCACAACACAGCACTGACTATTATGTAGCAACTTAGCTGGTATATAATTACTTTTGAGGAAAATGCATTGCAGAACAACATCACTTCTCAAAGATTTAAGTTATTAAGGAAGATTAAGGAATTTCACTCTGGAAAAGAGACTTCACTGTGACCTAATTGAAGTTTTTAACATTCTCAAGGGAACTAATAAAAATTGGTTCATGCAAATTCTCCATACTTTCAAAGAACATGAACACAAGAGAACATTATCTAAAAAATTAGGAGATTGAGATCAAAAAGAATTTAGGGGAAAAACAAACAAACAAAACAAAATCAAAACTGAACAAAAAAAACCCCACAACCCAAACCAGAATAATTTGAATTAGAGGGGACTGTTCTACCAGGTCATTTAATCCATTCCCTCCTCCCCTTGAATCACAGGAGGATTGATTTCATTATCCTTAAATAATCCCTAATAGATGGGTGTCTAGGTGAGCCAGTGATGACTATTCCACAACCTCTCTTGGCAGCCTGTACTTTCAGAAGAATAAACATATTGAATAAATTATTAAAAAAGGCCACTGTGGGCAAGGAGAATCAATGAAATCAAGGAAGAACCTGTTAATACAGAGTGGGGGATGAAAGACAGGGAGCAAAAATAAGCTCATTAGATGAATGAGAGAAGAAAATGGCAGAAAGGAACAGAATCATGTGGTGTATTCCTCTATCCTTGAAGTACTGTTTTCAATTACTATTTAAAGAAGTTGCACAGAACACCTACACATTTGTCCAAGCACGAAGCAATTTCAGGAATGATCACGTGAAAACTGCAGCCAGAGTACTGTCAGCCTCTGACAAAGGAAAATGAACAAAAGAAGTGCCCAGCAGTACAAACAGGAACAACTTTCTTACCAACAGAAACCAACACATTTGCAAAAGACAGTTTCAGGTAGATTCATGATGCATTCACACTCAGGAGAGCGCACAGAGAAATAAACCGCATTAACTAAGTACTTCCACATGAAAGTTAGATTTTCAAGGACACAAGGCATAAATACATAAAGCCCCTCATCCTGCAAGCAGGCATATATTTAACTTCACACATAAGAGCAGCCCTGGTCAGCTCATTGGGATTAATCACCTCCACAAAGTGTTTGGCAGATGAAGTCCCCAGACAGTGCATGGCTTCTTGCTCTGTGGCCACCAGTTAACTCTGGGAAATTTTTGTCAGTGTCTTTGGTGCAAGACTGTCAACAGAAAATTGAGTGTTTTCCCAACGACTGTCACGTAAATACTTCCTGCCAAAACACATTTATGATTTCACACTTTAATTGGGGCTGCAGGTGAACTAAATGGGCGCTGTTACCACCCCTGGCTGCTGGGGAGGACGTGGGTAAGGACAGTGGAGACCCAGTGTCATAATGACCCACGAGTCATAAACAGCCTGTCCCATCAGAAGAAAAACTCATCCAGTTTTTTCATGGCTTTTCCAGTACTGACTTGATGTGAAATAATCAGGAGATACGCTTGCAGGACAGCAGGAACACTCCAGAGGCTGCACACTGGGGTTGCTGGAGCCTCCCTGGTTGCTCATACACGTTGCAAGTGGCGCTCTGTGCTCTGCCTGACCTCTGAGTGTAATTCAGATTATTCACATAAACTTTTACATTGGGGTGTCACTAGCGATGTACTTTTACCAAAATGCCTGGAGATGATTTTTTCCTAGAATGGGGTCAAAACTCACAGCTCCTCCTCACTTCCCTTTCCTTAAAGTGCCTGTGGTGGGTTATTATTAGATGTACGTGAGTCTCCAGAGAAGAGAAGGATGTGGCTTGATTGCTTTTGTTCAGATGGATTGATTAACTGCTCATGGTTATGTTGGACCTTCAGATTATTTTCTTTTATGTGTTTTTAGGAGTTTGGATTTTGAGTGGGGTTGAAGCACTTCTGACAGACATTCAACAGAGACTGAAAAATGCAACAAATCTTCACCGCCTAGGAAGTCCTATATAAACATGCTGTGATTAAAGAGGGACAGACGTAACTATCGAACACTTAATTATATTTGGGTTTTTAGGCCTCTTCCAGATATTCATATGCAAAGTCTGCAGTACATGCTCACTTACTTTCTACCTAAAATGCTGGATCACCCTAATTCTTACTGTCACTCTCATTTCCTAACAAGAATGTTTATTTTTCATTAGCCTTTATTTCTACATCTTTCCTATTTATTCAGGCTCTTATTCATAGCACCTGGTCATATTCTCTTTATGGACTGTCCCTGGAAGGCATTTAAGTGACCTGCAAGCTGTAATTATAACTGTATAAGCACCTTTTGTCACTTTTACCACACACAAGATTGATTCACAAGATTGTACCTGTTTTATTTTTAAATGTAGCAAAATTTTCCTCAAAAAGAAAGAACAACTGTGGTTTAGGAACTTTTCTGCTCAGTTTAGCCTCTATTTTCTCAGGCTTTAGCTGTTGTGCAGCCCTTGCTGAGGTTAGTTTAAGTCTATGCAATGGATGAAGACCAACTTTTTTTTTTCTGATAGGTAAAACTATACTTCCCTAGGCATTGAGTGCTTTCAGTCTCATGCAGTTTTATATATTTACTAACTTCTTTGGTTTTGAGATGTGAACTCTTGTTCTACCTTGAAACATATTTTACGCTGTACTTGGACCGGTTACTAAAATCCAAATGACCTCATTTCAGTTTAGGAGACATTGTGGGAAAAAGATGATGATTAGGACATAAAGATTTTGTTTTCTTGCATTTATGTTTTCTTTTTCTCCTAAGAAATATTTAAGAGAAATTGAATGTAACTTGACTTGAGGTTTTTTTAAGCTCAACAGTCATTTGTTTAATGCAGTTACTTTCAGAGAATTTTTATCTCAAAAATCTTTGGCATTAAACCAGAAAACATTCTAGCTTTCTTCTCCTTTGTCTCTAAGCTTATGACTTGCTT
The DNA here is from genome assembly GCF_003945725.1 of Corapipo altera. Lineage (NCBI taxonomy): Eukaryota > Metazoa > Chordata > Aves > Passeriformes > Pipridae > Corapipo > Corapipo altera. The sequence goes on along the minus strand of NW_020884894.1, from coordinate 8,858,747 downwards.
GTGCAATTGTTGCATGAAAGCAATTCTACATTTTTTTTGCTCTTATAGGAAAACAGATGGAGAAGAATTTATCTACAGTTGGGATTTGCTGCTTATAATTTATTTCACAGGATCAAGGAAAAGATAACTGTGAGCTCACACTAGTCAAGCTTCCAGAGCGCTGTCACTTCCAAATTATATGTATTTTTGAGATTATAGTTACGGAGAGACACGGATAGAGAGCCATTGAAGCATTTTTGAGATTTCCATCAGGTCTTAATGGTTCTCTGCAGCCCTACAGTACATTCCTAGTCCTCCCTCTTGACTGGGTGGCTCCCATTAATAGAAATATATTTCATATTCTGTTTCCCAGCTTTCTGAAGCACTTGGTATAGAAGAAACAGCCTACACACCTACAAGAACTGCTCACTTTTCCATGGTTGGCACAAGGTCGTGTCACTCTGCCACACGCTCAGATTTTGTGAACAGGAGGGAAATCATTCTGACATGAGCTTATTGCAGAGCCCCATCCCTCAGTGGAAATTTTTCTGGTATGTCCTATTGTTTTAGCATTACATTTTATTATTTTTTCGTTAATACGGTAGGAAAATCACATTGCTTCCAGAACACGTTGATGCTAGTCAGGACGCTCTTGAGGCTAACAATGAGTCAGGACTCTGGACTGAGACCAAGCTTTTCTTCCATTGAGCCCCGCTCTTTTTTTCTTCCTCCTCAAGGAACTGGCTTTTATTGGCCTCTTTAGCTTTGGATTAACTTACATCATACATTTCATAGTAGATATATATTCCAGTAAAAGAATACAAACAGAACCACGCAAATTAACCTCCTAATCAAATTAAAAGGTTGAGTGACATATATAGAGCAGAGTGGAGAAGAGACTCTGCACGTCAATGTGCCTCGGGAATCAGGCACCCACAGTGTGCTCAGGGAGTTATAAAGCCAAACTACACTTGAGTCAAATGCTGAGAGAGTCGTGACAGAAAGTTGTACAGTGAGCAGTCATTCCCTGCCCAATGGGCTCTAACACACTCGAGGGCAACACTGAGTTAAGCACCAACTTTAAAAACCTCCCTGGGAAAGGTGTAGGAGCGTAGCTGTAACCAGGCCCTGGACTGCAGACAGCAGCAGCTGCTGGTGAGCACTGCCTGCGATTCTGGAGTGTGGGCATCATGTGCACCTCTGCTCTCATGCTGGGAAGCTCTCCTACACAAACAGGGTCTGCATTATGGCAAAGGTGGGGGATGAAGTAGTGCCAGCATATGCCTTACAGCAGGTAAAAGCCTCCCAAGACCACTTCAATGCCAACAACGCTGTGTTAATTCCTCTTTCCTCCACACCTTCAACTGTTTCACTTCTCAGCAACATATTTTAGTTCTGTGGCTCCATTAGCTTTTTTTTTTTTTTTTTTTTTTTCCTTCTGCTCCTAAGCACAGGGTCATTGATTGCCTTAATCAAATCTGATACCATAATGAAAAGTAAAAGGCATAATGTAGCATTTAACAGACTGACTATGCCCCGTGCTGACTGGCAAATGATTTTTCTAAAAGAATGAATCTTCAGTAAGACCTGAGTGGTTCAGTTCAGGAAGAAAGAGAGGCCAAACAGTCTTTCTAATCACAAACCTTTGCCCCATGGGGTCTAAATTCTTACTTTAAGGACCACATCAGAAGATTTATGAAGTCTGCTGCTTTGTTCCCACTTTTAGGAACCACTCCAAGTCACACTGAAGCCAATGGGAGTCCTTTCATTGACACGATCAGGCTTTGAAGCAGGTCTACAGAGATTGTCACTTTTCTGTGATAAAGAGAGAACAGCACTGAAACTACCAGCAATTCCACTGATACCCATGTAGAGTGGAAAGTGTTTCTTTCTGGATGAGTGATCATCCTGCACAGTCCGTAGAAACGCTAAGCAGACACAGCACATGCCCAGTTCTTCATCCCAGTTCCTCAGAGCAAGGCAGTACAACACCACAGACACAGCTGTAAGAACACTTTAAGATAAACTCTGGTAACCACTGAAATTCTCAGTTTCTCAGCTAGACCCTCACGATGTTTTCACTTGACCAAAACACCAGTCTTTAAAAAAAAAACAACACCAAAGAATACATTACAAATTACTGCCATGTTTGCCTGGATTTTAATATTCTTTTGTGGTCCAAATACAGGTGATAAAAAGCATTGTGTTAGCATGTGTTGGTTTTCTAGGCATGAAAATCAGATCTGCCCCAAACCTCTGGATCCCAGGGCCCCAGAAACACCTCAAATGTGACACCTGAGACATGAGGAGCAAAGCAGATGTGGGGTTTTTTTGGTGTTTTATAACCATCCCTTCAACATGAGCTCATTGTCATAATTACCAACACCTTCATTCACTAAATGACAAAAAGTCACCTACTTCCTACCAAACTATAAGTAATGTGAATGCAACTAATATTACTTCAACTGAACAGTAGATTCTCCCAGAAACGCTGAAGAGCTGATCCCCTTTGACAGAGGAACCCCGGACAACTAAGCCACTTTAGTTATACCCCAGAAACATTTTGTGTCGTTGGAAGAGGAACCTGAAGTTGGCCAGAAATGAATGTGGTTGAACTACTGGTGCTTTTACCAATGTAATAAAGAACAGAAGACCTTCACTGATGAAGCATCGTGTTACAGCAGCAGCAGCAGCAGCAGCTGGGTTCATCTCGTTCTCCAGTGGGCAGCAAGAGGTTCCATCTTCTCATTTCACTGGGGTTTGTGAGTCCGAGACACCCTGTTTTTATTACCCATTGATAAAAAAGATGTCATTACAAAGAATGTAACTGTTACAAGGGAGGAAAAGAAACAGTCATCCGTGGGAACGCTGTGTTATCTTGTTCACTCCCAGCTAGAGCATGCAATCGGTTTTTATTTACTTGCAAGTGGAAGGTGTGCCATTTCAAATACTCTCCCTCTGATGGATGCAGGCCACTGCTGGATCATGCTATTTAGCTCTCTCTTTGGGGCTGTTTGTCTTTGGTTTTCAACTGTCTTATCATGATATATGTGTACTGTGCATACCATGGCATGTCAGGCTAGATCAGACAATAACTTGTCACACGGAGCAACAAATTAAGACAGTATGAGTGAGCTGCAGATACATATCGTGTGGCATTGGGAAGTTAATAAATCTTATTTTGGTGGAAAATATTTTGATGTGTAGTAAGCATCCTTTGGATTATGTTTCCCTCTCCCTTGGTTGGTTGGAATTTTTTTTTCATGGGTACAGTTTGAAAGCTAAAAGGTAATTAAGCTCTTTAGAGGTATATGTTTAAATTTATGTCTTTGTTGTTCCCACTGTTCCCTGAACAGACTAATTGTTAAACTAGTCATTGCAAAATTATTTCAACTCATTTTTATTTTATCACTTATTTTACATTATTATGAGGAGCTATTACAAGAGGATGGGAAGGCTCTTGGCAACCAGAAATTATCTGTGTATTTATTTAAAGGTAGTTTTGCTCAAAGGGGGAAGAATATTTTAGACTAATATAGGAAACACTGAAAAATTTAGCCCTGATCTCATTTTCAAATTCACCCAGGTGTTTCTTTCAGCTTACACATTTCCCCAGTTTGGGTCATAAGCACTGAAAGCTGCAAAAGGAAATAATTCCCCTCTCAGCCCCCCATTTTTCCTTCTTAAGCCCGATGTGTTATAGAGAGCTTGGCAAACCTGGAGGAGAAAAAGGGTCTTCAACTCAGAGCACCAAAGGACCAGCCAGGATGCTGGAGCTCTGCACCAGGCTCTGCCAATCACCTTGTTTGACTTCTCAGAGTTTTCTTAGGCATTGGTTCAGGGAGACTCAAAGCCACGTGGCTGACTCCCAGCACAGGTAGTTTCACAGGAGTCAACTGAAAACAATAGGGCTGTTCAGCTGCTGGAGTCGGAGCTGTACAAACGTGTTCCCTTCAGTCTGGTGGCTGAACAGGGAACTGAAAAAATGATCCAGGTGAGGCTGAACCCGAAACACACAGTGTGTTGGTGGAAGAGACAAAAAAGCCCCCCGAAGTTTTGTTTTGGGCCAGCTCAGAATGCATTGCTTGATTAAGAATGAAAGTTTTTGTATTGTATTTTAACCCAAAGTTCAAGCAACAAACATTCTAGCTGAGAAAACCTTCCATTTCAAAACATCAAAAATGGAACTTCAACCAGTGACAATTCACCCTCTTACTAAGAAGTCTAATTTTCAATTTACCATATTGCTTTCAAAATAATGATGAATAATGGCTAACTTTGAAAAGTAAGTGGTACAAGAAAGGTAAAAATTTTATAGTTTACTTTGAAAATACTGAAATGAAACATTTAAACTTCCCCGAGAAAAGTATTTCCCCTCATTTTCTTTCTGACAAAACTCTGCATTACATTCAACCTGAATTTGTGAATAGTTTTCCACTTCAAATTGCACTTTTGGCAAACTCAGTCTATCCTGGAAAGATTCCACCAGCTCTGTTGAAACTGGCACATGCTCACATACTTTACTGAATAAGAGATTTCATCCTGTAAAATGGGGATAAGAATAAAACTTCTCCACTGATGAAGAAAAAGCTATAGGTTGAGCTGTTAATGCCTGTAAGATATACATGTCTAAGGCAGACAATAAAGGTTTTGGCTTCCTGGGATATAACATTTCACAGAGAAAGGAATGCTCCTCTTTGTCTTAATGGAAGCTAGATTAGGTCTTCAAAATCTTAACTAGTTAGATGAATAAAAACCTAGAAGATAACACAAGCTTAAGTGCTTTAAAATTATGATCTAGAAGGCCTGTAATTTCCACTATTACAGTTTAACTGATCAGCTTAGTTTGAAGCGATAAATGGACATGGGCATCCCACATGTGGCTGTGGCAGTGAGGCACAGAGGGGTTCCCACTGCAGCCACTGCACAGGGATGGTGTCCATGTCCTGCAGCAAAGCACCAGGATAATGTTCCTGGCTGCAGGAGGTCGAGTATTGGAGGTGTCACCTACTGCTGTCTCGCTTGTCCTCTTCACTTTCTGGTCAGGAGGGAATTTCTCTGGGAAAGCCAGCGATCAGAGTGTTTTGTGTGGAATGTTACTGTTTCATTATATGTGACAAGTTTGAGATGGAGTTTTGCTGCAGACTCGTAGCCTATGGCGGTGGGCAGGGGAGACGAGGCTTCGCTGAGATGTGGAGCGAGCACACACAAAAAGAAAATGGATAAAACATTAAAATGACAGCTTGCTGAGGTGGCTTGTTGTCGGAGTGGCTTTAGCATGATCATAAAGTGATGTGCAGCACTTGACATAGCTTGCTCCTACGTGGTGAAACAAAATTGATGCTTCGTTTGCCCCACTAGGCCAGGATTTGCTGGATGCGCAAAATTTCCCACCCGGGCCACAACAGGTGTGCCAAGAAGACTGTGAGCACAGGAAGAGATGTGTTTATGTGGAAGGCTTGAATCAAACATCTGATCAAACTTTGTCAGATGGATTCAGAGGTTTGATCGACGAGCTGTGCTCTGCAGCTCAAGCCTCCCATTTATTTTAAAGTGCTCTTGCACCCATGCAATGTGACAGCACAGATGCAGAAAACGATGTCAGAGTTGATTAAAAAAAAAACCTCAGAGCCTGAGGAAGTGTAAGTGTTTTGGGCAAAATTCTGGCATCAGTAAAATCAATGGCAATACTCCCACTCCCTTCCGCAGTGCTGGGATCTCACTCTTTGCCTACAGAAAACTCAGCGGATGTGCAATAATAGGAATATCTATTACACTGGGTTTTATTTTGCAGAAGTGTTGGGTTTAAATTCTGAGAATAATTTTGCCTGAGCTTTTGTTTAGCTCACCAGGGTCAATTAACGTAATTCCAGAACTTCTGCATGAAGTTTTGTATAGATCATTTTCTCTAATGCATTCATCTGTCGTGAAATACTCACGTCTATTTTCACGTAATTCCCTTTGAAGTTACCTGTATGCCCAAAGTTAAGCCTCTTTTTAAAATCTTTACAGAATCAGGGACATAGTTTCTGTAATTCCCCATTCAGCTGCTGTGGTAAGAGTAATAAAAAAGGGCTGTGATGTATGTAGAATTACATGCTGTGCTCTTCCTCCAAGCTGCTGCATTTCTATAGCTGTACAAAAAAAATCCTGTCTACAGGGAATCTTGTTGCGGTTAAAAATCTATATTTTCGTTTTCTCCATTTGTTCTACAAAACTGAACTAACAGGCAAAACAAACATACATACTTACATGCATAGTAATATTTAAGAACAGCAATCATACTGGGGAGAAGCTGGAAAAAAATATGCACTTGTTTTAACCAATATAAAAGGGATTTTTTCAAAGTCTAAAAATGAAAAATACTATGAACTAATTACTACAGGGTGTGCAAATGTAGGAAGGAATTTTTCCTGTGCTTTTAGAACATATAAATGAAATGTTGTGTTATTTAGTTCACATAGAGCTTGAGATATTAAATTTACATTCCTATTGGTTGCTACAAGGTTATTTCACGATCTACAGAGATAACAAATACCCATAATTATAATAAAACCTGCTTGCACAACATGTTATATTTTAAAAGAAAAAGATAACTTATCCTAGCTGCTGCCAAATATTTAAGTGATCTCTGTTTCTAGCATTCACTCAAAGCTCCAGGACTTCATCTGGGAAAGCTCTTGGAGCAGTGCAGGCACGGACATGTGCACCTGGGGCAGCCTCCCCAGGGGAGAGAGATGATACCCACTGTCCAGAGCTGCAACCGTTGAAGAAGACGAATAAAAAGTTTAAATGACAGATGCCAACTTCCCAGCCTCTCATCTCCATGGGCAACAGGGAAAACGAATCCCCTACATTTTGCAACTTCCAGTGAAAATTTCCCCAGCTCTTCCCACGCTTTATTTGTATCCTCGGTGTGTCAAGGACCTCCTGTTCAGCCACAGACAAGTGTGACGCTGTCCTCAACACAACCTCAGCGCAAAGGTGCACCTTTTGCCTGTTTTGTAATTTGGTAGCAAAAAAGGCCCAGATTTCCCAGTTTTGCACCCAAAAGCAAGGCTTTGTGAACACACTGAACCAGGGAGGGGTGTCAGCCCTGTCCAGCAAAAGCACATGGTGGCCTGGCTCCTCTGTCCATGCAGGACAGCTGCGTTCTTCCCTTCTTTTTCCAAACCTCTCACCTTCTTCCCCCTGTATTGATGCTCTTTGAGCAACAGCTTGGAATGGCCTCATCCAGTGCCTGCCCTGCAGAAGTGGAGAGGGCTCTTGTAAATACATGACAGGCACTCTGCTTTTCTAGCTGGGGTTATCCTACCGTAGCAGTTTCAATGTAAATCTTTTCCATCACTACTCTCCTTTTTCTCAGCCTGTGTTTTTGAAACCCAGCACTTTATTCTGTTCTTCCAGCTGAGCCAAGAGAGCCCTTTCCAACTGAGCGGTGAAAGAGTTAACAATGCCCTTTCATGCAAAACCACAAACAACTGGGGGGGAAAGAGAGAGAGAGAAAAAAAAAAAGAATAAGAAAAAAAGGAGTTTTTAGCTGAGAAATGGAAAGGATCCAAGTTCTAACCGAGAGTAAAAGCACAGAGAGAGTATGAAACACACAAATCATCCTGGGGTTCGGAGTTGATAAAGTTATTAAAAAAGAAAAAAGGAGGGGGGGGGAGAGAGAAAAATCCCTTTGTTTCTGCCCTATACCTTGAGGCTGTGGGAGCAGAGGGAGGGAGTGCAGAACGAGTCCAACCGGAGCCCAGCGCTGAGCCCCATCCATCCCAGCGGGAGCTGGGCACGGGCTGGTGCTCCCCAGCTCCCCTCTGCTCAGCTCCTGGCATGGGCTGGGGCGGGTTTGCTTGCATAAACTCGGCACTTCTTTGGCTTCTTTTTTTTTTTTTTTTCCCCCTTAAATTATTATTATTATTATTAGCAAGTGGGAGAAAAGAAGCTTTTAACACAGGCGGGCTGGAGCCTGGATGCGGCCGGAGCGCGGGTGGGGTGTGGAGGGCCCCGCCGGCTATTGGGCCATCAGCTTAGCAACAGCATGGAAAGGGCCAACCCCAGCGTTTGTACAGCTGGGCCACCTTCCAAGGATGGGTGCCAAACGCTCCGCTCCTCTGCCAAGAAAACAAACAAGGGCACTTTTAAAAACTCCAGAGTTAAAGAGGTTTTTTTTTTTTCTTTTCCCTTTTCTCTTCTCTCCTCCACAAACTCTCCTCGCTCACAGTTAACGATCCCTTTCCCTTTGTCACCGAAGTTCAAGCTGCAGGGAATTGTCCCTTCTGCAGGTTTCAGGAGTCTTTTTCCCTTTTCTGTACGTGGCAGGCTCCCCTCTCTGCAGGCTGGAGCAGGCACTGGAGTCAGTGAGCCCATTTCTCTTCAGATGCTGCAGGTTCCCTCTTTTCTTCCTTAATGGCAGAAATCTCTGCCGGCTGCATTAGCATTGAAACCTGCCATTGCCCTGCATTTACAGAACTTACATAATTTACTACCTATGTCACTCTCTCATCTGCTACCTCTTCATTCATTTCAAGCCTGCCAAAGAAGTGGAATAAGAAGAACAGAGACTTAAATAGGCAAAAAGTGGCTTGTAGCCACAAACTTTTTTTTCCTGCAGAGAAAGAAAAAAAGAATTTTGGAATTCCAGTTTCCTTTTATTAAAGATATATTTTTACATTATATTTTTAATGCAGTTCTTTCTTACATATTAGTCTTTGTGATTGCTGAAGTTGGGGTAGTGCCAAACCTTTGCTAAGAAGAAATGCGGACTATGGCTTTTACCAACTGAGAAATGTGCAGGTCCATACTGTGACCCAAAATCTCTTCTTTCCCTGTGAAGGAGAAAAGCAGAGAAGCCAGAGCCCATTTCCAAGAAGTACCAAGTGTCCAGGTCCCTGTGGCTTAGCCCCTACCCAGTGAGAGTGCTCGCCTTAGATTTTGACTTTTGTGTGCTAAAGGAGGAAAATGAAATTGATGTTTCTGTTGCTGTTGTTGTTGTTGCTATAAGACGCTCTGCAGGAGGTGAAGCCAAACAAACCTCTTGGGAAATATTAAACAATTCACAGAGAAAGGCCTAAAGAGGCAAATATTGCAGCCCTTTTCTCACGCCAGTCATTCCATTAACTTCAGAGAATGCTCATATGAGTGAGGCTGGTGGGGTCAGGCCTTTGCACACAGTAGCACCTCCAAAGGTTAAAGGATGTCATTTGCAGTCATGATCTGGTTTCACTTCCTACCTCTACCTCTGATTTACTGGGAAACCTCAAATAAATCACTTAACCTCTCTAAGAGCAAGTTTACTCAAGTGCAAGAACATTCTGAGCCTCCAACAATATTTGTGAAGTGCTTTGAGGTCCTTGGAGGAAAGATGTACTTGCAAATTAACAGGGTAGCTGCTTACATGGAAATAAATCTCAATTTCTGTGTCTAAGCATATGTCCCAGCTGCATCCCAAACTCATGCCTGCAGAAGAGTGGTTATACACCATAATCTACTTGGAATTCACAGGAAAAATATGCAGGAAAACAGCTTGAAAGGGTCATTTCGCTCATTTGCGTGCAGGTCCTTGGTTGAGAGAGCTGGGCTTTGGGCATGTTATATGGTGCACTTCATTCTCAAAAACTGCCATCTGAGATACTGAGGGATGTGTTTCTGCAGCTGGATGCTTAAACTGAACTGCAGTTCACTGATGCAGCAGCCATGGTCCATGCACTATTTGCTTTCTCGAACTACCCAAACATTCGTTGTTGCAAAAAAAAAAGGACTGGAGAAGATTTTTTTTCTGAATAGCAAAAAAACACATTGATGGGAACTTGTGTGGTTGTGACTGTGCTCCTTGTCCTGGGCAGAACTAGGAAATATATGAACAACAACAGGAACCATACAAAAAAAGGGAGTTTGGGTAAAGGTTCAGTGCAGGGAGAAAAGGGAAGAGGCTTCCTTTTTATCTGTACTGGTTCTGCTTATCTTTTATTAGAAGCTGTTTTTAGTGATGAGGAAGTAGAAGAAATCCATTTGTTTTCCTCATGACACAGCAAAATATACAACCTAATAACTCAGAATAACATCCCTTCTGCCCTAAAGAAATAATCTCACAAAATTAAACCAAGACTTTATCCAGAGATTGCCCAATTCAACCATAAATTTCCATTTGACTGAAAAGGCCTCGGATAAAGCCTCCATGAGGGAATCCACAAAACTGAAGCAATGTCATAAATGCTTGATATTAATTCAGGACCAGGGTCTTAATTATTTTTCATTCATTACTTAGGCCAGCAAAGTGCTACATATTTTGATGGGAATTTACAGGACTACAAACCAGGGCAAAATATTGTGGCACATAAGGACAGCTGGAACAACCTGTAGGCCTTGAGCCAAGAGTCAGCTGATACACATTGAAGCACCATTTATCACCATGCTTTCCCCAAGAATGGCTTCCCCTCCTGTGCTGCTGGCTCCAGCACGTTCAAAATAACTCCACCACCCTCTACAGCATGTTTTACAGCTACCTGAAATTGTATTTTATTTAAAGGGTACATGCATTGTGTCGGTAATTCCTACAGACCCATAATTGTTTTTATAACACCTGGTTATAGTAGGCAGTATAATTCGCCAAGAAGTTGATATGAATGCATTTCATAACATGCTTTATATAATCCATTATTAGGGAACATTGCTGCATCTGTAATTATATTTGCAAATGCATTTTATTGAGTTCCACATAAAAGTATGCAGTACTGAAACCAGCTCTTAGGCTGCAGAAGTGTATATATATATATATATATATCCTTTGCTTCCTTCCATATACTCCTGGTTTTTTGTACAGTCAACACTACAAAGGGGAAAGAGCAAAATGTATCCTCGATTTCCTAGCAGACTCCAACCCCTAATCTGAGAATCCTTGAACCTGAGCATAGTTCAGACCTCCACTGGAATCCTGTCATTTTTATCCACTCTAGTTTCTACATAGCAAAAATGATTATGTGAGTTCTGGTTTCAGGCTGATCAAATCTTTCAGTGTCTCTTCTGCTGCTGACACCGTTGTGAGAGGCACAAATCACATTTGGTACAGGCATACATTTACCTGCAGAACCCACACAGGTAACTGAGCTGGAATCCACTATAGCTGGAGCTTGAAACTAAATATAGGTTGATTTCTCAACCTTTTTTTGGCAAAGTATGAGCTAGAGAGAACCTGGGTTGATTGTCACATCCCAGATTGACTTTGATTGACCAGCAGCTTTGAGAGGGGAGCTGCCTTCAGTGCTTCTGATACCCATTTGGCTGAGTGCAAGCAGTGGAGCTTAGCCTCCTGCCTACAGATTTCCAAGAAAACCTTTCCTTTAAGTTGTTAATTTGCAGCAGTCAGGCAGTTCAGACAGCAGCAGCATCTTTTCTCATATTACCTTTCCAATAAATGCCCTTCCAGTCTGGGTTGATTATTTCATCTGAAGCTGAAGTCCAAGACCATCACAAGCCCTTCCATGCTCTAAGCAAATATATGACCAAGTTAATCTGTTGTGAGACAGTTATCTGTTGTGTACCTAAAAAATACAGAACATGTGAGTTTTGGTGTGGTTTTTTCTCATGCATGGAAATGCGTTGGAAATATGGTAAAAAGCTCAGACAAGGTAAATTAATTACAGTTCAAGCCTTTTTCCATTTATGGTGAACTTTCTCCTTTCTTCCCAGCCCCCCAAGGAACCACACTGTAAAACACTCTTTCTAATAGGTTTTTATGTCATTCTTCCTTGCCTCCATTTTCTCCAGTTTCTCTGGTGAATATTTGTCTTTTCTACCTGCTGCCCAGTTGAATCAGCCTTGGAGGCAGTGACATATGCCAGATCACAGGGGCTGTCACTTTAATTCCCTGTGCTCATATTTTTCTCCTCTAGTGGGGTGCTGGGGGCAGATGTTTGGAGAAGGGACCCCTTTGCTGCCTGGCACACCGAAGTCCTGGCGTTAGCTGCTAATTACGGGAGGCCAATTCTGGCCCCGCTGGCAGTACCCAGAGTTGAACAGCTTCTCCCAAGTGCAGTCGAATGCAGGTTCTAGACATTAGAAATGAAACCTTACACCCCACCACAGAGTGCTACAGGAGCAATTTCTTCCAGTTTCAACTCAACTATCCTGTCTGATTGCTGCCCGAAGGCACAGGCCTCCACGAGTTGTGCATGTGAACGCTGGGCTGCTCCCACCCTTCAGCCTGTCACAAAAGAGATGCTTTCCCTTCTGACAGAAGCAAGACTGGGGCACAAAGAGCTGTGGCCTCCACCCCTGAATTGCATGGATCATGATGGGCTCCAAAGCACTGATCAGTCCACTGCAGCACACCTTGCCCATGGAACACACTGGTGAGACCTCGTGGGGACAAACACCTGGATGGGTGGCACATCCCTCGTAGCTCCCTGCAATGCACAGTCCCTGCTCTGTGGCCACATCACTCTGTAGATAAGCCAGTAATTACACACTCTGCATCTTCTCCTCACAGGGAAAGAGAGTGACGCCCCCTTTTCCTTTAGCAGAGATGTGCTGCTCAAATCCATCTAACACAGGTTTTAAAGGATCTGTGAAATCGTTGCCCTGTGGGGTGTAGACCTCAGAGTCTTTAGAAATCAGTGGAAATATCACCATTGACTTTGCAGGGCTTTCATGGGAATCCTGACTTCAAAATTCTCACTGGGCAAAAACTGCAGTCCCTACCTGTCTTCTTAGGGGTCCCAGTAATTTTTCTCCCAGTCTGAATCTGAGAACCTATTTTTCTGCCAGCAGTTTTTCTCTGAAGGAAAGTGGAACCTTACATCTTCTAATGGTTTACTAAAAAACCCCAGCTACATAAACCTTCCATCTCTGGCACCATATGGAGCACTCTAATCTCAGTCTTCCTCAGGGTAGTAGAAATTTAAGGCTTAACCAGATGAAGGCTTAATAGGACAAAATATCCATGATTTATTAGCAAGCTATATTTCGGGTTTTAAACTGCTGTTTATCAGGAAAATACTGGAAGGGGGTAAAGTCAAATCACTGATCAATGCAGGCTCAGTGGCAGAAGTAGCCAAATTGTAGCTCGTGGTGGTATAGAGTAAAATGAATCATGTCCTCTCATTACCCTGATGTCCCCTGATGTCAGGGGAGACTCTTACACACTGCTGTCCTGAAAAAAACAAACCCAACTTTGGTGTCCTTTCAGGAAAGATACAGTTGCCAACACCACACCTTCCTTTTCAAGCTAGAACTTAACACCGTCTCTAAACAGACAATGATATAACACACATTTCTAAGTGTGAGTATCCAGGGAGTGATAAATTGAAGGTTTGGGTTTTAGTTACATTAATAATGCATATAGAAATGCTATTTGAAAATAAGAAAGTGATACATTTTATGCTGTGCAGTTCATGGGGCAGAAATGGAAAGAAATTCAGTTTTACATTTCCTTTGTAGCTCTGGGTCAAGGTGACTCCCAGCATAAGCTGGAACAACCCCACTGGCAACCTCCTACACAACTACCTCATGTTGCTCCAGCTCCTCTCCCCAGCTTAGTCACTTCTCCAAGCATATTGTAGGGGGAGAGCTGGGAGAGATAAGGCTAAGGATTGCCTATCCCCTCCCTAGGATGGCCTGGGGCATGACATGGGGGCTCTTTCCACTCCTTTCGTCCTGTCTCCTGATCAGAGCAAAAGGATTTCAGTGGGAAAACTGTGCCTAAGGACGCAGTTGTAAATCATGGAAGAAACGGCTGGAGTAGAGCCTTCGATTTGCTATTACTCAAAAGAAAGCAAGCAAACTGTTTCTACTGAACTTCAATGACCACACAAACCTGACACAAAAGCAGTTTGCAAATGCTGGAATTGCAGCAGGAATTTGCTCCAGCTGTACTGGTACAAGATGGCAGTCCTTGAGCATTTGAATCCTGCACAGTCAGGGAATGCAAAGTCTGACTGCTCGCTGTCTCTGCCTTATTTTGAATGCTTGATTCACCCAGGGAGTGAAGAATCCTAGCAGTAGGACAACTGGGAATGCTGCATCCTTTCAAGAAGGGCTCCTCATACATACAGTTGCTTTTACTGGGGGCTGTCATGACAGAAAACTGCAGTGATGCACTTGGGGATACTTTCGACAAGACGAGAATGGGGCATTGCTTAACAAAGCAAGGCTACAGACTTCCCAGCATACCAGTGCACTGGCAATTAAATAAGCCTCTGAGCCACATGTGATTGTGCCTTAAGAAATTAGTGTGATTCAGAATGATTTGGGTAGAGGAAAATATTCCCTTAAAGGATCCTGCCTGGGCTCCTCAGTGTGTGGAGGGTGGGAGAGGAGAGTTTCCCAGTCCTTGTGCAAAGGTGAACTCTGCCCATAAAGAAGAAATCCGAGCCCACTGCAGCCACCTAAGGGCATTCCATCAACCAAAATGGAAAATTAATTAAGAGAGTGAATCATTTTCTGAGACTTACTCAGTTCAGTACAGCTTCAGTGTTCGCCTCTTCTGTCAGTAGGGAAGCTCTTGATCCAAGACAGTGTTTATAGTCACGTTTCCATAGAGCCCTGGCGTGCAGAGCCAGCCAATGTGAATGACCTGCAAGACCTGTTTATAGACCTCCATTACAGAGCCTCTCATTTTCTTGGATGATTATCGTAGGTGTCAAATAAAGCTAGATTACCTGTTTTATGTCTTAGAATGATAAGCAAGCCAAAGCAAGTAATTTGGCTCATGCAGTTATACAGGTATACCTAGATATATGCATACATACATTATTTCAAACACTCAAGGCAATCTTACAGCCTTTCTTGTTGGGATTTCGAAATCTTTTCATTTTACCAAAACGTCCCTCTTGGTAAGGTGATGCTGTAATTTTGGCTTGTCTGGCTGAGCTGCAGAGCTCACTTGCAAGATTTAACAGAGGATGGTGAGGGCACAGCACAGTGGTTTCATGAGGGCAAGAAGCTCCTCTCCCAGAAGACTGGTACAGTCCTTACTGATGGAAGGGGTGTCTCAGTCACGACAGAGTTTGGCTCAGTGGTGGTACCTGCAATGGTAACAAGGAGGTGAAGCATGTGCTGACAGAGCTCGTTGCTGGGAAGCTTATAAATGATTCCTGGCACTGTAGTTGGCAGTGGCCAGTGTTACCAGTCCTACCATTGCATAACATCTGCACTTTACCACAATCACCAAAACAATCAAGAAGAAAAGCATGCTAACGCTTGTCGGGGAATAAACTCAGCAGTCACTCTAATAGCACACATTTTTCCAGCCTGCAGCTCCACCTCCATCTTCTTTTCTGCCTGGGACGAGTGGGCTCCTGGCTGGTACCCGGAGGCCCCACCTTCCCGGGCGTGGTGGGGACCAGCCCTGCTTCCCCTGGGCAGAGATGTGCTCAGGCTTCAGGATGCGCTGACTCAGTGATGCATGGCTGATTGCGAGCGGCAGTTTCAGCCAGCTCCAGCTAGTGTATAATATGCATTTACCAACACACAGACACAACCACAAGCTTCTTTTATAAATGGATTCCAGAGCTCGGCCAGCAGCGAGCTGGCTTGGGCTGAAGCCTCACACAGTGCAAATGAGGGTACGTGGGAGGCCTGCGCAACGATGGCCTTTGCGCTCCCACAGCTTGGGTCAGCTGAATTCTCAGAGAAGCCCCATTCCTCAGCATAATCGAGAGATGCTCAGAGATGGCTCTAATTAAAATGGATTGTCACGGCCCCAGGGAGGCTGTTACATGGAATGGAGTTCAGTGGGACCTAGGGAAGCTGTAGGGAAAACCCCTTTCTCTTCACCTATTCTAATATATCAACAATATACGCCCTCAAAGGATCCGCTCCACAAAGGTATGCCCCAAAAGGCAACAGATTCTAGTTCCTGCAGGGTGAGCCCTAGACCAAAGTAATCCTTGCAAGAGTCTCAAGTCCTTGTCTGAGAGCAGCTCATTCCCCTTCCCAAAAGGAGTTGTTCTAGCTAACTTGCTGCTCTTCTCAAACAATGAGGCAATGTCCCCTGAGAAGAGAGGGTGTCTCTTGCATAGACAAGCTATTCCAAGACTGCTGGGACTGATCCAAAATCAATTGAAGTACATGGCAAGTCCTTCCACTGATTCCAAAAAGGTTTGAATTAGACCCAAACGTCAAAGCCAACACCATAAACTCCGCCTGGAAGCCAATGCAGAGCCAAGCAGCAACTCCTCAGCATCAGTGTCATGTGCTTACAGCGAGATACTCAACTTACTCAGCAGGATGCTGCCTTCAGCACTGGTTCCATGTTTCCCAGGGGATTTATCTCCCTTTACTGCATTGCAGTTCTCAAATCTTCATGTGACAAAAACATGGATAACAGTACCAAGGTCCACAGCGACAAGGAAAGGTCACAGAACTCGCTGCCAGGCAGAGATGGGAGGGGAGAAAAGGACAAAAATCAACAAACCAACAAAGTTTCTATACATAAGGAATGGGGTCTCGGAGCTCTCGGCCAATTATGTTAAATAGTGGAAAAATCTTTATTCCCCCACAACCAAATGGAGCAAAATGATGACACAACGGCCTCAGTGCTTTAATCAGCAGGACAAGTCAAGCCTTTTATTCCTTTGTATATTCCAGTCAATGGAAAGTTATTGCTTAATTAACCCCCTTGAATGAATACCTGATAATTAATAAACCCATATACTGTACCCCAAGGCTTTGAGTTTAAGAAATCTCTTCTGTTCAAGTATGAAAAAAGAAAACATGCTGAACTAATGGGAAATAATTCTGGTAGAAGGCAAACCAATTAGGATTAGTGAATTCCATTTCATTTAAAGTTCCAAGATAGAGAAGTAATTTATCTAGTAAATTAATAGTGTTAGTGACTTTCCTAATATATTAGCAAGTCTTTCGTATCATATTAGTGAAAACCAAGCTGGCTAATACAATAAAAGACTTATTATAAAGGTATGAAGGTTAGTAATGTGATAAGATTTTTGCATCCAATTAGTATTAAAAGCAGGCTGCTCTAAAATGGACTTCTACATTTATTTATATGATTACCCAACTTAATGTAGAGACCACAACTTTTAACTAAGCAAATTATTATTTGTCCTCCCAAATCTGGAGCTGCTGTATGCCATGTTCCCCAAGCAAAACTGCAAGTATGCCTGTATCTGCAGATCTGCAAGGATAACTGGCCCAGATTATTTGGTCTGGTTGCATTGTTTAGCACAACACTACAGTGGTTTTGCATTCCCCTAACCTTGGATCAGCTAGAGACTGGTCTAATCAGATACAGCAGCCTAAAGGCAAAACAATTACAATGAAATTATCATATGGAATCAAGCCAACACTCCATCTTGTCTGGTATCCTGTCTTCATCAGTTACTAGATCCTCCCACCCTTCTCTGGAGCAAGGTGAAAAATACCTGCTGCTCCAACGAGTACAGGCATTTCTTCAGAGCCTGACCAGATACCGGTTTCCTGAATAAACTGGAAAGGTTTAAGTCTTTTATAAAATCCTGAATTATAAACTGTAATATTTTAATGCAAACCTGCATAACTCTGCCCAACGGGGGCTCTGCTAATGTGTCAGAGAGTTCCAGAGGTGACTTTTCAATGGCATGAAAAGGGATCTGCTTTGGTTAATTTTAAAATGTGCTGGTTTTTACACTGTTCTATTAGACACTTTGTGAACACAGATTTTTTTTTATTTTTTTTTTTTTGTACTGTGAGAGATCTCAGCTGCCTCTCAATGCCTTTGCTGTGGGTGCAGCAGAAAAAGAGCAGAGTTGCCTTTAGTGCCAACTGCAATGAAGGTTGCATGTGGTAGCACACAAAAATGGAAAAAACAAGAACCAAAATCATTATTTTGCTACATTTACTTGATCCACTGTTGTAAAAATGGGTAAAATTTTGGCTCTGAATATAGTTAATCTTATTAATTCAGTTCTGAAGTATCTGCCTACATGTATGGCTTTGCTGTGTGTACTTACACAGTCTTAGGAAAGAAAGTTTTCAGACCATCATAAAATCCCTTCTTACAGAGCTGGCAGTAGAATTGTACAGAATCAGAACCGTACACACGGGTACTAAGAAATCAATTGTATTAGAGAATATAATTGGTGCCATTTTTCATCTTTAGAGTTCCTGCAAGAGTGGTTTCCTTAGGTAGATCAAATTAGTAAAGTAGAAACAGCTGCAGTCGATTGTCCATTGTTCAGGCCGAGGTATGGGTGATAAAGACTGATCACAGTCAGGGGATGTTAATGTGAGAAGATTTACTCCTGCGCATTCCTCCGAAATCGGAACTGTGACTGATCTGGTTCATCTCGTCCCTTTAAATCACTGGAAATTGTCATAGTCTGGATTTCAGACTCACGTCCTACCATTTCACCCCCATAAAAAATGCAGCATCTTACACATCAGCCTGGAATTTTGCCTAACTTTGCAATTCTCACACCCCTGCACCTCCGAGCCAGCAATAACACAGAGCGAGCACAGGTGTGTGCAGGTGAGCTATATGCCAGGGTTTATACTGATACATGAGTATAAGGAGTTGAAAAGCTTAGGATGAATTTCACCCAAGAGGACATCATGTGCTTATTTTTTTTTTAGCCCTGTCCCGTAAAATCAGACTAAGGGAATTCCTGGTGAAGTGCAAGGTCAGTCTTTTTAAGAACACCAAAAACTGCATGTTTTGCTCCAACATGCTCAGCCTGAGCCTTCACTGAGGCAATTACTATGGTTAAATTTAATTCAAAACCTCTACATCTCTGAGTGTAGGAAGAATAATTATGCAAGTTTAGTTACAGGTATATTTAACTTCATAACTCATTTACTGCCCTTGTGGGGGTGAGAAGACATCCCACATCATTAAACCATACTCTAAACATAGAGCTGACCAAATCTGCCTACCTCTTTTAGAAGCACCACATCTGGATGGAGACCATAGCAAAAATTTGAGTTATTGAAATTATTTTGAGGGTGGAGGCAAAAAGGAGGAAACAGGGACAGAGCAGGAGAGTGAGGAAGTTCAAGAGAAGAATAGGAATGGAGAAGTGAAAGGAATCAGAGAGGCAAGTGGGAATGTGCATGTAAGGTACCTTTTACACCTACAAAGAGAGACCTTACCAGGGACAAGGCATGAGGGAGGGATGGAGGCTTGGACCTTGGTCACTGAGCTGGTGTGAGAGGGTCTGAGCAGATCCCCAGAGCAGACAGTCAAGGAGCCTGTGGTCACAGGAGGCACCAGCAGAGCTACTGGAAGAGCAACTGGAAGATTACTGCGGTGCAAGGAATTAGGGATGCTGTAGGAAGAAAAAAAAATTACTGTCAAACCAGCATATAAAACCAGACAGCTGAAGACAGAGGTCATGGGAACAACAAATACCAGGGTGGCTACTGGGGCTGGGGAAAGCAAGGTGACTTGATAAAGGAAATTCAGATCTAGAGGTCAAAGGGGGGAAATGTTCTTGGTGAAAAATAGGTCAAGGGAGCAGCCTGCTTTCATTATTTTACTTTTCAAACCTTTAATTTAACAGTTGCTAATGACAGACAGTGCACAAAATGACAGTTGTATTACCCTCCAACACTGATGTAAAAATAGGCATAATCCCGTTTTTGTGATGATTAATGCAGTGTGAAAAAGATAATTAAACGAGGCCTGGTGTACTTTTGCTTTCTATGCCTCACTGCTACCTTCCGTGGCTCCTGCTCAATCTCCTTGAAAATCTATTAGGCTTTGCTACCATTTTATCACTTTCCCTGCCTTAAGTTAGACATGCCCTCCTCCAGCTTTAGACTGGGAGGAGGCAGAGCAGGAGCAAGAGCCTTGGTGTGCCAGCACCCTGCCTGCTACCTCTGACTCATGTGATTACCTGACTCCTATAGAAATTCCAGCACATAAAGGTTTACTGGTAATGCTTACTCCTAATTAGCTAGTTCATGTAATAATAGCAACTTTTACCCCTTCATCTGGTTAGAAAAACCTTTGGTAGCTGAATTCACCATTGAAGGGGATGCACTTCACCAGCTCACAATCTGAAAGCTCATTTCTGAGAGGCATGGGAGGGCAATGGGGGACAGAGCTGTTCTGAAAACATTAAAAATACCCAGTGGAAAATATTTGTATATTTGTAGAAAATACATTTTTTTAAATTCTCCTTTGGAATTTTATCCCTGTATTTTTTATTTAAAAAAAAGAAAAAAAAAAAAAAAGAAGAAGAAGAAGAAAAAGGCATGAAGTGTCTGAAAAAAGAAAAAAAGACTTTCATAGTTATTTCCTTTGCTGATGGCCTAGAAATTTGCTGGATTTGATCCGAAATAAACTGCAGGCATATGTCAGCTTACTCCTGACATTGTCAGAAATGGATTTTCTTGCTTTGTGCTTCCCCATACATAATCAAATGCACATTCAAAATACATAATGGTCTGCTAGTTTAAAATTATTGCTTGATCCTACGGCTGTGGAAAAGCAGTGGAGTCAGCCAGTGTTTCTTTAGGGCACATCAGCGGCAGAGGCAGGACTAGAACTGAAGACACTGCAATACCTCCCTCTTCTCCTTCCAGCTCCCAAAGCAATAAAACCTCTCTATGCTAAATTAGACTATTGATCAGTGGCTACCATTCCTAATGGACATCCTGTCTCTCATGTCTGGGATTAGGATGTTCTTTCTACTGCTGGATAATCTTAGTACTGTACAATTGCTCTTTCTCTGCTAATGACTGACTACAGGAAGAAATATTTCCCTGTTGAGTCTGGATTTTGAAAATCTCATCGCACGGGCTCACGTGAGGTGAACCAGAAATGCCAATTTGTGATCTAGTGCTACCTGATCCCATTCAGTCTAACTACCACGTATTTGTTTTACTTTCTGTGAAGGGATGTTACATCATTAAACTGCTATCTGCATCATGGTATATGGCACGGATAATTCAAGCTATCATGCCATAATTTTCACTAGAAAGGAAAAGAAAAACAACAACAACAACAAAAAAGCCAAACCTTTCTTCCTGTTCTGCTGATGGTCAAATGATAAGCCCGAGCTGAAAGTCAGAGCAGCCAAACTTCTGAACATCTGCACCACACGCAGCCTGTGTGGGCAAGTTTTCAGCTGGGATAGCCCTAACACAACTAAACTCAAGCTCTCTGTGATTACATGAGAAAAACAGGGCAGGAGACTCCTTTCCCTGTGACCCAACACCCACACATGCTCTCACACAACCAATTGAACACATGCCACGTGCTCAGCAGATCCTGTGTTTTGGCCCAGAGAGGGCACTCGGAGGGATGGACGGGAGAGTCCAGGCAGCAACTGCCCCAGCCCTTGACCACATCTGAGGGCTGCTGGGGAAGGAAGGCAACAGCAACGACAGAAGACAGGCTCAATATTTCTCCACCCCTTCCAGACAACATCATTTTAAGTCAGTTCTTACAGATCCTTTATCTTTTGGACCGGGAAGAAAATAAATTAATATTTTGGTATGTCAGCTGTTACCTGAATATACCACTGTGGCCAGACCAAGGGCAGTCTTTATTCTGTTGATTAAAGTCTCCAAAATTTGCACACAGCTTTTGTGTGGGCATGGACCTATTCTATTTTCACCCATCTTTTTCCAAGTCTGAAAACACCCATTAACAAGCCCGGCTCTCAGGTTGCATCCCGGTAACCAACTCATGTGACACACAGGATAGCCAAGGAGAAAAAGGATCACATCTCTGGTAAACGTACCCTTAACTGTACCATGCTAAATGTCAAGCCCTGGTAGTGAATTAGCAGCCTGACACAAAGCTGGAACAGTGGACATATTCGAGAGAGTTTGTAGCACTCTCCCTGCCTTTTCTACATCCACAACCAGCATCCAAATGGATGTCGAGAGAGGGGTTTTTTTTCTTTAAGTGTAAGCTGTTTTCTATCGTATTGTGGCCTGCAACTCAGTATACAAGATGTACTGTGGCATTATGAGACGGTGACAGCTGCTGAAGAAACGCTGTGTTATAAACATGCAATGATGCAGTGAACTGGCAAATCCATATGGCTGGAAAAATGACAGGGAGGAAGAAGAAAAAAATTATTTCGTAGTTTCTGAACAAAATAGATAGTCAGTAGTTTGCTTCGGCTTGCATGCCCTAATCACAGCTTTTTCTTTAATGGAAAAAAGTTTATATTCACATATACACGCACATAAATATATGTATATATAAATAAGTATATATATGTAGTATTATCCTAGGGATGATCTGCATGTTGCTGGAGAAGGAGAGGTGATGGTCCTGTGCATGGTCAGGAGTTGGACTCAGTGATCCTTGTGGGTCCCTTCTAACTCAGCATATTCTGTGATTCTGTGTGATTCTGTTTATTTTATGATATTTTCATATACTACCATATTTCTGCCTCTTATTTCTTTGAGCTCTTTGGCTGAACAACCAGTGTTTGAATCATCCAGTACAAACTCTTTCAGGTCCCTCTCCCCACAAAACCTATGTGCAGTTCCCCTCTCCTTCTGTGCAGATGGATAACCTCTGCACATACACGAGGGAAAGGTCAATCACTCACTTTTGCAGTGTCATCAGTCATGGAGGATTCTCTGTGTGTCAGAATAAATGAGTATGGACATAATGGACATGGAACATCACTGAGGGAGACCCCAAAACCACATGGAAACGTTTAAACAGCTTATATAGGCCCTCGTAATTGATGGATCTCAGCAAGCATATACATCCATTGCTTTTAAAAATGCTGATAAATCCAAGTCCATGACACACGTTTCTTAGGAAAGCAAGTATTATGGTTTTGTAAAAAACTGAATGAGGAAATGGAAACTTGCAATCATATCAATCCCCATTTTCAAACCTGGCTGCCATGGTTTGCTTCCCGTTTCTGAATGAAGTTCCTAATGAAGGTGGCACAGCATCACTAGCATCATGTGCTAATGCTGACGACACAGCCCCTCCTCAGTCCAGACACTTTTTGCTTGAGCCCTAAATACAAGATTAAAAATCCCAATTTTGTTACATGGTTTTGCGCTTACAACCCAAAAGCAGATGGAAACAGAAGCTGAAGCTCACGGGTCTGCTCTTTTGAATGGCACTTTTCCATCCACCTTTAATCAATGATGTCTGAGAAATGAAGGCTCGATGAGTATGTAGTCCAGCACTGGCAACATTTCCCAACGCTCCATAATCATCCTCAGACTTTTATGGAGAGTTTTCTCCCTAGTGATTTTTTTTCCTTGTCATTTAGTGCCACTATTTCAGATTTCCTCTTGCTGAACTGCTGGAGTGTCATCAGTGCATCTATATAGAGCATGAGAATATATTTGGAAAGCTTATTTCCAAGGGCCATTGGAGATGACTAACATTTTTACACTGCACAAAAGAAGAGAAAATAAATTTAGGAGTAGCAAATAGAGCCACTGTGTTATTTCCTTCCCTGTAAATAAATAACTGTAACACTTATATTCCAATCGTGGAGCTGGGTATCCAGCATCTTTGTGGGGAAGGAACATAAATGTTCACCCAAGACATTGACAACGAAGGCTTAAGACAGCACAAATTATAGGGAACATGAAAGAAGCCCTGCTTCCCTTGAAGACACCACCTGTTTAAGCACCTGGGGAAAATTATTCATAGCACTTTACCACTACACAGACAATAAAGATCCTATGGAAATGTCTTTGTTTAAAATCAACATTTATGGCCCAGATTTCATCGAAGGCTATGTAAATCCTAACTGATGCAACAAACGTAAAATGACATCATTAAAAACACGGGCCCTGCACATCAGCCTCCAGCACAAGTCAAACCATTTCAGCTTTAGAATTTCATATTTTAGGAGCTGAGACCCAAGACCAGAATTTTCTTCCCTCTAATCTTCATTCTGGGTTGCTTCACCTCAGTACGTATTTATATAATGAATTTTTCCCTGTACAGAACTGGCCTCCTCAGCTGAATACCTATTAACTGAAAGATGGGAGCAGAACCCATTGGCATTCATCCTAATGCTGCCACTCGGTTCTGTGTCCTTGTCCAAGTTACTAGAGATCTGATTCCATAAGAGCCACCAAAACTTCTGTAGTTGGCCACCCTCTCTCTGTGCAGATGGATATTTTTTCATGTTTACCAGGAAAAGGGAGACAGGAGACAGACATCAAGCACATCCAGGTGATGTGTGTCCTTATGTCCACACCTAGGAAACACGTTCAAGCCTTCATCCCTCTGCATTGTGCCTGATTTTTCTCTCTGCAGAATGGAAGCCAGAGTATTTTATATCATGTTTGATCACAGTAATAATTTAGAAGCCTTATGATGCTTCCACGGAAGCTTAAAATATTATGTTTAACAAGTATCCCATAATTTAATTTTGAACAATAAATTTTACAGTTACCTTGCACTGCTTTGATTTGTTTCTGAGCCCTGTTTGAAGATCTTCTGAAACCAATTAATGGGTGTTCTCCACCAATCTCACATTGACTCTTTTGTTGCTGGAACTTTTTGTGAATTAGGATTTTACCAAGGTGGAGAAAGGTTTTGGATATATTTAGTCCATGTCACCAGACAGCAGATGTGGCCCATTGCCCAGATGTTTTAGGAAGGTCTCCTGCTGCAGAGGACTGCACGCTCCCAGGTGGAAAGGAGGAATGCAGTCAAGGTACTTCCAACCCTTCCCTGAATCATTTTATAATCCAAGTAGAGTTTTTTCCTTATACACAGGGAACAGCACTGTGACGTGTAATATGAGAAAAGGTTTCTTGTCTGCTTGACAGCCACCATTGTGGTACCTGACCCTGTGGCACACAATGCCATACAGTAGAGCTTATACTTTCTGTAACACTCCTTTTCAGTCACGTAGGAAGCCTGATGACTTTTGTCTGCTTTCTAAGCTGAGGAAAATACCAGGAACTGTCCTCTCCCCACCCCCCACTTCCTTTAAAGAAACCCCAACAGTCTTCACAGAAAAAGGAAATGACTGTTACCTTCAGGCTGTGGGATTTTAGGCTATAGCCTTCTCTCTGCTCTGTTTAAACCCTGAATTTCTTCCATTTCTCTCTGCCACAGTCTTCCAACCCTATTTGAATTGAATCTCCTCTTTCTTTTTGGTCCCACTTCTAACTCAAGAGTGCTTCAGTCACCACAGAAGAGATGCCAACAGCTAAGACATCAAAAGAGACAAAGAAATGAGTGCAGTCAAGTTTTGTTATTTTTATTAAAAGATAAATTCTCCCTCTCAACTACTGCTTCTTGAGAAGGAGAAAAGCTGGTGAAGGGGCAGGGAAAATCTTTCACCTGGCTAGAGCAAAACCTTTGAGAACTGGATGAGTGGGTTTGTAGTGGGGTGAGGAGTCTGTCCCTGGTTTGCTGGAGTGTACATGGACAATCAAAGGACAATCAAGGCTCTCAGAGCTCTTGCTGCAAAAGCAAGAGCTGCTCCCTTGCCACATTATAAAGGAGGACCACGTGTCTTCAGCAGAGCAATATTCACAGGGTTAGGCTGCTTATGCAAGGAGAAAACCACCATTCACAGAGGCTGTTGTCATAATTTTATACAAAGGGAAGAGACTAAAAAGAGTAATCAAGACGTAAGAAGTTGCAGCATTTTGATTTTTTTTCATGACTTTTTCACTGACTAAAATTAAGTTCTTAAAATGCTATCTAAGAAATCATGCAATCGTTTAATATTACTTGCAGTGGAAGATTTTCACAGTATTTGGTTGAGGATACAATCTGCCCTGGTAACAGTTGGGGCTGGTTATTTTTCCAAATGAATGAAAACACAGATACAAGCAGGAGTCAGTGCAACTGCTGCTGCCTCATTTATCTCTGCAGTCAGGTTGCTACTGGTACAAGTGCTCAGTTTTATACAGGAAACACAATTGCAGGTGCAGAACTTCAGGCTCCTGTTTACACCCACCAGCGGGAGGCTCACCTTCTTAAATACATCTGTCTATGTGCAAAGCACTGGAGAAATTGCCATAATAATGATACCTTCCCCAGAGCATACATAAATATTACAATGTCCCTTCTGCAAAGAGGAAAGTTAGTGCAGGAGTAAAAGTACATCACTTCAGGTCACAGCAATGGAACAAAACAGCCTGAGGGATTCAGGAGTTCCTGCTTCTTAAGACCATGCCTGCTTCTCCGTTTTAACTTGCTTTAAAAAAAAAATTAATTAAAAGAATGAGAAACTTTATAAAAACCCACAAAAAGCTTTAGTGAATCTATTGCATATTTGTTTGTTCTACAGTTGCCAGAAGGTCTTTCGGTCTCCTTGTCATTTTGCACCATATGACCTAAGTAACACTGATATTTATTGCTCATTTTCATTTAGCTCTTTGAAGACCAATCCACTTAATGATCAGAAACCTCACACAATTTAGCAGATAACATCACTGCAGAGACTTGTTGGGAAGCTTTAATAAGTAAGATGAATACTAAGAGGTGGGCTGGGGTGATTGCTGTGTTTAAATCCTCCACGATAAGAATCAGAGTCATACCTGCCCATTCTTGCTCTGTGATTACAGAGACAGAGCAGTTCAAGTGGACACAAATTCTAGGGGAAGTTGTCACAGCGCCTCCCTCAAGCACTTGTAAGACACACATTATGATAATAATGCCTGCCCTTAGTGTCACTTGTGTGTAGCCCCACACAGCTCCTCATGCAGTAGGTGAATCCTGTTACCTCTGATCTGCAGATGGGAAAACCACAGTGACCCCAGGCCCAGCAAGCCCCAGGCACTCCCTGCCAGGTAAGGCACTGCTACCCTCTCTCCATCCTCCCCTAGCACCAGTCTGGGGTCCAGACTGCTTTGGAGCAGGGAATTTCATAGACCACAGTCAATAGGCAGCTGACACAAGAGCTAAGGGAACCTGAACTAGGGTCACATTTCTGGATATAAAATACCTGAGGGTATAAAAGGGAGTATCACAGATTATAAAAGGAAGCATAACAGGGTACTGCCTGTACACACAGGCAGTGAAACTCAGTAACTTGTTCAAGGTCACACAGGAAATCTGTAGGAGAGCAAAGAGGAGAATGTGGTTCCTCCTAGTCCCTAGTTCATGTCCCAACAGCTGGACAGGGCTCTGTGACATATGAAAATACGCCTTTAGTCCCACAGCAAAATGCTTCAAATTACAAACTTCCTACTGTCCTCTGAGAGTGTTTTATTTGTGGAAACTTGAAAAAAAATGCAGTCTCTATATAATAACAAACATGGAAAGTTGTTTTCTTGTAAAATGGTAAATAAAGCAGTATTTACATTATTGTTATAATCTTTCTGGTCCTCAGTGACAGGGTGACCCCCGTTGGTGCACGGAAATGGAGCAATTAATGAGTAATGGACCGTTTCCTGATATGCAGATGCTGCAGCCCATCTTTTGTTCTCAGATCTTCAGGGACTATCTCTTATCACAGGGCTTTTCCCCTATGGAGAAACACTTGGAGGTTGCTTTAGGTAACACAGCAATTGGTAATTTTCAAAGCCAACTTAAATTAAAGAGTCTTTTCAGCAGTTTTGAGCATGCCATCAGTGAATGACTGCATAGGTAAATGATTTGACTCTTTATCAAAGCATTTTAGGGTTAGAAATTTTTGGGTTTCTGACCTCTTGTCAGGAAGTGATAGACACCACCACCTCCTTGTCATAAGCACCTTCGAGTCTCGTTTGAAACCACTGGGTTCTGTTCCATAACCTGCAGTCTTTGCAGGAAATGTCACTTTGAGGGCTGAATTGCAATTCATTGCCTACCAGAAAAGGTGAAATCCTAGGCTTTTTTGTTTGTTTCTTTCTGGGGATGTTCACCTTTTATACACAAACAGATGGCATTGGAACAACAGGTCTCTGTGCAGAAGGTAGGATTTTTTGGATGTGCAGTTCTCCAGCGAGCATAAAACAAAGTAAAACCAGATTGAAAACTTTCATTACCCAGCAATGCAAGTCACAACAGCAGGGTTAAATCTGTTTCTATTTAGACAATATCTGGAACAGCGTTTTATTACACAGCCTGTAAAGCACTGCCTGTGCATGGGTGGAAAGAACATTGTCTCCTGAAATAAAGAACTGGGGTAGGATTGTTTGGAACCTTCTTTTTTTTCTTCTTATTTTTCTTCAACCATAAATACAAAGTAACCATTTCTCCATAACATTGAACTCTTTGTGGCCTTCCTATAAACAATAAAAGTATCCAAAAATAAACATCTACTTAGAATAAATATTAACTCAGAGGCCTTTAAAATATGAAGAAAATAGTCTCTGCAATATCATCTCTTCCCTGATAATGCAAAAGCCACCCCATGGGGTTTAAAACTGAAGGATTTCAAGGCTTCAGGGTGTCTTATGATGCTCACTCTTGAGCGGGCTGAATGCCAGGCTTTGTGAAAGGCTCTGTCTTAAAAGACAGAGTCCTAATCGCTTTCAACTTTTCTATTTCTTCACATTCCTTCCTAGCAAAATAACTGCCTGCCTTATAATAGCAGAAACATTTGGAGACTAAAAGAAACAAACAAAAAATAATCAATTTTCAAGGTCCACTTGCAGACGGAGGAACTGTTTATGAAGCACTTACTGTTCAGTTGCAGGAGAAAATCTCATCTTAATGGCAAAAGGGGAAGCATGGAAATACTGGGGAGAGGTTTTTTTGGGGAGGGTGGATGTGGGGATAGAAACTCTCCTGCTCTATAATTCAGATGATTGACTTTTTCAGCAAGTAGATCCCTCATCCAAGGAAACAGGAGTTTTCAGCTGTGTGGAGCAGGGAGTGGGTGCTACCACCTCTCATATGACACAGACCATGTTTGCTGCCCTTGAGGGGGTCATTAGCTTGTAAAAACATCCCTGGTTTCAACCCCAAATCTTGACCCTATGAGCAGAGCTCACCTGACTGCCCGAGTGCTTCTCCCAGGCCAGTTTTGGTTTCTGAACCAGAAATCTCCTGCTGGGCTCACCCTATCTTACACATTTCCCACTGACAGAGGAGAAGAAACCGAAATGTCAAGCTAATCTTTCTACACAAGGCCTATCCTCAACTTTTCGCCATGTTTTGCACAAAACTTGGCACAGTTCTTGCAGCAGAAGCTCCTTGAGCCCTGCACCACTCCCAGCTCCACACACCCTGTACTCCCAGTCACAAAAGACTGGCACAACATGGAAATGCTTCCGATTAAAACCTCTGAGTTCTCCAAACTCTACTGACCATGCTTCAGATCATAGCCAGTCATTTCTCCAAATTATTCCAGCTCCTGCCAGGAGGTTAGAGGCTGGGTATTTTCTTGGCCTTATCGCCTCTTGGGTCTGGTTTTGATCTTTATCTTCTATAGTAATCTTTTAAAAATTAAAGAAATACAATAGCTTTTATCACGTTAATTTAAAAGTAAGACCTGCTTTTCAATTCCAGTTAAATAATTCATTTAAATCTTGCCAGAGATGTTGAAAAGCTAATATGTACAGATGAGAAGAAACCTTTCTAAAATTATGAATGGAAAACATCCAGTCTTTCCTGTTATGTTTATAGTTTTCCCCTTACAGCATAACATTAAAATCACCAGCTCTCATGTGGTATAATTTGGTTACATTCCCTAAAGACACATGAAAGTAGTCCCAAAGGAACTGTTTACTTCAGTGAGAATAGAAGGTGCTGAGTATATCACTCAGGAACATTTATTTTTTGGTTATTAGTGGGTGGGAAAATTGGTTTATTGCCTAAATCTCCCCAGACCATCCTTCCATACAAATCAAGTAGGAGCCAGGTGGGGTGGTCCAGCTCACATGCCACTGTTACACAGAGGTTTCATGTTTCTAGGTTTTGGAGTCCATTGCCTTTGCATGCACAAAGAGGAGTTGTGACAGCAAAATATGTCCTCCTCAAACTAGGGATGAGGTGAGAGGACTTGCACAAATGGAGAACATCCACGAGTGAAGAAAGACCAGAGCTCAGCTCTTCTGTCTCCGACAGCAGCAGGGAAACCACAGTGTTCCTCTCCCTATTCCCAATCCAGTGAGCAAAAACTTTCAAAAGCCTTCAGCAGTGGCCTAACCCTGCTGCCCTTGAGGCTAATGCCAGAACTAGGTACTTTTGCTTGAGGGCTCTGAAGAACCTGATCTGCTGCTGGAGAGCTACTGGAGAGCTGCTTTGTGCATTCCCTGTCCACAACCCTGGCTGAGGAAGAGCTGGCCTGCACTGCTGCTGTACAGTGCTACCCTGCTTGGTTGAGGGTAACAATTTCAGATGCACAACAACAGGAAGAGTCCAGAATAAACACATTAAGTATCTTAAATTTGCAAGTAAGTGCACAAGCTATTAGGCACTGATGTAGCACAACAGATAAGTTCAGTGGTTAACTTTAAACATACAAATAATACCACTAAGTTCACTTTAACAACATTATGTTGCATGCTTAACATGAAGCTTATGCTTAAGTGCCTGACTGATTAATCCTCTCCCTGTGTACTTCAGTTCAAGTTTGTTTGGAGTCACTTGGTGCCATCTTACACACTTGGCAAGAGCACAGACAACAAAACAATACAAAGGAACCAGTTTTCACACACTGGAAAGGTAACAGGTAAGTGTCCTAGGAATTGTTTTCTCATTAAATATGACACTCCATTTCTATCACTACATTAATGGACAGTTTATCACCTGAGAAGCTGAACATTCAGTTCTCAAGATATCACAGGTTCTGGATGCCACCTCAGTTCTGCCAGGGTATGGCCAAGGTACCAGCCCTTAGTGGAGAGGCATAAGCAGTAAGTGTATTTCTGAAAATTTGTGTACACCCTTGCTACAGTTGTTAAACCAAATAGTCAGAGATAAAAGAGTCATTTTGTTTAGCTGGGTATTACACATTACACTTTCATGGTCTTCATGTTTTAATGGTGAGTTTTGTCAGCTTCATAAATTGGTCCATCGTGAGTAGGCAGAAGACTTGTAGGAAGCAGCAGCTCTTTGGCATTGTCTTTGGGTTTCTGCTTTGAAATAGCTCTGCTACAACTTTATAGATTTGAAATGTGATGTGGTAGGGGAGAAGTGTGAGCAGATTTTTTTTTTTTTATAGATTCACTCTGCTATAGTAGTCAGGGAATTAATTATCAGTGCAAACACATGATTTTCAGTGGTTTGCACTGCCTTGGTAGGGAGAAGCTATTCCTAGTGATTCTTTCATCGTCTAACCTACACCACTTTCCCAGTAATTTTGCTTTAAGGTCTCTTCACATTCGTGACTGTAACAAGAACTGGTTTCTAACTAGTACCCCACTTTTCAAGCCACCACCACTATGGAATTTGCACAAGCACCAGCCAGGTCGGTTTTTGACTTGCTTTACCCATGCAAGGGAGTACAAATCTTAGGTACAGCCAGATATGAGTCCCCAGCTCCCGGTCTGATAAACAAATGTCCCATGTCAAGGGTTAAGTCCCAGCTCTGTCACTGGCTTGCTGCTATAGGTGAACTGACACAGGTGAGCTGAGGATTCCTTGCTTTTCTGAAGAGAAGAAACTGTGACCCATACAGTGATTCTTCTCTTGCTGCATGGAAACCCTTACCCAGAGCTCAGTAAAAAGGCTCAACCAAATCCTTGTAGCTGTTTCTGAAGAGCCAGTTATGAAATCCAATAATTAGCTGCAGAAGCTAATGGCTGATATTCTGTTAAATAAAAAGAAAACAAAATCTATTAATCATCTGTGTTGCATGCTGCTCTAAATGTATATTCAAATAAAGGTGTATCTTACTGAACACATCCAATGCTGGGCCTTTCAGATTCAGTATAAATAATTAGACCTCCCTCTCTTTAGAAAAAAATATCAGTAGGGAAAGCTTTAAAAATATTTTCTTATGAAATACAGTGCTATTTCTTTAAATAAAGGGCTTTGGTAGTTCTGTGAGGCAGTTAGCTTAGCACCATTAATGCAGAATACAGTCTATCAGCATTTAGTGAACTCTCCATGACCCTGGTGGAAAGTAACTCCTTTAGCTTATACTTATGAAAAATATTATTAAAAAATGCTGTTGAAATGTAAGCATCATTTATAGTCAGTGTTAAACTGGAGTGCTATTGCCAGCTCCATCAACCATTTCACCAAAGATGGGGAGCACTCATTTTATTTTCTCAGGGATGTAGAGGAACTCTGGGCATTGGAATTGGGAGCTTCCCAAAACACCTCAGTTGTCTCCTCTATGTGCACGCACACGTTTCTTTTCTATTTGCTACTTCACCTTTCAGGAGAAATCATCTAAAATTGGCCTATTATGGTAAGTTTTTTAATTTACCTGTTTTGCAGCAGAACAACGAACGTGTGCTATGCACATGAGTATGTCCTGATGTGCCAAGACACGGTCTTTGGAGGTCACAGCTCCTCCCTTGGACCAGGGCATCTTGGTCAGGAAGGATCTGGGAGAGGAAGTCCAGGGCTGTGTCCACTCTTCCTGCTTTGTGGAGGAGGAAATTTTAATACTTCTCTGCCAAGAAAAGACAGTAAATGATTTCTTTTTGTCATTCAGACACACAGACCTTTGGCTCGCTGACCTGACATTGGCAACAATATCCATGGGATTATGTCTGCCTGTAATGTCCACCACGTAGTACACGAGGTCATATAAGAATATAATCCCTTTGAAGAAGCAATTTGAGGTGACTTTTTGCCATGCTGTGCAGCTATCCAGGTGCAGATCCACAGCACTACATGTGCCCAACTAAGATGCCTGCATCAGGATATTTGTTACCTTGTGCTCCTTGTAGAGCCAATGGCTGGACAGAAACCCACAGAGGACAATTGCATTTCCCCAGGGTGTCTCTGGGAGTGCCTATCTCTCCCAGCTGAATATATAAGGGAGTTTATATGCCTAATTTAGGCTCCTAATTTAGACATTTCATTTAATCCAGGCCTTAGTCCAAGCTTTGGCAGCTGTGAACTGAACTCAAGAAGCTCTCACAAGGCTCCTTGTTTGTGTAACATTCAGGAAATACATCTGGCGACAGGGGCTGAGCCCTCAGCCCACAGCAGTGGCACTCAGTATGGACCAAGCACACAAGGATTGTCTGAACCCTCTATGTCAGAAAAAGAGGTTTTCCACATTTGGAAGAGGGCCGCCACTAGAAGCTGAACCTGGCCAGACCAGTTAGCAACATTTTCATGACGAACAAAGCAGTGCATTTCTCGGGCCACTGGCTCATTATAATAGCTATGAAATTACCCAATTTAGTTCACCACGTCAATAAAATTTATACGAAAATACCACCAGAATCTTGGCTAGCATAAGGATAACTGTACGAAAGTAACCCAAGCCAATGTGACAACCATTTAAGAGGACTAACCTCTGTCATACGGTTTTCATTTTATGTGCATGCTATACAAACACAACCACCACAAATATGCATTACAGGCTGCCTGGGACTCACTACTGAGGTGAATTAGCACTGTAGTCTGACCTGTTGAAAAGTTTAACCTTTGACCTGCCAGGCAATGGCGGTTGCAATTTGCAAGCCATTCTTGTGTTGAGTGGCTGAAAACATACTTATTTACTTGTGTAAAGCCATAAATGAAATGGGTTGGGTGAGCTCAGCCTACTTCCCAGTCCACAGACCATGTCACAAAATACTACCACATGTTCAGCAAGTAATTCAGCATGTGAGGACTGAATGCTACTACATTGTGACCCAAATTCACTCTTCAGAGAAAGCAGAGCTTCTTCTAATCTGGAGCGAAAAGAAGAGAATTCAGAGTGACTTCCTTTCTAAGTAACTTCCTACTATGCTTCCAAGAAACAGAAATTCAAAGAAATAGTTTAAAAATCAGTCGTTTACCCTCATGAAGAATCTGCATAAGCTTACAGCTTGAGAACTGAACTCCTCTGTATAACCTCACTGGTGGAGTTGTCATTAGTAGTGTGTTTCCTCTTGTTGCCCACTGATGAGTGTCAGCTTTGTAGGGCAAAGCATCAATTCACTCACTTTTCCATCTCATCTGCAAAGGCTGACAGTGGGACAGAGACAGAGTTGGGAGGTGGACAGAAACGTCATTTCCTACTCACGGGTTTTGCAAGGTTTATCACTTATCAGTTTTCTGAAAGATGCATCGTTTCGAGATGTGAAGCTCTCCCATGCTAGACCTGCTCTTGCCTATCAAATGAAGCCAAATCAGAAGATAACCCAGGTTTAGCAAAGTGGATGTTTTGTAATGGAGATAGCTGGATAATAACTATTTCTAGATCAAAGTCAGTGACTAGGCGTTGCTCTTGGCTTGTTGGCTTTTCTGTCTGACTGTATAACCACAGGTAGGCTTCAGTTGCAAAATTCAGATCAGAATGCAAACTCCATAATTCAGGAAGTGTTTAGTTGCAGGGACCTGGAATGGTTCACAGAGAAGTGAGGCAGGAATCAGGATGCTCAGAACCAGGTCTGCATATGAATTATGGCCAGCCTGACTACATGTTGCAGTGTTGGTCCATCTTCAATCCCAGGGTACATGAAATTGCATCCCAGAGGAGTTTTCTGATCAGCCTAAAGCCACATTTTGGAGTTTATTCCCCCTCTTTTCCCTGTACTTACACTTACAAGCTTGCACAAACAAAAATACCTTATCACAACATGCTTTCATTAAAGCAAATACTTCTGATGTTTGCTTTCTATTTTGTACTCGTCTGATTATTCCCTGCCCTTTCATGTCCTACAACAATGAAAGGGGTAAAAAAGAGAAAGCTTTACAATATACATTTGTAGTGCTTCAGTATAGACATAGACCAAAAGGTTTATTTTTCTTTTACTTCAGGAGCTTTACATTATCCAGGAAAAGCTCAAAAACCCTAGATGAGCCAGGAAGGGTTGAGGAGGGATGTGAGGGAACAGCACACTATATATATTGCTGTTCTTCACTGCTGTCATATACATACCATAGGCAGCTGCAACTCTACAAGTTTTAGGCTAAAATGGAACACAAACCCTGGGATATATCAAAGAAAATAAAAAGATGACACAGGAGGCAACAGGAAGAGGATGGAGCAGAACATGGATGTACAGGCTTGGTTTACTACAGCTGTAGGCACATTGAAGCATTCACAGCCCACACTGGTACTGAGACCCTGCTGTTGTTTATTTTTCTGAATTGGGGTAAACAACAATAGTAGTAGCAAAAACAATAACGGCAACAATAAAAATAGCACCATCATTCCAGCCTGTGCGACAACCTCCTTTCTGGATATTGTTCAGAAGAACAAGACCTGTTTAGAATAAATTTTAGTGAAAAACATTGGGTCTAAAATTGCAGTTTGCAGAAAAAATAATCTTGGACAGAATCCATGTCACATTCTTCCCCCATATTTGTAAGTTGGTTTCCGTGGTGCATATCAGCATTTGAAACAATATTATGTTAATGGTAGGGTCATATTTGTTCATTATGAAGAAGGAAGTAGATTTCCTTCAAAGAGGGGAACCAGTATTTCCCACTAGTTGAGAGCCTGCTACGATAGCTCCGCAGTCATAGCCTGGCAATAATTACACCTTGGGTTTTGCGGTCATTTTGGATTGGTGTGAACATGATAAATGACACGTTTTAATTTGAACTATTGCTCAGCAGGCCTGTTCAGGTAGGCAATAATTCACTCGAGCAGGCAATAAACCTGAACAGGTAATAGCCCACACTTTGAAGTATGCCAGCAAACTCTTTAGCAACAAAATAAATATGTACATGAACTTCCGCCATAAATTGTCTTTGGTGAGGCAGAGCTAGTAAGAGTTTCAGAGCTGGCTTTTCAGGTACTCATGAGGAGCAGAATGAGTCAGTGGGCAGATCCTACTACTGCATTAATTCTTTGAAGCTGGACTAACAAACTGGTCCAATATCCACTGAAGGCAGCAGGAGCCTCCTGTTCCATGAAGGCAGGGTGACTGAGCTGGTAGGGCACTTCAGTCCTTTTACTAATGTAAGTAAATTTCCTTCCCATGAACCACAGATTCATAAATGAGCTTATTCCTCTGCGGCTGAGCAAAGTGCTGAAATGCAGCATCCATGTGCAGAGTAGCTTTGCTACAGCTTGGAAGAGATACAGCAGGGTCCAAGCAGCTCTGATCCTCAGTGCTGAGGAAAGCTGCTGGCAAACCCATGTTTGCCCAGCACTTTTCCTCACAGCATTCCTTTAACTGCTTTTGAACAAGGTTGTTTGTCTGACATCACATTACTTTTATACTACAAATACAACATTTTCAACCTTTGGGCAAACACATGCACTGCTTTAGTTACTTAAAACAACATATTTTGAGCAAATTCCTCCAGACTTGCTGATAACATGTTTCCATCACTGTGGGATGCTGCTGTAGAGAAAAGGAGAGGTGCCTTGGTTATCTTTTCTTTTGGTTGCCAGTTGACCTTACTTTTATTATGGGTCCCAACCTGTAGTGTTATCACTGATTACCCTAATGCATGTTAACTTTTGATAGGAGGGGAAAAATAATTCAGAGTAATATGACTCTAGTCAACTTCTTTAAGGTTGGTGTATCTGAAACTCTTTCGCCTTCTGCTTTATAATAAACAAGGGAAAGAATTCAAAGTCAGAAGAAAAAATCAGCAACAGATTGAATGGAAAGAGACAGTTTATCATCAGCTGATGACGGCTGTGAGTCCAGATTGTTCTGCTGCCCAACCATGCTTTCCCACCAGAGACCCAGAGCAGGGCTATTTTGAGACACTTCAGTCCCTGAGACAGTACCTGGTGCAGGATGATCCCCCACCTGTTTACAGAAAAGCCTCCACCAAATCATCCTGGAGGACAGGGCAGGATGTGCCACCAGCTTCTGGCTGTTGGTAAGAACCTTCTGTGGCCATTCACCATGCAGGGCATAACTTTGTTTCCTCGGTGAGAATCATTTACCTTTAGAAACACACAGAAAATTAATTTCTGGGTTGGGCTTTGAATCCAGATTTACATTATTTTCTTGCTTGAAGTTGCCTAGTTCTGTCATCCTGGTTTGATCCATCCCAGGAACAAGATCCAGCAGCTTCCTTCTGATGCAAACCTGAACCTGAAAGCCTCCCTTCTCCCTTCCCACACCATCTGGGAGATGGGATTTTCCATCTTTTGTTAAAATAGTTACTTACAAAAGGAGGAAAGGGTTGAGGGCAGTTCACCACGTTTATTTCACTTGGTATGTGTTTGCCTTTGCTTTAACACAGGCTGTTTTCATGCCAAATGACAGTTCTATTTGTTCCCCCACCCCCATTTTTTGTGTAGCTTATGTAGAACATCTGGTTTTAAAAGTGTCGCAATTTCTAAACATATTCTAATGCTCTTGGGATCAGAATATCAACAACTGTCTATTGCGGTAAACCGCACGTCTGGAAAACATTCCTGCAAACTGAGTTCTTAAATAAACATAAAGCATCTATAACACATAATGCAAAGCAACATTCACTCGTAAACTCAATATTTAGACCAGATGAGGTGCAAAATATGTTTTTTTCTGGGCTGGGACATCGTGATTTACAATAACACTGACGGGTTTTTCGTTGTATACAAGAGAGGGCAGAGGTGTGGCACGCAGATCGGAGCCTTCCCTCAAGTGCTCATTCTGCATTTAGCTCCCACCTCGTGAGATCTTCTTGCTCCAGTTGGAGATGGGAGACCAGGAGTAAGTCCTCTGAAAAATTCCTACTGCTATTAGAAAGTGGAAATTTAAAAAGAAACTGTAAATCACCGACGGATTAGACATGCCTGTATCTGATAACCCTGACCCTCTTGTGTAATATCTGCATCCGTGCTAATTATCTGCATACATGTGTCTGAAATCCAGAGGCAATTCAGAGATAGCGCAAAGATTAAACAAACTGAATAGCACAGTGAAAAGAAAATTGCAGTAAATTGGTCTGAGTGGGAAGATTTTGTTATTTTCAATCATTATTACTATTATTTATAGGGTGTGGAAAGCAGAACCGTAAGCAACTTTATATACAGTCATACTTTAAAAAAAAATTATTTCACTTTGAAAATTCCCTCCACACTAATTTCAGAAACAAATAATCGCTTCAAATCACTTTTTAGGAGTTTTGATGAAGTTAGTTGACTGGAAATGGAAAAGCTGAAAACTCATTAAACTACTGCTAAATGCTATGAATATATTTTGATTATTCTTCCAGACTGCTACTTCTTAAAAACATTACCTTCTTCCTCCTAACAAGAGAACCAAATACCTTCTCCCAATTAATTCTTTAAGAACTTCTACTCTAAATTTAATGCAAAGATACTTTACAATGAGAAAAGATGAATACATACACTTAGGCTGATGCAATTACATTTGGAGGTTACAGAGAAGTCCAGTGAATCCACCTCCTGCGGCATCTCAAAGTTAAGGTTTATCAAGTGAAAACTGAAAAATTAAGTCAAGCCTTATCATATCATTTCCTAATATTAAAAAGGGCTGGATCTTTTTTTTTTTTTTTTGATGATTAACATCTGGAGTTATGTAAAGTAAGATAAGAGTATTAGAACATCTCACTTCCTTGTATGAAGATCATCTCTTCTCTTCAACAGTATGGAAATGAGGGCCTCCACCCAAACATCCCATTGAGCAACTGAAGACATTTTGGCCCAAAACCTGCACATATCAGGATGGAAGTACCTCCCTTGTGTGTTCACCATTGGAAATATGCAGCTGGATCTAAATGGTTACTGGGGAACAGATCCTGCTTGCTTTGAAGACTGAAGGCCTCTTTGAGGCTGGTGGAATTTTAGGTCTCACAAGAACAAATGCTTCGGTTCTATTCCTCTCCCCCTGTTCTTCTGTAATAAATTCAAAGTTTTGCATTGCTTGTGTGGGTTACTCAGCTGATCTGGTACAACTGAAGTTCATTCTCCTCTGAAGCTCAAACAAACAGTCTCTAGAAGGCCGAGGCACTTCCAGCTTACTGGAAGTGAGTAAAATTTTATCGAATCAAACAGAGTGAAAAAAGGCTCAGCGTTCAGCTGAACATGCACTAAGCCTGAAACAACCACGCTGTAACGCAAAGCAGATTTGTGCCAACCTTCAGGGACTTCCCAGTCACAGAATTCCCTTGGGATTTACCAGTGTAGCATGGCTGGGGACATCCAAGCAGCTCAGCTTCTTCCTCCCGCGAGTGACGCTGGAGGAGCGGCGCCGTGAGCATTGACAATTATCCGGCCGGTGTCATTCCAACCAAACAACTGCTTTTTGCCAAGTCTAATCACTCCACTATGTACCTCACCTTCTTGAATGAGAGGTCCTCATTCAAGCATGTAGTTTATTCAAAAACACATGCTGCATTCATTATAGCTGAATATTAACGAACACCTTGAATTCTTGGAGCATTATTAGTATCAGGTCTCTTGGCTGCTGCTAGGACAGAATGCCTTATGGGAAGCTTGATGCCTGGCCAGGACTCAGATTACAAAGCATACACATCTTTCTTCCAATATATTGAAGAAGTCACTCAACCTTACATGTCATCAAAGTACTTCCTAAACATACGTGTTTTCCTAAAACGTTTGCACTGGGATTGCAAAGACTGTGGAAAACTCTGATTTTCCTTTTCCAGAAGCTGGAAAACGGGGATTATTCTACTGAAAGTTTTAACAGTTATTGTTTCATAATATTTTTTTTCTTAGGCTTTTAGCAGTTTTGATGAAATCCTGTAAGAAAACATAAAGGGGAAGCTCATACAAGGGCAGATTCAGAGCTTAGATTGTGGTGTGTCCTTGTGATCACAACAAGTTTTAGTGTATTGCAACCAACTCAGAATTAGCAGCATTTTCCAGGACTCTGAACTTACCCATAGGACAGTTTGCATGATCTTTGTCACTTGACAACTTGAAAACTTCACAAATTATTGTGTCTTGACATATAACATTCCTGTGGAACAAAAAAAAAGTTTTTCATATTTATAAAGGCTGTCAAACAGTCATAAGGGGTAAATAAAGTCACAGAGGAAGTCTGAAATTTTATGATAGCAGAAGGTGGATCACTCAAGTACCAGTTCAGCATCCTGCCTCTGAGATCGCTCTACACATAAATAAATAGGTTGCTCTACACAAAAAATAAAACCTCATCTTACTGAGAGAATCAGGAAGACAATATCACACTTCTACAAAGTATTATGTCTTATGTATCGAGTAAGATACAGAAATAAATGTTTCTGTTATTACTCATAAGATATAAAATTTATTATTTATTATAAAGGGTCATAGACATAGATATCTCACACCACCTGGGACCAGGGTTCTCCCCAGTTTCTCTTCCATCCTGTTGCAACTCATTCCACTGACCTCAAGGACTATCTTGTGCCCTTTGCAAAGATGCCCAGCTGGCCCAACAGTGATCCCTCTGGGGTAGCTGTAACCCTCTGAAATAATGATGGAGAACACTCAAATGAGACAACTCCTGTGCATCCCTAGAGCAAAGAGATAGCATTTTTGGAGAGTCCAGATGTTCACTGTCATGTAAATTCTGCAGGCAAAAGTCTCTTATCCAATTTCCCGGCGTCACTTCAGAGTTTGCATTGATGCAAAGGGAGTCATTTCACCAACTACAACACATAAAACTGGCAAGGTTTTATAAAAATAAAACTGGCAAACAGTCCAACTCTGCTATTTAACTGAAACGAGATATAAGTGAGCAGAAGAGATGCTTCTTTAAAGAAACCAACACACGGATTTTGGATAGGAGCAGGCACAAATGTCCTTCTGCTTTTATAAATATTGACAAAAGGAAACAGGACGATAGGTCTGTCCATAAAGAGCAGGTCTATTAACCATAATGCTGCTCTATTCCACTGATAGTTTTATCTTTGTATTAAAACAAAAAGGGTAAGGTTAGATATTACTTTTTTTACACTGATAGTTCCAAACCTCATAAAATATTAGTATCTGTATTGGCTATAAAAATTAACAGCTCCAGATCCTTCAGTGTTGTGGTCTTCAATTTTATTTTATCACCAGCTTTTCAGCTGTCTGTGTGTGTACGTGTGGGTGTGCACACATGCACACATGCCCCTTTCCTTCTAAGCTGTTTGGTTGTTGCTGAATAGGCTCATAATAGCTCAGTAAGGCTGTATGATAGGGTTTGCAAGTGGCACTCCTGATTCCTTTACATCAGAGGTCACTATTGTACAATGAGATCCTGATAGGAGATAGTGATAATATGATGCAAAAAAATCCAACAAACCAACCCCGCTCCCCCCCAAAAAAAAGATGAAAACTTTGGTGTTGTCAGTGGGAATTGTTTTCCAGTTAAATAACTTTCTAGGAGCAAAACTCAAAAATTCTGTGAGGCATCTCAGTCCAAAACTGCCCTTTAAAAAGGTTTCAGAGCCAATGTAAATACTAAACTCAGTATGATGTTTGTATTCACTTACCCAATCTAACTTTTATTAACAATTAATCCATCAAATTTCAATGCCTATAAAATCCTCTGAGTCACAGGCCCCTCTGGAAGCCTGTATCTCGAAAACAAAAATTGCAATTACTGGCATTATCTATTGATGCAGAATCAAATTTAAATGGGGTTTTACAAACTGGAGAATTATCTGCATTTCTACTGTCTAAAGGCATCAGATTCCCTTAAAGCTCATATACAGGGTAAATACATAGAAACTACAGGAGGCAGCCAGTACATATGGAATGGATAAAGGCCACATAGTTTATTGAACCTTGTGGCCTGCTGATGTAACAAAATAAGCTTTGCAATGAGCAGTCAGATCTTAACATCAGGCCGCTCTTTGCTCGAATGTAATAGATGATAGCTCTCAGAGGGCCAGATTTGGATCCCCATATTTATCAGGAGTCTTACTTCAGGCTCTGGCCCTCAGTACACTGAATGAGGGATTTAGAAACATTCATTCGTAATATTTTCTCTTCTCTGAGCAAAGTGTGGTGAGAGGCAGCTGGAAGGTTTCATGTTCCAGCAGCTGAGGGGAACGAGATCCTGAGATCCAGGTATATGAAATCTTTCCAGCACTGATGAGTCCTCCTCTTCCAAACAGATAAACAGCTCTTTCTCAGGGTAAAAGCAATTTGGACTGAACTGTCTCATCATTGCAATAACCCCTTGCTGAAATTTTAAACCAACTAGAGGAGCCAAAAAACCAAGCAATGTGTGCCATTGCCTTTACCTGCCAGCAGCAAGGCCTCCACCATTCCTGAGAGATACTGCATTTTCTGTTGGTTTTTTCTTTTTCCTTTACTTAAACTTATCCTTCCCAGCATTTAAAGTCTAGTCACTATGAGATCATTAGCAATGAAATCAGCCCACGAGGGTCTGGGGAAAGGATAAGGGAGAAATTTCTTGCACACCTTAAATCTGGAAATACCCCAAATGCTGATGCAGACCCCAGCACAGCAAGGGCTTGAGGGAAAGTCTAAAGGTATCTCAAGAAGCCAAAGAGTTGCTCCTGTGTGTTTGGGGACTGTCACCTCTTCAGGTGGAGGGAATTCAGCCTCTGAGGGTACAATCCCAATGCTTGTGCCCCAAGGAAGCCTCTTCTGTTCTCCATGTATTTCCACAGAGACTCTCCTGATTAAAAACCGTGGCTGTGGCAGTGAGTTTGGGCTCATAAGGACTGCCTGTTTGCTGGTAGCATATCTATTAAAATACAGACTTTGTTGCTTGAGGAGACATTTTTTGAATGGAGATTATGGAGTTGTGAGAAGACTGACTATTTACTCTTCTGCATTTCCAGCAGCTCTCCCTGAATGTTTTTCTTTCTTTGCTTATTTCCACACTTCTGCTGGGAATTAATTTCGAACCCCAGTGCCTAGGAAAAGTATATGTTGAGAGGACCCTCTGGAGAAAATTATTACATTCCAGCATCTCAGAGGTGTATCGTGTATCCTTTCCCCAGGAGCCATCTACATCCTCCCAGACACTCCAAAAGTGGTTTAATGTCATTCTTGCTATACAAATTTTTTTACAACTGTGCATTCATTAAACATCTATCTTCTCTTCAGTGAAGAACAGTCATAATTCCTAACTTGTTCCTGCTCTTGAAGTGCACTTCTGATTCACCAGATCACAGTCATACATCCATACTGCCCCCGAAACAAAGTGCCTAAGCCACAGGAGAAATTAAATATAAGTATGTACGAATCCAGCTACAAAGAGCATATTTTAACGTCCTGTTTTCAGAAAAATGCAGGGAATGAGAAGTACATTCCAAGACTGTGCACAAACTGAAAGCTCTGAAAAGCTTACAAACACTAAAAATGACGTAGATGGCTCTTGTGTAGATAACACCAGGAGAGAAAGGACAGCTGCTCACCAACTGTCGCCCAAGGTAAGCACTGCTGAAGGGAAGGGGATTCCCAATCCTGGCAGCCAAGGAAACACAGTGAGTCAAACGAGATCTAATGCAGCTCAGTAGTTCAAGCAGATCAGTCTCAAGCCCAGATGAGAAAGAAGGGGGTCATGGTCACCAATGGCATAAGCAGATAAAAAGATCCAACAGCAGCATGGAGATGTGCCCTCACCCCGAGCAAACAGAGGAAGGTCACACAGCTCACAGCACTCCTGCAGCTCTCAGGAAACCTGCCTCAGTGCCCTAGTCTGGCACAGAAACCACTGAAGCCCTGCTGAAAAGACTATTTCCTTGTGGTATTCTCCAAATTACCTCCAAAACATTCCTTCCATCCTGATAAACTAAGAAAATAATTTGATCTTTTGCTTACAAAGACAGAAGAGAAGCAAACATTCACAATACAATAATGTGTTGATTCACAAATAATGGAAACTAGAAACTTGAGCTCATTTTCCACCTCCTTAACATTTTCTGCATTGTGTGGGTAGCAGTCAAGAGCCAATTGTTCCTAAGGTCACTGTATCTGTTTTGGTTTAGAAGATGAGACTTTAACACTTCAGGATCAACTTTTTTTTTTTTTTATCCAATAACATATGACCTATGGAAATGTCTCCCTAGGAACTGTTGAGATACACACGCAGACTGATCATAAAGCTTTCATAAGAGCTTGTGGTCTAACCACGGGGAGCATTGGTTCAGTCCTGATTACCTTTCATCTTTCAAAGGTTAATACACTTCATTCCAGTTTGCTCATTATGCTGTGGACCTCTTAAAGAAAAGTCTGAAAGCAAAGGTCCTTTGTGATTCTTGCTCCTAGAATGTAATTTTCCACGGGCAGATCTCGGCATAGTTCTTCACATGAGAGAAATGAAGATTTATCCTCAAGGAACAGTTCTGTAAGAGAATACTCAACACTTGAAGTCATACAATTATGTATTTTAGTTTAAAAAATCTGAATCTCCATACAATAGTTCTTACAAAAATGAGGTTATATATTTGCCACAGAGCCCTGTGGTGACACATTCCCTATTAAGTCCTTGTTCTGTGTCCTGGTCTCTATTTCCATGGTTCCCTCAAATTTGCATTTCACTGATGCACTCTGGGATCCTCCTGTTGAAGCTACTACTGAAATGTTAAAATAGTTTCATAGTCTTAATTGAATATATTTTTACCATTAAAGGACAGAAATTATATGAGAAGTTTTCAGCCTAACGCATAAGAAAACAATTATTTAGATAAAGGAGATCTGCACAGCTTATTTATTTCTTGCTCTTCAACCTATTACATGACATCATTTTAATATAAAAGAACTTTGTAATTATGATGCCTTTACTGATTATTCTTTGTTGTACACCACTGGATCTTCGTAATCTGAGCACAGAGATCTTTTTACAGATTTTGTACTCACACCTTAATGAAGTCCCATGAAAAGCCTTTCAACCTTCCCAACCCCTTTACTTTGCTTCGGTGTGCTCAGGACAGCATTTTCTGTCGTTTCCACATTTTAAGCTTTAATCTTTGCCTAGAGGGCAGCAAAACAGCATCTCCCGAGGCCTCCAATACCTAAATTTCCTTCCCTTATTCAACGAAGGACCACAGCCTCTTCTTCAGTATTTCTAACCCCGTGTGCTGGAAGGCACAGCCAAAACAT
The DNA here is from genome assembly GCF_003945725.1 of Corapipo altera. Classification (NCBI taxonomy): domain Eukaryota; kingdom Metazoa; phylum Chordata; class Aves; order Passeriformes; family Pipridae; genus Corapipo; species Corapipo altera. The sequence continues at coordinate 8,813,880 of NW_020884894.1, read as the reverse complement.
AACCAATCTTGGCCGGTGTGGCTTGGCGCGGGCGTGGCGTGGTGAGCCCCGGCTGTCTCCCCACTGACCTAACAAACCAAGCTGGGACCTGCCAGGAAAGAGCCTCCACTAGCCATCCCCGAAGGGTTTTGTCAACCCTGCTGCCAGCGACCCACCAGCTATGAGGTAGTGTCTCACAGGCTGCTGGGCTCAAGATTGCGGGACTAACTCAATTATTTAATGATGGGGGAGACGTTACTGCTGAGACTAGAACTTGCAGCTCTAGTTTCTGGGTCTAAGTGGGGACTGTGAGGAAATGCTGGAAGCAAGACAAGCACACACAACTGTTCAGTTGCAAAACCTAAACGCCTGGAAGATTTTCTTCCAGTGAGGTAGGCGGCTGAGACGCTGCTTCGCGGATCAAAAGTCACCTGGCTAGTGGAATGAGAACGCAGATAGGCAAGCAGTCTGGCTGCTCTTTTCAGTTTAACCAAAAAAAAAATAAAAAAATTACATAAATTCAAAACCAAACAACATCCAGAAATATCTCTCCAGATCTCCTGAAGTTCTGAGGAAAGGCACATGCCCAGTGGGACTTACCCCTTCATTGCCCCCCGAAGTATTCGAATTCCACAAGAAAAAGCAGTTGAAGCAGCAGTGAAGTATTTCCTAGATTAGTGCAGATAACACTGAAGTTGAAAATGTTGGAGTCAATGGGAACAGGAATGTTCTCAGTAAAGAAAAACATCTGAATAACTGAGCAGCAAGGCTAATAAATCTGGGTTCTCCTGGTTTTTTGTGTCTTCACTGGCTCCTCTGCTGTCTCATGAAGGCTCCTGCTGCAGATTCATTCAAAGGGGAAGGTTTGATTGGGGTATTTCCCTTCTTCCTCTCTGTCTTATTTTCATAAACCAGGATAGGCACATTTTCCTCTTTTTTGTCTTATGTTAAAATTGACCAAAAGGATTAAAAGTTAGCCAAGGAAGATAAAAAATGGACAGAAAAAGATTAAAATAATAGTCTCTCCCCTCTAGAAAATGAGAAAATGTTCCAGAAAAGAAAGTAATTACAATTCAAGTTAGCTATTTGCAGATACGAGGGCAGAACACACGCAGGAATGTCATCCCCTCAGTATTTGGAATTACTTAATCTTGCTGGGAGAGAGTAACAAAAATAATAATAATAAAGACTCACAGCCAGGGTCAGTCCCTAGCAGAAACTCACAAGTGTTTTCAAGGGATAACCTCTGCTCGCAGCCAGAACAGAGCAACAACTTTCTGTATAGCACTGCCTCTGTCCTGTTTCTGTGCCCAGGTCTGGCTATGGTGAGCCACAAACCATTTTGCTTTTCTTTGTGGATGGTTGAACCCCCTCAGAAAGCACCAAAAGCTGTTGGAAATCTCAACCAAAATTTGCTGGAACTTGAAATTTGCCTGAGCTGGTTTGTCTGCGTTCCCTGCTTACGCCGATCCTCTGAATTCACGGCACACTCATACCCACACTCACAGGTTGATCTGAATCAAACACAGCCTTCCCTTTTATCTCTGGTGAAAATGGAGAAGCAGAGCAAGATGGCTTGTAAAAGGCATTTTATATGCAAGACAGATTAGAACATTAGTGGCGTAATAAAGTAAATAAGATGGCAATTGACCTGAGACATGTGGGGTTTACCCCAATTTTTTGTTTATAGTTGAAGGTCGTAAGCTATACAAACCTCTATTGATCAGAGTCCTCTTTGTTTAAACAGAACCTACTGTATTTATTTGTGCTGTTCCTCTAAAGTCAAACAAAAGGGGACAGTTTTAAGTAAATCTCTGCATGACACTGCTGCCATGTGGTTCATTCACTCAGTATACAGATGTTTTCAATCTGTACAGTTTGTCTTTCATATCCATATGAGATGAAGCAGGCTTGATTTAGGCTGGGAATGATGCCAAAGAGAGAAGATACATCATTAACCCTTAATAAACAACTTATGAAGCATCCCTGGTTTATTCATTAAAAGGACTCCATGAAGGATTACCATAACACCTTATGAGTGGTAAGAACCCCTTATTTGTCCATAATATTATGCGACATGTATTTATATTGAAAACAAAATGCTTGGTGTGGGAGATCCTCCCCTTTCATTCCCTTGCCCTCTAATGTACAGGCTAAAAATAAGCATCTACTTAAATTCAGCATACAACAAAAATTGTCAAGAACTAGAAAGACAGAATTAATCTGGGTTTTGCTTTTCCAGTGTCCTGGGCATCACACAAGTCTTTACAGAATTGATTCTTGCTTTACCACCTTAGTACCTACTACATGCATGTATTTAATACAAAGTAGGCATTAACCCAGTACATACTGCACAGAAGAGACAAAATGGTTCCTCTTATTACACCTGTGTGGAACTGAGACAGCAGATTAAGAGACTTTCCCAAAGTCACAGGAGAAGGATGCAGCAGAGCCAAGTTGCCCCAAAATGCAGCCCAGGGAGTTCCTCACATGACCAGCCCTCCTATGTTGTGCCCACCCTCCTTTCCTAACCATCCCTCTCTCCTAACAATTACAGCTCTTGAAAAATAGTAGATGTGTTTTATAGACAACACTGGGCTTGCACTGGATACAGGGATATTAGAAGCAGCTACTGGCTTGGAAACAATTGGGGAAAAAAAGGACACAGCTTTTTCTTCAGACAGTTTACAGGGTTTGCATGCTGAGTCTATTCTTACTGTATTATTCGGCAAACAATCTGTTGCATCACTACAAAGAAGAAACTGCTGATCTAATGCAACTAATAGACAATCTCATTCAATCAGTTTCTTCCTTTATTAAAACATGCAAAACCCAGTAGTGAGTTTAAACCCGCTGTGCCAACAGTAACATCTCTTGATTTTAGCGGGGAGCAGTGTGGCTTGGCAAATAAAATTTAGAAAAAAAATAAAAAAAATCAGAATTAATTTGTTTTTTCCTTCTACTCCAGCTCAGTTTGAAGGCAGAAAACCACCTCACTGCTTAGCTTAAAGAAGTCAGAGTTGAAGGCCACTGCTCAGATATGTGGGCTGAAAAGCCTGTTCCCTGCTATAGAACTGTGCCCCTTTAGATTTTATGGCCGGTCCTGTGCAGTTAGCCTATGAAGTTGGAAGATATTCTTCCCCCTTTTCAGGTTCTGTTTGAAGAAGGGGTTCTACATAGTCACATGTATGTTCAATTATTCATTTTCCAGGAGGTGTTTGAGTCAGGGAGAGCAGGCTCAGCACATACCATAAAAATACTTCTGCTCCCTACTCTCAAGATCTGCACTACAGGTCAAACAAGCTACATTCAGTCATGGGACATTAAGTCCCTGGATCTTGAACTCCAGCTGACTGCCTCACCCAAGCTTTTGGGCTAAGCAAGCATCTCCCCAGTCTAGAAGTTAAGTGAAGAAGTCAGTGGGTCAGGCTTTTCTTAACCCTGCTGCCAAGAGAGCCCCTCTCAGGACAGCTTTTGCACAGCCCGGACCCTCCCCAGACACTGCACAAACGAGGAATCAGTCAAACGCGATTTTTTTCCACCTCCTTTCCTACTATAAAAACCCACCTCCCCCCAGCACTAATCCCAGTGCAGGAGACACAGCCCTTTTCTAGCTGACCAAGGGGAAGAGCTGAACTCACAGCTGGCCCAGCCCAGCTCCCCACGCAGCCGGTGCACACAGCTGGAGCCCTGGCTGGAGACCTCTTTAACCCCCTGCACTGTGGCCAGAGGTGACCCCCATCAGGGGGCACAGAGAGGGAATTGGGGTGCCCAGGTTGGGAAAGCACCTGTCAGGCTGTCATGGGACTGGTTAAACACCCCCCCTCATTTAATTGCAGGTGCTGAGCACAGGGTGTGCGTGCTGCTGCTTCTCCTAGGGCAGAGCTCCAGCTTCCCTGCCTGGCGTGTCCCCAGCTTTGCTCATGCTCGTGGCCTCTCTGGGGCATGAGGAGTTCTGAATTTGCAGCTGGGTGGGAGCCTCAACCCCTTGCAAAGCCAAAAGCTCAAATAGCACAAAATTGCAGAATTGTTTGGGTTGGAAGGAACCTTAAAGATCATCTAGTTCTGACCTCCCCACTATGGGCAGGGACACCTTCCACTGGACCAGCATGCTCAGGGCCCCATCCAATCTGGCCTTGAAACACTTCCAGGAATGGGGCATCCACAACTGATCATGATCAAGAGGTTCACAGGACAGTGATGTGTGAGAACTGGGAATAATCCCAAACTGAAGGCAGGCAGTTGAAAAGCTGGTCTGTGAGGAAGGGCCCTGACCATTGGGCTGTGATATGAAACAGGACAGTCATCATCTCCACGTGAATGTCTGGAAAGGTCTTGAAAGTCTTGGACTCTGCTCTGTTCCTTGGAGGAACAGTTTTGGAAGCTCCTGCCAGGGAGCAACCAGCATCTGTATACCAAGTGTTCTCCATGTGAAAATATCTGATGAAATAGGGGGAATCACAAACACAATCAAGTGAAACACAAATGATTTTCTCCAAGTCGTAAACCAAGTTAAGGGAAAAATCAGCCCAGAGCCCAGGTCCTCTGGTTCCAAATCTATGTACTAACTCCCACTACCCCAGCTCTGCAGCTCACAGTCATATGGAACAAACCTTTCTAGAGAGATAAATTCCTCTTAAAAAAAAAAGAATAAGAAAAGCAGACTGTTTTATCCATGGTACTTTAACAGAAAGCTTCTTCAGTGAGACTACTTTAAAATCAATTACTTATTATACATGGGGCAAGAATAGGGAATTTAGTGGGATAGAGGGAGCTACAGTTACTAGCCCCTTTTTAGGTTTTAAACCAAACCAGAGACAACAGTCAAACTTGGGACAATCCTGGGTAAACCACAAGAGATGGCAGCACTTCTCATCATCCTAAAACAACAACATTTTTCCAAGTTTTTTCAATCAAAAATGCTAGTAAGGCCACCCTGGAATTTGCTACCATTTTTCCTTACCCAAAGCTATTTTTCAACAGAAGTATTGAGTTTACATATTAATACACCACTAAAAACAGGATGAAGAGATTGGAATGCTGGAGTTACTGATTTGTTTGGGATTTTCTAAGAAAAAATAAAATAATTCTGTTCCACCAGTTTTCTTTATTTTTTCTTTCTTTTCCTTTTTCCCATTAAGTGACTGTTTCAAATTAATACAAAGAGGATGCAGCATTTCTTGGGTTTTATTTTATGGGTTTTCCCAGCATATGGAATCTTTTTAAACATGAGAAGCTGTGGGTAATATGTTATTATATGCATATTTTAAGTTAACCATTCTTTATATCTTTCTCAAAAGAAAAGATTTATCATGTTTATGTCTGAGAAATATGTTTATTTGGAAGATTTACTCCGAGTCTACTTATTTCCTTTACAGGGATGGCAACTGGAAAACTATACTAGCATTTTTTATAATTAAAATTAGGGTGTAGCAGAACGTAATCATTGCTTGTTGCTTTTCTAGATCATAGGAGCTTTCTGTAAATCAGACTTGACAGGTTTAAAATGTTATTTTCTGAGCTTTGTTCCTTTGCCAGTAAGGCCATTTTTAGGGTGGTGACAGAAATCCTGACCTGTAATGCCAGTGAGCCCATTGGCACATCTGAGAGATCACAGGAACCCACATTTCCAAAAGTGGTTCCTGAACTGAAATACAGTTTTTGGGGAGAAGGTGAAGGGGAAAAGGAACAAGGGGAGGATAAACAAACACCAGATTGGAAGAAGGTGATGGCCATCGAAAGCTCCAGATCTCCCAGGAGCTGCTGAGCACCGCTGGGTGAGCTGAAAAGAGTGAAAGCAGTCGAAACCAGCACCCACAGAAAGAAAATATGAAGAAAATGTGTACATGACCCTGTTCACCTCTCCTTAAAACAGATGTCAGAACAGGAGGTACTGCTGGGCTGCCATAGGCATTAACAAACATTTCTGAAAGCTTCACTTGTGACACTTTGCCTGTATCCCATGTCAGCCATAGGCAGTATCCATAAACCTGTGGAAACATTTCCTGAACCTAGCACTTCAGCTGATACCACTGAAATCTAAGTACACAGTTAACTTCCCTCCTTCCCCCCAACCACAGTACTAAGATAAGAAATGTCATAACTCCCAAAATGGATTTCTCCAAATACAGCTAAAAATTTACATTAAACTGACAGAAACGAAAGAGAAAAGTAGTTTTACATAAGAATTGCCTGTTGTAAAGAAATTTTCATTTTTGGCTCAGGAAAGACATTTTAATTACTTGGGGAAAATTATATGAAGTTGTTACTAAGTGATAACTGGTGTGGCAGGTTTTTGGATTCCAATTGGCACGACTTTAGGATTTTGTCTAGGTACGTGTTTAGTGTTCCTGTGTGTCAGAACTGGCAATTCATGATGAATGTAACATTTATCTCTCCTCTGTGCTGTAATTCAGCATTGATCTGGGATTGCATCGGAGGGTGACAATAAGCTAACAAGGAAGGCTCTGATCCCTGCTCACAAACACTGCCCCTTCCCAAACTGCCTGACCCTCAGGGCAAACCACAGAACCTCAGAATATCCTGAGCTGGAGTGGACCCACAAGGATCACCAAGTCCAACTCCTGGCCCTGCAAAGGACAGCCCCAAAAATCACACTATATGCCTGAGAACATTGTCCAAACACTTCAAAGATGTAATTCAATTCAAAATTGCTCTAGGAAACAGAGTGATCACGTTCCCCAAGGAAAGAAGTGATACTGGAAAAAAAAGGGGGGAAATTATATGAGCTCCTGAGGCTGATGCCAGGTGGCAGAACCAGGAAAGCTGATGTCTATGGGGGGTGACAGGTAGAGGTGGAGCCTCCAGCATGGAGGGCTCCAAATTCAGCAACTTCTGAGCATCCAGCTGGCCTGTGGGAGCCATGTGACAAGCTAACTGACACCCAGCTAAACCTAGATTTGCTTTTCCAGGCCTTGCTCTGGATCATTTGTCCAAGAGAGAAATGCGAGTGGGTCTAACCAGCAGCCTTGGTGTTACTGCCAGTTCTGCACAGGCTCTCACCCCACCTTCATCTCACAGTGTCACCATCTCACAGGATGTCCTCAGGAGGTGACTCCATGGATAAGGACTCCCCTATTTTGCTGTTTCAAAGGCAAAGGAAGCTCAGCAGTGGGGCAGTGGGTGTCACCAAACCTGACTGCAACATCAGGCTAAGGCAACACAGACATACTCACCCTCTGTTTGACGTTCCCAGCTCAGCCACCCAAGGACAGGGGAGAGGTGAAGGGCCTGCCTGTGTCTTCTTCCTGAGCAGAGCATGTGAGGAAGTGGAAAGCCACAGAAGTGTCAGACCAACCCCATCAGAAGGGGCTGGAACTGGCCAGACCTCCATGAATCAAGAGTCTGTAAGGAAGATCACAGACAACAGTTTCTTTCTGTGCCTCACTTTGTATCCACTTGAAGAGCCTTTGTTGCTCAACAGTTTGTACATCCATTTATTTATTTTTTTTCCCCCAGCTGTCAAACCACATTGATTTTCAGTCATTTTAACCTGGGTAGGATCAGCAAACCTAGTCTCCCAGGTGAAAAGCCAGGCCTGCAAGGAAACGACTCAAGTCGGCTGAATTATCCGATTCTTCTAAGACACAAAGAATTTGTTTGCTTTGCTTATGAGAGCCGAGGGAGGAATGGCACAGAAGGCTAAATCCTCAACATCCCCCTGGTACATACTTCACGCTTTGCTATCGATGCAGGCAGAAATGTTTCCAGGGCTTACGACTCAGTTGGCAGTGTCTTTTCAGGAAAAGACCTCTGCGGAGCAAGCTCGTGTCTGAATTGCATCTCAGCCCTAGGGAAGATGGTTTCTTCAGTTCCCCTTCAAGGTCAGTTGTGGGGTAACATATGTTATTCGTCTCTCAGTCTTGCTAACAGAAAATCTGACTGAGCGACATGTGGAAACTGGGAAATGAAAATAAACAAAATGAATAAACACATTTAAAGGGTTTGGGGGGAGATAGAATCCTGACCCGCGTGTAACGTCCTTACCAACGGGACAATGCTAAACGAAATTTGGGATTTGCACCTCGATGGGTATGGTAAATTTGAACTCTCCATGACTCCAGTGCATCTGCTAAGCAAATAGAGACACTTTTATTACAGATGTACAGCATGGAGTCAGTGTAAGCTCTGGGAACCAACGAGCTCATTGCGTTTGTGAATAGCACGTTGGAGGTTTTTTGTTCTTTTGTTTAGACATTCCTTTTAATAATTACTATAGAGCCAGGTCTTGCAGAAATTAGGATGTTTAAATGCTGTATGGTGTTTCAGCCCTTCTTTAACATGCCATAGAGGATGAGTTCATAAAGGCTCTGTGTTCCCAGCTCTGTCCCTCCTCACACTCCAGCCACTCATTTGCCCTTATCCAGAGCTGGCCAGGCACAGCTGTGAAGCCCACCCTGAGCCCTGAAGCGGGGAGATGCAGCCTTGACCATCCAAGAGGAGCCCTTTCTGCTCCTGCTTGATGATTCCTCTCCAGGACAGCATGGGCACGAGTTTCAGTGCAGCCTCAGTTATTCCTGCTGGGGATCTGCCCTTAGTCAGCACAGCCCAGGGACACGTCAGCAAAACCTAGATGGTTGTCTCAGGTACCCAGCACTTTAAAGGATGTTGTTGATGTTATCTGTGTTTTATGCTAATATCTGGGTGGTTTTAGCTGAAACAGTTGTACATTCTAGACATTCAGGGCTGCTCTTTCCTTCACAGCAGCAGCTAAACCCAGACTCCATGGTAGCACTGCAGCCCTGCTCCAGCAGCTCTCATCTGCACAGTCATGTTTACCATTCCAGCAATGGTAAAGAGTTCCCTCACCAAAGCTTCAGCACACCCACTTCTTTCCTAAGATTTGGCTAAAGATCAGAGCAGATTGGTTATAATAGCATTTGGCAGCAAAAGTCTACCAAGCAACCTGGCCTGAGCAGCTGAAAGAAAAGCATTGAAGCAAAGTATGAGAGATGATTAAAAGAGACTCCAGAAGGAAATTTCTGGGCATTCCTTGCAACCACCATATCCTTGGATTTCTATTTTTGCCTCACTCCCCTGTGTAACACTTTCGTTCTTCCTTCCCTCTTTTTCTTACAATTGGGAGAGGAGTGAATTGTGAAGTCAGGTTACAAGCATCTGCCCGAGCCTGTGTGTGTGCACAGGCACGTGGGCACGGGAGGGAAACTGGTAGTGCTGCCAAAGAGAAGAGCTAGAGCCAGGCTAGTGAAAAGAAGTAAAAGTGAGGTGAAAAAGTAGAAAAATTATTACACTGGTTTCTCTTAACCAGTTTGCATAGCTGCTCTGCTTGTGAAAACACAGAGGTTTTCAGGTATTACAACCAAACTGAATTACAGAACATCACAGAGAAAGGTGTTTAGCATTTTCTATGGGAGCACTGATGCTGAAACTGAAGAGCATTTGAGCCAGAAGCAAAACCCAAAGCCTTTGCTCTGGTTACTCATGTAAGAGCATGAGACAGGCCTGAGCTTCCCAGGAGGGGGAGGGATACAAGTGTCAAATCTAGGACAAGGAACTCCTCTTCAGGAAGTCCTGAGGATTGATCACTGGTACAGGCTTCCTGATGGACAAGATTCTGTTTCTAAAGATCCCATGGCTGCGGATGTGCTCCCTGAAAAGCAGGTTTCACAGTGCAACTTGCATCACAGGGCCAGGCCCTGGACCTACATCAAAGCCTTCACCCCATGAGTCGCAGCAGACATCAAGATGTGCTGCCTGCTCTGATCTGTGCAGCACCAGCTCTGCCCATGCTGGGCTGGGTACCACACCTCACACCACCCTGGTGATGCCACCGGCATCGCAGGAAATAGCCCTGGCTCTGAGTAACAGAAGGCTTGGCCATCAGTCTGAGCTGGAAAGAAAACCAGGCAGATTTTCTACCAAATTATTTCTGTGCTTTGTAACGCTGGTCTGCTGCAGCATATTCACGTGGAATTCATTAGCACATCCTTTCTGCTAATCCTCCCTGGGTTTAATGCAATGGTATACATTGATTTTTCCTGTCCTCTAGGAGCACTGTGTCAAGTCAGAAGCATGTGCTTTGGGACAGGCTGGACCCAGGAAGCTTGGACCTTGAGAGATTAGAGAAATCAGGGTTCTAAATGTTCACTTGGATGTTCAGGTACAGTGAACTTATATTATGATTCACAGGAAAAATTCTGCCTCTTGAGACCCTCCGCCCATGCTACATCCTACTTTAAAAACCAGGATCCACCACTGTTATCCCAAAGAGACTGTCAGCCAGATCCAGTACTCTGATCTAAACCATAAAACAATAGAGAACAGGCTCCAAATTTAAAGACAGCCCCTAACACACACAAAGCAGCAAGATGTCTTTAGAGTTCACCAAACAAGACATCCACTTCACCACCCCACAAACCCCCAAGAGCTGGGAGGTGGTTCTGCAAGTTTGCTGCTGACAGTCTCAGCAGTTGAAGGAGAAAAAGATTCTCCGTCTTCTGCCAGCTGTGGAACTGAGCCCTGTCCAAACAGCTTGGCTCCAAGGCAGCCACCTAATGATTCCCAGGCTTAGTTCAACATCTTTATCCCTCTAAATACCGTATGATTTGGGACAGATTCAGTGGTTTTTCTGGACTACCATCACAAATAAACACAGGACACTCCAGGAAGATAAAGGTGGAGGCCATCTGCTGCATGATCAGAGGAGCCCAAACCATCAGAGCAATTGCAAACACGTGAACATCACTTCTTTAAAATGCTGGCATTGTGGCACCAGTTACATGGTCCAACCACAGTGGCACTGCCAAAACACTTCATGATATCACATCAGGAGCCACCCCATGTACTCCTGGCCTCATCCTGGATCCACAATGCCACTCAAACACGCAGCAAAGCCCTGCTACCACTGAGAACCGTGGAGTGGCAATGGGGGCCACAGCCCCTGAGGGGCAGGGCAGCCTCGGAGAAGGGATGTGGGAGAGGGGAAGAGATGGCAATCATACCTGGTAGAGGTTTAGGGAATAGAAGGAATGACGTGAGCAATAGGAAGCAGACTTACCTCACCTTTCCAAGCTTGATCAGACTTGCATGGAGAGCTGTGCAATTTATTTCTCTATCTCTTTAGATGTTAAGTATCCAGTTGCATCCAGCACTGAGTGACAGCCAAGAGCAGATGTAAAAGTGTATGTGCAAGTGTGGATATGTGGAGCTTTCACACTTTCTGGGAAACTTTATTAATATTACAGTCTAGAACCTCTGTTGTGCCCTAGTAATTCCCACCAGTTGGGAATTTCATTCTAAACTTAGACATTAATCTCCAAGCCCATGTGCCCTGCACTGCCAGGTGCTGTCATTGACAGTGGTGGAGAATCTGTCCACTTTTTATTGTTTGTAAGATATAATTTATTATCCAAAACATTGCTTTGGACATAAAATTTTCACTAGAGCTTATTTTGTAATAAATCATTTGTGTAGTAAGCCACACTTCCCAATTTGAAAATTTACCCTACATGCTGCTTTTTTTTTTTTTTGTGAATATATTCGTTTTTTCAGAATGATCAGGTGTGTAATGCCAGGTATAATTCCTTCTTCCACCTATCTTATGGGATAGTTGAAGTAAAAATAATTTTGATGTCAAATTATGGAACAGGTAATGTTTCTGGTCCAAAATTGTATTTTCAAACTCAAGTTCTTAAAGTTGGGCACCTAAGTCTGTATTTAAACATAAAATGAAAAAAAATTTGTTTGACAAAAGTGTTATCTATCTGCTTTTCTGTCATTTTCAGGAAAGACAAAGCATTCAGGAGAAAGATTTCTAAGAATAATATTTTAAAATTTCCATGAATTTCAGCGTCTCTTCAAATAACAGATGATTATTGTTATTACTACTATCGTGAGGTTTTGGTAATCTCATAATATCCATGTCGAGTTATTTCTCATTGCCAGAATTTGCATCTTGGACCTGGGCTAAAAATCATTAAACTAATAATCATGTGCTCAGCCTGCAAGGTTCTGGTGCCTGTCCCCCTCGCAGCCCAGCTTCCCACTCTGTCCATATGCTGGTAGATAATCCAGCTTCTGAGAGCTGACTCTCTCTTTATCATAATGTGACGCTGGCCTGCAAAGTTCAAGGTAAGGCCATTGTGTCTTGAGTCTATTTTTATTGTTCAAAACACTGGATGGAACTTAATGATTTTTTCCATCTGCCAACCATTTTGACTAATTGAACCCTTTGGAGCCAGGAGTCAAGGTTTCCCAACGTAAACCAGACCCTGGAACTCAGCATTAGCAGAAATGTTGAAAACTCTTGAAGGAATTTTTGGTTCTGAGGTTTGGTTCTGTTTTCCAGAGTCTGACCAGGATTCACAAGAAACCCAAACCCCCTCCTGCATATACATTTTTTTAGGTTCTTTCAGTGTCTCAAATTTTCCAGGCACTAAAACTTCCCATTACCAAAACAGACAAAAAAAAAAAACCAACTTGAAGGATATAACTGAAAGCCACATAAGTATGGAAATTCCCAGTAAAGGCTCAGACTTCCATTATTTTGGCAAAAACAGAGCATGCTTGGGCAGCATTAGAAATGAAACATAACTTAATACCAGAGGGTTTCCTGATAAGTGCTCTGTACTGAAGATGGGATTGTTGACACATCCACAGTACATTTTAATGATATTTTCACAAATATTTTTCTCCTTAAGAGGGTGTCTACTGTAGCCCATAAATTCCATTGTATCTTTTGTCTGTTGGATGACCCATAAATAAGTTTCCAACTGCAATAATATTCCGCCTCCTATTTTAGCTCAGAACATGAAAATCTTGGGATTAGCAACTCTTTCAGCAGCAGATCACCAAGGGCTGAAAGGTAAGAGGCACTATTTTCCAGCAGTGACTTGTAACATACCCCCAGTGAGATGAGGCAGTGAGGCCTAAACTAAGAGGCTTGTGCCTCTTAGTTTCAGCTTTGTATTTGCCTTGATTCAGTTCTTTTCAGAACATGGTATAATTAAGGTGGCATTCCCATGCTGATGACTCCTGCTTCATTCATCTCAGCCTCTTCTGCTGTTGATGTCTCTTTCCTTAGCTTGCCACTGCCATTAATGATATGCCACCAGCATTAATGATGTGCCACTAGAGATGCTTCATCCTTTGTTTTTCCTGTCTCTGCAGCGTGGCCATTAGGAAGCAGAAGATCCGACGGCTTCTACCACCACGCTCGTTCCCTTTGACAGAAAACTCATTTTACAGCAGAGCTGAGATACTTTGGAAATGCTTCACAGAAATCAGGGACCTGTCTGAAATTCTACACTGGAGGCAAATGAAAATTTTTAATAGATCTGGGTCTTAGTTCCGCTAATTTCAATGGTTCGTTTCGCTGTTCTGGCAGTCAGGATCCATTAGTGGAACAGAAGGAGAAGCATGTATAATGCATGTACAGCAACCACATTCTAATCTCAAATTTCTTTTTTCTTTTAAGTTCTTATTTTTTAAAATAAATATATAATGAGTTACTGACAGTACTTAACAATATCTTATACTAGACACTGTAATACCCCCAAATAAATACTTAATTTCTGCTTTCCTGCAACTTCACTGGGATTACATCATGTCAGATTACTCTAAGTCTGCTTTAACCCAGTTTGAAAACACTAGTTATTCAAAGATCTTTACAATTCTTAATTTCATTCCTTGAAATACCTTTTCTTTTGCTTCCTTTATACAGTTTTTTGAGCCTGTGAAGGCCAGAGAGTTGAAATCAGAACAAGCCAGCAAGGGAGGAAGCTGGGAAAGCAGAAATGCTGTTCAGTTGACAACAGAGCTGCCTCCCTTCCTCACCCACTGGACAACAGCACCTTGTTCTGCTGTCACAGTCAGAGATCACAGAATCATAGGATGGTCTGGGTTGGAAGGGACCTTAAAGATCATCTAGTTCCAGCCCCCCTGCCATGGGCAAGGATGCCCCACGCTAGATCAGGTTCCTCAGGGATCCATCCAACCTGCACCTAATTCAATCTGTGGACAGTTTGACAGGGTAGCAAACATACCAGCAGTTTTTGTGATGTATTGAAGTATCTAAGGAGAACGATATGGCCATCATGAATTCAATTCCAGAGGGTCCTTACCATGAGATACCATGTGGTTTGATCTATTGGCCTGCTTGGAGATCAGGAGCACTGAGTAAGAAGGGAGGTGTGCGGTACCTTTATCCACCCAGCAAAGTCATTAACATGTGCTCCCTACCACGAATTAAATTAGTTTAGATTCTCCTGACGATGCAAATAAACTCTTGAAGCATAGCTCTATGGGGCTGCAAACTAACCCATTTGAAAAGACTTTCACTGCTTTTGTTTATCATTCCATATGATAAACAGCTACTTCCCCAAATTATCAGGAAAAAGAAATTTTAACCATTCAGCAAATAACAAAAATTGTGCTTTAATGATAAATAAAAAGTCACAAAGCTCAGCATGTTCTGCTGAGAACCATTAATGAGGGAAGTTGGTGAGGCCTGTGAATTTACCTTCCCTTTCTGTTTTCCATCTGTAATCCATATATGTGAACAAAACATAGTTTGCTTATATAAAAATTAGAAAAGAAAAGCCTAGATTTTAAGGTCCATTGTCTTTCAGATGCTGCCTGACCTTGTGTTGTAGTATTCTGCAAAGATGAAGGGACTGAGCTCCTCATCCCACTATGTTTCTCTGAAAATCAGGACAATAATGATGACATTAAATATTGTTGCCTTTGACTTTCCTTCCTTCGTAAATATCGTAAAACCCAACTGTTAAAATAGCCTTCCTGTGGTAGGAAGCACCTTATCTTGTACTTTTGTGTCACTGTAACATCCTCATATGCTGCTCTGAACTTTGCTGCTGCTCCCAATTAAAATCAAAACAAAACAAAAAAAACCTTGATAATACTTTGTTGGAAAAGGATTTAAACAATATCCTGCTTATTGCAGAAAATCAACACGGTGTGTTCCTAAAGTGTAGAAAATAGGATGCAGAGTCTTATGGTCACAATAAAGCCCACAAAGTGTCCTTCCCTTACCTCTGATCCCATCCCTGTGCTCCACAGGCTTTCCAAAGCTCACAGCACTTGTTTACTGCTTGGTTATTCAAATGGGAGATACTGCTACCTCCTCAATTTCCAAAAATTTTTGGCAATCCTGTAATGTCTATTTTGAAGTACCTTCTCATCCTTTTGCACTCTCACAATGTATTTTAATGACCTAGTCATAAAGATATTTAGTCTCTTCTGTACAAAGGCTTTAAAATTGGCTATTTATTTGCTTGCATCTGTCAATGAGATTTTAGATGATTTGGGAATTGCCTCACCTTGGCTATATGCTTCAGGTCTTTCTAGTAGACCTGTCTGAAATGCTGTAAATTCAGAACTGAATAAACAGGTTTACATGACCCTCTCTCAGCACCAAAACTCAAACCATTCAGAGATTAGGATTTATGCAAGCTAGTATCCAAACTATAGATAGCCTAAAAATACACACGTGAGAGAAAAACACTAGATAGTGATTTCTTTGGGCCTGAATTTAGCCAAAATTACATTGTTTGTGTAAGCAGAGTTCATTTTGCCTGAACCAGCAGGGTACATACTGACAGTGGGCTCTCTGTCAATCCTCCCACACAAATCTGAGGAGATGTGAGCTCTGTTAGAGTCCTGCTGCCAGCAGATGGGACACTCTAAACCCCAAACTGCCAGACTATATAAAATGACAACCAGATTCTGAGGTAAAGGAGACAAGATACCACCATAAAGTCTCTAGAAGCAAGACAGCAAGCAGGGGAAACCTGTTTCACTAGTACTCTTATGCTTAAATGTAGCCAGTTGGCTGTTCAGAGTATTTTATGCAGGCAAAAAGGCAATAAAAAGAGGGGATGAGCACAGGCAGGCTGGGTACTGCCAACTGAGGAACTGCAGAGCAAGTTCCAGGACCTCCACTGGCCTCAGACACAGCAGTGGGTGTTTTCCCAGAGAACTGTCTGCTGGAGAAGAGACTGCAGAGTTAGATGGTGGGATGAACATTTTTCATCTCAAAATGGGTGTTGGCTCCTGTCAAAGAGTGTCTCAATCTCGCCCCAAGAAAAGTCATTGCCAATAGTTCTCTGCGACTTGGCATGATCATCTGTCTCTTTTCCAGAGAAAACTGCTACTCTGTCTCCACCCTTCCATGTGATAGTGGAGGCTTAGCAACCACATGTAGACCTCAGTGACAGACGTGAGGTGAAGAGCTCTGTTCAGTATCTAAACGGGGAAAATATAAAGATCTTTTGTCAAGGCACTGCAAACATAGGGTGTGAAGTGCCTAAATGCACTATTAAAAAAAAATAAATTTAAAAAGCAAGCAGAAAGAAACTCTGAGATGTTCAGATTTTAAATAAAAAATGGTCCATTTTTCATAGGGCTTAAAAATACCTTAAACATCTAAAAATTCTGCTTGAAATCATTGGTTCAGATGTCCAATCTTCCAAGGGGAAATGATCAGACCCCAGTGAAGGGCAATCAGGAGTCCCATTCAGAAAGGATTACCAGGAACAGAGTAATTTCTGTCTGAATTTCAGTCTTCTGGACACTGACCTCAGAAAAATCCTGGCAAGTATTTTTACAATTATTATATTCGCTAAAAATCTTCAAAAGGATTTTTTTTCAAATTCCTCAATTATTTGCAAATAGATGACATTTAGCTGCATATCTCTTAAATTCATAATCCTCTTAAAAACATGTGGTCTTGATTTGGCACCATTTGTTTCCATTTGATGCAACTCTGTGACTCTGTATCAGATAATTGCATATTTTATTTGCCTTGCATATTGAACTGAGGTCTGAATGCTGTTCTCCCAGCCCAATTACTCCAGGCTAATGAACAGCAAGTCAGAATACAGGGCTTGAAAACCAAAATCATGGAGAACAGTAATCAATGGGCACTTCTATACAGTTTTTCAAGAGTATATAATGGTCACCGCCAAGCTGAAATTTTATTTGCTTACACAAATGTCCCATTTAGAGTTAACTTTAGAAAATGTTCATCCAAGTACTGAGTGGTACCTTCATCACTTATTATATCTTTCATTTTACACCCACAATTAATATTACTCACAAATGAAAACCCTCAGTTGCCTGTCTGCATCATTTATTCCCTTGATTGATAGCTGATGCAACTATTTTGGAGCGCAAAAGAGCGTCTGCATATTTGGAGGCTACTTTAGCTGCCTAATTAGGTTTTTAACTCTGTGTGATGCAGAAATCATCTTCCACCATGCTCCAACCCTGAATTCTTCACTAATACATAATGATCAGGTTTTGGACTACCCAAACAAGTGAGAAGTTTCCAGTTTTGTGTCCTGCTAAAAAGGAATATTCAAAATAAAACTAATGAAAGGAAAAGGTAACTGGATGATGAGCTCACTGGCACATTTAATGCATATTTGCCTCAATATCAAAATTAGGATAGATACCAAAAAATATCAAAATTTCAGAGCTACTAAAAGAAGTTAAGACGTCTTTTTAAATCACCCAAGAGAACTGTGTCTCTCAGGTGAAGTGGATTCCTTCAGATAATTCCATTGCCACTCCTACCTCCACCTGGAAAAGTGCGTCTTGACTCCTTTCTCCAAAATGAGCAATGTGTATTGAGGTTCAAGATACGGAAAATAAAAAAAATCTCAACATACCCATGTGTTCACCTCAGTAAACAACCAACCCCAAACACAGGCTTTAAAATACAGAGGAGCTTCTGCACTTTGCTGAACGAGGAGGGATTTCGGCACTTATTTACACCCCTTCTGAATGGGCAAAAG
The DNA here is from genome assembly GCF_003945725.1 of Corapipo altera. NCBI lineage: Eukaryota > Metazoa > Chordata > Aves > Passeriformes > Pipridae > Corapipo > Corapipo altera. The sequence continues at coordinate 8,796,106 of NW_020884894.1, read as the reverse complement.
AGGAAATTAGGGAGGGCTTGGTACCATTTATACTCCACTTGCATAAACTGGAATTACTGAAAAGCCTCCGTGCTCAGAGGAGTAAACAGAACTGGACAGGCTTCCGCGATGGTTTGTGCGTGGAATGCTCAGTCCATGTAAACAGGAAACCAGGTTTGCTTTGTCATGAGGGAAAACCCTCCTGTGCCAGTGACTCGTTTCATGACAAAACAAAACTTCTAAGATGAAACAGCTTAGTGGTATCAGTTGTCATGGCTTGACTTTAAAATCAGGAAACTTCTTTATAGTAGATTATCGTCATCAGGAGGTAGATTGTTAAATGATGGTTCAGTCAGTAAGTATATTCTTTCCACAGATCATCTCGGGGGAGATGCAGGAAAGGAAGGTAAGTATACTATAGCAGTAATCTAGGATAATGTCTGCCCTTCCTCTGGAGAGGTTTCCCACAATACTTTATCCTGAGGGCTTCCTTTTCCCTATTTACAGTATATGCCTAGAGTAGAAATTCAAAGGAATACAACCTTGCAGTACATTTGGGGGCTTCTAAGATGCTAATCATGATCATAAAAATCAATAGCATCTTTGTCTTTAAATAACACCAGTGTTTTCTGCAAAACTATGATTTTGATTTTCTAGGTTTGTTGCTAAAGGAAGTGAATTGGACAACACTTGCCATCATAATTGCTTTCTCCGTGAAGAGGTCTTTTTCAGGCTGGGCTGGCTGCTGCTGTTTTAATCAGAATGTTGTCTATTTGTATGTTAATAGTTTCATCCTGGTTTATTAGGCTTGTTGATGAAAAAGCAAAAATCAGATGCTTTACTATTTTCAAGCTTCACTATTAATCTGTGATTTTTTTTGGTGCCAACACAGAACCATTTCAGCATCCTCTGCCTTAAATCCTCTTAATGAAAGCATGAAGAATGACAAAATACTTCCTTTCATAAAGCAGAAGGCTGTGCCAATTCACTTTCAACATGCTCATTCAGTGGAACTGAGGTAAATATGTTGCTCCACAGGTGCTTCTCCTTGCAATAACATACTCCCTAGTAATCCATTAAATTCATCTCATGCTCTGTTTAGTGCCTGCTCTGTGAACTGCCTAGCTGGTTAAGGTCACTGTGATAATAGCACCAGGTTAAACAGCATGGGTATGTTGAACTCTGACATCCATTCACTTTGGCCACAATACAGATAAGAAACAATGGGCAGCATTAGAGGTGTAACATCTACTCAGACCAACACGATCTTTTACCCTCTGCAGCTTCTCACAAGAAAAAAAACCCTTGAATTAAACAACTATCTTCAGACCCGAATCTCAGGACTCCTTAAAATAATTTAGTGCCTATAGAAACAACAGATCAGCAAATGGAGGCTTGTCTGTTTGCTTGCCTTCATTGAACTCCCCCAGGTGATGGAGCAGAGGAGGATGTGTCCCATGGGTCGGTGGGTACCCATGCGTGTGCCATCCAAAACAGCTCCACTGCTCTCCTCGTGCCCAGGGAGGACCCAAGAGCCATCACTGCTTTGTTCACAGCACAGTATCTTCCCTTTGCAGGGCTGAAAAACAAGCTGGGTATAATTCCTGGGTGATAACCTCTTTCATTATGGAGTTCCTGTTAAAGGCAGACAAATAATTGCCGGTTAGTAAGTCGCTATTAAATTCAGCCCAAATTCAGCCCCAGCCATTCTTCCAAAAGCCTGACGGGTTTTATTTTATTATTTCCTTTGCAGGGTGTTGGGAAGTGTAATCACTGGTAACTAATCAAACTTCTTTCAAATACCCACAAATATATAAAGAGAATGAAATGATTAATTATTGGGCTAAGCTCATTTCAAATGAGACCTCATCTAAATGAGCAGATTTATTTCCAGAGCAATCTGGGTGTAAATTTAGCTGGTTTTCAAAGCTCTGAATGTAAAGTATGCCTGGATTTGAGGATGGAGTGGGTTATGGGTGGCTGTATAACCTCTCCCAGACATCCAGCAAAGCATAGCAATAAAATACAGACTGCAATTTTGCAAAAGATTTTTTTAAACCAAATGTTACTGAGATTAATAAGTGCCACCATTGAGTACCGTTAATTATAGGAGTAGGTTGGGGCATTAAGCTCAGAGGATTTTTAAAATTTCAGTATTAAAATGAGCATTCTTTTCCCCAGTATAACTCTTTCACTTAAGGAGAATTAAAAATGTTTTGTCAATTTTCCTTCCCTGTCTTTATTTTGTTCCAATCAGTTCCTTACCCGCCTATTTCATTCCTTTCATTTCTACCTATTTTATTTCAGGATGGGGCTTTAAGGAGTGAAAACCCACAAACATCTTTGATTTCCCTCTTGATATCTGAAAGAATCCCTGGAATTTGCAAAAATCTTCCCACAGAAACTTTTAACTCAGCACCATTATTCCAGTCTAGTGCAGTTATGATAATCATAATCTCTACTAGTCTCTTTTCTTAGTAATGTCACAGGCTTGTCTCTATATATTTATTTAAAAAGGAATATTGTAGAAATAAAATGCTTGCATCCATCCAAACCTAAGCTTGTAGAACTACAATACCTCTCCTCCACAGATATGCAGCATTGCCTATATTCAGAAATATATAATTAGAAATGAGATAGCATTAATCTATACACCAAATATTCTTGTTCTCGGGCACAAAATTAATTTGTGCAATTCAGGTTAATGCAGAATGATGTACACATTTCTTTACATATGAAATACATTTAATAATGTAAGAATCAGTCCCACCAAATGCCTACTGGAAGAAATAATCCAAAACTTAGCTGATTAAGGGGCCTCAAGTGCACAACACGGGTCGCACACATTGCGCACATCTGGGCACGGCATCCGTGCTCCTGGAGGGAAACTGTCAGCACCAGAACCTTTGCAGAAATCTGCTTTTAAATGCAAACAAATATTTATGAAGGAGAGCATCTCCCCGAGTTGGGAATACCTAATCCCAACTAATTAGAGCTGCTCCAGCGGTGGGAAGGATCCACAAGGAGCTGAGGTGTGCCGAGGCGAGCCCTGCCCTGCGAACGCTCCTCCTGCAGCGCTCGCACTCAACAAGTTTATTTTTTGTGGCACACGTTTTTAACAGCCCAGTATTTCACACTTGTCCCCAAGGTAATCGACAAAACACGTTTCTAACGCCGTTTAACAATTTTAATGACAGCGGCTGAAAGATACATTAAAAAGAAAATAACATTCTAAGCCAAACATTTTTTTGTCGGATGACAGGGATCCCAAATTTGCTGTTCCATGGCGTTCTATTTCTGTAAAAAACTCTCATTGAGGCTGTAGGTCACAAAAGAAGAATGAAGCCTTGGAAAGAGATACAATGACTACTTAATATTGTGTGGGATTATAGGCAGTGGCCTGTGGCAATTCCTTATGTCTCTCTGGGTAGTGATGCTTTTCCAGCACCATTTTTTGTCATCGCACAATTCCATTGTGAAATATTCTTTTCATGGAGGAGGAAGAAAGAGCCGGTTACACCCTGCAGTGTTTTGGGGAAGACTAAGAAGCATGGTTTGCAGGGAGTATGTGTGAAATATGACATTTCATTATGTGTAATTATTTTTTAACCAGTAATGTCCATGTTGAAATGAGTTTCTTATTTTTGGAATGCACGGGGAGTGGTTGGGGAGGGGAGTCATGTTTTTTTCCCTGTTAATAAACTCAAGTCATTCTTATGCTAAAGCAATTTCTCAACAAAACAAATTTCTCTCCATCTGGGTAATGGCACACCCAAATGTGATTACATTACAAGAGATTTTAAATTAAATTTCAAGGTAGGAACATTATTAATCCAATGCATTTTTTTTTTGTCTTTATTATCATTGGATCTAAAACAATAAAAGATTTAAACTCACTTTTAAATGGTATTCAGCGCTTGCTTCTTAGAGCAACGTGATTTTGAGCTGAAATCCTCAGAAATTTATGTGTTCTGGGTCAGACCCCAAACTCTCTCAAAAGGTGGGGTGGGAAAGGCTATATCCATCCCAGAAAGACAAGGGAGTTACAAAAGAGGTTCATTTGGTTTGGATTCCTTCTGAACCCAAATGAGCAACATCACACTCTGCTCCAGAAGGCTTTCTAAGCCACAGCACTGACAAGGCGATGAAGAGGCAGAAGCTACAGAACTGCCACAGTCAGAAACACACATTTTCCAGATTTGTAGCAAATCAAGTCACTATCTTGAAAAATCAGAGTCCATATTTTTAACAGGCTGCTTAAATGTTGCCCACCCTGATATTTCAGAAAGTGTTTACATGCACATGCAAAGGAATTGGGTGCCCAAATGACTTGTGTTCATCTGCCTTCTTGTGTTCACAGGCATTTAGATTACATTTTGGATGCAAAACCAATTTTGCTTAAGCCCATAGCCAACAAAATGCAGTAAATAAATACAGAATGTATGAATCCCTCTTGAGTACTGTTTTTCAATCCATCACATATGAAATTTCAGCTACCTCTGCTTATAAAATGAATGTGATCAGAATTTGTCATCCCAGCATTATTTGTCCATTTTTTTCCCAATTACATTTGATCCAGCAACAGAACATGGATTTTATCAACTCTTCACCACAACAGAAAAAAAACCCCATATCAAGTAGCACACTAAGTAACTTTTTACAAAATGTTATTGTATGATTTTCTATGAAGCCAGGATGAGGGTTTGGTTGGAGATGAGAGCAGTGCCTTTCTGTTGTTCTGGAGAGACTTTACCTTTCTGGGGAGCTGGGCTGTTCCATACAGTATTTCTGATTAGTTTTGGTTACATTGGAAATCTACTACCCCAGTGCAACTGCATCATGTAAATACACACCTGTGACAGCAGGCACCCACACAAATGTATGTTTTTTTAGCAAATACCTGCATCCCATTTAATAACACGCTCTTCCTGAGAACCCATTCAGCAGCTCAGAAGCGAGCACTGCATTTCAGTGTGAGTATCCATTGCCACGCAGAAACAACTTAATCTTCACAGCATTCCCTCAGTAACTGCCTGTGCATGAGATTTCCAAATGCTCAGACATAATTCTCTCACTGGAGAGTACAGGCTGATTATGACAAACTCCATCAATTTTATTAGCCACACAGATGTTATAGATATATGTGAAAATCAACTATAAATCTTCCTGTGATGTGCATAGTGGCGCTGCTGCAGACTGTGTCTTTTCCCCCCCCACAACCCCAGAGCTTACAGGCCTCCTGCCATTCAGCCTCCATGTGGCCCCCGAGCTAAGATGCTCTTAAAAAGAGAAATATTAAAAGGATTAAAAATGACACTATTGTGCCAGTGGGTGTCTGCAACCACAGAGTCCCGGCTGCTGCTGAAAACCGAGGCAAAACACAAGGATGAGATTGCTGCCCTGCGATCTGGCTGCACGTGGTGTTTCTCCTCCGAGGTGTTCCCAGCTAACCTGCCAGGAGGTTTGTGTGGATCATCCCTGTGGTCCCTCAGCAAACCTCTCCGATGCTGAATGCCACGGGGCCAGGCCTGGCTGCATCTCTGAGGCTGGCAGGGGGCACAGCTGAGCTGCACGACCACTGAGGTCCTCCCACAGTCCTTCTTTACATTTGCCGTGGGGTCACGATGCTCACTGTGTCAGCCTATGCAAGGCTGGGGCACAGAAAGAGCTGTGAGAAATATTTTCATCAAGATCATTCAACCAAAGCCTTCCCTGGCTCCCAGCACTGGGTCTCAAAGGCTCAGCAAGCAGAAGAAAAGCGATAGGCACAATTTAAAGAGAAAGATGAAGCCTACAAGGGGTTGATGGCTTAAGTCCCTACTGCAATGCACCTCTAGGAATCCAGGGAAAGAAGCTGAAATACAGATTTATTCTGGAGAGGCAGATCCAGGAGTGAGGAGACCCACAAGGACTCATTCCTTAAACCCTCTGCACCTCAGCCTTCCCATCTTCAAAAAGTCCTCAGGTTTAATAACCTAGGGAGTCCAACGGGCCACTCGTGCAGGGTGAAAGTAATCAGTAACTGTGAAGTACAGAGGAACTGTTGGTGAAGAGAATCACATAAATGCAAAGTTATTATGGGCACAGAGTTACCATAGTGATTGGTGTCTCAGAAATGCTAATAATAGTAAAATAAATAATACAGGCCAGGCAGGAAGAGCCCCTAGAGATGAATGTGAGCTGCTCCCCTCCAGAGGGACTGTGTGTACTGCTTTCTCAGCGCTCCTCGCCCCGCACTGGCTCCGGCTCAGCTCCCTCCCGGGGTAACACACTGTGCTGCTGCAAGAGGGCTAGGTCAGCCAAGTGAAAGCGGAACTTTTAAGTGCTTTATTATTTTCAGGAGTCGTCAGAGAAAACAAAACCCCCACAACTGCAAATAATTGAATACGTCAATAATATTTTGACTCGTTCATGTCTTGCAAGGTTTTACTATAGCCCTGTTAGGTACTTTATTGCTGTCCCTCCAGTGATGTTAATTAAGTTCACCATAGGCTCACAAACACTTTTCCCCCCCTCTCTCTTTCTTCCCCACTTCTTTAAAAAAAACAACAACCAAACAACAAAAAACCAAAAACAACAGGCAAGTAGTTTTCCCAAATATAATGCCTAGCAATGGGAGTTCCAGCACAGTAGAAGGCACCCAAACAAAAGCAGATTAGAAGGTATAAAGATGAGGCATCTATCACTATCATGGTCGACATTTCTCCACAAAGAGGTTTTCCAGCAATATGAGCAAAGGGACTGTGAAAGTCTGAAGGAATTGTTAAAAAGCCATGACAAATAAATAAATAAATAGCATAAGTCCTGAGCCTTGGACCACTGACAGATTAAACTTTGTTTTACTTAGGTACAAAGAGATATTCTGAGCCAAATATCTTAGGTGTTTCACTGCTTTCCCATGAAATTTTGTATTTACATTACATTTTCCACTTATAATGTTTTTATCAACAGGGGAATCAAATGTGGACAAGCTCTGAGCAAACAAGTAGGTCAAGAGAAAGACATCTCCTGCTCTCTCCTCTCTACATCTCCAGTCATCAAAGACAGCACCACGATGTTTAACCCACCCTCTCTTTCAACAGATCCCCTGCATCACCTGCAGCCCAGTCTTCCACAATCCAGTCACACTCCTCAGTGCATATCCCACTCTCTGCTGTCTCAGTAATCAAGACCAAGGGGGCCTCGGGCCTCTTATTAGAGTTGAGAAGTGTGTAGGAGTCAGCAGGACCCAGCAGAGTTTTAAACAGCAGTGGAGTGAATTCTGCTCCCTGTTACCTCAGTGCAAATCCAACCATGACCTTGTAGAGGAGAAGAGAGGTTGGTGCTTTCCTTGCCAGCCAGAGCAGCTGTTGGGATTTCAAGTGTCTTGCACTGAGTTGTCTATCTTGAATAAATCAGAAAAGAAAATGCTACTTTGCATCCCCCAGGATATGTTGTCCAGCCCACCACAGCCAAGCAAACTTATTGTTTAACAAAGCTTTTGCAATACAACCAATCCTCTGCTCTTGATTGGGAGGATTCATTGCTCTTACTGCACTGATTTTCACTATGTTGGGAGTGCATTTTTTGTGTTTTTTAAACTCGGACAGTAGGAGTGTTGGTCAATGCCAATCAGAATAAGGATAAAATTCTTTAGTGAGTCTTGGACAAGAACACAGCTTTTTCTTGTCCAGGTTTTTCTCACTGAAAGTCACTCAGTGGTCACATCTCTCATTTCAGATTTCAGCCATATATGCAACTGATAAATTAGGCTAATACATTACCTTAAATACCCAGAAACACTAACGCCACTGCTGAGAACTGCACCTATGGAACTGCCACTGACACTGGCCAACTACAAGCCCACCCCTGCTCTTCCTCATGTCTTTGCTTACAGTCTGCACAAAGAGAATTAGAGGGAACAATTTCTGTATCTGGCTGGGCTACAAGGACACACTCATTCTGGGTCACTGCGTGCCAAACCAGCGAAGGGAAGAAAAATAATTTGGTGCCTCTCCTTCCACTCCAACAGTACTCTGGCACATTCTGGCCCTGTGCAGTGTCCTTTCTGGCCACCAGGCAAATCATTCAAACCACCTCAATTAATCTCTTCCCAGTTTAACACTAGCTAGGATAGAATATCTGATGGACAAAGATGCTGAAGAAGGATTGTTTCAGACCTTGGAACAGCCCAACCTCATGGAAAGTACCAGTGAACCCTCTATCTACCAACTTAATCCTGAGTCAACATAAGTGTTTCAACAGGACCGGCTACTTGCGTGATGAAGCAACACAAAGAAGAGAGATGAGTCAACTCTGACACTCACATGGCAGGACTGAGATATGGGACAAAAGTAGAGGTGGAGGTGGTTGGTTAGGGAGATGAGGCACTCAATTTTTACCATGACACACACATCCAAATCAATCAGCGATAAAACGCAGAGACGTCAGGAGGAAAGACGTGGCAGAAAAGTTTCCACCCTTTCCAAGTGTGGAAGTGGTAGAAGCAGAAATGAGTAAAAAAACTTGACAGTAGAGGAGGAATTGAAGGGGAAAAGCAAAGACTACGCAATGCCTCCAGTTTCCACAAGTGTTGAATCTTGAAGTTAAATTAGTTTCTCAGATACTCAGGCAACAGAGATGAGGCTTTGAGTCGCAAATGAATCAGTAGATTGTAGGGAAGCCAACATAAGGAAGATGATGTTGCAGACAAAAAGCTTGCAATTTAGTATAATAAGCAAAGCACTGAATAAGCAGGAAGGAATTGAGCTTTATTTGAGCAACAGTTTACTCATACCGAGAGGAGTTTTGAAGATGTTGGCACGTGATCAGTGATAACCATCTCCCAACCTCTGAATGCTTCTCCATAGGTATGATTGTGCAAACCAGAAGATCTACTTCTTTTCTGTGTGGCCTTGTTCTGAGGAACAGGGGACTGCTGGTACCAGAAGAATGGACCAAATAACAATATTAGAGGATGAAATGAAGTAGCTGGAACAAGTCTGACCAAAAGAGACTCAAATTTGGACAATCAGCCAAAACATTTTTGGGGATTAAATATTCCTCCCTTATGCTGCCCACACAACCACCCCAGCTCATGGCTGTATCAGGTAGACCATTTTTCTCCTATACATTTGACTGAAGAAGGAAGAGAGAATGCAGAACATTTCTTCTGAGGCAAATATCAAGGACCTTTCCAAGATGACCAAGATGCATTTTGTGCTCTTCTCCTCACATATGCCACATATGCCTCTCTCGAACACATATGCCACATAAACCAAGGAATGATGCTGCTTCTCCCTCACACAGTAAGCTTCCATACATAGTATTTGGGATTTTTCCAGTAGAATTAAGCAGTCTGGCCCATTGCCATGTCCAATTATGTCTCACAGAATTATTCCTTTTCTGTCCCTTCTGTTTGTGGTTGTTTTAGGAATATAAAACCTATCCTATGATTACATAACACTGCTGTATTATTTCCCTACAGGAGCAAGTGAGGAATAGAGGAACAGGCTGCCGATTCCATTAGCAGTTACAGCTGCTCTTGCTCTGTAAATGGTGTCTCCTTCCCAGGCCATCGCATCCTGCTGCAAGCAAAACATAATCCTACCCTTGAGACTACAAAATCACTTTCCATGGGAATCTGTGTGATGTCAGGAATCTGTTCTCCTTACTCCATAGCAGGATCTCAAAGGCACAGCTCCTCATGGGTCCCATAAGAACAAATCTTGGTTTGAACCAACTTTTTGGAGTTTGCTCAAGTCAACTCCAGGACGACACAAAGATGTGCACCTAAAACACTAGTTCACCTACTTATATCTCAGAGACTGCTACTTTTAGATTGTTACCCTTAATGACTAGTTTACAACTGATTAGTTAACTGATAAAGATATTAATTAATGAATTTTAAAGTAATCTTAAACTTCCTTAATAACCTCAGAGTGAAATTTCCATAGTTATCTATTTATGGTTCATAGTCCATGGCTTTGTTCAAGAACTGCCTTAAGTTCCAGTATTGAGTAAATGACCATCCCTGCTGCATTTGCAGGGATGTGAAAGAACTGTACTATTAACTATCATGACATAATACCTGGAAACAAAATTGCCACCAAAGCTATTGTTCTGGTTTAGGAAAAAACATAATTAAACAGACCACATTAAGATGCTAGTAGGATTCTTACAAATTAATGGATATTCTGGTTATGTATATATCTAATTTCAAATTCACAAAAATATTATGCGTGCTACTGAAAAAAGAGGATTATTTTTTCCCTCTGCTGAAGAAAATGCAGTTTCAGGCTCATTTCAATTATTTTAAGGCTGACTGTTGAACAGGTATACTTCATTTTTTAACTTAGCAGAGCAAAATTTCAAGTTGCTTCTGCAGTTCAGCAGAGGTTTTTTTGTCCAGCAATGTTAGCAATATGAAATGCTTTAAAGAGATGATTTGATAGCACTTGTTCCCTTCCCATCCACAGGAGAAAACTGCAATCATTACTTGAAACTGTTCATAGTAAGGTGGACATTGGTTTCATTTAAAGCAATGCTATTCTTATCTAGAAGTGCTGGGATTTAAGCATGTGACTCCCATTAACATTAATGAGAGTTATATGTTTAAAACCTCTGCACATTGTGATGGGAATATGTTCCATAGAATCCAATTAATCTGAAGAACATTGCACACATTTGGGAACGTTCATGTTGTACAATTTCACTGGCATATGGATTTGTCCTCAATAAAGCTTACTAGTATCTGGTAACAAAGATATTAACAATCTATTGTACATTTACATAAAGGAGGACTAGACTATATGTTTTCCCAGCTCAGTGTAGGCAGCTACAAAGAAGCTTTTGAGTGTAAACAAATAAAGAATTGAGAAAATAAGGAAGATGATGGTATTTTAAGAATGTGAATATTTGGAGAATGCTGGGGAATGAACACAGAGGAGGCTGTTTGCTTATAGGTTGGATGCATTTTCAACAGGAACCAAGTAAAAACAAAAAAAAAAAAAAAAAGAAAAAGACAAAAATATGGAGGGAGGATAAATAGAATATTCAGATTCCGGCTGTTTCCCACACGCTGAAGATAATAATGTGAATGGAAGTGATTTTGTTTCAGAGGTCAGAGCAGAGGCTGATATTGCAGCCTTTCCAGATCCTGAAAAACATCATTTGATTAAAATAACTAGCCCTGTTGTTCTTGTGATCCTAAGGAGGTTATTTTACATGATGAAGACAACAACAGTAAAGCAGCAAACAGTAAGTTTTAGTGCTTCAGAGACAAAGCACTAGAGACACACTGCTGCTGGAAAGTGTAACAGAACATTAGAGCACGTGATAAGTAAGCAGGAATCAGCAAAAAGTTAATAGGAAACCACAATGACAATGTGTCCGTGCACTTCAGTACAATATTTCTCTCCCTTTTTTTCCCCTATTCTAACAGGATGAGGAATTTAAGAGGACACAGGAAAGCAATATCTTAGTAAAGAAAGAAAGGAACAACCAGAGATAAGGAAATAATGGTTCATGCCACTAAACGGGCTATTCAATTTTAAGAACATTTGTCTGTAAAAGTTTGACAAGCCCTCACTTGCCCAGACCTTGATGATCCTCAGACCTTCTTCAGAAAGGTTTCCTTTCTCTAAATGAAGAAATATGTGACCAGAATTGCCAGAAACGAACCATTATTTTTGAAGCTTCAATTTGACACACACGTTTTAAGGCCTGGTACTTACACAAGGTCTTTGAGAGGAAACAAGAGCCTTAAAACTGAAATCTGAAATCTGCCTGAGAACGTGAGTGTGCAACGGATCCAAATGGACCTCCCTGCGTAGCACCCGGTACAGCTATAGATTTATATCACCTTCTACAGCTGGGTTCAGAGTGTTTCATTCCTGTAAAGACTGAAAAGGTTTGTATTTGCCTTTGCAATCCATTACATAACCGAAACACAGCACAAGAAGAAAATTAAAACCCCCAAGGCTCTGCAGCCCTGCCTTTGGGGTATCAGACCAAACACTTGTTTTACGGGGAGCAGCTGAACTGACAGACTCAAAAATTATTACCTGAAAGTCTCTAAATACCAAAAAACAAACCCCAAAAAAACCAGCAAGAAAATTACATTTGAGTATTTTTTAAAAAGTGCTTCAAAAACCTCTTGCTGGATTAGAAGAGGTTATTTTCATTATTTTCTGGCAATCTAAAACTCTCACTCTTAAGTCTGATAGTCGAGAAAGTCCCAGAGCTTGCACACATACCAACATGTATGGGCCTGTTTGGATGCAAGGCTTAATATGGTCTATTGTGATTGGAAAAGGAGGAAAATGTGTTTTCAGCCTTCTCTTGGCAGTGAACTATGGTACTGAGGAGGAGGTATTACTATGGAGAGGGCAAACTTCAGGTGCCAAAAGTTCAAGTAAAGTTCAGGTTGTGACATGCCCTGGAAATTGAGGCAACATGAATGTTTGCCTGCTCCTTCTAAGGAGCAAGCTGCTGTTGTGCAAGGGTCTTGTCTTCCTGGCCACAGATGAAGCACCATCACAACCCTTCCTGGAGATGTACAGTATTGGTCTACCTTCTGCCAGCTGTCTAAAAGGGCATAATTTATGAGTGTGGGAAACAGTTATCACTTTGTATATCAGGGAATTGCCTAGAAGTCAGGTTCCAAGGCACCCTCGAGGCTCAGAATGACAGAACAAGTGCTCCATGCCCAAGGAACAAGGCAAAGCTGTCAGGCAGTGAAGGACAGCGATCCCAGCTGAGCCCCAGGGCAGAGGGTCTCCCCCACCATCACTGAATCTCCCCGTTTGACACCCCAGCAGCAGCAGAGCTTTACCACTGCTCATGGGACACAGCCCCAGCCTTGGAAATGCCCTTCAGCTGCCTCAGGAGGGCCCCCACAGAGCCTGAGCACCACTTCACACAGAGAAAGTGCACTGACATGGGAAATGTGCACCCAGAAGCTGCTTTTCACCGTCACATGCAGAGCATTTGTGAACCAAAGCCCTTTCTTCTCCCCCAATAACTAAGAGTTTCTCTGAAATATAGTCTTCTTTATTTCAGATTACTGACAACCCTGTGCATCTTTTTTTGTTTGCACTATAATCATGTGGCTTTTTTTCTCCTAGCATAGTCATGACCACAAGTGTTAAAATCAACAAATACCATTCGCAATTCTTCTTTTCACTTGGTATTAAAGGCTTGTTTTATAGAAAGCAAATTCATTTTTCTTAACGGGAGAAAAAAAAAATAAAAAAGGACAGAAAGAACAGGACTTACACTATTTATACAGATCATAATTTAAACTTGATCCTGGAAAGTAATGCTAAAATGATAAACATGTTGTTTGTGATGGGTTGATGTTTAATGATGATGTTATTGAACACAGAGATTAGATCCCTATCAGATGTGGTTTTGAAGAAGATACCTGAGCTATGGAAAGATTTTGAAAGGCATTTTTCTTGCTAAGAAATAGTCAGCCCCTTGTATATGTCTCCTTCTAAGTAACTTAAAAACACATCAAGTTTTTCACCCTCCACATTCTGATTTCAGAACTGCTGTTTATCTACTTTAAAGATCCCTGCAATGAAAAAAGAACTATAATTAATGGGGGGGATTAGGCCTTACTGTATACACACACAAGTTTATCTACCCATAGACAGAGACACATTTTAACTTTAAGACGTGGTTTAAACTTAAAGAACTGATTGCAAAATATTGGCAAGGACCATTTTATTTAACAAAATATCCAGTGGTTTGCCTAACATCCAATTCCGCAATGACCTCACTGACATTATCATTTTCCAAAAGGCTAACAGAGAGAGGTTTTTTAGGGTAAAAAGAAGAGCTAAGCCTCAGGATATGGATGATCCAATATCTGTGCAAAAGAAAGTCACTCCAGGCAATGCATAACCTTACCTGACCCATAAGTAGATATTACCTCCCCTCCTCAGTTTCAATTTCCATTTACTAAATGCAGAATTCCTCCAAAGACATAAGGTGCCCATTTCTATTCCGTGGTACCCAAAACAATGTGCCAAGGTCCCTGTTAGGGCTGGGTGCCAGCCTGCAGCACCAGGCACTGATTACCTGCTCTGGTCCACTCCTGCCCAGCAGCAAACGCTGCTCTTGCTGAAGAAATACACAGCCATGCAAACACACTGTGGGGAAGGTGTGTGTGTTAAGAGGGATTACAAAAACACAGCAACCTCAGAGGCAAAACTTTAAAAACTTAATCAACCCCCCCCCCCCCCCCCCCCCAAAAAAAGGTCTTAAATTTACCTTTGGAATTCACTGGATAGCAAAAAGAAGAAAATTATGGATGGTGTCAGTGCCCCACTTATCAGGGTTCTGAGCAGTGCAGACATTCTGTGCATTTTACATGTCTGTCTATATATGTGCCTAAAGGACTTGAAAAACAAATTAGATGACAATTTCAGTATATGTTTTCTTTTGAAGAGGAAGATCCAGTTTCTGTATTCAGTTTATATGCCAGTCCCTGGCACAACAATCTGCAAGTAGAATTGTACATGTGTTAAAAACTAAGTACATTTTATATACAGGCCTAGTTGTGACCACAATGGGTAATATCTTACAAGGTCAAAGAATATATAGTGGAGACTCAGGTGAACTTCACCCCATAGAGAGGTTAATTCATAATATTCTAATTCGAAATTCCTAATATTCTAATTCCAGCTCTTTCAAAGCATTTGATATTAAAGAAACCTGCTAATGGTCTGGTGCAGAACAGAAAGACCTATATCATTCTTCAAAAATGGGCCATTGCCTATTCAAGCCAAGTGAGAACAAAAAAATTCCTACTTTAAGGATGGTAACTTTCTAATAAATCCAGTGTAGAATGATACAGACAGCATTTTAGAGCACACTGACATAGTACTATCTACAGAATTATGGACAACCCTTGGACCCTGCCAGGTTGAGGCTTAATACCAGAAATAGAATAAATTGATTCAAGAAGTCATCTTGAACACCACCGTTCAGCCTGAGTGCAGTTCAGTCTCTGATGATTAAATGTTACTTCTTTATAAGCTTCATTCTGGCCAAAACTGTCTTACATTAATATTTTCACAAACTATATCCCAAAATAAACATTTTATATATGATACAAATACCAAAGTCATTTCAGTTCACTTACTGTGGTCATGACCACTTTGGCAAGGTTTTGGTGAGGGAGGAGAAATTCAATAAATCAGATAATTTCATGATTTAGCATTTGCAAAGGTCAGAAACCAGCACACAATATCTCTCTACTCTGAATTACACATCAGTTAATAGAAAGTGCAAAATTTTCCAAGAATCCAGCCAAAACCTGGCATCCGACAGAGGAACTTCATCAATGTATTCTATCCTTTGGGTTCCTCCCTCCCACCATTAAGTCCTGAAGAAACAGAGTATAATAATGGACACAAGGACAAGCTCTTACATTAAGAAACCAACAGCAGGGGAAGGATGAATGGCAAGAAACTTTTTCCTTTAATCACATTGTGCTTTCATTAGCTAATGTTGCAGCATTTGCTCTAGAAGAAGATAAACTGAGGAAATTTGGTAACAGAGGGGGAACTTGAGTTTTGTGTTTCAGATGAGCTCAGAGCATCTGCAAAATCAAAGTATATCTGGGATTTTTGTTTTAGACAGTATTTAAGAAAAGCTGAGGATTCTGCAAATTCACAGCCAAATTTCAAAGCCAGAAAGCACACCTACAAAGTGGTGGCAATGTGTATTTCTTCCAAGACAGTAAGGTTACTCAGTTTTTTATTTACCTGGACTGTTTACTTCTCTTTGCACCGCTTTTTTATTTCTGATCTGTTCTGATAGAATAGCCAGCACAGCTGGCTTTTGACAGAAACACATGATGTTCATCACGTGAGGAATATCTGTGATGGTGAATAAAAAAGGCCAAAAATTTTGGATTCTGTTCTGTGATTTGCTGTCTCATTTCCTTTGTCTGGGGATACACAGCACATCCTCATCCAAACATTGTTCCACTTCCCATTCATTGATTAATCAACAGCATTTAACCTGAATGGAACAGGACATATAGCAAAACACTGAGACAGAGCTGGGTGTCTCCCTGTGATGAGAAAACACCCATTTCACAATGTTTTCACAGGGGATGCTGCTTAGACTGATGCAGTTGGGTGAAGCCACTTTCTGCACAGACTTCTGCAAAGCCTGAAACTTAGTCCAAAGCTAACAGCAGCTTTGCAGCACTTAGTAAGGCAACCTGACATGTGTAATTGATAAGGAAGGAGCAAGCCAACAGCCAGGAACTGGCAGGGGTGCCTCAACACATGCCCCTCCTGCATATATCATAGCATTAAAACCATCAAATCCTCCTGGTAGAAAAGCAAACAAGATCAGCCTAAGACCAAGATAAATAAAAAGCCCAAAGCAACATTAAATCATCTGAAGATATTCCCATTAAACAGAATTATTGTCCCCATTAAGAATCAAAGCTATTTAGAATCATTGGCTATTCAGCTTTTCGATTAAGTAGATTTTTCCATGTGGGTTTCTTGTGATTAAAGGCCTTATCTTGCAAATCCTTGCTCATATCTACCATCCCACCTCAAGTGAGCAGTCCTAATGGATGAAGAGCGTTGGTTTACTAATCTGATCTACATTCACTTCATTCTGCTGATTTCAGTTTGATTTGCCAGACAGGAGGAGATCAAGCCAAGGGACCTACTCTGAGAGAACTGAGTCTGCAAGGGAAGAATTACAGTTGTGCCTACAGTCAGGCACAAACAGCAGCTCATTAAGAACTGTCCAGACTCCAAATCTCCAGACTTCAGCTCCAGCCTGGAAGGCACAGAGCCATGTTAGCATAAGACTGGGAAGATACTGATAAAACCACCTGAGAGACAACACTTTTTACATTCACACCCTAATATGTCTAAATGGCTTCCTGACCAAGGTTGGCTC
The DNA here is from genome assembly GCF_003945725.1 of Corapipo altera. Classification (NCBI taxonomy): domain Eukaryota; kingdom Metazoa; phylum Chordata; class Aves; order Passeriformes; family Pipridae; genus Corapipo; species Corapipo altera. The sequence goes on along the minus strand of NW_020884894.1, from coordinate 8,779,204 downwards.
ATGCCCCAGTGGCTTGGAGCTGGCCTATGACAGCACTAGGTTGTGCAGACATGTTCTATAGGGTAAGCACATCCTATATTGACAGCATTTAGTTGATCCTTCATAATAAAATGTGTATTCTACTGGTCTCTGATTGACTGGCCTGCTGACTGCCTGAAATTGCCTGGAGACAAAGAAATGAAAAGGGACAAATTACTTTAGGAGTAATTATATTAATATAATGTAATGCAGTATTGTCTATCATCTAGAAATACTGCCAGCATCAGGCAGAGAGAGGAGCAAGCAAGAATCTTAAATTCCACCACTCAAACCAGAAAATAAGGACTTGCTCTTTTTTAAACCAAACTTGCATTTGCCATGATTTCCATAACTTATAAACCTGGAAATTACCCTTGACATCCACAGACTTCCATGTTCCAAGTTTCCTAATATATTCCTTCCAGAGGTTTCTGCCCTACCCTTTCTGTGGTCCAAGCAGGATTTCTGAAGGTACTGTGCTGATACCAGCAGTTTGATAAAGCACAGTGACTTATTTCTGCTTTCTCTGAGGAATACACCTATCAGTGCTTGTCTGGGTATGTTTGCATGTATGTGTGTATTTAACATGACTGCACTGACCCTTCAACTTGGTCCTAATGAAAAAAAAACCTTGGTTATCCTAAAGCAATCCTGAAAAATAGTTGAGTATGGATACCAAACCCATAAGAGCCCACAAAATGGTTCACTCCCTGGCCCCTGTACCAGGCACCCAAGTCCAGCCTGAGTGAGCATAAAATATTAACTTTTATGGTTAGCTACGTGATGAAGTGCTTTATTTTTGTTTCACAGTGCTATAAACATATTATATTAAAATAGTGCCTCATCCAACCTTCTCGGATGGATTTCTGCTGGAATTACCGTGCGGAGCAGCAGAGGGAGGGAGACTGGGGCACAACTGCAGGGTTGAAATGCAGAAATCAAACCCTGATGGTTGAAACCAAGAAGTGATTTGATCTATCACAGGTACTTAGCAAGTGACATCCAGAAGAGTTTCAGGGTAGCCAGTGACAGGGAGGGCAGGAACAACTTGATCTGGCATCTCCACCAGCTCATCTGCAAATATGAGTCAGGACCCTCAATTCACCTAAAAGTGCAGTCTAACACACCCTCACTGCATTTCCAGTCTGAGTGGTCCATCTGAGCAAAGCAGAGGAACATTAAATGCTGGTAGGTGACAGCATCTGCTCAGCACATCCACGTGTGTCAAGCTGGGCACACTCGTTCCCTCGCTGTGGTTAGACCCCTTGTTTTGGGATCCAAGCAGATTCCTGCTAAAAGCTTCTCCTTCCGTTCATTCCTTCCTACTTCAGTGTTACTCATATCGATTTTCTTACTCTAACTCCTCAGATCTAAAAGCAGAGCACTGAACTCACAGGACTGCTTTCTGCCTCTTTGCATAAACAGGGCTAACACTACTACAGATCAATCACTGTGGAAGTTATTTTTCCTTGTTTCTTTTTTTTTTTTTTTTTTTTTTTTGACTGAAAGCCAAAGAATTTGGACTTTCAGAGGTTTGGGTAGGAGGCATATTATGTGATTAAAATGTAATGTGTTAATAGAAAAGGTTTGGCACGTGGGAGAGGGAAGGGACAAAAAGACCACATCTCCCTGCGTGGTAGAAGTTAAAAGGAGAAGGAGGTCAGATGAAGCATGTGGAGTTACACTGCTGCAATATAGGGAAAATAAGAAAATCAGGCACTACAGAAAAGGAAACAAAATTACAGCACTAATAACAACAGAAATGCATGTAATATGCAGCACAGATAATATATGTATGCAGGGAGGATCTTATTAAAATCTACAAATATTTTCTTCTTTTGCCTTCTGCTATTGCACAAAAAATAGAATGGCTCTATCTCCCTTTGTCAATAAATCACATTAAGGTCACTCTGAGGAGCAGCAGAATATAAATGTCTCGTATGCAAAAATCAAACTATGTTTGGGGTATAAATGTGATACAAATGCCATCCAAAATATGGTTGAAAGAGAGAAATGAAGCACTGGTGCATTAGATTTCACAATTTATTTACAGACTGGAAGTCATTGAAATCTACTTCTCCCTAAACTATCTGTTCCCAAGCTTTAAACATTCAATAACTTTTCAGCCAGGGAATGTGAGGTTTTTTTTTTCCTTTCCCTCTATTTTCTCTGTGCCTTATCATGTGCTAAATATATTATTGCAACACATTAGTTACTTTGGTCCACAGCTCTGAAATAAGGCTCTAGGAATCTCACAGATAAATCACTGATCAGAATAAACTGATTGTCTATTCTGGATTCCCTTTTGCAGGATGAAAAAGAAAAGCACAAATGATAAGTTCTGAAAACAAACCACAGTCTGTTACTTCTCAAAAGGCTGTGGGTTTTCACCTTCAACTGTGCATTCTGGATTTTTTTCCAAGTCTTCCGTACAAATGGTAAAAGCTGAATTTCTCTCAAGTTGTGGAACAACTGCCCCACAACCAAAATACAATTTTAAGATTGCAAGCTTGTGTTTCATTTGAAGTTTTGATGGAGTGTGTATATCTTCCCTCAAACCAATACTTAATAAGTTACTTTTGTGACCTATTGAAGCAAGACATCTGCACTACTCTGCACTTTTGTTTCCAATAGACTCACATTTAGCCTGGTACAGTTGATATATGGGAGAGAACATCTTGGAACAGATAAACCATGAATACCAGATCTTCAACTACCACAAACACCTTCTTTTGGCATCCTCATTCTCAACACCATCTTTTCTTTTTTTTTTTTTTTTAAATTAGTCAATGGTTGCCAGATTGGGGTTATGGACTTAATTAATTTTATGTCTGTGACATGCTCACTGTATAATTATACCAAGCTGTGCACTATTAGATAATTATTTTTGGTCCTCAAAAGAGGAATTCAATTTGTTTAAAATTATTTTAGCTCCTTCAGAAAGAAAGATATTTCCCTTCAAAAAGCCATCAAACTAAGTGATAAAGCAACCTCATTTTGGTAATAAAAGACTATGGCACTGAAGTGGTTACAAACCATTTTGTTCAACCAGACTATTTACAAGTAGCAACAGGGTATCTGTTTCCTGTCATCTCCATCATATATCTTGAGGCAGAGAGATTGGAGCCCAATTACAGTCTGATATCTAATCAATACACACCTTATTCCTAGAGCAGGAAGTAAAGGAGGAGGCCCCTGGGAGCCAGAGTTCAAATTACTCCGCTGTCGATTCCAGATAGCAGCTAATGATAGGATATATTTCTGGAAAGGGGGGTGGGTGGGAAGGGCAGCACGGTTTAATGGGATTGTTAATACAAGGAACACATACGTATTTTAATTTAGACATCTGCTGCTAAATTCCAAAAGCCCTGCGAGAAACAGGAAAAAATGACCCAATTTGCTGTTCACTCTGATAGCTTTTGGGACTCAACTTTGCTAAAATAAAGCACGCGAGTGATAAGCTCGGTCCAAAAACCTTTAAATGAGATTTGTAAGCTACATTTGGTTAGATTCCCTCCCCTGTCCACCTTTTTAGCTGCTTTTTCTTGAAGGAGGACTTACTTTGATACAGATAAAGACTTCATAGAGCTCCAGGGACTTTCAACCAAGCCAGTGAGCATTTCCCTTTCCCAGATGACCAGTTAAACTTACTCTGCTGTGTGCTTGGACCCATCAAGCCAAATCTTGCACTTAACTGAAGGCAGCTGTCCGTTGACTCTTGGGCAGTTACTCACTCTTTGGGAAGGTCTTAAAAAGACACATCTTGGGACTATCTGTCCCTGAGTGTCTAATTTTGTCAATGAGCCAAAAAAATAACTGGTCCTACTCACCTATTACTTTCTATTCCCAGTAATCACTCGAAAAGCTGCCTTGTGCATAGCAGTCCTTATAAAAATGGTTGGGGTTTCTGCCTTGCAAGAATTACCCTAACTCAGAAATGCAAAATATGAAGAGCAAATAGCCTGAATAATCAAACCAAGTCACATGCTACACTCAGTACTCCAAGAAAGAGAATGAAGCACAGGGGCATAATAAATCTTGTTAGTATTTAGCTTTCAAAACGCTCTGGATGGCTGCCTGGTGACATGGATTCCTTCTCAGTTTAATACAGGTTTGATTAGCCAGGAAATCATTGTCTTTTTCTAGAGAGCCAGACTACAGACCTACAAAACTCACAGTAAACAAAAGCAGTCAACACAAATCTCATCCCTGGTTTTCTGGTTGGAAGCACTGCACTAGGCTCTAAGGCTCCCAGCTTCAGCATCCAGCACCCCGAGCGAGGCAGGTAAATCCTCACAAGGATCGGATCGATGAACGCCTTCAGTTTTCCAACTTAGCTTTCCACACACCTAAATCTGGTCTTGGATCGTGTTACTCTTCAATTCCTCATCTCACACATTTGGGTGAGTAATCCTTCCGCTCTCCTGTCTTAACTATTTCTCCATCTTAACTACTTACAATACAAATTCTTCCAGCTGGTGAGCACTGCAATATATTTGTACAATACTTAGCACAATTTCAGCTTGGGATTTTTTAGTCTGACTCAATAGTGCTATTGCTAATACAGAGTTTCACATAAATGGGGCCCCAATATTGAATGATACCTCTAAGTGCTGCTGTACTACAAATAAATAATTATATGATATACATAAATCTTGCATTTTTAATGCCGAAGTCCCATGAGACAGAAAAAAGATTTTAAACGAGACAAGAACTTTCTAATTATACTGCATGTTGATGATCTTGGAATAGGTACAAAAACCATTAAAGACTTTTGCTTTTTTTTTCCTGCCTCTTAAATAGGAAAAATCTTTTCATCAAACATAGATTGAAGCCAGTGATAATGTAACTCTGGCTTACTAAATAATAACAGTGCAGGGCTTTCTAAATAGCCTACTTCAAATAATGACTTATATTATCCTAAATTCAAAAGCAAACAACTGGGGAGAAGGAAATCGCTAAACGAGGAGCAATATTAAATTCCAGAGGGTGAATGTGTGCTGCTAAAGGTGTGGTCTTAATGGAATTTGACCTATATCCATAATTTTGCTGTCACTCAGCGCCAACTCTCACAGCACAAAGACCACAGACAAGCAGGGTGTGAACAAAGCAGGGAGCTGCCTGGAGCAGCAGACTCCTGCAGGGAGCACAGGGATGACCCCGTTGCCTCTTCCCCTCCCACATGCCCTGGACACCTGGGCTGGCTGTCACTGCCATCTCCAAAGAGGATAAGCTGTTGGATGGTGGCTGTGGCTCAGCGTGGGTTGGCCTCTCCAAGCAGGAGCAACCAGATCCTCCAACATCCTCACAGCAGCAACCCTGCAGGCTCAGTCAGTCATCCCAAGCCTCTTCGTGTCTCTGAGTGTTCAGGGCACAGAAACAAAGAGGTGGTGGCTACCTAACTAGGTCCGCTGCCCTTGAGGGAGAAAATGAGATTAGGCTAGTGAGCCGCTGTTATCCCAGCTGAACTGTTGGATGAACTTCCAAAAATATCCTTGAATTGGCATTCTGCGTACAGCTGTGTTTATGAAAGGCAATATCATGTATGTAAATAAATTCAGATGCCGCTTGAGTTATTTTAAAACAATCAGAAGAACACTAATCATTTTATAGGCTCAATCTTATCCCAAGAAAGTGACAACTTGGTGTATATACATGTACTAGAACTTTCAGTCACTGTTACTTGCATCTCCACACAGACGTTAAACAAGATGTAGACTTGTATCACAGTCTCATGAAAAGCTACTCTTGTTTTCTGTCTACTTTGCTGGTTGATATAAGCTTCAAAAACAGGATCCTAAACAATCCCTTAGCCAGAGCTCCAGGGGCAGCAAATTCACAGGCAGGCATTGGATGTACCTTGGCAGCACATGAAATCCTTTGTGTGAAGACCAAAGATTCCTCCAGTGCCATCTACCAAGGGGCAGAAGACAAGCACCAGGAGCACCTCAGCCCTCACCAGCACCCTGGTGTCCCAGGGAGCCCAGGGTAGGCTCACAGGATGCCCAAGCCTTGCTCTCCTGGGCAGGGTGGGTACTCTGAACCCAGACGAGAACCAGCCTGCAGCTGGGCCCTGGCCAGGAGGCACGTGTATCACAGAGCTCCCTGTGTTTAAATCCATTAATTATCTCACAGTGTAAACAATTTGAGAGCACTGCGGTTGCCTGCTCATGGGGAGATAATGCAGTTTAACCACTGTCTGTTCTAACCCCGTCGCTGAACAGACACGGGGAAGGTTGCAGAAATACCTGAGTGAGATGGGGAGATGACAAAAACATTTCCTTCCTGATAGATTTGGTTTCTATCAGACCACAGTAGCTGGAGATGATACTTCACCTCAGCTGGACTAAGTTAAACCATGGATATTCCCCGGGGTGAGTTAATGGTGATGCTCCCTCTGCCTTCAAGGGAGTAAGGACATCACCTTAAGAGAGCCTGAACTTTGCACTTGTTTCCTAACATATGCCACAAAACAAAAACTGTTCTTATTCCTAGCAGTCCCACAGCAATCCCATGGCATTTGAAAAAGCAAAAGCTCTGAACAAAAGTGTCTCTGGGTAGTCGAAATGTATAAATGAATACCTACCTACTTCTTTATGCCACAATATACCACATCAGAGTTCTGTAATTTAGGTGGCTGTTCTATTACTACATCATATGCTACTCCCATTTATTTTTTTATGATTGGAGAACAATCTGGGACTGAGAGGGTATATTCTGTCATAGCCTGTTACATACTATGTTATCATCTTTTTGCCAGTGTTAGCCCCCAGAGGTGACATGTCCAGAAAGATGAATACTGACATTAATGTTAACTCTGGTTTCATTTACATTTTCCTTTTGGAGTCCTGCACAGCAAGGTGAACAGGTTACACCACGAGAGCTAGAAGGAATATGGCCCACAGAACAAGGGCACATCGGTGGCACATGGAAAAAAAGCTTAAACTTGCACAGTGAAAAAAACTCCAGTCCATCTTGAATTTCATGTGTCAGCAACGCAGCATCTCTTCAGACACAAAACAAAAGCTGGTGGCTAACCAGTGTCACTCCCATTAACCTCATCCTCATCTCCAGCGTCCAAAGTAAAACTTAAAATAAGGCTTTTTATAGCACAAAGTTACCCTGTAGAGGACTACAAAACCGCAGGATTACAAAACGTCGATGGTTATTGCAAACTTCCCTCACAAATGCTAATGAATTGTTTTCTTTTTTCACTCCAATCCTGTTGTTTCAAATGAAAACACATCACTGCTTTGTTGCTGAGCACTTTCTCCCACAGTACCCTGCATAAAGACTTGCTTGTGCACACTCTGGAATGTGCTTATTCCGAGATGTTTAATTGTCATTTCTTCCACCTTACATCAGAAGCCTGTCACATGCATTAATTAGGTCCATAAAAATATGCTTGAAAACCCTACTATTTAAATACAAAAGAGAGAGAGAGAGAGAAATGAGCACTGTAATTTCCAGGAATGACTAATGTCTTGCTGGAGTTAATTCCCTGGATTGATGGCCTAATTGCCAGCGTGGCCAAGGTAAGACACACAGTGAGATCTCTGGCTGCTCGGCAGACAACATTACCTTCCTTACCAACTCTGAAAGGACAATTTTTAATTGATATTTCCAACTATGAGTTTGATTTAAATGAAAGGCTTACTAGTGGAACAAACAACAAGCTGCCATTTATTGAATGCACACACACATAGGAAGGGGAAACCAGGTCCAGCCAGGGAATCAGAGACCATTTTGTGTGATTACAGGGGCAAAGCAGCCACCAACTAGATCACGTGCTCACGTGCACATGAGAAGCTCATGTGCTGCAGCATCCAAATGCCTCAGAGTAACACACAGGCAACTTGTACAGCAGATTCAATTTAACTCCCTAAAGTAGCCATAAATTTAAATAAGACCCTTTCCTAGCCAGAAACCACGGGCTGGGTTGCCCTTTCACAATAATATAAATGAGGAATAACTTCATTTATAGCAGTGGCATTGCAGCAACAATTTAATCTCTGAGGGTGGGGAGGCACGACCAGGAAGATGCACTGAATTTAGAGCAGTCCAACTTGAACAACAAATATATTAAAACAGCTTTGCTCCTGCAGTAGCACTGACATATCTGTGCACATGAACAGTACTGTGTTGCCCCAGAAAGGAGAGTTGATGGCCAAGGCTTCCTAAGGGCATTTATCCCCTTCATACTCACAGCCCACTGACACTCACAGCATGAGTTTCTGTTCCCACTCCCGAGAAAAGAAGAAAATTGCATCACAACCTGTAATACTTGGGCTACTAAGATGCATTAAACTGTATTAGGATATTAAGACATACCCATAGCACAAGAAACACTCATTTGCAGACTGAGTAGTAAACTGTGAGCACTGTGTCTTTGGCATCACAAGCAACAGTGTAACTTGCTGAACTGAATATAAAAATCAAATAAAATTTAAATTTAAAACTTGCATTTTCTTGTGTTGACACAGTCTTTCAGACTTGAGGGAATTCAACTGCTTGACTTCTGAAAAATAAGACTTATTATTCAAATACAAACTTAATTCTTCTAGTAATAATGGTTTTTATTTTCACTGGGAGAAAGTTCTGCTGTTTGTTTAGAGTGACCGGAGATCTATGCAAATTGCACCTGGAGAAAATATACAGATAATGAACTGCTTTCTGAAAAACTAAATTAGGTTTATATTAGTACATCAGCTGTATTTGTTTTCACAAAATTCTGACATCTGAAGTTAAAATAAGTGCAGGTCTTTCTAAAATACATGCAGAATTATATTCAAACTGTCTCAAATAAGACATTTTCCGCCAGGTCTTTTGATGATCTGTGTCTTTTAGATTATTAGCAACACTTAACTGAGGAGGTCAAAGTACTCTAGCACAAAACATTGAAACTAGCAACACTCCAGATAAATAATAAGCATTATAATAATAAATTTTACAATTCTAAAAATGATTTTACAATAGCCAGGCTAAATATATAGCTCAAAATAAACTCATGCAACCTTGCTCTGTCTTCTCTCCCTATTTGTGGCTTTTTTTCATAGAATGATAGGATGGCTCCTGCCACCTCCTCACAGCACTGGTTTAACCCGAGGGGGAGGTCAAGCGCATGCAACAGATACCCCCACCAAAAATGTTCTTCCCTCTTCCAGCACGCAAGTTTTGCCAAAGATAAGAGAAAGTCTGAGGTGGTAATTAGAGCAGACCTAAAATATTACATCACTGCTATGGTATAGATAGCTTTTTAATTCTCACCAAGTTATCATACTCCAGCATAATGTACAGTCAGCTGAACCTGACATCAGCACATACTTCGGGCTTTTATTTCAATAACCCATAAATTTTAATACTCAGATCAGGCAAAGTGAGTTCTCTCAGGCAATTAATGTATAATTAGACTAAGGTAATAATATATTTAGTAGAATTCAAAGGTAATTGCTGCAGACAAGTGCACACTCTCTAACATATGGAAACCGAGGTGGGCCCAAACCCAGAAACAAACATCCAGAACCCTCTTGCTGTGAAAAGTTCTAGGTATGGATGTGAATCTTGGTGGTAACCTCTCTACCTTTGCAGTCTTGCTCTGTCCAAGTAGATGAGGTCCCAGGAGCCATCCAAAGGAACATGGCTGTTTCCACGAGTGGTTTGGTAGGTCCAGAATTGAAGTTCCCCTTCTGAAACTTGTCTCTTCCCCCTAAATAACTTCTAAAATCCAGATCAGATATCTTGGACCCTTCCTAGATGATGCCTGCTTTCCCTGCTTTGCTTTACTTGTGATGTGTTGCTCTGTGTTAAACCTCAATAGACATATTTGGCAATAGCACATTTTATGATGCCAGTTCTACTGATGAGAAATGAGATACAAAGAGGCTGAGATGTCCAAGGGTGTATGTGACGTTTGTTAACAGAGCTCGGAGTAGACTGAGTCACAGGCTCCTCTTTTTTATCCCTACCAGCAGGACTGTATTTTTTCTTTACTTTGACATCTCTCATGCTTGAAATAGTTGTGGCTTTATTGAGAGATTTAGCAAGGAGCACAGGTCAAATTTACCTGTTTACCAAGAGACTGCAGTGTTTCTAGAAGACCCAAACCTTGCAGCTATATGCCACATGATAGCTAAAGATGCTGGAGGGATTGCCTAATACTTAACTGGAATATGCAGTTGTCTGCCAAAACTACTGGTATTAAAGAGGAGCAAGACATATATGTTTTACCATGAAGCAGTTGCAAAATAGACACTAACTCTTTGCACAGTGGTTCATTATAGCCTGACTTTATTGTACTTTGGCCAATAAGGTCCTCTCGATTTAACTAAGAATTAGACATTAGAGAGGAGCAATAATAGCTGGTAAGGAAATATTATCAATTTCATTTCATTTTCAGATACTTATTTCCTATTCTGCTATCAAGTTTTATTCTGCTGGTGGAGTACATATTACACATATTTTTAATAAAACCATTGCAAAATTACCCACGGGCAGAGAGAATAAATTAACAGGCTACTTAATTGAGTTCTTTTCAAGATTCTTAGCATCAGCAGCACAGAGTGAAATAGAGAGGAATGTAAAGTTTGCTGCTTTATAAGCCATGAGGACATTTATTCTCCCAGTTTGCTCAATGCAGTAGTTAATTCTTAGCCATTTTAAATGAATAAACAACATCAGTGCATTAGGTTGGTTACAGAACCACTGCACCCCAAACCAATGCCAGTTTCAAGAAAAGGACGAATTTCCTTCACTGCTTCAGAAGTCATAAACCTGAAATTTAAAGGGTGTCCAAATCCTTCTTGATCTCAGTGGACATTAGGGACCTAAAAACTTCTGAGGATCCAGGCTTTTGTTCCTACCCTTTCATTTATATATACAATGGATGGGAGGGGGGGAAGTCATTAATTTACTTGACCCTTCCAAACTCCTTTCCAAGCACCTCTCTTTCAATTGCACTTTTCGAGAATCATTTTGAAAGATCCCTTTCCCAGCCTTAGTCAGACTTCCAGGCATTTTAGAACACAAAATCTTTCCCAGTTTGATTTTTACTTTAACATCAGTTAATTTCTATTTGTTCTTCCTCCCCAATTTCACTAATGCCCTTTTTGTATACGTATATTTGTCCATTACAATCTACAGAACAATCACCCTAATTGATCTAGTGTTAACCTCTAACTGCTTAAGATCCAGACTGTTTTTATCTATTGCTCAGTCCCAGTTGCAGCATTAATTCCCTATAGTGCTTACATCTGTCACCAATGCCACCAGGCCCTTTTAAAAGAGGCACCTCTCTAAATAAATGCCACTGCAAACAATCCTTACACGGGGAGTGGAGGCTGCTGAAAAGCCCCCATTGTAACAGTTTGGTTTTGCCTTGTGTTGTATATAATGATAAATTTCATACAGGTGTCACATTTTTTAGCAGGAGGTGAGGATTGATGGGGAGCAGTAGAATGATCCATCATCAGAGGCAGGTGGCACAGTATTGGAATTTCAGAAATCTGTTCCCAATCACATCCAGTGCTGGATGACTCAGTAACGACCCTATTTGCGATGCGTTACTGAAAATCAATGTGCCGCATTCAAGGTCAATGTACTGTTAGAAAACTCCTTAAGCACTGATGGATGGATTGTGTTCATTCCGAATAAATGTGAGAAGAAAGTGACAGCTGAGCATCCCAATAGTTGTGCCAACTTTAAGAGAACAGCTTCCTCCTGGAGAAACATGATTCCCTCGGGGATTACATCATTCCTTATTTCCTTTGTTCTTTCCCTTTTGAGGCATTTAGGTAATTGTTTAATGTATCTATCTTCATGTAGTTAGGAAACTTCAAAGTTTGAAGACAAATACTGATGAACAACAATCTTTATGGACTTCCCTGTATGAATAATATTCATCATTACAAAAGACTATCAAAGTTTACAAGGATTAAGTAGACAAGAAGGGAAAACATTAGAAGAAGAAACTAAACCCACACACAGGTAAAGAAAAAAGCCTCTCTGCAAAGAGGTCTAAAGATAAAATCCCAAGTCGAAACATGGTCTTGATTTTTCTGTTATTATAGCAGTGAACAAGATACTTAGTGTCTTTACATATCTTTACATATTTTTCAACTCTCTAAATGGTTTTGCATAACTTTTAATGTTTTAAATTAGCTGGGAACTTGCCATGCGTGGTAAAACAGATTTTCACTTATAAAAGATCCAGGCTTATAAATAAAGCTATCTCACTTATTCTTCTAGAATGGGATGGGATATCTTATTCAAATAGTTTTCCAAATATGAATTAATGGCACTTCAGAGACTCCTTCCAGAGAGATTCAGAAATTACACTCCTTTTCTTTCCTGAAAAATAATGACATTGTCTTTTAGTTGATGGGGGAAAAAAAGTAATAATCAGCTTCCAAAAGGAAAACAGGATTGATAGCTCAAACAGGAAGGGGGAAAAGTGTAATTTACCATGTGGTTCACCAGCAGCTAAATCTGTTCACTTGACACAATAAATGATGTCAGGCTTCCTCACCCACTGTGTCAACAAAATGGGTGTTGTCAAAAACATTAAGACATCTTATTGACAAACTCTCAAGTCATTATACTCTTTGAAGTGGTTTTGTCTTCTGCCTAAAATTATTGCACCGACAGCATCGATTCATCTGATACATTGATAGTGCAGCAACAAGCTCCGGGGAGGATTCTGAGCACAGCCAAAGCAATCATCCAGACAAAGTTATTTTTTACTATTTTGTTAAGATTCTGAGAGGCGTCAGGTTATCAGAGACCAGCAGTCCATTTCCAATATTCAAACAACTCTGCTTCCACCATAAAACAATTTTTTGTTAACACAAAGTAACTATACAGAGCCATGTTAAAAAGAGGTTGCTTTGCATCAAGGGTATCAACTAGGGGTTAATTGCAAATCCATCACCAAAACAGGTTGCAGCACACTATTTCAGCCAGAATATATTGCTCATTCAAATACTTTAGGGAGTACAAAGCTTCCAAAGCTCCTTTCCTTACTCAGATATTTGTACTGACTTTGTCAGATCAATGCAATGAGACCAATCTGAATGCTTTTGTCAAAACAGTTATGTTTGTCAGAGGATCTGATCAAAAATATGAGATAATCATTGGAAGTTAAGAAGTTGGAAGGAATTAAAGCTAGTTTGAGAGGTCAAAGGGTAGGCATGGACAGTACAGTTCTTTTCCCAGTCTGAACTGCCATGGCAAAGGGTTGGTCAGGCAGGGCTGCCTCCACTGCTTCTGCCCATCAGCAACTCCTGCAGACAAAGAAGGGACATCACAAGTCCTTTGGATCCTGAAGTTTAACTCGGCCTAGACCTAATCCTTCCTTCATACCAATATCAATCAGCAACATCTCCATGAAAGCCAGCAGTATAACAGCAGCATAAAATCCAAATGGGAGAAAAATCAAATATATATGGGATTGAGTGTGTACTCACAAACGAGTGGGGGGAAAACAAAAAAGAAAAAAATAAAAGTAATTTCTCCTTTCTTCTTCTCTTGTTGTTGTTCTATGTACAAAGGAGTCTCCACAAGCACAGGGCCCACACAACAAACTCCAGCACTCTTTTCCCCTCACGTCTTCCAGGAGTGGGGTAGATGTGGTAGGTACAAGCCAGAGGATGTCCCATCCCTGCATTCTCAGTGACCATTGTTCTCCTCCTTGCTGGGTTTGGCAGCCCCCAGACCCACAGGCCAGCAACAGGGACTAATAACCAGATCTCCTGATCCCACCACAGCCTCACACACAGGCTGCAATCCTGGGCCATTGAGCATTTGGCTCACTGTCCAAAGTACAGAGCTGAAGATAGAAGCAGGCTCAGAGTGCCAGTTCTGTCCGCTGTGGATTTGTGATTAAGTTTTGCCATTAAAATACAGTATATAAAACACTAATTCAAGCCAAAATTATAGACTCAGATAATATATGGAATTACTGTGCCAGCAACCCACAATAAAAATACACAGTACAAATAAGTGAAAGAATCTGATGTCAAAAATATGGATAATGAAAGTAAATTGTATAAACGTAATTAATAAAGGCTTGGAATGGAAATTTCCAGTGTGTACTTGCTGAGCTTAGATCCACTGAATATCCACAGACTCTTCTAAATTTAAGCTGAAATAGTAATGACCAGCTTCTTATGTTTTGTTTAAATTGTATCTTTTATATCAGAAGGCATCTTGGAGTCTCCGCTAAATTGTTTTAATTAAACTAGCCATTATGTTTTATTAGTTCCAACTTCACCACATTCAGATGAGAAATAAAGATGCACATAAACCCCAGACTTTGACATGAAGAAATCCATTCCTGCCCGAGTATTCACAGCTGCTATCTCCTGCTGCCCCAGCTCTGCAGATAACAGCTACTGTTTTGCTGGACTTGTCATGTAGCCTGCAAGTCTGACAGGGTTTTTCTGTGATCCCTTTGCAGCCTGTGCACAACCTTTCCTAAGTATTTGTTTTGCTTTGCTCAAAACCCCGAGCTTGGGTGGCCTTGGTGAAGGACCTTCAGATTCTGCTACTAAGAAGAAAAAAAAAGGCTTCTTTTGCATGTAGTACTTTTGTTTTTAAAAGCAACAGTGAAAATACAGAGAGAAGGTGATCAGACAATGCCTACCTTCTTCACAGTTTCTGACCTCTTAGCTTAGTGCTGTGCTTCCATAAAAAAACCCCAAAACATATGAATTGCCATTTCCATCTAACTCTCCCTGTAGGCATGGATGAACTAAGTGGGATATATGCCCATTGTACTTCAATATCTACATACTGCAGTGCAGAAGAAAATGCAGGTATGTATTACTCACACAAGCCAAGGAAGTGTAACCCTACCTAGAGCCCAAAATTTTGCTGCCTCTATTTTTGGTTTATCCATTTAATGAAAGGAATGCCTTCCTACTATTTTTCATAGGATGGAAGATCATGGACCACAGAGATTGAAGAAAAGGTATTTGTTTCATAGTGGGAGTTCCAGCCTAATTTGGGCCTTGTAATTTTTTTTTTATTTTATCACAGAATGAAATGTTGCTACCATTTAAATCCTCGCAGCCTACTCACATTGTGCAGTTTGTGCAGGTTTACACAATTTTAATACTAAGGACTCTGTCCTGCAGACCTATTTCTTGGTTTCTGATCAACTTTTTAAGAGATTGCAACCACACAAAATTCTATTGAAACATAATTTCCATCTCTAATCACAATGAAAGTAATTAGTAAAGTCTCCTCAAGTATCTGATGAAACCACAAGCTAATTATTCATTTACACCACTCACACTGGCCACAGACCAGTGGAAACCAGTTTCTGGAACATTTTTCCCAGCCCTGTTTCAAACAGAGTTGGGAACTTCAGTCAGTACCTTGGTGAACAGCTCTGTTGTGCTTTGGGGCTCCTACAACCTGGGCTACAATGTGAAGGAGCCAGGAATGAGAGACAAGAGCTACTGGCAGTGATGCAAGCCTCCAAAACCCCCCCTCAGTGAGTCTCTGCCTGCAATGGATGCCTTTCAAACAGGCACACAGGGAGAAACAAATAAATTCCTTGCAATTTTCATAATAAACAAAACCAGAGTGAATCACTCCAGAACAACAGCTTCAGTAATATGACCTCTCTTACTCTTTCAAAGAAAGCAAAATTATTTTGTACAAATTATAGACTGTTTCTGCTGGGAAATGAGAAACATTATTCAAACTGATTCAAAACATTAAGCAATAGGTTTAAAAAACTGTCACCCCATCTTTACACAGGAAAGACACACACATTTTTGTAGTTCTCAAGTAGGAGTATTTCCAGGCACCTCTGTAAAGTTATTTAGATGGATTCCTACATTAGCCTCACTATATACTTTTAAGTCAGTTATCAGGCATTTTGCAGAAAAAATAGCAGTTTGAGGCCTTGGTCGCAGTTTGGCTCCGTGTTTCCAGTCTGAAGTAGCACAGGTATAACTCCAGGGGCAAAGCAGTGATATTTGCAGCTGCAGCAGCTGGATGACTGCTCATCAGGCACAGGGTACCAGCCTGCAGCATGGGCAACCACATAAGCCTTCACTGGCTGCTTCAACACACAGCCAGATATTTGACTGTCTTTGCAAACTCAGACTAAATTTGACTGCCTTTCCATCAATATGGGCAGGGGAACTGTCATGCAGACCTTTCCATTTCCTCTAGCAGACACCACAGCCTAGCCTAATTTCATCCCCTGTGCTTCCAGAAGGAAAATATCCTCTGTCTTCTTTCTCATCCACAGAGATGACCATGGCAGTACAGCTGTGTGGATCATCATATCACCACACACACCTCGTGTTCTCCCCGCTCATCTCCTTTACTTAGCAACTATTAAAGCAATGAGACATATTATGTTCCTCCCAAGCAAGCCCTACAGAAAATTCTCTGCAGTCTTTGTACAAATGATGCCAGTGGAAAATGTTCCAGTGATGTCAGTCAGTGTGTTATCAGCCTCTCCAGGGTATGGCTTTTTGGGTAGTTCATGTCAGTATGCTAAATTAAATAATAATTAAAGTAAGTAACTCAAAAGTGGTTTGGATGTGCTTCCAAATGGAAGTCTTAACAGAAGGGATTGAAAAGGAATAAGAGATACATATGTTTTGATAATCTGAAGTGAGCCAGCTTACCCAAAAAGCCACTTAATTACACCAAAACTGAAACATCTGGTTTAGATTATCTGTTAAAAAAATAGTATGGTGAAAAGTAAACCACTTGGAGAGGAAGTATTAACATTATTCCTGACTTAGAGACTGTCACGACAGAAGACTAATACTTCTTCTTTTATTATTGTTTTTGTATTTTCATTGATACACAGAGGAAACTCAGCAAAGTGAGGAGTCCATTGCTTTCACTCTGAATTAGGCAAAAGGAGGAGCTCACCCCACCCTGTTCCGAGCAAGCTGGAGAATGACAGTCACAGAGGGACTGCAATGCTGGGGGATGCCAGAGGTACCAGGTTAATCTTTGTCCCTTGTGGATCCTTTGGAATCCACGTGGCTTTCTGAAGTCCTGTGACTCTGAGGGTATTTTCACATGGAAAAAAACCCAAACCCAACGAACAAAAAAACCCCAACCTGGCAACATTCTCCATTTTGATTTAAGAACACTCCTGCCATTTCTGTTGTCTGCTATTATTTTTCTTTCAATACTTTTTTTTTTTCTCCCAAGTTGCAGCCAAGGAAAGCAAAACCTTGCAAAAGGGATGCCAGCAATTTTCCTGCACATACAGTAGGTACTCTCCAACCTGGAGATATCCAAATCTCTCCCTGGTACAGTAGCCTGGTATTTCTTAACAGTATCTGTAGCTGAGAAGTCACATTATAGCACTTTAGAACATTTAGAGCCTAAGGAAAACCTTTTATGTGAGCATTTTAAAGCTTAAAGCTCTAATCTAGGACTTGGTATATTTATCCAAGTCCTAAATTATTAATGTTACTCTATTGATTTGATACCTGAAACTCTAACAACAAAACCTGTGCAAACTAATTATGCCTGGCTTCCGAATTTACAGGGCTTCTTTGCTCCTCTTCTAAGTCTTCTTTTACTTAATCAATAAGGTCTGATTCATAAAACAGCACAGAGATGCCAGAATTGAGAAATAAAAGGCATATTAATTATCATATCAACTCTGCAACATCTATGCATGTGGTTGAAGCATTTATTCACTGAGGGATCCCAATGATAGCTAAGTTCTTCTTAGCTTATTATCCTAATGCAGGCAGCACAATCAATCCTAACGTTATTTTAACTAATTCAGAAATAGAATTATTAAAAAAAAAAAAAAAAAAACACCTCTTTGGTTTCTCCATGAAATGCTTTGTAACACCAGTTTCTTGAGGCAATGCAATTTTGCCAGCTTGTGCAGAAAGAGTAAATTCACAAAGCTCTAATCCCCCAAGCTCCTCCCTTCCTCCTGGCAGTCCTTCTGTAGTACCAGCACCAGTGCTGGGCTCTGAGAGTTTGCAAAATTTAAAGAGGCCCAGATTCCCCTCATCTGCATTCAAAAATAGGGATTCAATTCCCAAAACCAGCTGATTTAGGGCCAGATTCTGATGTCTTGCTTCACTTTTGAGTAATATCTTTAAGACAGACAAGATTACTTCTGGAGCAGTGGGAAGATCACCATAATATTCTAAAGTAAGTTTTTAAACTACATCACCAAATCAGTAATACACAGTTTTGAACATATATAATACACAAAACTCCTGCTTAGCTAATTATTTTTTCTTCATTTCATGCAGGTATGTAACAATGAGGGGGGGGGATACTTAATTGTGCACAATATATTTGGTGCTCTATTACAGTTGAGATTATTAGTACTTGACTGCAGGTCCCCAAACCTTCTCAGAGCTACACTTCAGAACTTGTATCTCTAATACAAAACTGATAAGGGAAATGAGACATTAGGTCCTCACATATTTTTAATCTCCACATTTGAACATCTATTTCACTTTTATTGTCATAATCACTGTGCATACAGACTTAAGAAAGATTTTCTTCAAATCCTCAGATCTACCCAGTTCTTAAACAAACATACTATATCCATCTCAAATTCTTTTGTCTTCTAAATGTCATTTCAGGTAGAAATTTCTTTTTTTTAAATGTGAATCAGAAAAGAGAGTGTGAATTCTGAGGAACACACACAGCTCAAATTGGTCTTTTGTTTGGTTTTTTTTTTGGACTAGCTTAAATTCTTGAGTTCAGTGAGACCACTCCAGGATTACACCAAAACCAATGGTGATCAGAATTTGTTCTCAACATCTCCATTATGACCAAGCTCCATTAGTTCCATCGAAGAGCAACTTTACATCACAGAGGGAGGTAATTTACAATTATTTTTTTTTTATAACTATCATAATTGGTAGTACACAGCTAACCACATGGCCATTCTTTCAAAACATCAAGATAAATCACAACAAAATCAAAGATGTATTTAATGTTTGATGACAAATTGATACTAACATTTACCACAATAAATTGCTGTTAAAAACAGAGATTATGGGAAAGGGCTTAGCAAAGGTGATTAGGACCAGTTATTTTAAAATTCTTTTCCATTGCTTCTCTTAAGTGCATGGACCACCAAGTTTCATTTAATCCTTTCTAATTCTGGGCAAGATAATTATGGCAAATAATGGTGAATGAATCACATGCCTGCACAGGAGTATCACAGCCATTGTGGCACTTGGATGAATGCTGTGTGAGAGGATTAATGTGGTATAATACCACATTTGCTTTTGCAGGCTGTTATTTTAATCTTGTGAGCTGCCTTTCATCAAGGTGGGAAAATACAGTAAGGTTACTGTTGATCTCGGGCAGCCAGAGAGGATGTCGTGTGACATCCAAGTCCTTCAGTCCTACAGGGGACTCTTGGCAGCTTCTAAAAGTCTTATTTTGTGCATTAATGGAAGGAGAGAGAGAGAATTTGCGCCTGTGCTAGGGAAAAGTTGGCAGGTGAAGGAACAGCACAAGAGATGCCATTGTGCCAACAAGTTACTTAGTTCTGAGTATTAGGCAACGTGCACCCAAGAATTCATGGGATCCTGAAACTGCAGAGACAGCAAATCACTGACCTGTCAGTCGCTGCAGATAGGGGAGCAGAGATCTGGCAGTGGCACAAAGGTAGATGGACTGCAGTAGCCAAACAGTCTGTAGAAGAAACTGGGGTATGATCAAGTCTGCAGAGGAGCAAAAACCCCTTTTAGTTCTTTCTTCTTGTCTTGATATAGCTTTTCCACTCTCCAGGCTGAGAGTTTTACCATTATACTGACTAAAGTTTCCCTGTGACAGGCCACTCATGAACTTTGTCATGGACCAGTCTGATCCTAATCAGTAGAGACTTCTCTCTTGCTGAATAACAGGAGCATTTGGAAGTGCTAGAATTGTCCATTTAGTCATTGTGCCTGTCAAACTCCCACCTAGGAATGTGTGCTCCGCACTCACAACCTCTGCAGAAAGAAAAGCAGCATGGGGGTGTGAAAGCTGTTCAGAAGCAAATACTACTTCCCCAGGCCACTGCCCAAAACATAAAAGGAATTCAGAGTACACAGCAGATCAGAAAAAATTCCATTAAATTCTACCCATTACATTTTCTAAAACAGGATGGCAGAATGCCAAAATACCTAAACAAAGCAGGGGGTTTTTTTCACGCAATTTCCATCCCACTGAGAAGTAATAAGTCCTGGAGATCTTATAAAGAAACCTGTTCTTGAACAATTTACCGACCAGATTTATAGGTCCAAGAAATGAGGATGGTTCAGATTAATTTGCTATAAGCATCTACTCTCAAGAGTTCTTCTCCAAACCAAATCTGAGCCAGATTTTTTTTTTTTCCCAGTTAACTGCCCTTTTACACTGGTTGAGTTGTATGAAGAGGATGGAAGATGGCCACAACCTAATACTTGAGAATTCCCCCAACTATGGAAAAGCCTCCAACTACTTTGAATCACTGGAATATCTTCTTCTTCTGCAGTCAAGGTATAAGAACTTCAAGCACACCAGAAAGCTCTGCTAAACCACTCCACGTCTGGCACCCAGCACCTCACCTACTCTTCACCTGTTGTTGGGGTGACCACCATGGAGATTCCAAATCCAAGAGCTTTATCCAGTTGTGCATTTGAAAAAGTAGCTGAGGGGTTTGTTTTGGGTGTGTTGGTTTTTTTTTTTGGTTTGGTGCTCGCTGAGTCTGAACAAAAGATTTTGGATTACATTTCATGTAAAAATTGCAGAAAAAGTCCTTTCAGCTGAGACTGCTGAAATTAAATATTGACTTTTTTAGCTTTTAAATTTTGATTGGACACAAGTAATTCAGGGAAGTCAACATGAATTAATGGGTGTAATGCTGGGCTGCCAAACTGGCATTATTTTTATTATTACTAGTTCTAAAAATGGATTTGACCACTCAGCAGGGACCAGCTTTTCTTATAGGAGATAAACCCATCCCCAATATTGTATTAATCATCAATTGTCCACTCTTCTATGCTGTCCATTGCCCCAGATAAAGCAGGATTAGCAATGAGAATCCAAACCTTGTATAGTTCACCTCAGAAGGTCAAGTAAAGTTTTCAACAGCTGGTTTAAGATCTCTGAAGAGACCTTTGCATGACTTTGCATGTGGGAACCAATAAATTCAGCCAAAATAAAGAATTCGAAATGCAGAGGCCTCTGAAAATCTGGCACCAGAAAAGTTACATACTCCAAAAAGGCAGTGAAAGGCTGGCAGCAGCACACCTTGACTTTATCTTAGTTACCTTGACAAGAGGTGAACTAATCAGACATTTTATATGACCCTAAACCTTACCACAATCCATAAAATATTCTGAAAATACAGCAGTTAGGAAGAGAAGGAAAGCATACGTTCACTCTATTTGAGGGTAAAAGTTAAACAATATAGTATTTAAAAGGAGGGAATTTAGGTGTTGAAGACAAATGTGTAAAGAGAAAGACTAAAAGCAGAGAAGTACAACACCTATACACACAGGTGGATGGTATGAGAAAAGGTGACAGAAATTGGTTGAAAAGATTTTGACCCCCTTTGGACTCTCTGAATGATTTTGGGCTGTTTCCAGGCCATTTTTTCCCAGAGGGTAAAATACAGATATCTGAGCAACAGTTGAAGCAAATAGAAGCCACATCAGACAAGCTGAAGTCATGCAACTTAATCCTGAGAGTCCCCTACCTTATTATATCCATTTCTGATTACACCATACTTAGAGAAAAACATGTGTTCACTGGCAGGCTGCAAAGAAAGCAAGAGCTGGTGATATCTTAAGACATTGTATAAATAGAAATTTGAATAGGAATTTCCACAGGGAGAGAGAATAGTGGTGAGATTTCATTTTCCATTATTACTACATGCTGGTAATGTGCTTCATAGGGTAAATATCTTTAATTGACATGAATGGATTTTTATTTTTTTTTTTAATCTATAGGTGTACTCTCTCACCCTGCAGTAAATCAGAAAACACTTTGCTGATATTGTTGTATCACTGTATAACTGGGATAAAAGGAGAATTACAGCTACTATTTTAAGATGGAGTGGTTCTGGTTCAGTATATATTCTGAAAAGAGAAAGATGGCCTATGAGGCTGGACTGAGAGTACAAGATAAAAACTCTACTCCCCATTATGCCACAGAACTTTGGCACTATAATTTGGGCAAATCATTTTTGGGCATTACTGTATCTCAGCATCCCATGAAGTTTAATGTTTTCCTAACACTAAGGATTTTTGTAACAGGGAAAGAAATAATGGTAGAGACTTTAAAAGCAACCAGGGAAATAGTTTTTCTAGTAAATAATAATGGAGTTTTAAAAACAAATTCAGAAGAGTGAGAATTTTGACTCTACTTTCAAGGGGGGGTTTATTGAATTAAAAAGTTTTGGGAATAAATGCAGAACAAGGATACCCATTGGTTTAAATAAATAAATCAATAAAAGGAAGATTTTAGATTTGTTTTCAAGTGAATTAGTTGCCTTGGATCCATATTCTGGCAATAACACATCTACTGTACTTCACTGTACATTTGAAAGCCATAGAAGCGTATCAAGGTAAAAAATTACTTCAGATTTCAAATTAAAACCTTGGTGAAGTAACATGAGATTGAACACGCTCAGAGGAGGAAAAAAAAAGAACAACAACAACAAAAAAAAAGAACAAAAGAAAAAAAAAAGAAGAAGAGGGGAGGTGGGTTTAATTAGGTCTCTGAAAAAGATAATAGTGAAAGGCCTGACTTTGTTTATGCCACAGGCATTTTGCCATCTACTGCCACAGAGCCAGGACAACTGTGCCGGGTTTTGTTGGGCCTCAATCCTGCAAACTGTGCAATGGAGAAGGGAACTTCTGAAGTCAGTGGGATTCCCCACAGCTCTCAGAATCAGAAATTTGTGGGAAACTATGTATAGAAGTTGTTTGAATTTTGGCCCAAGAGTTTTCTCATTTCCTTTGACAGCCTCCATAAAAACCCTCTTGTGCAACTCCGCTATCTTTTCATCTTGGGATGCCAAAATATAAGAGTCTGAACATCTGTTTGAAAAACAGAATATGCCAATATTTAAATTAGCAATGGTTTCTTTTCCCTCCAAGACTATCAACTAATTATTTGAAATAGATTTACCCAAATATTGCACTTAGTTCCATATTACACATGCATAAATGAGAACAGAATTTGGCCCAATATGTTTAAGCTAAGCACATTTTTGCAGCTATGAAAAGTAATCTGATTTCCATGGAATAGTTCATACATGGCAATTTGCCTTCCTGGGCCTCGGTTCATGTCAAGCCTTTTCACTCTGTTCGTTTTATGAAGATTTAATTGAATCCTACTTAAATAGCATCAACTAGCACTTATTCATAAAGCCATCAAGCCTTTCATCACAAATGCTTAGTTTTGTAATTCTTAAAAAAAAAAATAAAATAAAATAAATCATATATATTCAGTCATACTATCACTGGAAACACTTGAAACAAACTCTTCTGTCCACAGTCCTCTACCACGATTTTGTAACCTCATTTTGTCCACAGTCCTCTACCACGATTTTGTAACCTCATTTTGAAGTCCCATTAGAAAGTAATCATATTTTGACCAAAGGTGAATTTATTTTTCACTGTTTTCCTGCACAAAACATGATGCTGATGGTGAAGTTACTGCTGCATGGACAAGTAAGGTTTGTCTTAGAAGGAGCTGATAGAAATACAAAATAATGGGACGTTGGAAAGGCAAAAATATTTGGGCAAACCCAACCAGTAGCAAAAAGGGATAGCACATCCAAGCTCTCCCTAACCCACCTCTGACAAGAACTCTACCACAGCAAGTCTGGAACATGCAAAACCCGTACAGTCCCTAAAATGGATTAAAACAATTCCTATAGAGGTTTTGCAGGACTGTCAGAAACTCCTGAAGAAGGTAAAATCTGACTCCCAACAGGTGTAATTTGTCAATGAACACAGACATTTGGGTAGCTAAAAAAACCACAACCCTCCAAAGAAACAACAAAAAAGCCAACTAAGAAAAAGATACCCAAAAGCAGAGAAATGAAGCCTTCTCTTAGTAGCCCTTCTCCAGCAGCCCAGGACTCCTGCTGAGAAGAAGACAGCACTCCTCTCCCTGCCAGCAGCCAGCACCATCTGCACCACCACTTCCTTTACCTCCATTATTTTACCCCCCAGTTTATTACCTTTAGCACCTCACCATCAACACTGCTGAAACCATGTTTTCAGAAAGAAAATCTGAGTACTTTGCCATTGGGTAAATTCTTCAATTTACTGGTCCCCCAACCCTTTTGACCCAGGTTGTTATTTGCCAGAACAAATTGGGTCTTACATTATTGGTTCTTGTTCTTTACAGTTGAAGAGCTGACACCATGCTGTTCATAACAGCCTTTCCAAAATAACTCAGACGTGCCTCAGGTAATTAAGGAATTATACCCTCCCAGCCAAACAATACCATATTTCTTATTTCCATCATATAAATGATCCCACAGGGGACCAGGAAGCCTTTCTGTCTCATAAAAACAGCTTACACAGGTGCATACTTAAAGTATGATTTCTTGTTATTATTTGGCATGGTAAAGACATAGTGGATTTAACTTCCTCTCAGCGATGAAAACCATGTGGGTTGTGGCAATGCCCACCAATATGGATCTGACAGCATTGTCAGAGCAAGAAAATTGACTTTATTCATCCACAATTGGATGGAGATGATTTGCATTGCTTATGATCTTCAGATTAATCGATTCTGGATTATACCTCCAAATAGAGATGTAGGAAGAGTCCTTTCAGTTTGAAAGGAAAATCATGATACAGATGAGGAGGTAAACCCATTCTGTATCTACTTCACTGCCCTGTCAAAATGCAACGGGAAACAAGAATCATTTCCCTTTTTGTTTCTTTATTCATTTTCACATAAAAGCAGAGCAAATATAAACCCCCAGAAATTATCACAGCAATTGAGATGAAGTGAAAGGTAAAAAATGAGAAAGTGAAAACTTCAGTCCATGACTCAAAAGGTGGTTCATTGACAATCCTGTATTGGATCTCCCCACCTTAAGGCTGACTCCAGTCACTTTAGACTTGGAGACACTTGTACAGCCAGCCCTGTGTCACTCACTGGTTGCATGAACCCTCTCTTTCCAGTCCCTCACCTTCTCCTTGCTTCGTATTCAATCTGTGTTTAACTCCCTCAGCCTGTTTCTTTGTGACCTCCCCTCTCCCTTCTCCTGTTCTATGTCTTCCTTTTTCTCTGCTTTTTATTCCATGCAGGTTATTTCCTGCTCATTAAGGCCACAGGAACACAATAATGATGTGGTTAAGCTGACTTTTGGTGACCCAATACTGTCCTCTTAGGTCATGTCTCCATGAGCCCAGTGAAGGACAGTGAGATGTGACAGAGATGTGAATTCAGATTTGGAAAAAGCAGGACTGAATCCATATGGTTCTGGATGCAGAGCAACAAACATCCTGACTCAGATTTGGGTTTACCTTTACAACAGCAATGCTGCCCTGCTCTGCTCCACATCCATAAATGTTATAAATGGTAATAAATTGCAGATCATTTTCAGATACCTGCTTTTAGGTGTTTGGGTTAATCATTTCCGGTTTTGACAGCATGGACAGATTTTAGCAAGCAGAAAAAAGGAGAACTTCAACAAATCTGGAAGATGAATTCCACCCTTTACACACTGTTGAGGGTCTGCATCCACACAGCATCTGTGGCACCCATCAGCAAAGGGTGTTACACCAGCTCTCTGCTGACCCTTCAGTTCCCTGTGCACTTGGAAGGGTTTACTACTACTTAAACCTCTTGGGAAATCCTTCCTTTTTTTCTCCACTTTTACTTTCCTTATCTTATTTTTGCACCCTCTTATCTGCATTCTTTCACACCTTTTTTGTTTAAAGAGGTTTTCTTCACTACAGCTATTCTCTAGAATTTTAACACAGAGCTCCTGAGCCTGTGTTAACTGGGTAACTCGTTGGTTACTACCTGTCTGCTCATAAGTGCAGTAACATTTCCAGGAAAAATGAACATTCCTGTCTTGTTCTCTCCCATCAGTCATACCCCGCTTCCAAGGTATGGAGCAGATTCCTTCCAGCATTCAAATGCACAGGCTTTGTGCTCCTCCCTCCTCCTTGTTCCTCCAAATATTCAGTCTTAACACACGGAAAGTTTCTTGATCAATCCAACCCCAGAGAATACATATGAAACTCTTTGAAATTAAACCACAGTGCAGCGGAAGGACTTTCCTGCCTCCTCACAAAGGGCTGCACTCCCTTTGCCCAATACCTTTGCAGAACCTGTCAATAAGCACATTTTACAAGCACATTCATTCACTAAAAGGTCCCTTCAGCTTCCTCTCTTCCAGGTGTTTCCTGACAATACCTATTGTCCTGCCTGGCTGGCGGCTCCTCACTCCCTGACACCTACTGCTCTTGCCTGCTTCTTTTGTTCAGAACATAATCTGCTTCCATGCACGCTTTTCTCACACTGAGAAAGTATCTCCCATCTGGCCAGAATCAACCTTCCTTTCCTTTCTCACCAGCACTGCCAGATAACAACAGGCTCATCCTCCCACAACCAGAGCCTACGGCTGCGTTCTCCAAGCAGAGCAGGACCGTCGCCAGCTCAACATCATGAGCAGCAGCACGCTGTGAGACAAACAGGGACATTATTCCAAGTTTCAGCTTCCTCTTCCCTTTCATGGTACAGTATCTGCTTAGTTCATCAAGGCAGAGAGCAACGTGCAGTCCAAAAACGTGTGCCAATATCCTTCTAGTGCACATTAAAACCGAGTCTCCCAGCTATCTGCACTAAATAAATCCCATGCACTGCATTAACCACTTCAATGAACCAGGATGGACAGGGCAGTGCATGCTCTGCTCCGTGGAGCTGCTCCACAGCTGGTGAAGTCTTCCACAGGCAACAAAATGCCTGAGCTTGCCTCTACATCAGTGTGGGCTTTGCCTGGTGCTTTGGGGCACAGCACCATGCAGGTTGGGGTTAAGCCCAGCCAAGTGAGTGGGCTGCCAGGGCCAGCAGAGAAGTCATTGCACGGCCCCAAGCCATCTCAGTGGCATTTACTGCAGTGGCTCCAGGTAGGACATTGCCATGGGCATCAGCAGCCCGTATCCCTCTCCTCTCCCAGCACAAGACCAGGCACAGGCTGTTGGCTTCACTGAACCAAGCTGGCCAAATGTGTGTGTGTAAAAAAGCCTCTCTGAGGCTGCTGTGATTCACATCTTGGATCAGGAGCTCCCTGCTATGAACATCTCTCCTGAACAGCCCATGGGCACCATACACTGGATCCAGCACATGGGGGAATGTCAGCCCTGTGATTTTTCACATAAAACAAAATGAGGTCTTAAGGCACCCATAATTGCACCTGATGTTGTAAAACTGCCACAAAAGGAACTAAAATTAAATCCTAGACCTTGGTCTTTATCTTTATCATTCTGGTACCTTTCCTAACTCCCTTTTTGTTTTTATTTAGTTTTTCTTTGGGGAAGATGGGGCTGTTTTGTTTTGTTCTGATTTGTTTTTTTGTTCCTGCCAATTGTGTGAAATGGAACATATTTGGGACGAATGAATTAAATTTTACAAAAGCTCTTCTAATAATATATATTTAAAAAAATAAGCAAAGAATAACAAGTATTTGCCCAGTAGATGAACTGTAAATGTTATCAGGCAAAGTAAACATTCCAACTGTAATTGTTATTATAGATGGATGAATTCATAAATATGGAAACACTAAAAAATGGTGTAATACAGAAACAAAATGCAATGGACTAAGAAAAGAATGCAGCATGCAGCAGGCTGGGCAAAGGCAGTTCAGAAAGGTTACACAGCTAACAAGAGCGCTGAAAAACAGAGCTTTCGAACGTGGCACCAGCACTGTGGAAGCTGATGCAAACATTCATCACCTATTCACCCCTCAGGATGTTGTTGACACCACATATGAACCCAGAGGAAGGTATTCCAATCCCCTCTGTCCAACACCAAACAACATGCCCTCATTAGTAGTTTAGGTTGCATTAGAGGAGCATTTTTAAAGTCTTTCTCCCAACTGTCTTCACCCACAGTGCTTTGGCTCACGGCACAGGTGGTTGTGGGGCACACGAACCCCTCTGGAAGCCAGGGGATGTAGTCCAGGGATGCACCTGAAATGCCACAATCACTAACAAGTCCTTGGGCTCAGACTCATGGCAATCCAAATTAAAACCCTCCCTAATGAGTCCTGGGGGACCATGAGACATGGGGTGCTCAGCACCGAGTGTTTTGCTCCCACTGCACCGAGTGTCCTTGGAGACACAGCTATATCCCAGGCTGCAGCTGCTCCACCAAGGCTTTTCCACAGGCTTCTCCAGAGGACATGCATCTAAACAGGGTTTCTGTTTACTCTGTACTGCCCTTGGTAGCACTTTTCACTCTCATTTGCTTTCACTTCTGTCTGTTAAGCAGCATAAATATGTGTGATAAAATCATCTTGACTGACTTAGGAGGTTTCATATTACTGGCGTTTTTCTTAAAGCTTTGCCTTATGGGAGACCCTGCACTCTTGACACATGCCAGACCACAGTCAAAGATGTTCTGGATTGTTTGACAGATATGACTGCACATAAGGAGTGCAAGTACCAGCTATCACCCTCCAATACTCTCCAAAGTCACTCTGGGCAAATTTAGAGGAAGCAAAGCACCAAATTCCTACCAGGCCCATGGGACTAACACAAAAAATGTATTGGGAATACAGTCTGTGCACTGTATTCACAACACACATCCCCACACTGCAGTCTCTTGGGTAGAGCTCAGTCAGCAGTAAAGTGGAGGCCAGGCAGCCTGGACATGCCCCAGCACCTTTCCTGTCCCGATTTTGGCCGCGGTAGCATCATGCCAGTACAACTGGCAAGGATATCAAGACCCCAAAAGGACATATTTTCCCCTATCCCAGCCTCATTCACACTCAATCATGAACCTACATGTTCTGTTTTCCCTCTGCTGCTGTTCTGGCATATCCACATATAAATGGCCTGCTCATCCTCCAAAGTCAGACCCGTTCCTTCCTTTCCAGGTGCTCCAGATCCCCAGTGGGATGGTCAACGACAGCAACGCACTTCCCATCATTTTCAGCTCACCGAGTTGCTCCACAGGAATCAAGACCTAATTTAAGGAAAGGAGTAGCATCTCCAGCCTGACTCTTTTGGAAAGCTGCCCTTCATTTTGCCAGACTCCCATCAGTACTTTACACCCTGGTTTCCTCCATACAATGCATCGCAAGCACAAATATTAGCCCTTAGCTGATCTGATCTTCAATCATGAAAAGCTGTCTCAGAGCTAATGCCTGCACCCACGGTTCATTAGCAGGCAGGGGAAAAAAAAAAAAAAAGCTTCTGAGAAATAGGAAGGCTGGCCCTCTGCTCATCTGAAAATTTATCTCTGAATATTCAGTACAACCTCAGTCATTAGTTTCCAAAGTCACATATGGAGCAGATAGATGTCAAATCAATATCAAGACAGATAACTTCTTATCAGTAGGAACGGATACTGAGAAACAGCGCCTGTGTGATGGTATCATTTCATTAGGTTAGTTATCACCAACCAGTGCCATATGTGACAATCTCATATAGCCCTGGAAAAAGCCTGAGAGATAATAGTACGCTTTATAGCTTAATTCTCTGCACCAGTTAATTATATGGCACATTAAATCTACCTCAAAATAAACAAATATTGTAATTACAGCTAGAAAAAATTTATGTCATTCTCATCAACCAAAGTTTGACTGGGGGAGCTGGGTACATTTAGACATCTAAATCAATTTGTAGGTCCTGAATATGGATATTTAGATGACTGCCAATCTTTACATTTAAAAATTGCTGTGCTGATCAGACAGTACTAAATCAAAATATTACTTCTTTTTAGAGAAGACATCTTTCCATTTTTTTACCATTTAAACAATCACTTCTATATTCAACTCCTTGCATACTTACTACATATAATCTCTTGAAATGCTGAGGAATCCATATTTTAGACTCATTTTTACCACTCCTGCATCATATGGCTCATGCAATAAGATACAAATGAATTAATTTCATCACTGTGATGGATTATCAGTATGTAAATCTAATGGATCCCCCAGTGTTCCCTTGCTATCCTATTACTCCTGCTTACAAAGGATTGCAAAACTTTCATTACATTGGCCCATCAGTCAAACATTGAGTCAGCCAGTTCATCTTTCTCTGCCTCTCTCCCAGTGGCTCTATTTATATCAACTAGATGGTGGACAACCCTCTGAAGAGCAGCAACTAAATTACGGTCCCTTTCCAGCAGCTAAGACCTCTACAATCAGATCCATGAAAATTCCTCTGGCCCACCTTTGTCGTGGAGTTTGCAGGATGTTTGAGGATGGGCTGAATCACAATCCGCTCTCTATCCCGTGCTTGCCTTCTCCCAGAGTAAATAAACTGAGTTAATTAGGTTAAGGGATAACTATGAGTAATGTCACAGCTGCAGCAAATGACTCTCAGAGAGGAACTATGGAATAACTCAAGCATTTGAAGGAGTACAGAAGCAAGTGCTCCACAATAACCCGCCATATATCAAAATAATAAGAAGAGACAGAATTTGGCAACAGCGAGGACATGGCAGTATTGACATACATAGATATGTCCAACATAAACATTGTGAGATCTTTTATCAACAGTTTCTAAACACAACAGGAATGTGCATGAAGAGCAGCAGCTCAGCTCCAAACAGCACCACGCTAGAGATGACCAGATTTCGGATGTCGATTGTGAGTGGGGTGGAGAAGAAAGGAGGGGAGGGGGAGAGTGGTTTGCAGCTTAGCAGGTCACTTTGAAACCAGCAGCATTGGTGCCAAATGGAGCTTTCTAATTACTCTTATTTTCCTGCTGAAATCGCAAGAGAAGCACAAAAAGCTGCACAGCGCTGGGGTGATTCACATGTTTCTGGAAGCTGCAGCCCAGGCAATCCCTCCCTGGCACTGTGGCTGTTGTCTGTTGAGGGAATTAGGGTTTAGTAGCTCCAGGCTGATCTCATGAAAAGCAGTGACAGATATTCAGTCTATAGAATTGTAGTGGGGAAAACAAGCTTTTTGCTTTTCGGATTGTACACTTTAGAACTAACAAAAAGAAATTGTTTCTCATGTTTAAGCTCCTTAAAGTTGTTGATTCACAAATATTGTCATACTCATACGATTTCTCTATGGGGCAGCATTTGAAAAGACCTTCAAAATTAAAAAACTGGTCTAGGTTAATTTTTTTCCTCTTTCTGAAAACACATTCTTGAATGTGTGAAAACAGTCTGAGACAGCACGAAGTTATTTACTCTCCAGATCACCTATCTAGTGTCACACCGAAAAATCTGATTTAACAATTCTACACATCCCTCTCCTACTGGGTGTCTCCAAACTTCTGTCCTGTTTTCTCCAAGACACACTGACAGAGTTCTGGCTGAACAAAACATATTTTTATTTTCTATTGCTTTTGTGGTTGCCATCACATTTCTGGGAGTGGTTCATTGCATCATACTGAGGAGAAAGGTGGGAGCCACCCTCTTCAGTTCTGCCTGCTCTAGATTTATCTCAGCCCTTAAAAGGACAAGTCAGAACCCCCTTCCTGTGTCTGACCAGCCAGCTACTCTACACCCACCACCAGGATGATTCAAAGGATTCTTGCCATGGCTATCAAATTGCCACCGAATACAGCCTCCAAAATTAATTTGCACTGCCTTCCCTAACCCACTGTAGATCTCCCACTTGGTACCTCAAAGTGAACTGGAATTAAAATACCCCAAAGGGCCTCAAAATGCTCACAAAGAACCAGAACTTAATAGCCCATGTTTTCATGAACCTATAAAGTGGGTAGGATTAGGGCATAACAAGCAAATACAAAGTAAATATCTAGCTCTGTATACTTTAAGCTGATGTTGTCTCCTAATTTAAAAAAAAAAAAAAAAAAGAAAGAAATCTCATAAATCCTTGTGTGAGTGTTCTTTAATAAGAAAAGACAGGGACATGCACACTCAGAGCCCTGGAGACATTGAGGTGATGCTTTTCATGCTCTTCTACACTTGATACAGAGGAGCAGTCAGCCATTAGCCCAAGGGCTGGACCAAAGTAAAACAAGGTGATCCCTAAGCACACTCTCACTGAGAGAATTTTGGGAGATGCTGTCCTCACTCTTGAATTCTGGGAAATTCCAGTATCATCTTTCCTCTTCCACCTAGGCTGAGAAATCACCTGTGGGAGAACATCAGGTGTGATATCAAGCATAAGGGTTACTGTTTAATATACCACCCAACAGAAGAGAATGTCTTCTGAAGAAGAAACAGATTTCAAGTTAATTCCAATTATAAATATTATTTGCAATGTACTACTAGCAATATTTTTCGGTGCATTAAATATTTGTTTGCTACAGGTTGTGTTGGCCCCCCTTTTCGAAGTCAACAGGGATATTTTCATAATTTTCAAAACTGGACACACTCTGCCTGGGGGGTTCTCTCAACCAAAGAAGTTAGAGGATTCAGAAAATTATTATTCTGGCTTGTACTTCCGAAGAGGCTTAAGGATCTGTAAAAAAGACTATTGCCTCAGCATCTTTTTATCCACACATTCATCCCTACCAGAGTTCAAGGTATTACAGTTTAATTCCATTAGGAGACCCACCAGCAAGATACTGGAAACATCCCAGGGGCTGGTTGTTTAAAGGTGAATCAAAGCTCGCTGGCACTGAGCTGGAGATGAAGGGCAGGCAGGCAGCACAAGATTCTGTGGCCGTACAGGTTGGGCTTCTCAATGGCTGTTTTTAAGGATGTGGACACTTCTTTGTCACTGGGCTGATTATGGAAATCCTTCCCCTCACTCCAACTAGTTTGTTCCTTGTGTTTTACACATCCACTTATTGATTTCACTGCCTGGTTTTGGCATTATGATTTGTTCCTCTGAGCTGCTAAGCAGGACTTTGACCTTTTACTCGCCTATCTAAGCTAACGACACGGCTCCATTTGAGGTGTGCTCATCAGGCCTTTAAATTCCAACACATTTTCAAGAAATGTCATGAGGAAAAATATCCACGGTTTTCATTTTAAAAATAAATGTAACATCACACGGGTGAGACTCAACAGGATAGTTCTCGCTGCAAAACTGGTACTGTGTTAGTTTAACTGGGCTGCAGAAAATGAACAAGACGTTTTTAGACAGGAATTCTGTTAATTGTGCAAGTTGAGATGCTTCATTTGCATCAAAAACAATAAGCTGGCAAGAAAGCTTGCTAACTGTGCCAGATCTAAAGGTGTTACCATGACGGTAAGAAGAATTGGTTTAAGAAACCATTTATTTGATGAAATTGGATGATCCCCAACTTCATAAATCAATTCCCAAATTGCAGGAAAAAATATTACCTTTTAAATGCCCCTAATTGTTATTCATTATTCTAGGCCCTCTAAACCTCACCAGAGTGGTTTATTGATGATGTAGTCTTCAAAGAACATTATTCAGGCAATGCAAAGGGAAAAAAAAAAAAAAAAAAGAAGAAAAAAAAAAGAGTACTGCACCAGAATAATGAATTGCATTGGACAACATTGAGAAGTTTTAGTTTGTTTGCTCTAGGCTAATTTAACAAAAAGGTGGAATTTTTTTTTTCCTCTTATTCTTTCTTGAAGTCAGTTTAAAAAGAAACAAATTTATTTAACAGGAAGAAGGCAGCAGTGGGATTCATACAAAATTACTATGTTCAAATTTGTAGGTTGACTCTTGGAATACCTAATGCTTCGATTTAAGAAACTGGAAGGCTCCTGGCTGCAGGTTTTGTGCTATTGGGGTATTTGTCTGAGGGCTCAACAGTTAAGGCACCAGCCCAGTTCCACAGACATCACAAACAGTTTTGGCACTGGCCACAACACACCCAGGTTTTCACATGGTGGGTTTAAATCACAGGTTTTTTGGACTGCAGAATTTCTTCTAAGTCAGGGGAAGTTCAATGGGCACATTAGACCTGATTTAGTGAAGGACTTCAGTGTGCCTGATGTTAAGCATGCAAATCGTCCTATTCATTCCACTGGGACTAATTCGCTGGGTAAAATATTGGCTCCAATAAAAGCATAATTCCCACTTAGGGTGTTTCTTTAGAGGCAATTCCTTCACAGGACAAAAGCAGATGGAGGTGCTACACAGACACTGTTGGGAAACTATGATCGGGTAAAAAACATCTTATGAAAGAAGGAATAAAATTACATTGGGAGGAAGTCAAAAAGAACCATCTGAAGAAGAGCATGAGAGAGGCATTTGGTGACAGAGTAAAGGTACTAGAAAAGAGTGAGAAAAACAGGGTCCTGCCTGGGGCTTGAGCAAACCTACTTGAAGAACTGCATTTATCTGTCCTGGGGCAGCAGTTACACACCCACTGTGACAGTAACTGTATTTACAAAGGCCCTGAAAAACTTAAATCTAAGCAGATGAGACAACAAAAACTGAGCGAAAAGAACCATGATCTTCCCCATATTACAAAGTGAGCATAGGACACAGCCACCTCCAGCTCTGGGCCAGGAAACAGGTTCAAGTCGTGGATCTTACTGATCTCCACTGCTCTTGCCTTGTGCCGAAATTTGGGTGGGTTCCAGTTGGCCCTGAGGCCCACCAGGGCTGTGAATAGCTGGGGAGGACAGGAGGAGGAGGAGGAGGAGGAAGGCTGCTGCCATGCCAAGTCAGAGGGAAGGTGGTCAGGCAGCAGGGCCACGCCACAGGGCTGTGGCTCCATCTCTGACCTGTGACACTGAGCAGTGCCATGGACACGGACATGGATGGGTGGGAATCATCTGTTCAGGGGACAGAGTAAGTACCTGACCCAGCCAGGCACTGTGCTTCAGCCTCTGAAATCCCACCCTCAGGCTTTGAACAAAACTGTCTATTCTCTTTTTTTTTTTTTAAAGAATAGGAACAAACACAAAAAGGTGGTTGTTTTCTTTTGCATGCAGGCCACAAGAAGCAGGATCCTGAACAGACACTACAAGCTGCTGAACTCCTGATTGTTTCACCAAATGGTCTGAAGCACCTGTTGAAAATCAAAGCCATTGGTGTATTTGTGTCACTTGTATAGTTTCACTTCTATCAGTCAGCTTCTCTCAGTGAGCTCCTTTTTGGGGGTAAAATCCAAAATAGCCGTGCTGCCAGGGTAAGGCAGCACATTTATCATCCACTTGAAATACATGAACAGATACCGGTTATTTATAGGTCATCAATAATGAGAACAATCCTCATCCCATGGCTGAAATTAAATAAAAATAAAGCTCAGAGTTTTGAGAGCTGTTTCCAGTGCAGTGGGTTCTGCACACAGGATGCTGTTTTCAAAAACAGGTACAACCAGTCTCAGCACTGCTTTGCTTGCTGCTGTAGACACAGCCTTATTGACTTATTCTCAGTGCAGCTAATATGGCATTTCTAATGAAGCCATGAAGATGCCAGTGGCACACATTTATCCCTAAGAAGTGCCCAGAGATGGGAGACTTACTGGAGAAGGGGAAAATACTTAAAAAAACATAGGTCTCTTAGAGGAGGACAGCATGCAACCAAATATAGAAAACTTCAGTCATTGGGCTGGGACAAAAGCACATGGAGAAGAGGGGAAATGTACATCCCAGGGACAGACAGAGGTGAGTGTTCTCAGAAGTGGGAATTTTACATGGAATTTGAAAGGATTTCCGAGTAATTCGGAGGTGATACCTAGGAAAACAAACCAAATATTTAGCAGAGGATGTTATCTGTAATTTTAAATAGATAAAAGGAAGAGAGTTCCTTGCTCAGTTTCTGCTTAAGGATCAAATGTTCACGAACCCTGACTTGGCTTTTCTGAAGAAGTTAGTAAAGCAATAGATTGGGATTCTTCTGAGTGGAGTTTATCATTAATTACTCTATCAAGTAGGCTCTAACCACAGGTTTGGTCATCTTTAAACTACAGGGACACTCTTGTTCCTTATATCAGAACAAAGGCAGAGATAAACACATAACTTTGAGAACTGGTTGTGTCTCAGACAGGTCTCAGTAAAATACTGGCTCTGTGCACACAGGCACACAGGTTATAACCCCAATAATTACAGCTATACAAAGGAGAAAAAGTATCACTCCAGAGATGGAAGCGATTTTTAGTGCAACTCATTCAGTCACTTACACAATATTGGGGTACAAAGTTGTACCCAAAACCAAGATAAAACCACCTCAAGAGGTGAGAGCCAAGACTGGGTCTCCTGAACCTGAAATCCCTCCCAGCTTCTGATTCTGCTCTCAGTTGTAATGCATTTAAACAACTGACTTCTCACATTTTCATGTCCTAACTGAAAACTCTGCTGGTGGTTTTAGAAGATCAGCTATACCATCAAACCTGAACTGATTCAGAACATGCAAGGAAAAGAAGAAAAAGAGCCTAAGAGAGAAATAGCGGAAGAAACTTCAACATTGCTCAGCCTTTTAGGGAAAAAAAAAAAAAGAGAGACAACAGTCTGTTTTCTTTCACTTTTTTTACAGAATTTACCCTGGGACTGGGCAGATTTCAGAAGCCTTAGCACACCACAAGAGAAGGTGATGGGGGCACTGCTCCATTAA
Source organism: Corapipo altera (assembly GCF_003945725.1). NCBI lineage: Eukaryota > Metazoa > Chordata > Aves > Passeriformes > Pipridae > Corapipo > Corapipo altera. Next base: position 8,742,573 of record NW_020884894.1, on the reverse strand, counting down.
TTTTCTCGTTTGTTCCCTCTACAGCAATCTAAACAGAACTAATTCTGATGTTCCAGTGTGTGTTGTCTGCCTCTAAGTGAGAACAAAACAAAAGCAGCATTAAACTGAACTATGTGGTCATCCACACTCCATACTGGTTTGGATGACTCTCTGTCTGTGTGGCTTTTTGTATTAGAGCTGCTATCAATGGCCTCCTTGTTGTCTGTTGAGCCCCCATGGGGTTACATGAGTACTATCTCAATTCAATAGCTTTTCTCTCAGCCATTGTCTTTTAATATAGGTTTATAGTCCTCAAGGATATATGCTGCATTACAATTAGTCATAATGTCCAGCGGCTACTGAGGCTTATTTGCAACACAGAGTTTATTGCCCTTTGTAAGGCTGACAAAGAGATACTTGTTGAGAGCTGTACACAAAAGGCAAATACAATGTATGAATTTCTCAGTAATATAAAAGATGGAAATAAAAGCTGGTCAGTAAATAGCTCTAACAAGAGCAGGTAGCATCTCTGCTTTCACCTCCTCTGGCCCCCACTCCTGGTTTTCTCAAATCAATGCATCTCACCTAATTTTAAAGCAACATCTTGCAGAGACAGGAAAAAGTGACTCTGCATTGTGTGCTCAGCTCTCCTTTCCACTATACTGTCACTGAAAAGAGATGAAGTGGCAGGAATTATGTTTTACACCTTCTGCTGGATGTCTCTGTCTCTCCTCTAGTCCAAAGACACACTGCAAGTCCTGTCACCAGGGTGTTCAATGCAGTCTGGCTTGCAAAGCAAAGAACAGAGGCTCTGATGTGACAAAATGAAGTTACCTGTGTAATGAAGGCTTTCCCCACCTCAGCACAGCTCTACTTTAGCATCACCCACATATGTCTTGGGGATACACGGGCATAGATGGACACAATCCAGGCTCCTCTAGCAAAAGGACCCAACTACTCCAGGATCTCCGAGAACAGCAGCATCCCTGTCCCACATCCTCTCGAACTACCACTGCCTGTCAGCCATCCCTCAACAGCCAGTGAGCAGTTCCAGTAACCCATTCCCCAGAAAAATGGTACCTTCTTCATTAAAATATTTAGACAAGATACTGTGGTACAACTAAAGAAAAGCTGGGACAGGACCCAAGATAGAACAAACACTCCATTTGCTTCCTCTCTGCACCCGTCATCTTCCTCTCATCCCACCCTGCCTTCCCCAGAGGTTTTGAATTTCACAAAAGTTTACATCCAACAATGAAAATCTGCAGTCTGGGCTAAATGGACAGATGTGGCAGACAAACTCCAAACACCTCTGAAGCATGAGGAAGCTCTTCTATTTCAGATGCAAAAGTCATGCTTCAGACCAGGCTTCCAATCTCCCAAGAAGAATTTGCGCTGAGGGGTTCTCAGCAAAGCAAATCAAAACTGTGCTCCATTGGTCTGCCCTCTGGTTAGGAGCTCCTCAGTGCTGACAGAAAACTAGACACTGGCTAAAAGTGGTCACCTTTACAGTAACATTCAAAAAAAGAACATAAACTCACTGCTAGGAGAGCACAGAGTCATCTGTGGGTGCTTAATCATCAGGGGATCCTCTCCAGCCAGAGGATTTTAGTATTAGCAGTTACAAACTCTAAACACAAGGATCCTTTACACATCAGTTTGTGTGTCCAAGTACAAAATATCCCTGTCACTTATCATGAAGTCAAAAGATACATAAACAAAAATAACGATGCTTACATTTTTTTCTTTCTCTCAGGTTCCTCAGCACTTTGGAGAATTCCTTGGACAGGAATCTGAGCTCATTAGCTGATGAGGATTTTTTTCTGCTGTCTCATGGCTTCTTTCAGAGACAGTTTTTCAGCTCAGCTTGCCAACTTTCCCCGGTCTACTCTGGGCCCTGCCATGAGGTTGGGTTTTTCTCTTAAGAAATCATTTATTCCTTCCTCAGAACTCTGCCTGTGTTTCTTGTTCCTCCATGGCTTCTTTTATCAACAAATGTTTCATCCCCTTGCTTCTGTCCAAGAAATTACCAAAGCCCTTATTTCCCTTTCCTGACATTACGGGAGAAAATCCGTTCTCCTGACTCGCTGTTCAGAACCCAGGCATTAAGATGAGTGACTCTCCATGGTCATTATACTGCAGTACGTGACAGACCTTGTGAGAAAATGATGGATTCACTATCTGCAGCAATCCAAGATGCTCCCATTTTTCATAACACCAACTTCATAACTTCAACCAGAATTCATAAATTGTACTTAAGATCCCTCTATCAAGACAGGCCACAAAAGTCCTCCAGGAATTGTCACATCTCTAAGGCATTAAATCTATCTCTCATTCACCAGGTAGCTGTGTGGGTACTAACACTGAAAACCTACGGCAGCTTTGCAGAATCAAAGAAGAATAACGAGCGGTTTTGGACTCCACATGAATGTTTGCCAATATACCTTTGAATGTGAGTTTAATATCACAGCTAATTTCGTACCAAGGCAGATGTATGTGTTCAATGGCTCTTCATACTAAAATAAAATATTTCCCCGGTGAAAACATTTACTTTTCAATGAATTCAAACAGATAAATAACAGGGACACATCAGTTCAGGATATAACCTCTCCCTTGTGTGTTCCAGGGAACACAACTTTTATTTGATCCTAACCTTTGAGGGCTGAAAACATTCTCTTAGCACTTAAATAGCAACATCATCTATTAGCTTTTCAGCCCAGAAAAGCTTTCACAGGGAATTGTAAATCACTGCTCCCTACAAGCCATGTGCTATAGGAACTCCAGCCTGAAATCTCCTGACAAATTGCTTGCTTCTTAGATATTCATTGCACAGATCTAGATCAGATGCAGAAATTCACATCTTTTTTCCACATGCCAACTTTCTATATTTTAAATTCGTCATGAGGAAAAAAAGAATAGCGATAGGACATTAGAAGTGTCTTTTCCTGAATGTGAGAGTTTATGGATATGAGTTTCTGCTCTATACTTTCTCTGGCAGATATTAGCAGTGTAAACACTTGCATTTAAGCCTCTTTCTAGTCAAAGGCTTTATCTTTACTTTAAAAATTGTATGTGTGCATTAATAATAAAGCTGCAGATGTAAATAAGGGTATGTAAATTAAAAAAAAAGAGAATATGTAAATAATAATAAAGATTTTATTTGCGACAGCCAAATACGCTATTGAAATTTAATTGGCTGCAATAAATATTCATCAGGACATTTAAATCAAGAGGAAAAGAGGTGTAATATATACATAAGGATCTCGTAATAAATGTGTATGCATTTCAACAAGGTACCTATGGGTGCAGTTGAAGCCAGAAGGTGTGTGTGCAGATGTACAGGTGACACTACCTCGCAGAGCTCAGCCTCCATCCCCTCATCCCAAGGGTTGCAAGGCCCAGCATCCACAGCCAAGATTAAATCCTTGACAGCCACACCGAGGGCCAGCAGATTAATTTTGCTGGACTTTTTGCAGCCTGCCGGCCCCCGTCCCTGCACACACCCTTCGGGGAAGGGCGAAACACAATTTGCCTCCCCTGTGGCTCCTTACGCCCACGATCAGGAGAGGTGAGAAGGGTCAGGCCGTCCCCTGGGAGATGAAATAATTTGCTCTAAGTACGTTACTCATTACGGCAAATCAAAGCTACAGATGCAAAGAGCTTCAAAAAGCATTACAGGGTCAGTTCTCACAACTGACCGAAGTTCAACACTTCTTGCTCTGCTTCTCCTTTCCTCCCTTTATGTGCCCGTGTTGGTGTACTTAAGTCATCAGTCTCTGCAGGATTTTCATGCTCTGTGTGTATCACTTTCTCTGTTCTTTTGGACATGGTCTTTTGCAGACAGACTAGTTAAAAAGGGATTTCTCACAATACATCATTACGCTTAACACACTAACAAGCAGAAGCAAGGGAGAATAAGGCAGATATTTGGAGGGGGAATAGACTGAGATTAAAATTCAGTCCCAGGAAAATCAAGCTAAGCCCAGCAAACACACATGGTCAGGGTATTACAGAAAACATTTTTTCTTTCTGCTGTTCACATAAACACTCCTATATGCCACCATAAATTTCCAACAAACAAAATCTTCCTTTTACAGCAGTTTAAGGTAGAATGATAATACTCCCATCATTTTATCCCTACACAAGCCCATTCCTCAGATAGTGTAAAGCTCTGTACCATAACTTGCTTCAGTGAAGTGACACTAATTCATCCCCTCTCCCCCTGAATCCTTTCTCTTTTGTACTGAAGTTCAGTTTCACTCTATTTCAATCTTCTAAAGGAAAATAAAAGTTTCCACCACCCAACCCACAGGATTATCTGCTGTCCATGAACTATCATTTTGGTGACAATCACAACACAGGCTTTGGAAGCAGGAAATACATCCCTCAAGCTGAACAGAAGACTACTGCCTGATTTTTATTCCCGATGCCACTCACTGCCATGCACAATAAATGTGAGGCTGGCCCTGTTCTCCAGCTGTTTCTTCATTTTCTCCAGCAGTGCTAGGTTCCTGCTTGCTGTTCCCAGCTCCTTTTAAGTTACCTCCCTGGATTAAGTCCTGAGCTACTTAAATTAATATCCTCCCTAATAATCCCCAAAGCTACACCACTAGTGAGCTGCATGTTTCTCATATGTTAACTTTTAATATTCCAACGCAAGCCACGCCACTGATCTCAGTGCCACCTTTACACTGGGACTAAATTTAGTTCTTGTTCTGTGTTGTTGCCAATGTCACTGTAGTTTATGGTTGTTTTGTTCTGGAAATCCACATGTACCTACTTATAAAAGCTGCACAGACAGAGCTTACTGACTGAGTGGATACAGAGATGAAAAACTGAGTTTTCCTGAAGTAACAGTTTTCTTAAAAGCCAGGAGCACAGTTTTTGTGTTGTTGAGGAAGGACAGTTGTTTAATCTCAAAATACAAGAAGAAAGATGAAACACTCACTTGATTATGTGGATTTTTTTTAACATTTATCACCTACCATCATTTTGAATTCCTGGATGAGTCTTAGGCTAAAAAAATTGAGAGAACTGCAGTGTTGCTTTAGTAAGAAACTTCAAACTACAGAGAACAGCCCAAGATAGGACTGGTTTACAATTGCTCACTTCCTCCTGACACACATAAATAAGACAGAGTGGATTTCATTTCCAATTCGGGGAAGGGGCAGATACTCCACACTAGCAGAGACCTGGTTCTTTCCTCCTGGGAAATGGCCATGCAGATGATGCTTATGACAATCCCAGAAATTCTGTTCCCGGAAATGAGAAATTCAATCTGAAAATATCATCTGTTACTCTATTCTTGGTCCTTTACATACTATATATTTCTCCTTGTTCTAATCCTGCACCAAGTTATTAAAAATAGAAGCTATACAGTGCTCTTGGAAGGTGCCAAATTCACAGACACCAAGAACATTTCAGTGGTAGAAAGGCAAGCATTTGCTGAAGGAGATTTTTAGAGCTCTAATCCTTTTAGAGATGGCAAGTACTTCTGCTACTGTCTACGCTGAGTTCGTCCACTTTCCCTGGAGAAGAAAAAGGAGCTTCACTGCATGTTCCCCATGGAGCTGACGTGCATGGCTCTGCATTCACTGCTCTTCATCCACGCAGATGGAGAGCTTGGCAACCAGTTATCTTAAACTTTTCTGAAAGCAAATATAACCCTGCTTTATCTCTTGTCCTTCTAACATTGTCTGGAAGAGACATTGGTGTTTTGCTTTGTGGGTCCCTAAGGACAGGGTAAAAGTATAAAAGGGAAAGAAAAAAAAACACAGAAAAACAGATAAATATCTAAAGTTTCCAACAAAACACATGGTTTAACTTAAGGAAAACTTAGACAGCAATCTCTTAGAAAAATATGTATTTAAGTTTTTCTCTATATGGAGTAAAGGAAAAAAACTCAGACAAGAGGGAGATAGCAAACAGGAGAGTTGAAAACTCTTGAAATTATCATGGTTCACTTCATCTCTGCACAGTGCTTCTGACACCAGCTTTGGGGAGCAAAGTCCAAGCCCTGTGAACTCAGCCTAAGATAAAACTCCCTACTCGGTGATCCCTAAGCATCCAAATGATAATAAACACACTGAAGAATCTTGCTGGAAAGAGTCAGAAGAAAGATGTTTTCAAGAACTGACCTGCTTTCCCTTCCATCCAGTTCTGGGTCTAGCACAGGAGGGCTGAGTGACCCTGCTTGCCTCCCTCTCCAGTGTTAAACAAAAGCCAGACAAGCAACTGCTCTTCTTTCCCTTCCCACAGCTCCATGTAAGCCCAATCTCTGGCCAACAGTCCATAACCACTCTGCCTTTCCCACTGGTGTGTGTTACCTCAAAGCCTCACACTTGAGAGACCAAGGGATGAAGCACTGCATGATCTAGCCCTGCTTTTATAAAAGTATCCTGATACTAATTTCTTGTCTTTTCCTTTCTTGTTCATGCAAACAGGGATCAATGGATGTTCTTCCTACAATGCACTTTCCTGGTAGTTTACTGGTTCAGAAACAAGCTCCAGTTCCATCCATCAGCAGTTTTATATCTTCTATACTGAATTGCTTAAGATTTCTAACGTAGTTTGATCCAAAACTCGGTAAAGCTGGTAGAAATCAGCTTCAGAGCACTTTGGATTTCATCTCATTAAAATTAATTTCCTGGTATCTTTGCTTTGATTTATCAGCCTTGGGAAAAGTCACAAATACACCTACACACAATTTAGAAAGAAACTTCAAGAAAGTATCCACATCCTCCCTGAAGACACTCAGAGGAGCACTTATATCTGAATAGGAATTCACAGTATATTCTGAATGGAATTTTCCAGCGTAAGACTTGAGCTCTGGAGACCTCTGGAGAGGCTTAATAACCTAACAGGGGACTTTGAACCATGTAAAGGGACAAATATTCTGCAGAGCAGTACAGTTAGACATGCTATAAGTTTCCTCTGTAGTCCAGCTCTGCCCAACCAAGATATCAAAAAAAGGTAAGAAACACCAGCAGATCCTGCTTCCCAACACAGAGAAATGAGAGGCTCAGCACAAGAAATTCACCACAGCCATATTCATGAAACAATCACCTACCACTACATCCTTCACCCACCAGCACAGTTGATTCCAGTTGAGCTTGGGCAGATGGAAAAACAGGAACACACGACTTCACATTGACACACATCAACAAAACCCCCAAACCAGCACCCAGACATCCAAACTGAGGCCTTACACAAGATGACAGTTCTTTCCCTAGTCAAAGTTACCTTTAACAGACAGGTAGCATAAATAAAAGACATAATTACAATTGAAAGAAACAATGTTGATCCAAAAAAATGTTATGGCACTTCAGGATTGTTGCTGTGCCAGTGTCATCTGTCTGGTCTGACCGTGTCCACTGCACCACACTTGTGTGAACCCTTTGAGATTCCTGAGTACTTTCTTGAAATTTGGACAAAGCAGACAGAATGTGACAATGCAATAAATAACATTTTCCCCAACATCATAGGGGAAAAAGTCAGTATCAGGGAAGGTCAAAGTCTAAACCTTGGTAATCTGGATCTGCCCAATTATGTCATCATGAGAACCAGATGCTTCCCTCTTGCACCATTCCCCATCATGGGATTTTATGCTCTGATTCTCTTCCTCTTGTACTTTAATTTAGGATTGGTTGAGGATTCAGCTGAAGTCTCTGGAAAACACCAAACCTTGCAATCTGCAGTGTTGTAAGCTGTGAGGTGGTGATATTTAACCAGATAAACATCTTGAAGCCGTGGCAAAGCCAAACTTCAGGTAAAAGTGATGCCTTCCTGGGCGGGCTGATTTTAGACGACCAAAACAAAAACACGTCTGGGAATATAAAATACCCACTCTGAAACCACAGCAACCTGCCTGTGCTGCTGTGTTCTTGCCATGTGCCCCATGGTACAGTACAGTTATAAACTTGCCAGTGGTTTCTCTTCCCTCATTTGACAGCGACCTCATCAAGTGTGAATCATGAAACTGCACCAACTGCAACAATGCTGTCCTCCCACTGACTTCTCGGAACATAAACAATAATAACGTAAATACGACTTACCAAAGACTTAAGTAAAGCACTTAAAGGAAATCTATATTTTCATATAAACCACGGATGTTTAGTGATGTGGCATGATATTTCTGCTTAGCTCCGAATAGCTGGAAATTATCTCACTACTCAAAAGTATATTCCTTGGATGCTGAGAATTAAAGCCAAAATGGATTTTTTATTTATTACGTATTTTTGTGTTTTTCATGTCAAGCAGCACAGGCACGAACATTACAGGCTGGTGAATGGTTCAGTTTTGATCAGTTTATAAAAGACAAAATACTAACAAGTCTCTTTGTGTAAAATGTGAAGTTCATTTCAAACAGCTTGAAGCTGGAAAAAAGATAATCTAAAATAGATCTTATTTGCAGTTTATTGACCTCTCCTGAGTATTCATTTGGCTGTTGTTGGATCCTAACCTTAACTTATACTGAATATCCTCAGATGGAACTGACTTGCAAGTCACGCAATCCTCATATTTCCATCAGCTGATTGGTAACCACAAATATTTGTAGTTTGTGTTATCTGAGCAATAATGAAAATCCAACATGGAAAAAATCAGACATGAAAATCAATGTTGAAACCACCTTAAAACCTTTAAGATGAGAAAAGACAGAGTCAAGCCTGGAACACTGTCCTTAAAGTACCCCAATTTTACTAGCTCAATCCAAGGATCTTCCAGGGGCAGCTTCTCTCAGTGCAGAACAGGACATGGTCAGATCTGCTCACACAGCACCACTGCTGCTGATTTATCTCCTATAGCCCCTCTCCACCTGGGCTTTTTCCAGGCTAATTCCCATGCTCTCAGCCCCCTCCAAGCAAGCTCAGCCCCATCTCTGATGAACACAAAGAGTCCTAACCCTGGTGTTTTAGTGAGCAATGCAAATACTGCTTTGACCATCAAAACTTTCAGTATCAGACTGAGACCTCAGCATCTGAACCCTCTGCACTGAATAAAGGGATTACCTAAGAGAAGTTTGGAGCCCTTATGTTATGTTAGAGCAGATTTTGAACAGGATTTTTGTCCTAACTGATAAAAAAAGTGAACAGCACCACTGTTAAAGAGGTGATGTACCTCTGTGTCACTGAATGGGGCAACCACTGACACACAGATGCCAGAGACACAGCTCACTTCTGAAGCAAAGTCTCAGGAAAAAGCAGCACGTGCTCTTTTTGAAGCACTGGGTAAGTTTTCAGGAAAGAAACCAAGGAAATCCAGTCTAGTCAGAGAGCATGCTAGGACAAATGGAACCACTTGCTGTCTTTATCAAAAACTGCAATCAAGAAGTGAACAGAACCAGGATTCTCACCAGCAATTACTGAGGTAAGGGAGATAAAAGTAAATCAGTTTGGGAAACCTATGGTTCCTTCCCACCCAACACTCCCAAAAATTTGCAAGAGCAAAAATGGACTTTACTAGGATCAGGAATAGCAATGAAAATGACAGCCAGTATATGATTAAATACATCTGCCATATCAGACACAGTGTTGAAATAAAAAACAAGGCTGAATTGTGACAACCTGAGGATCTAAGGTGCTTTCACACAGGTACTGTCACTGGTGTTTGCAACAGTTCATGCTGATATTCCACATAAAACTTCCACCTGTTTATTCCATCCTCTTTAATTAAATTGTTTAACAGTTTTTGGAATCTATGGGTTTAATCTAAGGAGAATCTAATTTAAAGACCACAGGGCTGATAAATGAACAGCTGTAAAGAAATCATAAGGAAAACTAAACCTGTCAACAGGTCAGAATCCTGCAAATAAAAGTTCTCTGGTGTGAGGAATGCATTTGCTGTACTTCTTGCATCAATTCCACATCATCTGAGTCCTCACGTGGGAGTCCCCAGCTCTGAGGCCATGACTTCTGCCAGCACATTTAAGTGCTGCATTATTTACCTAAAAAGGCAAACCCGGGCAGAAAGACCCAGTAGCTCTTTTGTGTGGGATCTACTCTGCCATGACCTGGGGTGAGCCGGGTGCTATTTTCCCTCTGTCAGTGAGACACAATGATGCTTCACCTCCCTGACAAGCGCTTTGAGATCCAGAAACAAAGGACTCTGGATACTGAAATCCTGGGTACACTCTGCTTGGCACGTTCCCTGAGCTTTTTGGCAAAGAAAGGTGCCAAAAACATATAGATAAATAAACGCCATGCCACAGAGGAGTCATTATTTTGAATATTCCCTGATCATTTGTTACTGTACCTGGTAATTGAATGTAAGACAGGCTTTTCTTTCTGCTCTCACTGTCTTTCCTTCCTTATTTTGCCCATCTACAGCATATTGGAGCCACTTGATACCGACTAAAAGTTGGTATCTTGGTCCACAGAACAACAGGGACAGCACATTTTACTCCACTCTTTTCTCAGGTCTGCTTCTATTTTTGTGTTTATTTATTTGAGCCACTAAATTATCTAATTAGTGGCATATATAGTTGAAACATGAGCTGCTGTGAATATTTACTGCACACTTGTTCAGGCATTTATCTAAATAGGTGGCATGCCAGGTCTATGTAATAAGGAATAATGATTCCTTAGAAGAGTTACAGGAAATTATGGAAGACAAAAAAAAAAAAAAAAGGAAAAGTTTTGCATAGTGGATTGTAGCATCTAACAGCATATATCAATTCTTCCAGAGATAGAGCAATTGCATAGTAATGACAAAAATTTTATTGTAACAAATAAATCAATACTTGCCCTACTGCAGTCTCAGATGTTACTTTTATGGATCTTCCCATGTCCATTACATAAAAATGCTCCTGATAGAGTGCATTAAATGACAACTGCTGGGGGGGTGAAGAATACAGTGCCATGTCTTTGCACACTGTGCTCTACCTGCTATTAATCACTATCTCATTGCATGGGGATCCATTTATATCACTGCAACAACAGTGCTGAGTGGCTTACAGTGATGGACTGTGCTGCACAGGGAATGTTTGTTTTTGCGGCAGAGCTGTCACCGTGCGCCCAGCAAAATGAAAATTCAAGATATCCCCAATTAGAAGCACTTTCAGGAGGGGAAAAAGGTCAGCAAAAAAACACACCGTGGGGCAAAGAAAGGAAATTCACGTCCCACAGTCTCAGTCCTCGTATCAACATGCCAGAACAAATTTTCTCAGGGCCCCATGCAATGCAGACAATCTCCCCCACACCACGAGTGCTACACCTGCCCCCTTTTGTACCCAGTTCTTCAATGTAACAGTAAAGCAATTTTTCATGATATATTAAGTGATTATGGCAGTGTGTTTCTGGATACCTGGTGGCTTAAACAGAAGTCAGACACACTAGATACAAATGAAATCTGTTATGTGTAAGATGACATCATAGTCATTTGGTCTAGCAGCCTTTGAGTGGAACTCTTCTCTGTCTTCTAAGTACTAAAAAAAATTGACAGCCAAACAGTTCTGGTAATTAAAGAAGAAACAGGAAGCCCAGAGGAGATTTTATGCATCCTCTTGGACCAGCATATCTGGTAGAAGGAGGATGCCTATCCCTTACATCTATTCCTTTATTTCAGTCTTTCACCCTGCAGCAAACATGCCAGCAGGGACGAGTGCCAAGGAATAATAGGAAGTGCCTTTGAAGTCCAAGGGAATACCACGCGTGGGCAGAGTACACCACCGAGACTATCTGAAGAATTACACCTGTCAAACATGTTACCTTGTTTTACCTCACTTGTTAGCAAACACCTAACAAGTTTCCCAACAGAATAGATACGGCAATCTCTTTCTTTCCAAAAACATTTAAGCCAACAAATATTCATAACATTAGAATAAATTCCGAATAGCACTGCCTTCAAGAGCTACTTGCAAGGATTAAATGCATCCTCTCATTGTTTTATCCCTCTCTTGAACTTTTTTCCCCTCCCTCTCTTCTTCATCCTTTACCCATTAGGCAGAGTGTTACATCAGACATTTCAGGTCTGTGTCATGTCATCATCTTTTTTACTCTCACCAGAATTTGGGCATTATAACACAAAATAATACACAGCATTCTCTTTTGGGGACTGCTTCTCAGAAATCTAAGTAAAAAACCTCAGCATTAATTAAAGTCCTTCCTTGCCCAGATACAATCCCCTGAAACACTGGGAGACACTTTTTATCTACAACTGAAAATAAGATCTCAAATGTTACCAACAGGACACAGATGGAAAAAACATGCAACTTATGGAATTCTCTCCTTACTTCCCTGGTTTCTTCATTGTAAAGTGAAATGATTATTTTGTTGTTGGGCTTTCAAGGATTTGGGATAGGTTGTTTTGGTAAAATAATTTACTTTTCTATGTGTTAGGTCCAAACAGTTGCTGAGCACTTTAAAGGAACACTGTTGAGCAATTTCCTTGTCCTTTCCAACCCAGTACTCTCCATCCAAGTTCCCATTTCTCAGTCTACAGGTGTCACCTCAATGGCATTCTGCTCGTTCTACATGGCCAGTTTATCTCTGGTGTGTTATCCACACCCTGTGGGGAAAAAACCCAAAGCAACACTTTTGCACTGCACTTCAGTGCTTCATATGGATACAGAAGTTTCCTCCTGAACCAGGATTAATTTATTCACCAGTATGCTAATTTCATTTGCCTGTGGCTATTAGTGAATAACCTGAAGCCTGAGTTTGGCATGGTTGTTAGGAGTGCCTGCAGTGATAAATGACCAAGTGGGTATATCTACACGGATTCTTTTTCTTCTGCATTTTAATTCATTAACCAAATGAGGTCTTAAAACCCTTTACCTATTTCCTACCCTTCTGATAGATTAGTATGCATTTCATATTCATCCATCTGATAAAGGCAAAAAAAAAGCAAGACTGTCCTCTGTGGTGTTACAGGCAGGATTCTCTCCACCCTTCTCATTACTCAGCTAAACTCAATTTTGTTCCTTTCGTTATTTTCTGTTCGTACAGTGATTTGCAAGTGAATAACACCACTCTATGAAGAGGCTGGATCAGATGCAGAGTAATTGTGCCAGGTTGGAATGAATGGAGCTGCACATCTCACCCTCACTGCCTCCCCAGTCACTGCTTGGCAGAGAGGTTATTTTCTCACCACCATTTGGGAGCACACACCTACAGAACACTTGAACTACTCTGCTCACCTAAGGGATGGGTCAGTGAACACTTTCCACCAGCACATGCCCCCTTTGGAAGAGACAACCCTTCACTCAAGGTTTTCTCTCTTCACTCCCATGGGCATTAACACTCGATGGCTGCAGGCTGAGGGACAGATTCAGCTGCAGGTTCATCTTTTACTGTGACTACTGGGCCAATAGATCAGTGAGTTGCTAGTGCTGGCCTGGCAGGGGTGGCAGGAGCAGGCAGCCAGGCATAAAAAGAGGAGCAGGAGGGAAACAAAGCATCCCACTGGACAGTCGTGTTGTCTGAATATGATGGTGACGCAGCAGTTAGTTGGGCAAAGACAGGCCTGTCTAGAGGTCACCAGAAAGGAGGGTAAAGTCCACCTGTTTCTGGCTTACTTACAACTTTACTTTTGATGCACAGTTGTCTTTTCAGCCATTTGTTTTGAGGCTTTGTGTTTTTTTTTCAGTTTGATTTTAAATTTTCCTTGCAGGCATCTGGCTTGCTCTAATAAGGCTTTTTTAAAAATGTTTGCCTTGCCTGCAAAAAGCACATTGACTTAAAGTAAGGAGAGCAGGGTAGCCCATAAGGCAAGGGTCATAGCTCCAGGGAGAGCTGCAGCCCATCCTCCTGTGGTTTTGGGACACAAGCTCCAGGTAGATTTTGTGACAATTCCCTGTCTCCTCCACATCCAGTTTCAACAGTTCTTCAGTTCAGCAGACTTTACTGGTTTCACTAATTTATCAGTGCCTATCTTTTGTAAATCTAGCACTTTATTTAGAGAGACTTGCCCTTACTTATCTTTCCTTTTAAATTCAAGTAAACCACCTTTCTGATCATTCAGTTCAAGTCTTTTTTTTTCCCCCTCAAATAAGTAGCTCCTTCAGAACATCCTCAACTATTTCTTGACAGCAAGACTGAAAAGTGTCACATGCTATTGAGTCAGTAAATATTTGGTCATTCCTTCCAGAAATAGCATTATTTTCAGCTTACATGCAGGAAGACGCTCAGTGCTACAAAACTGTATTCACCTCTCCCTTTGGGGATGGTGCTGGTGGTGAGAGAAATTATACAGGATTCCACACCTCAAAGTTGCACATCACTGGCTGTTCTGTTTGGTGACTGAGCTTTTCTGTTCCCTGTCTGCACTTCTGAATCTTACCTAGAGCTCCAGCCTTCACCTGGCTTTTAATGATCTCACTTTTGAAAAGGTGAATTTAAAACCCATCAATTGCTCTCCTGCTATACCATCTGGTCCCAGTCAATTTTATGCTATTAAAAAGCCCAGCTTTTTGACTCAGTAATTTTAAGTATTTTTAGTTTGCAGTTGTTGCTATTCTACAGCTGGGATCACAATGTTTTGAAGTAAATCAGATGAGAATTATACCGTGCAGAAAGTAGCAGCAGATATTCAATGCACCTATATTAGGTTAATGTATTCTTTTTATGGATTTATTTTTCTTAGTTCAAGACATGCAGAAAAGAATAGGGAAAATAATAAAATCCTTCAAACAAGTGATTTACTCTAAATCAGGGATGTGTTTACCTGCCCTACTTAGATGGGAAAAAAACAAGTTAGCTAAATGTTACTAGATATGAATATTTTTGTCCTTTATTTCCATAAAGATTAGCTGCATATGGCCCCTTGAGTAAACAATGTGTATTGGCTCATAAGCTCTGCTGGGAAAAAAAGCAACATTAAAGATGGATCTCTGCTCTAAGTTCCACTGCAATCACACAACAATCAAGAGACTAAAAGAAACAAAAATGTTTATTGATTACTTTCCCCACAATTTTGTATAAAGAATATTGAAGACCAGCAGAGTGTACTAATGTCTTAACTTCTTTCACTTAGTTATGAGGATAGAAGCAAAAAGCAACAGGGAAGCTATTTCTTTAAAGGGAATTCAGATTAGGGAGAACTACATAATCTTCATTTCTTCCAAATTAGGAATTGTTTAAAGCAGAATACATGACTATCCTTCAAAATCCAGACTAAAAACCAGTTCCATTGACTCTGCAGTGTAATAACACAGAGTAATGTTGTGTCTCCATGGTTAACAGACTGTCTATTAACAGTGCTGTTAACACAGATGCCCCCAAAGTGGCCACCCTTCCAGCACCAGGATTTACATTCCACCACCTCTTGCAGCTCCTCTCCTCTGCTCCTCCCTGCTGGTTCAAGTTACTTCACCCTATCTCTGAAAAATTTTCATACAGCTACAATATATGGACAGTTGGTGGACTCATGTCAAAGATGTTACAGTTCAAGGCAACCAAGCACTGCAGACAAGTCTTATGAGAGGGCTGGAAACCTTCACAGGCCATCCAGTGTCTGAGATCTCTTTTCAGCTTCACCTGACCCATGCTCAGTAGAAGAGAATTTTAAGTAAAATCATCATAGGTGGTCACCTCATTCTACTGCACAGACCTTCAAACACAAAACCATTTCCCAAGTGCATATCTGCCTAATTTTAAGTGTTTAACTTGACTGTCTGGTTACAGCTCATGTTCTCTACCCAGAAAACACAGAAGCACCTCTGGCATACGGAAAGTCAAGCACAGTGTACACCTCTAAATTAAACACCTGGTCTCCTTGAAATGTCAATATTTCAAGAACATGCTCTGATATTTTAACCTTTACTTTAATGTCATTATATTAGGAGCACCAGGATTTTTGTGGTTGCACAGCAGTGGTACTTCAGCCTCCCACCTAGATATGACCCTAGTAACACTATTTCTCGATTCAGATTTCCTTGCTGACAGTCCTTAACCAAGCAGCCAGTGGGCACAGGATGACATAACACTTGCTTATATTTTTTCAGTCTGTCAGCATTGTTCAGGTAAGGTGATTCTGGTCCTACAGCCTGTTGGAAACCAGTCCATTAGTGAACTAATGTCACAGTACAAAACCAGCAATCCAATCACCAACCTTCTCTGGTGGAAACACACTGAAAGCTTCTGTACCTGCCACAGTTCCTCCCTAGCTGCAGCTCTTCACCAAGAATCAGTAAGAACCTTATTTTATAAATGTTTTGGTGTATAATAAGACCATCTTCAACATTCCGAAACCCCCACACCAATGCACTGCAGTATGAACATCTATTCTTCCTTTGATATTTTGGTTTCAGGTTAGAAAAGAAACATCCTGTACAATTGCATTCTGTTTGAGTTCACAGAACTTGAACATTTATCAGTTACTCTAGTGTTTAAGGCATTATTCATGTCAACAGCATTTACTTGCTTTTCATCCTTTCCCCAGAGGAACAGTAAACCAGATTTACCTTTACTTTCTGATCTTTATTCTTCATTGTCACTTTATACAGAAAAGCTCCTGCTTTGTTTCCCCTACTTCTACATAAGGGCTTTTTTTCCTTGAAATCTAACTTTCTCTGGTGCTGTTTTGTCCTCTGTTAATCATCTCTTCAGTTTAAGCTTCACTAAGTTGGCTCTGCCACTATCTATCTTATTCTGTTTTGTATGACAAAGTGTCTCCACGCTTTTAAAATTAAAGCCAGTCTTCAGCAAGAGAACTAGTCCTGGGTATGAGGATCCCAAAACACCAGTACATGCCTGAAAATTGGGCCTGTTTAAATCCTGTTTGACCACCAGTGGCTTTCCTAATGACGGTTTTTTGTTAATTTGGTTCTTTTATTCTCACCCTCAATTCCATGATTAGATAGGGCTGCAGACATGGCTGCCTCAGGATATTAAGTTAGTCTGGGAAATCTGAGAAACATAAAGAGCATGTCTGGTCATTTAGAGTCTGTAACAAATGGAAATCTAAGAAGAGAAGGCATTAGGGACACCTGACATATGGCTAATGCCATCTTCAAGAAAAAAAGACATTTTAAATGGCAACTTACTTGTATAAATGTGTTTGATCAATAAATACTAGAGTATTCACCAAGATTACCTAATAACTGATGGAGCCTTGTTGCCAAACAGTTTCATCCTCCACGTACTGGAAAAGCACAGTTCACAGAATTTTACTGTAAACTAGAGCTATGCTACTTCCCTAACCCCAACAGAAACTAAGGAGTATTAATTTTATTAGCAATGAGTTAAATTAATGTGGATAGTTGAGTACTATAAGCAGAGATGTTATAATGGGGAAGGGGGATTGACATATGGACAAGTACAATCCTAACTCTTAAAAGAATCAGAGTAAAAATAGGCTTTCCTATTATCCATAGCCATTCCTGATGGCTCTTAAAAATAAATAAGCTAAAAAGTATCATCTGTCTTTTTATTTTATTAAGAATTGGTCATCACTGTTCCATCTGCTCCATCACTTAATTCCAGAACATCTGAATGTAATATTAAATTAACCTAGCGTGGGATACTTATTCCTGTTTCTGTTTAAACAGCAGTATATTTCAGTTTTGGCTTGATCCAATGTAAGCTTTATGGGAACAAGTATATTACTGAATAGAGTTTCTAAGTTTCCTATAAATTCTCTATAAATTGAATGCGTGAATACTCTCCACAGCAAGGGACTCTCCTGATATTTGGAGTCTCATGGCAAAGCTGAATAAATGTCTGGTTAGCAGCACAGCACAAGGCCATATGTCTTCCCACGTGGGTCATGGAGCCAAAACTGACCTTTTGCCTCGGTGCACAATCATTTTCTGAGCAACAACTGGAAGAGGCTCATCACAGTGAGCAGAGGCCAGAACCCCACTGCTCAAAACCACGGTAGCTGTGAGTCAACAACTGTCACCATGTCAATGAGATGTTACCATGAGGCTGAGAAATAAACAAAAACTAAACATAGATTCCACCATCTGAAGTTCATCTGACAACTGCACAAGGTCAGCAGCTCAACTGAAGTTGTACTGAGCAGTCATTTCATTAATATTACAGAAGGAAATAAGAGAATCACACTTCAGGCACCAACATTTTGGTCTTTGGTTTCAGAAGCACAAGTTCACCACAATCAC
Source organism: Corapipo altera (assembly GCF_003945725.1). Taxonomy (NCBI): domain Eukaryota; kingdom Metazoa; phylum Chordata; class Aves; order Passeriformes; family Pipridae; genus Corapipo; species Corapipo altera. Next base: position 8,724,536 of record NW_020884894.1, on the reverse strand, counting down.
AGCAATTATCAACCAGATTGTAGCTATTGCAGCTAAAAGATAAAAGATTCTTTAGGTCAGAGAAATGGGTCATTTTCAGTTAGAGATCACTTGAATTTATTTTTATCTGGGTTTGTCTCTAATATCCAAAGACATTTTTTAATTATATAGCAATATAGCAACATCTTTTGACCCAAAACACTGTTATAGTACAGACATAAATAAAAACTTAATGGAAAACTTTGAGCAAGGTTTAGTCTTCAAATATAACTATGCTAATCTAAACAGAAGATGTGCCAATGTCTGGGAAGGATTCTATCGTGTCATATTTTGCTCAGGGATGTGCATCTTCCCATTCTTATTTACTTCACTAGGCACTGACTGGCCTTAATCTGAGGCAGAAAACAATCCTTGCATATGATTTCCCCCCTACCCAGGCAGTCTCCTTTCAAGAACGCTAGAAAAAAGCAGGTCATGTGTCCATTTATATCAGATCAGATAATTAACAAGGCAAATTATTTGTGTTTACAGGAAAGGACTCGCTGAATAAATACAGGAGTCACTGTTTTACATCTAAGTGCAAATATATCCAGAAAAGTGTACAATGTCCTTTAAAGAGAATGCCTCTGAGAAGTTTGAATTCTGTTACCCATCACAAGATGACATACAAGGCCAGAGAGATTTAAAAGAAGCCCTAGGATCTAACTGGTATTATTTTATATGCACAGTTTATTGCAAAAGAGTGAAATGCAGTTACCACCTCCTCTCCCTTCACTCAAAAATTCATCTTAACTAGTGTTAGGAAAGATAAAGGAAAAGCAGAAAGAGTATTTAAAGAAATGTTAATACTTATGGTCTTGGATGCATAACAGAGTGAGGCCATACATTAAGGGTGACTTGCCAGGAATTGCAAAATTGCACTGAGCAGTAAATAGCTTTGCAGAATCTGAAACAACAGTAAAACCATTTTCCTGTGCTTCCTAGGCACTGGTTTCAGCCAACACTATGCCACACACACAAGTTTTCCTGCAGTTCACATGCTGTCAACAAAATAAATGGAGAGTGATTGGATAGTGCCTTTTTCCCAGCTGGACTATGCCAGGACAGCACTGACCAAAACATTTCATAACAGACAACTAAGAGAAGAGGAGAGGGGAGAAATGGAAAATCATGTGCAACTAAACAAAATCTGGGTGGCTATTCTTGACAAACTGTGTGAAAAAAAAAAAAAACCAGATAAACAGGAACTGCAAAAAGGACACAGATACTACTGGAGAAAGAAAAAGGACAGGCCAGTGTAAGCAGGACATGTCCAAGGCATCTCAAGAGGGATTAGTTGGCTCTGAAGCCTCAGGCTGGACTACCTGACCCTTGGTGGTTCCACTCCCCAGATTTATCTTTCCAATTTGCACGGTGTAAAGCATTTTTGAAAACATATGGTAAATGGAGACGTTCTTGAACACATTCCATATAATAAATGTTTTATGTTGCATAATAAATAACCAGATTCAATTAAGCTCAGCATAGGGGCCATATTTTGTGAGCATTGTTGGGAATTTTAACATCCAACACGCTTTTAGGTAAAACATTTTGTTAGAAGCTTTACAGCAGAATGTGAAGTTAGATAGCCTGAAGTCTTCTTTCAGACACAAGAAAGAATCTGGATCTAATTATCCTAGTAATCCTGAGAATGGGATTTTGACCTCTCATTGGTGCAATCCAGGAATGACTCCTTTGAATCTTTCTCTTTACAGCTGTGGAAATTAGACACTAGACCACAATTGGTTTGTATTAGATTTTAGTATGGTGTAACATAGGTGGTTAAATCCTAGCTGCAATGCTCCATTTGTGATTTTATATTAAACTCATTCAGACTGCCAGTATCTTGGAACAAAGTCTGGGGTTCATGCAATTGAACTTCTGCCTTCTCAGAAGGAAACAAACTACAAGGATCCTGGAAATTTGGCACAGAATAGGAAAAACTTTTCTTCTCAGCTTGGGCAGGTTTTTGTGTGTAGCATATCCCTACTCCATTCTCAAGGTTTGAAATTTTGATAGGTTCAAGCTAGTGGGGTGGGGGTGTGTTTGTGGGTTTTGGGTGAGGTTTTTTGCTACTAGAAGAAAAACGTGTGGGATGGGAGAAAGGAAATTAACCTTTCATCTGTTCGGAGCAAAATTTCAGTAAGTATCCTACTAATTTGATCTGTGTAAGGGTTCAGTACAAGAAGCATGCTAATTTAACAGAAAGATTCAGAACATTTTCAGACCACTTCACTGTCCTGGTGGACTGAGATTTAATTCACTGAGCATGTGGACTTATTAAAAACATGACTAGATCAAGCTCCTTCTTACTGATTAATTAAGGAACTCTTGTATGTACACAGTCACTAACAAAAATCACCCCAACAAGAGGGAGTAACCATCCAAGGTCAGAAGGATCACTATGAATATTGATTTAGGATGACTAAGGCCTAAAAACATGGGAATACAACTTTTTTAAAGGTATCCAAGCTTGAGTTAAAAATGCAACAGAGACTCCATCACAAGCCTATTTTGCTGCAGAATAAGTCTGTTTGAATAGAAGTGCTCTGTGTCATAATTCATTTCCCTACTTTCCCCACTGGATTCTGCTCTGTTATGCCCTGCTGGAAGCAACATCTGGAGCTAGGAACAGTACAAAGATGAACCTTGCCTATAAAAATAGGCATTAAAAAGACTATCCTTAGAGATGGAACACTTATTTCCTGCCCTGAATCTCCTGTGACAACCAGTTATTATATTTTCTATACCAGCTGTGGTATTTCAGTTGTTGATATTGTGGTAACCATTGCTGGATGACAACATTTTAGTGGCAGATACTTAAGCTGTACAAAATAATCTGCCTGCCAAACAGGCAATGACTTGGTTTTCAGTCTTTCATCTCTCTAACATATGCCCAATCTACACATTAACTAGAAACATTTTTCTAATTCTTCACCATTTTAATAAATCAGGCCAAAAGTTTGAAAGGGGAAAAAAAAAAAAGAGTCAGAGTTTCTGGATCCTTTTAATTTTCCATCTGAGACAGTGGAGTGTCTCCAGGTTTGGTGGAGCAGACTGTGGTCCTGTAAGATGCATCTCCTGTGGTTCACCCAAGATGCTATTTGGGAAAATCTGGAATCTTGCAAATGCTATACTATTACTTTAAAATAACTTGGTAGTTTGGTTTCTCATGATGCATTCAGGACAAGTCTGGAAACTACAGCGATCAATTGTGGCCAAGTTTTGGATGATAGTAGAGATTTCAGCACTGGAAATTTGTCCAAGATACCCTATAGGCAGGGACTGAGAATGAAACTTGTATTTCCACTCTGATACTCTATCACTGCTACTGCCATTTCATGCTTTCATTCTACCACCATAACACTTATTTGGCTCATTTAATGTTCTATCTGTATCATAAGGTTCCCAGGTCTGGAATAACTTTCTTTGAAATTTCTCTATATAGCACATGCACAGGGAGATGAAAATATCTGGTAGAATCATTAAGTAGATAGTACAAAAAAAAAAAAAAAGTCTTTTACACAAAAATAAAAAGCAGCTTAAAAGCAGCTTTTAAAATCTTTTGCACTTAGGAGTTGCAGCCTAGGTTCTCAAAGCACAAAAAAAAATAATATTAAAGGAAACAAAACCTCTTCTCCATACAAACAACACCTCAAGGACTTTTCTGCTTCAAATCAGAATGGTTTCAGCCCCTCCAGGCAGGAGTTTCTCAGACTGTTCCTCAGTAACAAATCCCCTCCTCAGCCATAAGACCACCAGCCAGGGGCAGCTCTTGAGTATAGGACAGGCTTCAGACCCAGAAACCCTCCAAAAAAAATTACTGTTCTTAGAACATTAATGAAATGAGGCTTCAACCAATTTAAACCAAGTGCAGCATCTTCACCAACATACCAGGCTTCCATTCCAGTGATCTTCACCCCAAATTGCTGGTTTTGATGTGTTAAATTTGCTTTATGAATAAAACCACTTACTGGTGTAGATGGAAGGTATAGTGTGCTCTAGAGTTTACTCTGTTTATGTAGACTACTGTGTATAACAAAATATTAAAGGGCCTGGGTACCTTGTAGCATTCCCATTTGACTCAGAGAAATAAAAAGCAGCATCAAACAAGGAAAATACCAGGTTACATTATGTTTCATGTTGCCACATATCTTATATATTTCATAAAAACCCATAATAACAGGAAAAAAGCAGGAATAGAAAAACATTACCAGCTTTTATGATAACCTGTACCATGAGTATTAACAGACCTGCTGAGTTTTTTTCAGCCTTATTCTCCCATGTAAATATAGTCTGAAGCAAATAACAGACAACTGATGTTGCATTACAGAAAAATCACACATCAGCTTTATTATAATATTTTAAAATAATGTTACAACCTCTCAACCATCATACGCTATCAGTATTGCACTAGATTAGTTTTCTGAATTTTTTTTCATCTTTGAAAATCTGGACAGAAGATTAGTTTAGGTCATACCATCAACACAATGAGTTTCGTGATTTCTCAGGCTAAATTAAGGACATATATCTTTATCACAGGAGCCCAATTTTACCTTTGTTACAGAAGCTGAGTGCTTTGCACTTACACATGTATTTGAATTTAGCTTTGGTTGCATTTTTACAGCACTAGTTTGTGTAGTAGTGATAACATGGCTTAAGTTATGTGTTATGCATGTATAGGGGGGCTTGTATGCAGGATAAAAATTTACAAGCTAGATTGTAAAGCTGTATCCTGTAAGTTCACAGTTATTTTGGCATATGAACATTTTTGCTGGACATGCTGCATACAAAGTGACATGGTCAGTAGCAAATCTCTGATAGTAATTTCACATACCTCAAAATACTTCTCCAGCAGAACTCCCTGGTTGTCGTGCTGGCTGACAGCAATCCTGGAGAGGGACAAGTCTCAAAAACAGAAACACTAGGAAAAAAAAAAGAAATAAAAAAATAAAGAGCTGAATTCTAGATCGGTTTCCACATGGGATGAAGGTGACTTTCAGTTTTACAAGGAAAAGGAGCCTCACATAAGATTTAAAGACAGTTTGGCAGGGATTGGTTTCACAGAGAAAAGAATTGCTACATGAACATCCATTAATTAATTACAGTTGAAGGTACAGCACAGGATGCACACTCATCAAAAACACATTAGCATGAGACCTGGAGCAGGACAAAATCCCCTTCCTGGTTCTGGAATTGGAAGGATTGACAACTAAACTAAAAAAAAAACAACAAAACCCTAGTTGAGGTGTACACAAAAGCCGTTGAAATAAGCTGGTACCAATTCAAACAACTAGAGAGACTTCACCTCATTGCGTTTGCACATCTATACATATACTATATATCCTTGTAATTCTCTTAGCTCTTTCAAAAAATCCCCCATGCAATGGTTTATGATAACATAAACTGTACTGATTTATTTTGCAAGCCCATGCAACATACTGACAGGTTTCAAAGCCAAAGGCTGAAGCTCAGCCCCAGACATTATATAAAACAAAGCCACAAGATCTCCAAGCCTCAAACTGGCATATTTCACCAGAAAGGTGATGATTTAAACCCACTAAATTTCACACAGAGTAAATGAACTGCTGAAACTTGGTCTTTAACCAATGCTTGGAGCAGACATCAAATTGCAGGGTCTGAGATGAGAAAGGTTCATCCAGAGGACACTGCAACAGGTCTGAGCCCAAATAGGTATAAACAACCAAAGTGAGCTGTACAGCTGCCTCATTATTACACTCAGATGGCCAGAAACATTTTATGTCTTGATGATGCTGTGTACAAGGGGTGGGAAAACCAGGTCTCTGTTATGTAAAGATTTTAAAATATGAACACGTCTTTAAAAACTTTGAAGGGGAAAAAAAAAAAGAAAAATCAAATTAAGATCCTGCTGATAGTCAGTTTATGTTAATTCATATGTTTCACTTGAGTCAGAATCAGCAAGGTTTATTTTTGTAACAGCTGGAGCCTTTAAGACATTTTATATCTCTTTTGCTCAGTGACACCACATGAGAGCCACGTGCAATGAACTCAGTGTGTGGAGGCACCTGAAGGACTGAGAGGATGCTCCTGCAGCCTCACATGGTCAGAGTGCTGTGCTCTGGGAATCAAATGTTCCACCCCTGGCAAAAGCACTGCGGAGTCTGGAAGCACAGAGACACCACTTTACACCTTTTGCTTTCATGCAAAGTATTAAAAAAAAAACCCAAAAAACCCAAACACAGGGAAAAGCAGCTTCAAACCACATATCTTGGAACTCAAAGCTTTGTCCTCAAATCTCCAACAGCCTCAGGAGCCTGTTCTTGTGTCATTGGGAAATTCCCATCCATTTGCACAAAGGCCACCAGGGACCCAAAACCAACCGTGGCTCAATCCAAGTCCCACAAAGCCAGTCCCTGAATTGAAGGTCTTTGCATCAGACCTCAGGAAAACTATAATGGGTAATCACATTCAAGTATAAGGAGACAACATGAACTGAAAAGTAGATTAAACAACAACATTTCTAGATTGAATTTCAAGCAAGCATTAAAATATGTTTTACTAATGATCCAGACATATAAACTACACATTAGATAAGCCATAATATGTCCATAACTTATAGTTCTTGACAAATTCGTTCAACAACGGCAGTTAATGTTCTCCCAAATAAGGTTTAGGCCTGAAAAAACATTCTTAATGGCTAAACAGATTTTTTTGAAAACAGACCTTAAATTATGGGAGACACTATGTTTTTATAAAACAAAGTGGTTGCTGGATTTCAGAATTTTTTGAAAATACATTTTGTAACAGTCACTCAGAGATCTTCCTTTGCCACATGAAAGGTTATCACAGCTTGGTGAAACAATCTTTGCCTACCAAGTTACCAATATAAATTCCCATATAACCACATAAAATGTGGCTATCCTAGGGAATTTGTATGTAGAGAAGAAAATTAAGATTCCCCTTCCTTGGAAAGTAGCTGGAGTTTTACTACTCATTTTGGTGAGACATAAGGCCCGCACTCAAAGCAACATATTTAGTTGCCAAAACCTAGTTTTCAGCAAATCCAAGAACAAAATACAAATATCCCTGACAGAAAACTGTGATTCATAATCAGTGTTAGATTTCACTAGATTATCTATAAATTTCATTATGATTCTACATTTATTTGAGGTCGACTTTCACAAATTACTATTAAGCCATCACAATCTGATTCACTCCAAAAAATTGGTTTTACTACCATTGGATTATTTCTTAATATATATATTTTAGTTTTATTTCTCTTAATATCATTGCTTGCTTCTGCATTAGAGCTTCTTCTGCCCGCTTGCTGTGGAGGCAATAGGAGTCTCAAGACTTTTTTCCCAATAAGAATACATGACACATAAAAATAGTTTAATCAGGTCCTGGTTATTTTCAGGAAGTATCCAAAAAGTGATTAGAAGCTTAGCATGGTCTGGCAGATTACCCTGGTATTTTTATGTTTAAATCATGTTGGTGGATTTTCCCACATTAACAACCTAATACAAATTAATGAGGCACTCGAAACAACACTCTTCTTTTGCTTAATTGCATATAATCTTAGTTTAGTTCAGTATAATACTAACTGCAAACAATTAAATACAATGGTAAAGCAGTTCATCAAACTTAAGGAAGATCCATGCCAAGTGTTCAGACCTCTTTTCCCTGAGGTTAGAAGTTTAAGATCAGAATACTGAATCATATCCCTACTTGCAGCCCCATTATCTTTTCCTTCCTTAGTTCTTAGATGAAAATTGATGAAAAAGCCTAACCTCTAGATTTTTATCAAGCAGCAAGAACAGATCCATCACTTGGTATAAATCCACATTGTTTCCCTGAAGTCAATGGAGTTGTATTAATTTACTCGAGTCAAGGTCTGGGCCACTGCTTTTATCTATTCAAAGCTACAAGTACCAGATAACAATCACTCAGGGATTTTTTTTTTTCTGTTCCAAAACAGAATCAGCACATCAAATGCCTGTTTGATCTTGGAGAGATTTTACATGTTTTATTGGCATAATAATTTGATACTATTGAAAACACTGGTTGTATATAAGCTTTCATTTTTTTTCCACTCTAATTCACCTGTGCTACAGAAGTGCACAGTATGTATTATAGATCTATAAATAATTAAAATCTAAGAGGCTTGTTGGGAAAATTGTCTCAACTGATCATTAGCCATATCTCACCTGTCTAGACATATTTGCATAGCATTTATTCCCTTCTTTAAAAGGGGCTATAGATTATATGAATCACAGGTGCCAGATGAGGATGGAATAGCAGCTCCCTTCTCAAATCAGACACATAAGTCCCAACAAGAGCCACTAGCCTCAAATCATTTAAGTGCTTCCACAAGCTCCTCACAACCACTTGTCTCATCCCATCTGGAACACATTTCATTTCCACTTGACACAGGTACCCATCTTTCTCATCTACAAACAACATTGATTTCCACAAACATCTCTGGAGTTTAAGATTAGGAGGTTTGAAGGAAGGCTTTAGAAACGCAATGGTTAGCAAACACCAAGAGACTGTCAGAATACATCCACCAGCCTTTGCTTTTCAAGGATTCTCCTCCAGAGGAGCCATTTTATACAGACAAACTTAATGTTGTGAAGATACTGCCTTTAACAGTGGGCACAGAGAAACCAGGAGTAGCCCGAAAATGAACATACAAAGGACACAGAAAAATCATTCCTCTCTCAATGAGAATAACTCATTTTACTGGTTGTTTAAGAAATTTAAAAACATGCTTACAAATCCCAAAAGCAGGTCATCTACAGCAACAGCTCAGGGTCTTAACAATCAGGCAAAATAATTCTTGATATCATCCTCTTCCACCACAGAACTCATTCCCATCACAGTTACCAAAAGAGTCTACATCTCAGATTATCTGGTATATACCCTCTCTCTGCAGAAGCTAATTCACTGCAGCTGAAGCCACCACCATCCTCCCACATCCCACTCCCTGCCAACAGTTTTGGTGATAACTGACACCTGTGGTAGATCTGGAGTTCAAGGAGAACATTGACCTTTCCTGTGCTAGTGATTTACCCCTGGACTATACACATCTCATCACAGCCTTAAACACACACAACTATCCCACTGAAAGCAGCCTGTTCCTCATTAGCAATTTCACAGAGTCCGAAAATAATGATGTGACAACAAACTCAACAAAATTTGCTCTAGGGTACAACAAGAAATAGACAAGATTTCCATATTTTTGGAGGACAATTTACTGTACTTGAAAGAGATAAATTCTTTCTGTTTACATTAACCGCCTCACTATTTGGTCCAATTATTCTGACTACTTCAGCAATCATGTTATGCTTGTTCAAGAAGAAAGAAATAACAACAGCTTATCTTGTTGAGAGCAAAGAACAAACAGTAAAAAATCAGTGGATGCACTTAAGCACTACAGTTGTTGCTATTGTGCTAAAGAGATGATTCATGTTCTCATAGCAACTAGGGTGAAAGAAAAACGCTCTTCTTCTGAAAAGGATTCTGTTGTAGTGGTTAAAGAACTCTTGAATAATCAAGCCAAATGGAGAGGGGGGGAAAAAAACACTTCCCTATAAAATTATGTGCACTAAACTCAAGGACATGCTGATCTTTATATTATATCGATCGCCATACGTATCTCAGCTAATAATCTGCTGCTGTGGGATGGTATTAAGTGAAGACAAAAAAAGGACAGCATCAAATCTCAGAAAGCACTTTAAATAAGGTGAATCTTCCAGCCAACAGCTGTGGTAAAATGTTTATCGAGCCTTGCTACAGGAGGAATCCGGATCATATATTCAAACCCAAATGCTCTTCAGTCAAAACCGTTCACACAAATGATTAGTACCAGCTCTTTACAAACTGCCCCATACATGTTGCATTCACATGGCTAACTGGCCACAAACAGCAAGCACCAAATCTTTTCTGGCATTGCTGTCACACCACGCTCATGTGTCACTTCGCTCTCGCTGGATGCACATCACAGTCACAGCACATCGCAGGGAACTGGCAGCAGTGACAGGGAAGTTCGAGTGGACCATGGTCACGTTAAGCTGACTTCATGGTTTCAGCACACTGTGATCTTGTCCTCACCCATTGAGGTTTACACTGTTATCACAGTCAAAACAGATCAGGGTTTGCTAGCACATCACTGTCATGTTTTATTCATGCTGAATATGCTCTATTTTTTCCCCCATCCATTCATGGCACAACAGCTCTCACAAAGCGCTTGGGAAGTTGCTGCAGGCATGGAGGGCAAGCTTGTCCTTGACCTGTGTTTTAACGCTCTCCTTTGCAGCAAGCTTTAGTTTCAAATAATGGCCAGGTTGTGGAATTAGGAATCAATATTCAGGAGCACTGGCAAGAGAGAGGGAGTTTAATTTCCTGATACATGTCAGCATGACAGCAAGTTAGACCTAGACCAGGTAGCATCAGTTACCAGCACTACCTTCGGGGGCTGCTCCGAGGATGAACTTCCTGAGAAAGGATAAATGCATTTGCAATCTGCCTCATTTCCCCAGGTTTACTCTCTTTTCCTCTCTTGCTGTCTTCCTCTCCTTCATCATCCTCCTGTTCTTCATTCAATATTGTCCCTTCTGCATTTAAAAGAGCCTCAGCTGTGTGTGACCAGCACCACACAGGAATCCTTGCTGCTGGCGGGACCAGCTCAGCATAGCTGGCTGGAGGCTGTTTGGATGACAAAGAGCCACAGTGGCCAGAGGAAAATTTATTAAGTCTCTTGAACTGAGAGCTGGGCAAAGAATTACTGTAAAAATTTGTAGACTCCCACCCAAATGAGGGGATCCCAAAAATACACCTTTTAATCTTACCAAGGTATGTTCCATGTTATCCCTACGAGGGACTATTCAGCTGGTGGCCAACAGCTGACTGCAAGGTGGGCTGCAGCCTTTAATGTTTATTTCCTCTGCAAATTTGTGTTGCAATTCTGCAGCCACAGAGAGTTCTGTAAGCGACCTGTAATTAATAGTTTCATCCATGTAACACTCAGAGTATCTACCCTGTTAGTAACTACTAATTTGAAACTAAAGCCATATTGGTAAATTCTCTTAGAAGTTTTCCCAGCAAGTTTTGACAGCTTTAATACAGGGAAGTGAGGTGGCAGCAAGATATCTATCAAGATATCATTATACTGTTTCCTTAAGCTCATACAAAGCTTTTTAGGAACTTTTTAGAATGCCCTATGGTTTCACCATCCTCTCTCTGCATCAGTTGGGCTTTTGGCAGAGAAGCACAGCTGGGTATCAAAGGGCACCAGGAGATGCTGGATTGACCCAGACACCATTCCCACTGGAACAAAGACGCTGTGACTGCTGCAAAGTCCTGCTGGCAAAACACAACTGCAAGCTCAGCACCGAGCCCTAGAGCTTCTGGTGCGTGTGCTGCAGCCATCTCCTCTGGATGTAATCACTGCCCTGGCTGTTCACAATCATTTTTAAGACAATGACTCAAGCATGGGCCTTCTCCAGAGCTTTCAAGGTGCCCAAACATACATCTAAACCGACACACAAATTAAAGCACTGCCTAGTTACACAAATAGGTTTGAATTTCATTGAGGCTATTATGCTTTTTTTCCAAACATCTGCAAAATATGTAAATATCTAATAAAGAAATATTCCTCTCCTCCATTTTAGTGTCATGTTGCAACAACTAAAACAGCTTTCTGTGCACCAGGTATTCATACCCAGAAAAACTACCCTATAACGAGATTAATCTTTGCCCTACATTCACCAGCTTAGTCCCTGTTTTAGTTTCTTTGTGCTAGTTAATAACCCCACCAGTAAACTTTACTCTGAAATTACATGGAGGATACATTTGTTGCTGTGCGACCAGTGCAGAGGTGAGAGAATTCCTGACATGAACTTTTCTCCAGTCCTGCAGGTCTGGGAGCTCATAGCCATTTGGAGAGCTCAAAGCTCTTTTCCCCACACACAAGCACTTCAGAAATAGGCCAAAATGTCTTCTAGCTAATTTTGGTTTCCAGAAAAGTTAAGCTGCATGCATATGGCTCTATTATGATTAAATGATGCAGATCTAAGTACTCTGAGTTTACAGAAAGAAAATGGTTATGAAGTGACTGTTTTCACTAGCTCTCTTTGTGTGCTTAGAACATAATTAACTGGAGGACAGGCTTGCCCTGGCACAAGTCAAAAACTATTTAAACAGAGATCTTTCAAATTAAATGTTTGAGAGCCTGCTTGCGGGTTTTATGGATTTCGGGAGGGCAGATTCACATGGCAGAGTCTGCTGGGAAGTATGGGAACAACACAAGAAATGCCCGTTTCTTGCAGTACCTCTCTTGCTTGCCCATTCCTGAAGCATTACAGCAGATGATTCACGAGGCTGAGGGCGTCCTGCAGTGCAATTTACGGTGTCGGTGTCACTTCTCGACACAGTAAAGAGAAACTTTAAAACATCATGGTTGGGTCCAGAGGAAAACAATCATCTCCGCTAACAGCAAACTGGCTGGCTGGACTCTTTCAGCCTGCTTGTTCCTCCAAGAAGTCAGATGGACGACCCCATGTAGGTCACTGATGTGTTTCCAGCACACCTCAGCACCAGTGGCTGCCCCAAATCACCGTGGCCTGGTGACTGTGCATCTGCAACCCCACTAACACCCTCCTGTGAGAGACTGCCTTGATCTTGAAGGGTAATTTACCCTGCAAAAAAGTTTGCTACGGGAAACTAGAGGCATTTGGTTGTTGTATGACATGGAGCCCAGCTTGGAGAGAAGCTCCTTTATCTCAGCAAGATGATGGAGCTTAACTCACTCGGACCCAATTTTTTCCACTGCCAACAGTGCAGTACTTTTTAAACCAGCAGCAATTTCCTTGCATGCACTGTGCTATAGTTTAAAGAAGGCTTCTAAGGATCTTTTGTCAGTGTCAGCATGACACTGAGAACCAGCATAAATTATCCTGGATGGCTTCTAGGGGTAGCAAATGCTCTTGAAAGCAGTGGCCCTTTTTGTCTAAAAGATGAATTCTCAAATGCTCATTTTGGACACAAATCAGATCTACTACCACAGTGGCACCACTAGGAAAGCAAAAGTTGAAGCTTGATAGCAAACATGCCCTGTATTTTTCATATTACTTTATTCTTCTCTTTCTCTGAGTGTGTGAGGTTATTAATGTTGTGGTAGGGATATGATCCAAGTAAAGGTGAATAAGGGTTACTGCTGATGAAATAAGCAGTTCCCAGGCCTCCAACATGTTCACACCACTACCTCTGTGCACAGTAAAAAAAAAAAAAAAATAAAAATTAAAAATTCCACAATTAGATCTCAACCACATCAGTCTCCTGATACATCACATTACCCAGCCACGTGAACACTGCTGTCTGACCCAAGGGGAAGCAGAAATGTGTTGCTGGGGGCAGGGATGTTTTTTTCCCCTTCAAAAGTTGTGGTGTAAAAAAGCTAAGCTTCGTCTTGTGCGCAGCAGACCTTCCCGGTAGACCCTACAGGAAGAAGGCATCAATTAGCCTTACTAAGGCTAATTTCTCAAAGTTTTCACCTCTGTCCCCTCCTTCTTCCAGAACAACATTGAAACTATTGCTGAAATGCCTTTTGGCAGAAGGGAGTCACATTTCTGCTTGGCTGCCCCAGATCAGATCTTGAGTGGCATGGATTACATAGAGTCCAGTCAGGAAACGTAGGGATCTTCTCTGCTTTAGCCAGATATATCCAGAGCTGGAGGTCTGCTACAGCTGTGTCGGCAATTCAGCAAATGGTAGTGCCAAAAATTAAATACAGGATCGCTTTTTTTGGCTGCCAAAAGAGCTCTAAGGAACCATTTACACTGAGTGCTGCAGAGCCCAAAATGTGGGAGGTATTGCCCAGAATGCAAGTGAAACTGCGACTTTAGAACTGTACATTGGCAAAGAGCCTTCTCCCTGCAAACAAAAAGGGCCAAGACCGTTCCTAGGATGGATCAAGGAGGGTTGACTCTCCACCAGTGTTTGCAAAACCTGGTGATTCGAAAACAAATCACCACAACCATAAACCAGAAACTCCTCTGCTATAATGAGATCTGCTGTCCTTCTCAGAGCTGCGGGTAGACAAAAAATTTACATGGAGTGGGCTTTTGGAAAGCTATCCATGTCTTGTAAATGTGGTACCATTTATAATTACGTGCTGTAGCTATAGCTTGAGTTTGAGCCACAATGAGCCCAGTTCTGATTTTGTTTTATCACAAGTTCCTCTTAACCCACACAACACATAACCAACCACCTGGAGCAAAGGAATGATTCCCACAAACTGTGATTTAACTTACAATGAGTCCCTTTAGGGGTCCATTTGTTTTCTACTCATTTTCTCTTTCCCATGGTTTCCACTTGGATCACTTCAGTCTTTAAAGATGGTTTGCAAACTGCAAGAAGTATATTTCTTACAAAAGTAGGCTGCTCCTTTCTCCAAGCACTGCTCTTCCTTTGGACATCAGATTTGTACTATTTCTCAAAGCTATTTCTCCTCCTCTACAAACTACCCTTTACCAGAAGTATTATTCCAAAATGCACTGCTCTCAAGTCCTACAGGATTATCTGGTGGGTGCAATACTACTCACCAGGGCATCTCAATCCACTTTTATGAAGTATGAAAACATCTAGAAGCCTCACTCAGGGGAAATGCATCGTTACATTTTCTGTTGCTGAGAAAACAGCTCTGCCTTGCTCTTCCACACATTCAAAAAAAAAAAGTGAGAGGGAAGAACATCAAAACAATTTTCCTTTCTATTTCTTAAAGGATAAAACAACTTCTACCAGATATACCTGCAGAACCGGAGGAGTTTTTCTTAGGAAAAAGTTATATAGCACATTTACTGCTGGGCATCCAGAGCAGCGTTACCTTGATGAAACTGCTCTGTTGTTTTGCCGTTTGCTAAACATGCAGAAAGTTCATTCTGTTCACCTTTGTGCCCCATTCATAAGTGAGCTGCTTAAACAACTCTCCATTCCAAGCTGTCTCCCTGCCTAATAAGTTCTTTTATTGACAGCTTGCCAGCAACAGCCCTAAAGTCAGCCTGAGAACATAAATACAGCCTCTTGAGCTTGCTTCAGTGTGTTAGAGGACGCTTTCAGTACTGTCGACAAAGCTTTAATGGTGTGAACTCAGAGCTTGAGTACTACTGAGCACTCCAGCGATCAACACCCACAGAACACTCAGAGTTTCATTCCAAAAGTATTTTAGGAACCCTTGAAATCAGAGGCTTTCTCTCTGCTCTGTAAAAGCTCATTTTAGAAAACAATTTAGGCCATTTTTAGTTGCAGAAATGTTGAGATAACCCTGCCCGTGGTGCCATTCTCCTGTCGCCTGTGTTTCCACAATGTCACACTTTCAAGCTGCCTGCCTTTGCTGTCCAGAGGGTCTCATCTTTCCAAAACACATCTGAACTGCCATTAACATATAGTAAAAGCAACATTTCCTGTTCCAGCTCCATCCTAAGCAGCTCAGGAGATGGAACATGTCTCACCGGCCTCGCTGCCTGCTGGGTGTTGTTATCCTTTGACTAAACCTAGAGAAGGCTCAAGGCTGCTCCAGCTCACAGGATGAAACGTGAGCCACGCAGCTCGGGGAGCCCTCAGCCAGCTTCCCTTTGACCTCCCCGTGCTTGTGAACACGGCTCATAAAAACCCCTGGGTCACAGCAAGGAGCTCTGAACTTCTTTACCTCATACTTTTCCATCATACAGAGCAATAAACTGCTTTGGAAAATTAGCGTCTTGCGTCCCATTCTTGCTCTAAAGAGTCTGTCGTCTCCTTTTCCGTGAGCTTCGAGCGCATGTGCTGCAGCACACAGCCAGCACGGAGCCCCCACACACTCCCTGTCCCAGCTCACACAAACTTGGGGCTTTAGGGCTTGCCTACAAACAAAACTTTTGCTGGTCTAACAGTTTTTTAAAATATCTAAAGCAGTGCAAAAGCCTGCACAGAGGAAGGGCTACCGGTTTGCGACCATCTTATACAAAAATCAGACAATTACGGGTTGATGCAGCTATTATGGCAACCTCCTGATTTAAACTAATTTGATGTAAGCTGGTTATAAACCAATTTAAGTGTGTCCAATCAGAGACATACACTGGTTCAGCTAAATGGATTTTGCAGCTGAACTGATGCTGCTATTGTGCATGGACAAGCCCCCAGGCTCACGCAGCCTGTTTCTCCATTGCTTCTGTCTGCTTTCATTTACACCAGGACGGTAAACGCTCCCAGTTCCTGGCAGTACAGCTGAATGCCCACGCAGAACAAGTGGAATGTTAGTACAAACCCAGAATTTTTTCATTTCTCTGTTCCCAAAGAAGAAAAACATTAGTATTTTATCACGCAGGGTATAACTCTTACTGACGAGCCTCCCACGGAGAGAAGTCAGGCGTAAGAACCAGTATAGGAACAAAAACACGCAGTCTCATGTTTCAATGGCAAAGGATTGTCATCTGCAACCACAAAGCCCAGCTTACATCTGGACTAATTCTAAGGAAATGGAGGTGTTACCCTCAGGCAAAGCCAGTGAAAATGAGCAGAACTAGGTGCAGTATCTGCAAGTGTTCCTGGAGAGCAGGAGAGCAACTCCCTGGCCCCATGGCAGCACACAGGCACTGTAAGAAAAGGGAGAGCAGAAAGGCTGGTGCACAAAGGGACCTTGCCATGATTTTCATTTGCTCTCCATCTCACACTGAAAGCCTTGGCTTCGTGCAATGAACACAGGGTGTCCCTGTGTGGTGCTGCTCTGATCTCAGCTCTTCACTCAAGCTTCAGCAGCACTGTCCAGGAGTCCCACAGGAGCGGGATGCTCCTCCCGGCTCGTCAGTCTTCTTTGTGAACTTATTTTTCATGACTGTGGCATCTCCCCAGGCCTCCTCTCCTTCTGACCCAAGCAACATGGCTCATCATTAATCATCTCCCCCTCTAAAAACCTGCTTCTATTAATAAGAACAGATTCGTCCTGGGAGTAAAGACCCAGATGAGACCACCCCACATTTCCTGTTCACTGAGTTCCCAATGATTCAATCCAATATATGAAATTCAGACAAGTTTGAAATGGTCACAAAAGCTTGTCCTTAAAAATATTTTGCTTTCTGTAAAAATGTGGGGAAACCCCAACATTTTTATTCTAATTGAACAGTGTTCTGAATTACATTTTAAAGCTTTTCCATTAAAAAAAAAGCCATTTTTATCAGAAGATTCTAAGAATTTCCACGTCAAAGTTCTACAGGGTTGAAAAGGCATTTCTCATCCAAACCCAAACATTTTGCAAAAATATTTCAACCAGCTTAAACAGTAATGGAATTTTAGAGTGCACAGATATAGGTCCAACATAATGATATATTAGAATGTTGAGCTATCACTGGTCTGTGATACTACAATCTCTTAAAAGCTTGTAGCATTTTAATAAGAAGTGAGACCCAATTCAAAGTAAAGAGAAAACCCTTAAGCTCAGGGTAGACATATATAAACTGACAAGCTGACTATATTATCTAAACTGCTGTTTTATAGCTGCATTATGCACTCAATCTAAAAAAAAAAAAAAAAAAAAAAGGAACATAAAAAAATGTATAAAGATAAAGCACTAGTGAGGGGTGGAGCTGTGTTTTTTTCATTAGATACATTCTTTGATTCCTCTGCTAAAATGCTGCAGTCAGCAGTAGCTTAATTCTAAGTTATAATTAGGGTTATGCATTAAACCAGGACTCTTGAGCATGTCTAACCTAAAGAAGTTCAATGCATAAATGAAAAACAGACCTGTGGCTGGCTGACTTGGCATCAACTAGGATACCAATATATAGTAACAGAATAAATTTAAAATGAAAATTAAATGTGGTCATTACAGCTTAAATTGATGCTATATTTGCCAACTGTTTATGAAAGGAAAAATTAAAGATAAGCAAGATTTTGGAGGAGGCAGTGTGACCTGATACACAGCAGCTTGCTGTGACTTGGGGTGCATTTTAAAATAATTTAACACCAATTTTTCAGTCTACAAAAACGAAGTAAACTTTTTTTTTTTTAAGATTAGTTTCCCCCAGACTGCACATAGCATTTAAATGCACAACTGCATGGTACATTTTAGCTAATGAAAGACTGTTTTAAACTCTCAGAAATTTTGTTGCTTTATAGCACTGGTTATTAACACCAGCAAGTCAGAGAGTAAAGAAAAATTCAGATCTGCAGGAGACTTAAAAGCCTTAGAAAATTAAGTGAAGATGCCTTTTGATAGGATATTACTATCCTTTCTATTTACTGCACTTAGTATTTCTGGCACAAAAGGTAGAAAGTATCTTTAAGGACATTTTCCTTCAAAAACTGAACAAGACAGTGAACTGCGGAGAGGAACTTTTCCAATTTTCTGCCTTTCAGCAAATACTTCAACTGGTGTGAAACACATCATTTTGGGATGCTCCTAAGCCCTTTTAAGGTATGATGTTGTTTAGTACCAGTATGCATTTCAAAACCATGCAGCTTAATCTCATGCAAATCAAGTATTAAAGTGTGTAATCGCCACGCTAATAAAACCGGAATCACAGAACGGCAAAACTGGATGTCAGCAGCGGCTGAGCATGGCTTGCATGTGACTTACGACTTGGGGATACACCTTTACATACCAGCTGCTCTCTGGATATTGGGAAGAATGGCCACAGCCTCGATTTTCTCTGTTCCCAGCAAGGGACAGGCTGTGAGTGAAGCATTCCAGAGGAGACCGCTGGCGTTGGAGCAGCAATGAGCAGAGAGTCCCTCCACTGACCTCGATCCTACAACTCCCTTCACGGTGAGCACGTTCCTCCATGTGTTTAAAGCTCTGCAAAGAAGTGTGAGCTTCTCTGCTTCTGTGCAAATTAGGTACAAACCAACAATGGAAGCACTATTTAGAAAAGGTGGAGGCTTCTGTTTTGTTTTTTCTTTTCTTTGTGATTATGTTTACTCAGAAAAGAAACAAGGTGCTGAGCTTTCCAGCAGTAGCTCAGCCATTTGTATGTGGCTCATTCAAACATATAACCTAGTGTTTAAGCATGTGCTTAATTCTAAGCAAAAGAAGTCCTTTTGAAGTCATACCATAACAAGACATGCATCTAATGTTAAAACACATATTTAAGTGCTTTACTGGATTGGGGCCAGAACGCCTCGCTTGCAAGATCCAGCTTCCAATATGTAGGCTTAGATCTTAATTTACTGAGGCCTGATCTTGAGGAATAAGATTGTGCAAAACTGAAAAAACTTGCTTTGTTATCACATCCATTACCCTTCTGAGTCCCTTGGGTCTCAGATAGGCCCTGTGGACATGCCTTTATACAAGGCTGCTGCAACCACACCGAAAAGTTGGCCAAACTTCAAACAAAAACTTGATTTTATGTGTGTATGTATAAATATATATACACACACGTGTTTGTGTGTACATATGCATGACATGCATGTGTGTGTGCATATGTATGAACTTAAGAGGCAATGAACTAGAGTTAAACAATTGTTTTTGTAAGGTGCATTGATTACATCAGTGATGTTTCCTAAATAATTGAAGGTTTGCTTTGATCTTTGATTGTAGGCTTGGCTTTATGACAGCTAATGTAAGTATCTTTAACTGATTCCATCCTACACTTACCTATTACACAGCCTAGCACAGGGTCACTGCCGTTCATCTGACAAGAAAATGGGTGAATTCAGGAAGCAAATCTAGCAGGGAACTATTCCACTGAGGAGAGGGGCAGGATTCAGGTTCCTGCCAGTTTTAAATCTCTGAATTGAATCACTGTGAGGTCAAACCATCCTCAGTGCTGATGCCAGAGAAGCCACCTGAGCAGGCAGGTGGGGAGCAGGGACCGGCACCAGACCTCCCGCAGTCCTCGCTGTGTCAAGCTGCTCTGGGTCACCTCTCTGCAGCAAAATCTTCCTCTGTCACAAATACTTTAAGCTAAAGGATACAAAACAGGATTCTTATGTAAAATAACTCCACAGTCTTCTTTTCAGAAACAATTGCCAGTTAAGGAGATGGAAGAGGTTAATCATCCACCCAACTGACTGCAAGCAGCCTAACAAATAAGCAGAGATCAGCCCAGAGGCCCTCAGCGCATGTAAATCAGCATCGTTTCATCAAGCTTGGAGCTTACACCATCATGCACTCGCTCAGGATCTAAAACCCAAATCTGTAAATGAAAATGATGCTAATTACAGTTCACCACTGAGCAGCACTACCCTAATTTTAAGGAAATGAAGGAAACGGGCTTGCTCCGTGACAGTCGATATCGTATTGCCATACAACTAACTCAAAGTTGTATAAGTTAGATTATAACTTTTGAAGAAGCAATTATGATTTTATTGCACCCACTCTGCTGATGATTAATGCAGAGAGCCTAGGGGAAAATGCATCCTATCATTTGCTAACATGCACCATAATTATGCATACCTCTCCAGGTACTGTAATTTAGGACTTAAAAAGCAACATTCTGAACGAGGACTGCTGCACTTGTAAAACATTACAGATGTGTTATCATATAAATGAGGTAGCTTTGACATGATAGTGTTCTAATAAATCCTCAGCTAAGATTTGGAGACAAGATATGTCAAAAGCAAAATCCAAACTGTCTCTTAATCTTCTACATAAACTGTTTATTTTTTCTGAGCCCTACAATAATACATGTGTCAAGAAGGCTTTGATGATTTCTAGATTAAAGTACAGTTGGGTTGGATTTTTTTCCCCCTTTACAGGTCATCTTGAGAATGCTCATTTTAGTTAAATTAACTCAGCTATTTGCAGGTTTCAAATGTGAAGCAAAAAAACCCCAGTCTTCCCCAAATTGGGAACTTGTGAGATGAACTTCATAAATAACAAACAAATTTCACTCCATTTCAGTGAAAGTTTTTAAATAGCTAATGCTAAATGATCTGTCAGCCAAAGAGCTTCATTTCAAACCATTTGCAACAAATCCAGAAGAAGAAGAAGAAAAAAAAGGCAAAAAACACCCTACTTTGTATACAGTGAGATGAATTTATGACACTCCCCGACTTATGTTCATTCTGTTTATTTTTTATTTATATCACAATACTGACATGATGTCTCAGCCAAGATTAGGACCCCATTTTGCTTCACAGGATACTGGAGAGGAAGTTCCCCCCCTTGCACAGCTTAATGTACAGTCCAAAAAGAGAAGTTTGGGACAGGGAATAGCAGAAAAGCAGCAATATGGCAGGCCCACTCACAGATAAGAAGCTGGGAATAAAATCTGAATTTCTCAGTGTGATCTGAATTAAATCATGATGTTTCTAGGTGTTCCTGATGCTACCCAGTTATATGTCCCTCATAGCTAGGAAAAATGTTGATTTTCTTTTCAAAGAACACTGCACAGAGCAGATCTCACACACAAAACTGCTCTGGGCTGCTTCTGGAATAAAACAGCAAGGTCCTTCCGGGTTTTTAGTGGGACATTTCTAAAAGCTGCCTTGGTAAGTGTTAGGAAAGGAAGAAAAAAAAAAACAACAACCCAAATAAACAGGAAAGGCAGGATTTAACATAATAAAGCGTGAACAGCAGTTGGATGTTATACCAGCATCTGCTCTAATTATGCTATGTGAGTGGTTCAACTGCATTTTGTGGTTGACTGTGCTGAAAGCCTCCCATAAGTTGAGCTGGTAGAATTCTAGATTTATTGCTATTCAAAATCAACAGCTAAAATCAACATATATGTGTAGTTATTCATTCCAACTTGCATTGTCAGCCATAATTTTTCATCAATTTCATATTTTTTTGCCAAAACAACAACATAAATTTAAAAGCTTTTTAGCAATGTGACCACAGACTAAAAAAAAAAACAAACAAACAAGAGAGCTATTCTATTTGATATACTACAAACATCCTAGTTCCCAAAAGCAGATTGTTTTCAGGTGTATTACCCAACTTCTTGTGTCCAGTTCAAATTTTTCAACCAGTAAACAAAAAAATCTTCATTGTATTCTTCTACTTGCCTGAAAAAACAACCTAAGTTGGTTTTTTTATTATTTTTACGTCAGTTTTCTGAAAATATTTTTTAATTGTTTGCTATTTGCCTAATTTTGCCTGACGTGAAAAAAATCGGATCAAGACCTATTCTGTTAGAATCACTGTTCTTGCAATTGTTCTGGTTGCTGGTAATGTCTTTGTAGAAATAAAGCACATCCAGCTGTCTGAGGTGCTTGTAAAAAAAATTTAGTTTGCCTTCTGTCTTCGACTTTTCAAAGAAAACTGAGTGTACATAAATTCAATATTCACATACATTTCAGACCCGGATGGTTCTCACAACACCTGGTAGTAGGCTCTGAAAATTATTGCTGCTCATTTTTCCAGAAATGCAGCAATCTCTTCACTTCGTGATCTCCTCCTTCTCAGGGAGAAATTAAACCCAGCCTCAGTTTTCTCACAGTCACATTTTAAAAAAATTAACATTTTGTAGGGCTCTTTAAATATCCTGTCTTGCAGAACCTGATACCTTGTTTGTCACTGATAAAATAGACCTTTTTTACAGGAAAAACTTCTCAGGAAGGTTTTTATAATCCTGATCATTTCAATATTTATCTCCAACACTCCAAAGACATAACTGATTACTTCCAATTTGATGTCACATGGAAGACACCAGAAGATTCAGTTTCCTTTAATCAGAAAAAGAAGGATTTGCAAACTTCATTAACAATACTGAACAAAAATCAAAGAGGAAGTGATTTTGCCCTGTAGAAAGTGATAGAAGAGAAACAAATGATACTTCTGCTCAGGTCAGCACAGTCTCTAGAGATTTGTGCAAAACCAACTGATATGTGTCTGAGACAAGAAACAACAGGAATCTCAACAGGTGCTTGAACTGGATCCCTGGCAGCCAGCTGCATGCACAGTATCGCTTCACTGGCTTGAAACAGTTTCCTCAGCACAACTGAATCCTTTCAGAACACCATTTACCAAAAGGACCCAAACTGAGAGATTTGGCTGCAGCAATACTTGGCCTTAGATACCCTCTACACTTACACCTTTACTGCAGGAAGCTCCTCCAGCTCCAGTTCATCATCAAGATGGAAAAATTAGATGGTCAAATACTTCGTAAGCTAGCTCTTTTTTGATTATTATTTGGAACAAATACGCAAATTGCAGAATTTCAAGTAGAAGTAAATGTTCTCATACTGCAGAGCACGCACTAAAATATGTGCACGCGCCATCACAAGATTTGCTTCTTTACAAATATGGCTGAACTTGTTTCCATAATGGTTTGTGTTTGTTCTTTTCCCTCTTCACATCTAGTTGATGTAAATTGTAGGTTTCATGTGCTCTGAAATGATGTTCACTTCATCAGCATTTCAGCACTATTTTATCTGTATATAAAGATCCATCGTCACCCCTAAAACTCTTCTTCACATTTTTTACCTCAGATTCTTTATGCTTGGTGCAATACTCTTCCAGTGACTTCCTCCTCTGACTCATCCCCACGAACTAGCACAGCAATTTTGTGTGCCACTCAAGCAGGTTCTGCACATGTCTGGTGTTGCATCACTCCCTGTTGGATGATTTAACAGCACAGCATTGCAAGGTAACCAAGATCATCACGACAAGGTTTTGAAAGAAAAAGACAAGTACCCAAACTTGCTTGCACTTACCGTTTTTACCACCTTTTCGAACTAAAGAAATTTATCCACCAATGTTTGTGAATTTAAACAGAGCTCTGCTCTGGCTACACTAAATAAAGGAAATAATGTCCTTGCTTTGTGAGTTAAAGAATAAACTGTGCTATGATGGTTCCCAGGGACTGCTGGCTGTCTGGGTAGGCTTAAACCAGCCTGAACGACCTGCTGAGGATCAGTGAAGTGCAAAGCTGACCTGGCCACAATTGTGTTGAGTGCTTCTTGGCTACAATTCAACACAAGACTCTATCTCCTCTTAGTGCACGGGTCATATCCTCAAGGCTGCTCAGATGATTGATACAGACATCTGTCAGCATCTCTGGCCTAAATGCCTGACAGGAAAAGTCAATACTCACGATCATGAAATCACACAGAAGTGACAAAGTGAGCAAAACATACTTCTTACACAAGGTGAGATTTCACACCTCCGTTAATCCTTCAGAACCACTTGCAGGGATTTTTCCAGGTGAAGACATGAGTTTGATAAGAGGTGTGAAGCAGACAATTTTACACTGATGTTACTGACAAAGCAACTCTGTATCCACCTTGCTTGAAATTGGCCCTTGGAAGTCTCCAATAAAGAGAAGAATGGAAAATTGGGAAATATATACTGATGGTAACACAGTGGGATTTTAGTTCTGTCTTCTTCCCCCTCTTCTACAAATGTACTGGTCAATTCAATCATAGTATTGACATTAGATTTTCAAGTGAGGTGCTGGGCAATCAGAAAGAGCTTAAGCTTTAGATGGAGGTGCACAAATATTGGTGACTTGTTTCATTTCCTCTGTAGCTGCAATCTCAAAGTTTCAATTTAAATGTCTACTTCCACAGGGGAAAAGAGAAGAGGCAAAACTGCAGGATGACAAGACAATCTTCCCACTCAGTAAACAATAAACAAAACCACACTCCTTATACACCTTTTTGCAAGATGGAATTCACTGTTTGCATTGGTGTAGATGGCAAAGGGAGGGCTGGAATTTTGAACCACAAACTTCCCTTTGCTGAAGGGAAGCAAATTTTGTACCAAAACTGTGTTGGATGGTACTTGCAGAAAGCACCACGTGTTATTATTTGGACGTGAAGTCATAGGTCAAATATGTATCTTCCCTCATCGAGTAAAAAAGAAAAGCTACAGTCTTTTAAATCCCAGTACCAAGACTGCCCTACATAACACAAAGTATGAAGTACCTCAGCCAGGCCCAGGTCTGCTCCACAAACACATCTGCAGACAGAGATACCATGAGATTCCGTGTGAACATTTCAGGAGGGCAATACTCAAGAAATCCCCAGGGATCCAACCCCAGCACTCACTGTAGTAAACGTGTGTGAAGGCAGGTGCATTCTTCATTCTTCAGTTTTTGTCAGGAGAGAAAATATAAGCAGGTGGCACAAGCAAAAAGGTGAGTGGGAGCACAGAGTACAAACACTGCCTGCACTGGAGATGCCAAAGTAAGAGAAGGTCAACCAACAGTGCGATTTGCCAACACACTTGCACATCTTTGGGCAGGGGTGTAGTAAAAGAACAAAAGCACTATGGTATTTTTCAACTTTTTCTTTAAAAAGAAACCCAATCATACTAAGGAAATATCCCACCAGATAACCAAAAGGTTACTCGACAATAACTTCAATTCTCACTCTGGCACACTAGTCATTCCCAGTCCTCCAGGAATCTGCTGTATTGCTCTTCTGAGAGTTCTCAGAGTCCCAGCACACCAATGGAAGGTGGTTAAGTTACACAAAAATCTCTGCAGTGTTGCTTAGGAGCCAATCTTTGGAGTCTATAATGAAAATCAACATCTGTGCATTCCAGAGACTTTGAACTTCAGGTGTTTCACACTTCCTGCTACTCAATTTATGGAAAATGCAAATGAAAGTAAAGCAGATAAATGTTCTTTAACAACAGGAGGGTTTTGTTGTGTTTGAAATCGCATTGTTCTGAGGGAGCAGACTAATTTAGCCACTACCCAGGATACCAAAGGTTATGCTCATAGTGGAGACAAAATAGAACCTGCATGTATTTTGATAAGGTTACATCATCAGGACAACAATAAAAGCAGCTTGCCATTTCTGTGCAGACCACTTTTCAAGCAGGAGGTGTCTTGTACTCCCCCCTTAATAATGAATCAGGCTGAATGACATTTGAAATGGCAATAATTTCCCCAGGAGATGCAGCTGCAATCTTAGTATTTTCTGTTCTTGCTCTCAATCTGATTTCTCTTATCCACAGTATGAGGCAGCTGAGTATAATGCAGGAAACATTATCAGCAACAATGCTACAATTAATGCTGAAAGAAAATGAATATTTGTCTACAGAAGAATAGGTTTTAGAATACCTAGGGGAACTACTGTACTTTGAAAATGAAGACGTTTTGTGTGTTTATTGAAATGCACTCATATTTCTGTGGTTATACTCTGACTCGTTAACCATATCAAGGTAATAAGTGCATAGGCAGTTTTTACTGTCCTGTATTAAAGCTGTTTACTGAATGCTAAGTAGTTGAGGTCTATTCAGAAAACAGTCTATTTTGGCTGTAATCCACCTACATGTTTCCACTCCTCACTTCTTCCATTATTAAGTCCAAGAACTAGAAAGGTCATGACCATTTCTCTCTGATTCAGAGCTGCAACTGCAGAGGACAACCCAATGTGCAAAGGAGTCCTACAGCAGCAATACAGAACCAAATCATGGAAATAGAGTTTTGTTTCTATTATTGTTGGATATGAAGGTGGACAGACATGGTGGTTTCCCATCTTTTCTATCTCAGGGTTCCTTCTTTTCCAGTATTTAAATGCCAGAAAGACTAACAAGTGTCCCATTCAGCTCTCTGATGAGATGGGATAAAGAAATAGAAGCTGTTAGAACATCCAAGCCTGCAACCAAGGCCCAAACTGAAAGGTGCTATTAATAGAGAGACATAAGCAACTAGACTTCAAACAGCTCTGGACACAATAAGGCTTTAGAACAAGCCAATGCCCCCTTGACCATCTGCATATCATCAATCAGGTCATCCAAGAAAAAGATCTATAAATAACCTATCTGACCAATTCTGAAAAGGCTTTTGATACAATCCTTCATAAGTGCAAATGGCCACATTCAGACCACCTTACTTGTGAGCACAAGAGTCATTTGTCCCTACAAAGCAGCTGGTTGGTCGAAAATCTTTCATGCTCACATTTGATTGCATCCACTGAACAGCACAAACAACAAACCACAGTGAGCCAGCTGCAATCCCTCACCAGGACCTGTGAGCACCAGCAGAACAGCACAAGTGTTGCCCCTGGTTGGAGTGAGGTAACTTGTCCCAAGTAGCTCAAATAAAGTATAGTCACATAGTTTTCTGTTTATCCCCTTAATTTGCTATATGAGGACTTATCATTTAAATGATCCCAGAATAAAGGAAGGCCCAAATGCTCCAGGAAGCAGCCCCTCAATGTCTGGAGCATGGCTCTGAAGCACAGTGCTAAGCCAAAATAATGACAATGCCAAGTTTGCTTTCAGTGAGTTCTTGTAATGAGCCCTGTCACCCAACCAAAAAATTCAATCTGAGTCCTCAAATCCAACATCTCCTTTGCCTAATATGAATACTGAGGATCACCCCATCCCTTCTCCCCCAGGCCCACCAGATCAAGTCATACTCCCCAAACCTACTGACAGTTCTTATTGACATCCTGGAGTTGTGGGTCCAGCACTGACAGTCTGAGAACTGCCCAAGACCCTGGAGTACAAGAACGTGATCAAAATCCTCTCTGACATTCTTAAGGAATTCCTAAGGAGGTCTTTAATAATGTAGCCCTCAGGTTAAATAAATATCTTTGATCAACAGGGCATAGTTATTTATTATTCATTTACTTCTACACAAGAAATACAGGTCACTGCTCAACCAGGCACTGTCACATTCGTTTTTAACTCATCTGGAGATAAGTCTTTATTTATTGGAAATGATCATAATCCCATTGGCTTCAATAGAGTTTCATGAGCTGAAGTCATCAGCTAATCCATATCATAGTTCCTAACTGATGATCTTTCTCCAGCAATTAAAGCCATGTCCCTCAGCTGACATATGGTTTCCTATAAAGAATTCAGAGTTCACATGGGGGATCAGTGGTTCCTCAAAGTGTTATGTGAAGATAATGAAAATCTGAGAATATTTTCTCCATGAATAATTATTTTGGCTTAAATGTTTTTTGCAAAGCCTAAACACATTCAGCATTTCTTCAGTTTGTTTTCAGTAATAATCACCATCTTGATTTTCAGTGGATTTATCCTGGTTCACCAGTATGCTCCACCTATGGATCTGCTCCACACAGTCACTTGCATTTTAGTGGCTGGGCTGATACAGTTTTCTTTCTTATTTTCTGTAGGGGTTTTTTTTCTATCCTCATGAGCTAAAATAATAATGAAACTCTACTTAATGCTTGTATCGTTTTCCAAAGACTACTTTTCGCTGAAGTAAGTGTGGGGACAGATTTTTTTTTTTAATGAAATAATACTGTTTACTACTGAAAATATTTAATCATAATTACATTAAGAAACATACATAAAAGCTAAGTAATAAAATAAAATGAGTTGGAGAACACAAAGGGGGAAAAAAGACAGAAAGGATTAAGTAGAGTCATATAAGGAATAGATTCTATTTAATGAAAATTTCCACAGTGTTCAACATTTTTATTATGGTTAATAGCACTGTGCTTCATTTTGTCTGCAGTAATTGTGTATCCTTAATGAATGGGCACTCTTATTTCCCCATTGAGCACTGACAGAAATTAATAAACCTAATTCTGTAGGTTTAAGTTTAATTCTAGTGAAATATATAAAGCAGTTACATTTTCACTTAGCTACTAACTGGAATAGAAATGGGTTTAAGCTTTTCAGCAGCTTAATAGGGAACAAATTGGGTTTTCTTTTATTTCTTTTTTTTTTCTTCTTCAGTACTTGGGTCTATTTTTGTTGCTGTGTGCAAGAAAGGACATGTCAGGGCTGGTGAGGCTGAACCAAGCCTACAGTGAGTGTTGTTAATTTATTTTTTTTTTTAGTATGATTACTAGACTTTGTGCCAGCCTTGTTGTTAATGATTGGTAAAGACCATCTCCTTGGTTTACACTTTGATAGAGATCAGGAGCCACAGGAAACTTCAGACTGCCATCTAGAAAGCTCAGTTCTCACAGCACTCTGAAGACAAACTTCCAGGTTCATTCCTCACCTGGTCATGCCAGGTTGCAAGCACAGAAATAATCTGAAGCTGAGCAAGAATTGGGTAAGAGAATTGGGTGATTTCCTGCCTTCCACCAAATTTCAAAAGAAACAGAGGAGTCCCACCTTGAATGTTATGTGTTGGGGTACACAGCCACATTATGTGAACAAAATCCACACATCTTTCCAACACAGAACCTCAGCCCTGAGCCTGGCACATAACAGATGAAGCTTTCATACAGTTTAGACCCCACAATGTAAAACATTCCTTGATCTCTGCAACGTTCCCTTGCTAGCAGAGGGCTGGGTGTAACAGTTCAAAACCGATACTGAAGTGACTTTGCAGGAAGGTAAATAACCCAAAAGCACAAACTGAAATTCAAGGCAGAATTTGTTGGTGAGACCCTGAGGTGCAGCTGCAGCCGAGACCCAGGCACTGAAACTAATGTGGGCCTTGTTTCTTTTTGGATTAGCAGTTTTTAAAAGAAACTCCAGGTGCTGAAGGGAGCCATTTTAAGAGGCACCACTGAGTGCCTGAAGGACTTGGCATGTTCACTTTTGGAAGAACCAATATTGCGACCACAGGTGGGCAATAGTGAGACAATCACTTTCTAAAATACATCATTTTAGAAACAAGAATAGAAACATCAGTCTGGCATCATGACAAAAGTGTTCTTTGGGGAATAATTATATGGATTCTTCGTATCCTACAGTTTCACTTTAGAGTGGGCCAAATCCCCAGCTGGTTTAGATCAGCAGCTGATTTACTCCAGCTAAAATTCTGGCCTGGTATTTCATTTCTGTTATTACCTTATCTTTTACAGTCCCCACTGTCCTAATTTATCATCTGCATTAGAAATCGCAGGAGCACAGGAAGGGGTAACAACAAACAAAGGAGCAAAGACAGGGAAAACCTAAGATTAGAGCAGAACCACGTCACGGGCTCTTCTGTGCCCCCATCTGTCCATTTTTTCCAGACCATGGGACTGAAATATAGTGAATCATACATGAGGATGCGGAGGAGGCAGTGAGAAGACAGCCAGAGGCAGGAATCAGGCAAGCAGAGGGTTTTGAAGTCGTTACATGAGAAGACGTAGGAGGGCAACAGGAGAGAAGATGAAGCTGGTGGTGGAGGAGGCTGGACTGTGCAGGAGTCACAGCAGAGGACATGAGGCATGGGCAGGGTCAGCCTGGGAGCTGGGCAGATCTTCTGTTGCTGCTTCCACTTTGAGTTTGACAAGATGTACCTACTCAACTGCGAACCTAAAGGAAGGTCATATAACCTCGGGTAAGCAAAAAAAAACACTGCAAAGAAAGTTAAAGAGCAATTACAGGACTTCCTCCTTCTCTTTAGACTCTAGCACATGGAGCTGGAATAGACTCTGAATTCAAGAGGAGTTGTTCCAGAGAGAAATGAAGTAATGTGCTATTGCATGTCTTCCCAAAAGCAGGCTTTTCCCATGCACCCCCTCCCCAGGAAAGAGCAGATGCAAAGGCTGCCCTAAGCTGGCTATGCCAGTTTCTCCCTGTTCTGTAAGCCTCAAAGGTTTTCAAGTTAAATATTTTGTGAGAGATTAGCAACGAAAAGAAACAAACACTTACTAAGCAGCAACAGGTAACACCCTGCAAGGTAACAGACTCTCTTCTTAAAGCCATATCCCGGTGCCTCGTCCTGCTCACACAACCTGTATCTCACAGTGCATCAGCTGTGCTGCTCATGGCAATGAGAGGAGTAAGGCAGGGAATTCAGGAGCATTCTGCACGGCCACTCAGGGCTGCCCAGTACCACCCTTGAGTGAAATAATGTGGTTTAACACTGACTGGTCAAGATCCTGGGCCCAGGGAGGGTGATTTGCAGATCCAAACCTCTGCAAATGGCCATCAGTATTGCAGAGAGGGTTGAGGGGAAATGCCAGGCATTTAGCCACAGACTTCACTCCAAGAATGTGCTGCTCAGTCTGGAGGAAAGTGTCCTAACCATGAAAGAGCTGAGTAGCAAGAATTGGTAACAACAACTTTCTCATGAAAAACATGTAGAAAAAAATTTACTCTTCCCAAAGAGTACCTGCCTAGCATCTGCTGTCTAGAGAAAAACATTTTAGGCTTTAGGTATAATTTTTTTCAGATGTTTTCACACCATGATGATTTAATTATTTTCCCCTGATCAGCTAAATAGCTACTTGGTTGATAACAAATAGCCAACAGCTTCACTATAATAATCCATATATGAAAGTTGAGGTTACATCCTTCACTTAGTCGAAGAAATGCATTTTTCTGCCCCGTTCCCATCACTGCTCCCATTAGTAGCAAACTAATAAAGATGTCCTGCTGCACCAGCCACCCTGTTAAGTAACAGGGTTGAATTTCCACCCATTTTTTCTAATGGAAAACTAGCATGCATATACCTCTACTGTTTACCTACTTTACTGGTGTCCCAGAAGACACACAGATGTTTAATTTGGAGACTATACACATGTAAGTTATTATTATAAACTGGGGTTTCATACCTGAATTTTACTTTTTACTTGTGTCCCATCTTTTATGCTTGCCTTTAAAAACAGAAACCTAACATGCCATGTTCTATTTAGAGAACTGAAGGAACAGCACAGCTGCAATGGAGACTGGATCTACCAGCTGAAGTTCAAGTTTGTGCACTGTGACTGATTTGCCATCACTGACAGGACCTGACAAAGAAAACACTGGCTCCTGTTCCAGAGCTGCACCTCCTAAAGATCTGTGCAATTATACGAAATTAATATCTCTTCCTTTCTTTGGACAAAACTGCTGTTTCCCCAAGGCTGTATTTCAATCCATGTCCTACACATTTCCCAAGCAATGGAATACTGACATGCAAATCTGACAGGCCTACTCCTTGGTGCGCCACATTTACAATCTGCCCCTACATGTTGCAGATCAAATTCCACCACCTAATATACAATTTTCGCCCTCCTCATTACACCAACACCCAACACCTGCAGGAGACAGAGCTCTCCTGCAGCCATAAGGCTCTCTCAAGAATGAACTACCTGCTCCAGACACAGCTGGGGGAATGGTGCATCACCTCCTTCCCTCCCTAATTTTTGAATCCACTTTAAAATCACAGCAAAACTCTCAGGCACATGTGTCAGCAGTGCTGTGAAGCTGTAGAGGATCATGTTCCTGGGCCAACTATGCACAGCAGTGGTGACACAAGTGAAATGGAAAGGACCTGAGTTTGAGCAGAAGCAATGTCTGACCCTAAATGCATGTAATGACATCATAATTATGGAGGGAGGGTCAGAAGACATCCAGAAAGGAAGGAGGAAGAGGAGGAGACAGGCAAAGAGGGAAATGATAAAGGAATATTGTCTCAAGTCATCACAGAGAATTAGTCCACTAGGATAACGTCTGTGCATTGCAGGAAAGCTTATTTATTCTTTCTGGAGCTCTTGGGTCACATCTCTGCAGCTCAAGGAATGGCTTGTTCTCCACTGCACTACCAGCTCCTTTGACCAAGACAGGAACAGCAAACTCAGACTTCAGCCTGAGCCTTACCCAGCTCTCTTTGCACAGAAGAAATATAATTAAGGTATATGGCTCTGAGAGCAGAAAGATGAATGTGGATAATACTGGTTGAGCATTGAGAAAAGTATTTCACCTGTTTTCCTCCCCCATGCATGCTACAAGACATAAACTACATAAGCCACAAGCACCACGGAATCCAGACTTTGGAATACTACATGGTTATGTTTATTCTCTTTTTGGATCTTTTGTTTCTTTTTCTTTTTTTTCACTAAATGTAAATAGAAATTGATGTTTAACTCCAGGAGCACTTGAGGACATGCCATGAAGGCTATAGTCTGCTACTGTTCCCAGAACAACACATTTCAAGGAGGGAACAAAACACTCAATGAGGCAGCCTGACATGAGACAGTCTGGAGGCCCCACATTTGGTTTAGTGTTCATGACAACAATAATTAGCCAGGATTAATCATCATAATGTTTTTTTAAAATTTAACTTGCAAGTGTAAACCAGTTAGCTCAGGAATTTTGCCACCAGAATTTTAGCTCCAGTGCAGTCCACAGTGATCACACTAAAAGCCTCACCTCTTTAATTAATCTTCAATAGTTTAAATAAAATAAGTTGGTGGGACACTATTGATTCATAAGAGATCAGTGTCTGTACACACCATATGCATTTTACACCATAGCATTTTCCATGGAAGTCACAGATTGCCATGGAGACTAAATCTTGCCTTCAGCCATATTTGTAACCTCTCTTCAAAACAGAACCTTGGCAAATGTGCCCTTAGCTGTACTAATCCTGATTAAGAGAGATTTTGAAATTTCTCATAACTGATAACCTGAGAATCTAAGGCATTATTCAGGGAATATCTGGGACACAGGATACTGTAATAGGCACAGTGGCATCATGTGGATCAGTGACATCTACGAGACCGGACCAACACTGCTTAAGTCACCTGGTCCAAGTGGGGACTTCATATTTAACAATAATTCCCAGTAGCCTTTTCCTTCTTGAACACCTTCAACTGCTGCACGAATGCAGAAGTTGTTGCTCTTAACTGTACAGCAGAGTACACACCAGGACCATCGTGAGAGGCTGTGAACACAAACCTCTCCTGGGATCAATGGCAGCTGATGGCAGGGCACCTCAGCACAAAAAAAGTGGCCTCTCTTCTATTCACCCCAATCTCATTTTATTCCCTGCCACCAAGTCTGCATTTTATTAAAGCAGAAGAAACATTCAAGCCTTCTTTACCCAAGGACTCCTCTGCATAAGAAGGAAAGTTATGGTGTTTAAATTAAACTCTTATTTTAAACAACAGTCTTTCAGGTATAAGCACAGATGCCCATGCTAACACTGAAAGTCACTTTTATTAGATTAAACAAATAGTCAAGATCAACTACTACTAGGCACTTCAATCCTGAGCAAGTAAACTCTTATTTAAATGAATCATTGGGTCATTTTAATCAGTTAAGTGGCCCAGCACAGGAATGTCTGCCATTCCTTTTGGTTTCAGGAGTTTCCCTACCTGCACTCATCTCTACCAAAATAATCCCTCTGCTCCACCCAGCTATTAGGCCCTAATTTGTCAAAATCCCTGAACCAGAAAGTGAACTTTAGTGGATGACAAGCCCCTTGGAAACTGAAGGATGATTCATGATCCTAAACCTGTGCTGCTGGCTTTGTATTCTTTGTCATTGATAGGCAATTTTAATGACGCAGATGAAAGTTATACAAAGCATTGAATAGTACTCAATAAATGATTGCCAGTGTACTACACAGGCATTTCCCAAATAAAAAAGTGTATTTGAAGCACCAGGGGCTTATTAATTCACTGGCTGTTACTTTATCTTACCATGGGATAAGCCGGAGCAGAGGTGTAAGAAGGAATCTCAGCTTCTGTTATTAAACTGTCTGGAAGTGGAAACGTCCCAGAGGAGGGCACTTGGTTCCCCACACCCATTTATAAATACACACACCTTATGTGGCATGTGTTCAAAGCCTCTGTTCACAAATGGTATGTTGGCACAACTGGGAAGGTGCAGCCTCTTCCTAATTCAGGTTCTGTCATTTGCGTGTCCCTCAAACTTTTAAAGGTCTTTGCTCCATCTGGGAGAAGCTGTGGAGAAACGGACAAAAAGGAGCTCCACAATGAAAATCACCATGCAAGGAATGAAACAAAAGAAAGTTGAACACACCTGGAATAGCAAGGCATGGCAGGAAACAGCAAGAGGATGCACCATTCTCTCCTTCTTCCAGAATTTCAGGAAGGTTGTTGTTTTGTTCCTCATCTTTATCCCTGAAAGAGCAAAGAACTCCTTTATCACAAAGCATAATATTATTGAAAATATAACTGATAGAGCTTGGAAAGATGTGAATTATGATATGAGATACACAATTGAGAGTTTCCTTTGGGGATGGAAGGTCATAAGGACCTTTAAGGTACTTGAGTTTTAAAAATATCTAAAATTTCTCTTCTTCAACCCTTGGCTAAGGTTTCCACAACCCCCACCTTGGTGATGACAGAGGATTCAAGGTGCACAAAGGTATTCACAGGGGGATGAATCCCTACGGGAGCATGGCCATTGATAATCTCAGAAAACAGAAAAGGTTCTAGAAATAGATTTTGTGGAACCACTGTACTTTCAATGCAAAAAAAAATGCAGAAAAGAGGAAAAGAACATCAGAATGAAGTGGTATTTCTGTCAAATAATACTAACAAAGGTCCAGGAGATGTTTCTGATTTCCTGTACGGTCTCAGTCAGGACATTTCCCTCATCCCTTTTCCCATCATTAAAACCAAGGGAAATGTGTAACACAAGTGCAAAGAATTCTTCAGTCATTAGCACTGGTTGGGGCTGAAATTTCCCCTTTTCAGGAAGAAGTGAGCTGTGGAAAAGCTTAAAAAGAGGGTTATATTTTAATCACACTTAAAAAAAGGAAACGGCAGGCAGGCTATCTATTCAGTGGGAATGCAACAAAAAAACAATTGTCTTACAAGGGCAATTGAAAATCAAAGTGAATGAGTATTTATAGCAACTGAACTGTTTAAAACAACAAACTGAAACTGCAGCACCAACTACTTCACAAAGTCATATTCTTGAAGAAGGGGGGAAAAAAAGATCAAAGATCTGCAGGCAGCCAGCTCTGCATACAAGTGGCTTTATCAGCTCTTGGCTGTGTTAAAGGGAGTCAGGCATCCTGAAAGAGAAAGCATTTAATGAGGTGATGAACAACACTTTCTTGGCCTTAATTATAAGGATAGGACTAAGCAACAATAATTGCAGGATAAATTATTGTCAAGAGATATTTCCAAACAACAACAAAAAACCCCATGTCATTATCAAAAAATTATTTTAAGTCTCATTTACATATAAAAAAGAATAAGTGGAATAGTCCTCTTTTTCTTTTCCATTTGTGGGGGTGGTGGAAATTTTCAGGGTGGTGCATGGGAATTAGACGCACTACACCCAATATTGCTAATGACAGATTAATTCTCTGCAGATCACTCTGGGAATTGTACATTTGTATCCAAGAGCAGAATTCAACACAAGAAAAACTCAAATCTCTGTGATGTGCCCCCAAAGAATCACATGTATTTAATAATAGGAACAGAAGATCAACTTCCTTACAAAGTAGCTTTTGAACGAAACGGCAGAAAAGTTCCATTTAGGACAGAGAGAATTAAGCTTTAGGTCTAGTAAAGTAGCTGTGCACATAAGCTACTCAGACCTTATCAGATGAGCCTTTTAAAAGCTCAGATAAAAGAAATGAGATGTATACAGTAGCCTTGAGTCAAATAGGGTTTCAGGAGCCAACAAGTGTATGTCATACGAATAGAGACAAAATGAGATCATGGCAGTTGCTCTGGGGCATTTATCTCAACACCACTTTGTGCCTACAGCTCCCAAGTAGTGGAAGATCAGGAGTTTTTTGGCATTAGGAGTGGTGCAGAGCCAGGTCTTCTACTTTCCCACATTAGTAAATGGAGCAAAGTACCAGGCAGATGTTCAAAACGGTTCCTGCTTAGCTATTAAAACAAACACTCACATTTGCCAAAGAGCCCAGAAGAATACTGGTTGCCATTGGTTTCTGAACTTTGTTTTTTTAATCCAGCTGCTTAAATTTGCCATTACCAACTAGTCATTCTGGGTGGCTAAACCAGAGTCCTGATGAAAAGATGGATTTTTTTTCAGAAGTTGGAGGAGTCTGTCTCATGGAAAATAGAGTCCCTTAAAATTGTTTTTAGTTATCCCTCAAAAAACTGGCTGTACCAAAGAACTGGTTGCTTTGAAAAATGGCAATCTTTCTGTCATGTATACGTACTAAGATAAATTAAATCTATACAGTGATTGTGGATAGAGCACCTATAAGGAAACCAAATAAAATAAGGTTATGATATTTTAATGTCTTGCAGGTATTTTGGCAAGTAACTTACCCACAAATGATGATGATCAGTTATGCTTAGAACAGACTAGCACACTATCATTTGAATAAATACAATTAGACATCTCATTTCTTTCACAAAAAAAAAAAAAAGTATTACACAAATCTGGGTACCACCAATGCTTTTGCTTTGGTTTAATCCAGACAATGGGAGCAGTGATAAGTATTACTGTTCAAGGAAAATTTATTTTTCTTGGTTTTCAAAACTCTGATAGATTTAGCTAACTACTTGAAACATCCAACACTTTTTTCTAGAAAACAGGAATTCATCAATGTCTTTTCTACCACAAAATTATGACAGCAAAAGCATAATTTGGGCAACATAGGCTCTATTTGTGCCAGTTTTATCAGGTACTAGAGACCCAAAACTCGATTTTCAAACTGGATAAAGACAAAATCATTTTAGACATTTCACCCATTAGTAAACAAAATGCAAAATCCATTGCATAAATTAGACAAGTAGTTTTCCACTTTTATTTCAGAGATATTTTGAAGTCCACAGACTTTTCCAAAGGAATAAACACAGAAATATGGCAAGAGCAGAATTCAGTAGGCTTGAATTTGCTGTAGTTAAGTCTGTCAGATCTATAAGAAAGGCTCCATTAATTTAAAGCCCATCTCAAACACATGGCCCTAGCTCACAGCACACAGAAATGGGTGTGTAAGGTGCAAACAACTGTGAGAAAGTCCCGAGATTCTATAAATGCTTATAGAGCTGCAAGGTAATAAGACACAGGCAGTTTAATCAAAAGTCAGTAATTTTCAAGATTCTGGCCAAATCAGTGGGATATGATTCAGACTCTAGATACTAATTACTTACAACTGTGATGATTTTAGTGACAAGGACAGAATAAATATGTATTTCTTTCTACTACTTTGCTTACTGACATGAGATGGCACACTAGCAGCTTCATTTCTGCCCTTATTGTGCTCACTGCAAATTAAAGCCTTGGCTCGCAAAATACAGAGAAACACACAGTTCTTATTTCAAAAGCTCCCTCTAGCTTCTCCTAACTGTTCGTTACCAGAGTTTTCCTGATGATCTGCTAGAAAAAGCAGCTTAGAGTCAAAGGTGGTCTCATCAGTCTTAGAGAAACACAAGCACATATTGTATAACCAATTTCAAGTAGGTTTTTAATTTGTAAAAGCCACACAGTTAAGATGACGTTACAAACCCACCCCCTTCTTTT
The DNA here is from genome assembly GCF_003945725.1 of Corapipo altera. Lineage (NCBI taxonomy): Eukaryota > Metazoa > Chordata > Aves > Passeriformes > Pipridae > Corapipo > Corapipo altera. The sequence goes on along the minus strand of NW_020884894.1, from coordinate 8,686,546 downwards.
GATTCAAGATCAAAGAGATTTTTAGAAAAGTGACATAACCCTTAGATGTCCCAGAAAACCACATTTGCCACAATTAACCAGCTTCAGTCTCCAAGCCTCAGACACACAGAGGAGCTGGAACAGCGTGTTCGGAGCAGCGAGGTTTTATTGCAGTTGTGGGCACGTTGGGAATAAACAAGCACAGGTCAAGTTCCCCACGGCTTCGTTCCAGCCTACAACAACCAGGGGCAGATGGTCAAAGGGAGCTCAGAATGACTGATCTGGGATTCCATCACCAGGTCTCAAGGCGGTGCAAATCAGCACAGCTCTACTGAACCCGCTGCGGTCCCATTGATCCGCACCAGGGAGCATCCGATCCATCGATTCCAAACACGGTGGAGGCCGGTGACACAGCACAGGTGAAGTGCTCAGATGCAGTGATACAGATGCTTCTCTTCATCCAGGGACAAACTAAACACTCTGCTGACTGCCCTGGGGTCTGACACAGTAGAAGCAGAAAGAAATGCAATGACTGAGATTCTATAGAGAGAGGAATTAAGGAAGTAGGAAATCCAAAGTAGGCTCTACCTGCAAGCCATCCCAGAGTACTCTCAGCCAGAAGGCTACCTCAGAAATCCTGCATACAATGGCCTCTGATAAAACTTGAACCAAGACGGGTGGAACAAGGTACCTGGTTTCAGAGATGCCTAAGGTCTACTCATTCTTTACCATAAAACTATTAAAGAGCAAATAGATGCCACCACGTATCCAGAAAGATGAAATGTACTCCAGAAAGATGAAATGAGAAACCCATCAAAAAGATGGCACATAAATAATGTAAACAGATGAGGGTGTTAGGTAAACCTCCAAGAACATGGATAACTCCTACAAGAGAAAGGTGATGCTTTAAAATTATCTTCATCATAAAAGAAAAAAAACAGTTTGCTGTGGATTATCCATAACAGTTGTGTTCAAACAACAAAGGAGGGCTTTAGCTGCAATGGCTGCATGTCAGCAGAACAGAAGAGGACAGGAAGTGTGGAAGAAGTGTGTAGTACAAATGCACATCTAACACTGTCCATGGCTTTGGGGCAAAGCAGCACCACAAGCAGTCACCTTCACTGCTCTCAGGCATCAGGCTGAATCCCAGCACGTAGAGCACACAGGCAGAGCACACACACAAGAACATATCACAGAGATCAGTCCTAGCTTTGCCAATCCCAGCTGGGTAGGAGCCTCACTCCTACTGATAATTCCCTTTTATCTTCAGCAGTAGAGCACATGCTATTAGAGGCAAAGTCCAGTTCCACTGTTAAGGGTGTATGAATAGGAAAGATTGTGGCTACTCAGAAAGCATATACATAACCTTCTATAGTACCCTCTGTTCCTGCAGCACGTACAGGCTGATATCTATAGATATCAGATCAAATAAAGACATATCAATCCAGCAGCTGCTACTGCCCACTCAACCACCACCCAGGACTGGACAAGAAACACAGATACCTTTAGAAGGAAATGGAAATAAAGGGGAATTTCAGTCATTTTGCAGCTCATCACCAGAGGAACTATGGCCCACATCTTGTGAAATGCTGATAGAGATGAGTAGCAAATAATGCACAATCTCCCATATTCTTTTCATATATTTTGACTTCATCCTATCTTTCTGCACTTTTTCAGAGATCTAAGATTTCACAGCATTAAAGTGCTCTGTGTGCTATCAGAAGGGATAAAAAGACACATTATGAGTTTAAAAACTGAGAATTTCATGGGAGAGTTAAAATTGTCACTAAGGGCACACCAGAAAGAATTACTGATTTTTCAGACTGCTCTGACATCAAAGGATTAAATAAGAAAACCAAAGTCTTTTATAAACTCAAGCAAACGTACAGACAATGTCAAAGCTATTTGGTCACAAATTGGAGCCATCATTTTCACTTTGAAGGCCTGCACAAGAAGCTATTCTGCACTGGAACTGCCACAGAAATTGAAGGGAGAAAATGAATGGGACAAGGGAAATATGGACTTACAGTTCTGAAAGAGTGTAAAGTGCTATGTAGAAGCAATATTTATATCAGACACCTGAATGCTAAAGACTTTATTATTGCCCATCACTGACTGTGATATATGGGCTGTGGTTGTCACACACACACAGAAGGACAAACCTGAATTGGGTTGCCCTCTGTGGAATGAAACTGCTTGTCCCTTACAGGCAATTATACCTCCTCCTCATCATCACTGGAGTGATCTCACACCCCTCTTTGTTCAGTGGCTATTCGTGGATGCAGGAGAGGGTCCATCACTTAACAGAGCTACTAAGAAAACATCAAGTCCCTATTCTGCAATATGTAGAGGACTGAGACCAAACTGGACAGGAGGTCAGCAATAAAAGCAGATCAGAACAGTCTCAGTTTGTCTTAACTTTGTAAATTTTTCTAACTGGAGATTTGTATAAAGACCACCTGCCAGTCTAAATTCAGTGGGCTCACTTGGAAAGGAAGTTCTGAGGCTCCCACCTGGGACAGATTCAGGCCTTCAACTTCTGCAAGATGACCTGCCCCAGCAATCTCTACTCATATCTCTCAGTCTTCACTGTTCTCATAGCAAATTACATGGTATTGCCCCAGCACGTTACAGTTACTACTGCAATTATTTACAATAACTCATAATCACGAAGACAGCAAAAACTCTATTAGAAGAGAGGAGATGGAAGAGGAAACTTATGCTCTGAGTTCAACAGAACTGACAAACATCTGCTATCAGGAGTGCCATGGAAAGGCCATTGGCAGGAGTAAGTAGCCATGAATCTATGCCACCTGACACCGGAACTCAGCATCAAATCCATCTGTACACACACAAATATCCAGCAAATTTCTTCTCTAAGCAGAGAAAGCAGTGGGTCCATTTAACTGATTACATTCCCTAGAAGTCTCCCAGCATTGGTCTTTTAATGTATTCCTCTCTAAAAACATTTGCTGTATGTATATATTTCCATTTTCCTGGATATTTCAAAAGAGTTGGCATTGTTAACTTTGAATATTGCTAGTTAATTGTGGGCAAGAAAAGACAAATTATGAGCAGGGGAACTGTTCTGGGAGGATTTAGTGTATTTGAATAATTTAGACCCCTGCCGTTAACGTGACAGGATTGTTTTTCTCTTGCAGTAGCCTGCTGCTACAAGAATTAAAACTGTCATGGCAGGCTACAGCTTGGGCTAGGCCTTAGTAATGAGCTTTATCAGTCAATAAATGATTTTATGCACCAAATTAAACTGTAAATTTGGTTTAGGTGGTAAATATTTAGAGAATAAAGATATCCAGCTAATGAGGAGGACTGGGTGGGGGAAAAATGTAATGCAAATGTCAATCCTTTAAATCTTTGGTAGGCTAAAGCTCTGCAGAAAGTTTACTGCTACTGCCTCCTTTGTTTTTCTTATCTTTTTTTTTTTTTGGCCTTTGTAAACAGCAAGTGAACAATATCTCAACTGTATTTACAGATGCTGGAGAAGGAGGGAAAGATTTTTGTGGGGTATTGTGGGGCCACAATTCCATACACTCACTTGACTCTGGGACTGAAGCATTAAATGGCCTCACGTTGAAAGCACTTGTGCAAGAGAGACATCCGTACGCTGCTCCTGGTTCTAGTCCCCACCTCTAAGCCAAGCTTACAGGAAAAGATGTGTTTGGTCCTCAGCTTGCAGCAAAAGGGAGCAGCAGCAGCAACCAGCTCAGGCAACCAGTTTTAAAAATTCCCCTTTCAAACAGGAGACTACTCCTGACAAGGTGACCTCTTGGCTCCCGAGTTTACCTCTCCCTCCCAGCTCACCCAAATCCTGCACTGCTCCGTGGCCCACCCTTGAGGGCACGTGCACAGAAAGGGATTCTGAGAACACCAATCGATCCACAGGAGGAACATGGCTTTAAAAGGCACATCTGGATTAACGTGGATGAAAGTGCCCGAGCAAATCAGCTGCATTTGTTCAAAGGTCAGGTGATTAGCAGTGTGCTGTTTCAAAAGCAGGCAGGGAAACACTCTACCAAAAGGCCAGTTTCCAAGATGAGTCCTTGACTTCCAGCTTTACTCCAGGGACTATTCTTTCTCCAGGGAAGGTCTGGAAAACTTATTAATTTTGGCAAGGGCATTTATTATCAAGATGAAAATTTTGCATGTAATTTTTTTTTCTTTTGTTTTTTGCTCTGGCCAGAAAGTCAGAGAAAAAAGAGTATGGGAAAAAATGTCAGTCAGCTCCATGAAGAATTGCTGGAACTCATCCTAAAGCTGGAAGTGTTAACCTTGCTGTCTGTTATTGGTTTCTAACGGTAGCAGCAATTTTTTTGTGTGATTTCTGCTGGATCTGTTATTCTATACTTTCTGACAAGAAAAATATATGCAGCCCCTGATAGAACCCGTGAAACAATGGCTTTATTTATGCCTTCCAGGTGACACTGCCAGATGGTAAAATCTCATGCAAACAAAGCCAGAAGTGCCTGTACTATGTAGGGCTAACACAGAACCTACTCCAAGCCGGAGAAACCATCTCCTTTCCTGAGAATCAACAAGAGATCCAAGAATCAATTCCAGAAACTCCACTTGGAGCTGGTTCCAGGCTCAGACACAGCACAGTGCACAGAGACAACACACAGAGAAACCCCCAACCAGCACAGAGCCCCCAGGCTCTGTGGCCCTGCACTGAGGGAGCTCCTTGCTGATGCTCAGGTCAAGGTTAGCCTTGGCCTTTTAAAAACTAGTTGATAAGGCATAGAACAAAGACTGCACAAGGCTTTAAAGCAAAATTTGAAAAGGATGCAGTTACATATTGAAAGGAAATTGAGCCACAGAATACCCTAGTAAAACTCAGCCGGACCCACACATTGTACATCCAAACAATATGCTATTAAGTGCAATAAATCCAAACAGCACCCTGGAGATCTGTTTGGAAGATCAGAATATATATTGGGGATATAGTATGGAAGGCTGTTTTTAACATGAAATCTGTTCAATTGCAAGCTGTTGATGTTAACTGTTTCTTTCGAGACCCAATATACTAATGCAGTTTATTTACACGGCAGAGAACAAAACTTCATGTATCACCTTCTCCATGCCTTTCTTTGATTAGATTGCCTCACTTTAATTACTAAATTCTGTTAAAGGACTTTCCACACAGATGTAATTTTATGCAGGTGTTACCTGGTGTAATGAAACCAGATGTTTCCATCGGAATAGGGCTCCCTCATCTGAGATGTGTGTGCTGCTGTGGCCTGATTTGTATATCCATCAGTTCCAACTGGAAAAAAAATGCAGTTGGGGATGTTAACCGAGATCAGACTGTGAGTACAGAATGGGTAATGCCACCTGTTGTCCCCTGTTACGTGCAAAAGTCTTCCATTTGTACACAACTTTACTTTTAAATATCTCCCCCTATTGTTCCTGTTTTGATTAACCCCGAAGGCTCTTTTGCAAAGCATTTAGGAGCTTGGTGTGCAGAGACATGGATGTATGCATGGAAAAGGCAAGTCTGTTCTTTAGTGAACACAATCTTTCCACTGACATTTTAACCTCATATACTTTATACAATCCATGAATCTTTCTAACTAATTTCTACATTGGACTAGAAAGTTCTTGGCTGGTTATGGAAGGAAACAAGATATATTTATTGAGGTACACCAGTAGCAATTAAAAGAAACTCAAACTCAAAAACCTTCCTATTGTAAAAAATCTTGTTTTTATAAAATCATGACTGGCCAAATGGCAGACTAAAGGCTTAAAGTGACAGAACTGCCAGTGAGCAGCAGGAAAAAGAGAAGAATCAAGCCCATATCACACCTAAGCTGATAGCAGTTCTGGAGGAGTTTCTCTAACACTCAAATTTTGAATAACTTTTCTGACTAACCCAGTTCATCAAACACACTATGGACAGAGAAGCTGTCACACACCAACCAGTGCTGTCTGACACTGGGAGAAAAATCCTCACCATCACACAGAGGCAGAACCCAGGGAATCAGCAAGGAAAGTCTCTGACAGTTCCAAACAGCCACAGAAGGATTCTGATGAAACATTCACATTTCGACCCAAAAGGAGCAAACCCAGCCCCAGTTGGCTGGGTCAGTGACTCCAATTGGCAGTTCCAACATGAGCCCTCTTCAGATTTCTCCCCATTGTTCTGTCAAGCCCTGATGCTGCACAGACAGCACCAACCCAACCCTGGGACTCGAGCTCATGGGACTCTGAGCTCTGAACAATGAAGAACGAGGGGCCCATGGGCACTGGCTGAAAGTTCAAAACTAACAGTTAACAAGCAGTGGCACAAAAGCCTTGCCAACCAGACAGCTCAAAACAGCCAAGACACTCATTCTTTTAATTAGTTAGTTCTTTTAATACTAAAAACAAACAAATAAAGATAAAAATATTCAGAAATTACGCTGCCCTCCCCTCCTCTCCCATCTGTATTCTCCCACGAAGCTTTAATCCTTTTGTGAAGCACACATGCATTTGGTGGGCACATGAAGGCCAGTCTGCAAGGTGGGCTCTTGGACATCAGGAGGACTCACAGCAAACACAAGGTTGCACAAGCATGCACACAAAGCCATTTTATATTAATAGGCTCCAAACCTCCCTCTTTACTACTGCCTTTTTCAATGAATTAATATTTAATTTGTGTTGTTTTCAGGTTTTTTTAGGGTGGGTGAGGAAAGGGAAGATACAGGCTAGTCAACTAAACTACTGTCTGCCCTCATTATTTCAATTCAGGGACTGACAGTACAAGACTTAATATTACAATAAAGCAAAACTGGTGTCAGCAAAAAAAAAAGTTTCGATGACACACTGATATGGAACACTATGATACACTGGTAAAAACTATGTGAAAACCAGAAACACATAAGACTGCAATTTAATCTTTTTATTTGAAATATAAATATTGTTACTATCAAGCTTGACAGTATAGAAAATGTGTGCCCTGCAGCCTTCTGACAAAACAAAATTTATATTTAAAACTTCCTGAAATAATGCCTTTCATATGTGGAGTTTTGTCACATTGCAGCGGCTCTGAGCCTACCTTATGGTCCTGCACCTTTAATTATTTTATGCCTAGAAGACACATTTTAAATAGAAGAGGCGGGTTACAAGAGTTTTGACAGCTGTGGATGATTAAAATACTGACAACATGCACTGTATAAAATTCCCTGAGGTTTTAGCTGGGTACTCACACGAAAGTTAGCGATTAGATTCCCTCCCCCTCCTGCCAAATCCCACCAGCATGAAATGTTCATATCACTGGCCTGTTACCCCCTTCTCTTTTGGGGCAATGCAAACCTTTTTGTTTTTTCTTTTTTTTTTTTTTTTAATATCTCAAGGCCACATACTTGAAAATTGGTCAACAAATTTGATTTAGTAATCTGTTCCCGTTTAACAAATATGCAGCCAGGTTTCATGACCAGCTGTTCTGTATCACTGCATGAATGGAGGGAAAGGAAACCATTTAAAACCTATGAATGGTTTAAGGTTTTGTTTTCACCCGCCCCCCACCTTTACAGGAGTGTTGTAACTGGTGCTAATTTTCTGACCTCTTGACCTACATGTTTGGGTTGTGCAAAACATTATATTAATAGGGGAAAAGAGTGTTCCCCAGTTCAGAAAAACACTAAAGTGCATTCTTAACCTTAACTCTGGCAGCTGCCTCCTGACTTCATACACTTGAGTGCTTTGGATAAACTGGGATTCTATCCCTCAAGTTCTTCAAATTAAAAGCTGCATATGAAATAATATTAATTACACTGACCTTGAGCTGTGCCTACAGCTATGTCAGTCCGTCCCTCCTTTATTAGACTTCTGGCTAAGGGGTCAAAGAAATTCTAGAAGTGAGTCACCTCCAAAAAATACATGAGCAATTGTAGAGTCAGACTATCTGGACGTAGGCATAAATTACTAGCTATTTTTATTATTTTTTTTTAATTCCTTTAAACATTTCAAAATGCAAGAAAAGACACTGAAGGAAATCTTATCACCCAAAGTGCAGACTTATCATGTGGTCTTTGCTTTAAACCCCAGAAGAGAGGTTTGTGATAAGGCAAAGATGGATTTGGGATAAACCACTTTCCACCCTGATGGTGGGAAAGCATCTCCTCCTTCAGTCCCATGAAGTTCTCCAGCAGAGGTGAAGTTTAAGGATAAATGGGAAAGAACAAATGCAGTGCTCTAAGTAAAGCAGAAATGATCCAGAGATATTGCAAGTCCGAAAGAAAAAGCAACATCAAGTCTAGTGTCATGGCAAATGCCGAAAGAAACTCCCAAGTGCAACTCTGCACAAGGGGGAGAGGGTGCAAAATCCCATCGACTCAACTCAAATACTGCTAATTTTTTTAGATCTTTCAGAGCAGCTATTCCACCAAAATCAATGGACTTTGTGGTGCCAAACACAGCACCTATTGCCAAGCAATACCTGAAGGAACATGGTGGAACTGAGACTCTTTAACTTGTGTAACAGGACACATACATTTATTTTCTCTGGATGCAATAACTACTTCCCTGTTGGCCTCCATCCCTGAATACTACCAGCTACAGTGACATCTCAGTGAGTCCAGGGGAGGGCTGAGCAAAAGCAACACTGTTGGAGCACCATCTGTGCCAAAGGAGATGTTACATCAGTTGCCCTGTCTACCTGCTTTTCGTTGCTGTTCAAGTTCTTAACAAAGCAAAAGAATTAAATGCACAACTGGGTGTCCTTGTCTTCAAATCTTCATTGTTACATACAGGACATTAACGGGTATTTTATGGCTGGTGCTGTTTCCTCAGCAGACACTTCCCAGTACAGATGTGCAAGCACTGGTCTGTGAAAAACAGTGACTATCAGAGCAGTTCAGCCACAGAGCTCAGCTTTCTGGCTCCTCAGTTTGTGACATTTATCACACTGTATATTATTGGTTGAATCATCACTTTCCAACTGGTTTTGGATTTTCATAATGCACAGTTTCTAATGCACACGCTGATCTGTTCAGGGTCTGCCTCTCATCTTTCTTTGCACAAGTAGTTACGGCTTAGTGTTTTTGCATCCAATTATGAAGAAAGATGAGAATGAAATGGGAAATAAAAAAGTGACAGGTAGAATTACGGAACGAAATGGTATTGTATGCTTGCTTGATGCTAATTGCTTTTCTTAACTATTTAAAAACCATAGCATAGCATAAAATAACCCAGAAGTAGTGGTCTACCAGCCATTTCTGACATGTTTTTAGTCAATTTAATCAACTCAGTGGCAGCTCTAATACATTTTGACTGCTGAGGATCTCAACAAACTTAACACGGACGACCTTTATGGTACACAAAATGGGGGATAAAAAAATTAAACAAATGCTTTTATGAAAGAAAAAGTGAGATGTTTTGGACTAGGTGAGGTTTCCTATTTTTTTTAGCTTACGGAAGTGGCAATATTTAACTGTTCAGGTAAATGAGCTAAAAGTTTAGAACTCCTGAGCACCACCATTACCAGTAATTTATACTTCCTTTCATGTGTTTCTGCTTACTGTTATTGATAGAACTTTTAAAGTCAGCTCAGCTGCACCTGCAGACAGGTCACTGCTGATGAGCAACTGGAAATGAGAGCAGCCAAGTGACAGCACACCAAGGTAATACCCTACAACTGAGTAATTCCCCAGCACACGTTATCTGGGTGTGGTTCTCAGAATACCTAAAGACTCATTAAGAGAGATCAAGAACTGCTAAAATCTCTGTGCACCAAAAATTACAATACTAATGTCGTTCTGCTGCTCTTTTTAAGTATCAGAAGTTACAGAAAGTAAGTAGGTGGGGGAAGAAAGAGAACACACTTTTAAATGATCTTAGACACATAACCAGATTTTCTGTTCGAGCTTCAGAAGCAAGGTGGGTAATAATCTTAATACCAGCATTTTCTCTGGAGGATGATGTTATGAAATAATAGACATAAACCAAATAATAGCTATAACCTTCTTTGGAACTTTGTGAAACTCATCTCATTCAAATGTGAAAGCACTCTGAGATCCAGACAGCCAAGTGCTGCAGAAAAGCAGGGTACATTTAAAATTGAGCACTTTGGGCTTAATTTATGTTTCCAGCTACAGCTTTTGGGATCCTGTACATTAGCTGTATATATGCTTTTACATATTTCTAAGAAAAATGGTCCTCAGAAGATGATGAATAGCATGCCTTACCAGAAAATATATGACAGGTTCTAAAATTGGTACATTTTTAAATTGGTATAGATATTTATACTTGCTCTGATCCTCTGAGATGTATATTGAAATCTGGAATATAAACAGCAAAGGGCATTCCAAGACAAGCAAATTAAAATGAATTCTGCATCATTCTCTCCTGTCCTATTATTATAAGTTCTCAGGAGGCCTTCAAAAATTTGTATGTGAACTAAAACTGTATGTAAATCCAGTAAAAGTTACTTCAGAAAACCCTAATCTTTTATTAGATCACAGTGTAACTGATGTTTAAAATAAGAAGCCAGGGTTATTATCACAATACATAAACAGACTGTGATAGACTATCACAAGTGTGTTGTGTCTTTATAACATTTTACATTTTGTTTCCCTACATATTTATATTAAAGTGTATATATCACCATCAATTCACGATGAAAGAACTTTATTTCTGAACTTTATTTTTTTAGAAAGTAATATCACCTCCATCTCTAAGAAAGAGCTATTTATCACCATCTGATAAAACCACTGTTCGTTCTTAGTCTCTTGGCAGTAGCTTTTACTCTTTCCTCTTGAGTTGCTCTTCCCAGGTAATAACCTAGGCCAGAGTAGGACCTCCCCAGCCTTGGAATCATTAGTAGTGCCAGACCCCCCTTAACATCTGTCTACCCTGTTCTGGAAACGCTCTGATGAAGTCTGCATCATTACTCAATTCCCTTTGTGGTTACAAAGTTTTCCTTCCAGTCATCCTAATGCATCCTGGCTGAAAATTAAATTGGTTTCTTTTGAATTCCCTCAAGTGGAGAGAGAACAATAAGCACCAGCCTTTGCGTAACTTTCTCATATTGGAAAGACTATCACGATGATTTCTCTGTAGGTTTATCAGTTCCCACAACTTTTCCTCATAGATCATGTTCTATAAATTTCAGATTTTCCTGTCACACTCCACTCAATTTAATATGTCTTCTTGATATGTAAAATATGGTGCCCAGTGAAGTTCCTTAGCTGTGCACACTCCGCTGGATCTTTTTTTTTTTTTTCCACAAGGACATTATGTGTGACAAACCCAAAAGCTGAAATCAGGATAATTCATCAACATCTTACCCCTTTCCCCAGGCCAGTTATTCTTTCAGAGAAAGAAATCAGATGGATTGGCTAAGAACAAATCACTTCAATGTTATGCTATCTTTTACAACCTTCTTATCATCTGAATACTTAGAAAGATTTTTTTTTTTAAGATTTGTTCCAGCATATTTCCAGACATATTGATTGGACTGACTGGTTTATGAATTCATAAACCCTTGCCTTCCTCCTTTTAAAAAGGTACGTACAACACTTATACTTTTCTCATGCTTTGGGGCTTCCCTCATCCTCTAAAATTCTCAGAATTCTCAGTGCTAGGAACACACAACCATAATCCTGGCTTATTAGCAAGAAAAAAAGGAAGAATTCAAAGCCAAGCCATACCAGCAGAGTCCAGATCTCCAAAACTTTTGACTGATGGGTTTTAGGCTCGTTACTGCATCAGTTCAAGATGTTTTCTTATATCCAAAATGTCTCTTCCACCAGTTTCCCAGCCTGGTTGCTCCTAGAGTACATGGCATATCACTCTGTCACTGGATTATTGCAAATACACATCACTTCTAAATAACCTCATAAACACTCAAAAACTGGTGTGTGTGACAGCTCTTCAGAGTCCTCAAACTCGTAAGCACATTGATACAAGCATCAGTTTGCAAGCCATGGATCACTCCTGAGGTGGAGAGCAGAGACTGCTGGAAAAAATAACACCAATGCCATTTTCTGAGTTGCAAGGGAATTACCCTTCTCTGTTCTCCTCCCGTGGTGTCACTGGCTGGCAGCCCCTCATGGGCACCACAGCAAGGACACACCTCAGTCAACACAGCTGTCACTCCTTCTGTGTCCCAAGGAATAGGAGAGGGAAGTGAGAACCAGAGGCAGGGACCTGGTCCCAGCCTTGCCACCACTTCCCTGCTGTGTTTCTGGGCTGCAAACATTGCTGCAGTTACTGCCACGCTCGAGGTTCCACACACAAGTCAAGTGGCTGCAGGATGGGTTTCACATTTGTGCTCAGCTGAAGAGAAACTTTAGTGGTGGAAGGCAGGCAACTCGAAACTCAGCAAGCACTAAACGCCCTTAATAAAGAACAGAAAGAAATTGGTGTCTTTGTGAGCTGCCCCATTGGAATACTTGTAATGTACCACGGGAAAAAGAAGTCTTTATGAAGAGCTGATTCATGTGTTATGTCATTTATACACTAAATACTATGTTATCTTCTGAAATTATGGAAAGGAGGAGGATATTTTTAGTAATTGTTGGCTACTCAAGCCACTGAAAGAAAGTATGTTTCTCTGGGTACAACTAATTCTGTTTGTGGTTTCAGAGACCACTGCCAATATTTCAATAATATATACATTACGAACTGCTACAGCTGGCAAGGTGTATCTGTGTTGTCTATTCCAGAGAAGGATTTTGCTGCCTATTCAAAATGAATAGATTCAGAAGTGGAATCCAGCATGGAAAATGAAGGAAGGTCAGGGGAAGGGTAATATTTATGGAAGATTGAGCATTTTCAGTGTGCTACTGGCTTCAGGGTCTGCGCTCCCTAAAAATACTGGGTTTTGTGCACTGGAGTGCTGAGCAGACAGAGTATAAGTAAAGCATTTGTTTGAACCTTCACAGACAGCTGCTTAGTATTAAAAAAAAAAAAAGAAAAAGAAAAGGAACTTTTACATTTTATGCCGCTCTAGAGTAGAAACATTTTACCCAAATAAGCAACCCAAAAAGGGCTTTTGGATCAACAAGAGCAAAGCCCTCTGAAACACACCTTGGTGTTGGCAGCTCGTGTGGCAGATGCAGGACCCAACCCCCTCTCCCCACTTCATAACAGAAAATGTTTGTGTTGTGGGACTGCATGGAACAAGTGCAGAGCTGTAAGACAGATCTAAAGGATGGATTGAGTGCACAGAGGGTTGTAAGAGGGATCTGAAGGTTTGAGAGACATGGGGGAAGGTACTTGGTACCATTCAAGAATTGCCAGACGTCATTAAGATGCAAATAAACAACGAGAGTTAACACTCCACAGCTGAATTAATTTTTTGGAAATACATGAGAGCTACTGAGCTGAAGAATGTGGGAAAACTATTCAGTGTCGAGAGCTGCCTCGTTCAAACGTGTAGATCTTACAGGACTACACAAAACTCTTATCCTCTCATGACTGACCATTTATTGAACCAATGTTTGTGGCCTGAGGATACCACACCCATAAACAACATTATCTTTCCATGTTGGTAGTCAAATGTGTATGGAAGACTGAATGGAAATGAATCCTACACAAAAGAACCCTTTTTCTACACCTACAGAGCCATTTTGATAGAAAAAAGGATGAAAATGTCAAGTTCTGTAAATAAAGAAATATGAAAAACTGTCATCACTAGCAACCTAGCAATTTTCGGAGCTTCCAATTATCTGTCTTTAAGCATTAAAATCTGGGGGTGGGATGACACAGGGGAAGAAGCACAACAAATAAAAACAGTAACCCTAAAAATACCCTTGCAGAATGCACAGTGATTTGGACCCTTGATGCAAAACACATGAGCACTTCCCTGCTCTTCCACACCCTTCCAAAGGCTAGGGCCTCCCACAGGAACATTTTTAGCACGACAGTGACCAAAAAATAAAAACTATTTACATATTTGCTCAATGGCTTTTCCAGAGTTCCTGCTAATATCAGTTATTACAGGTGGAATATACCCTGTATTTCCTCATACCAACTTGGAATTGATTTTCATCTTGGTTAATCCAATGATCAAACTTGTATTCACTTTAGTTGGAACATATTGGACCTCTGACTCCTCAGACTTATTTTCATGTGCCTGGGAGCAAAATTCCAGTTATATATCTATATTCACTCTGCAGCTACTCTTTCCATATCTGGCATAACTTTGCTCACGTCCACAAACCACCCTGAGCAAGAAATGAGCAGTGCTCCAAGGTTCAAGGATACACAAGCAGGTCCTGCTCCCTGCTCTGTTTCCATGCACATTTTGTTTTCCTGGACTATATAAAGTGACTTGCAGGAAGCTTCCAGTAGTGGAAAGTTGTAATTCATTTGAAAAAATTCTGCGCTTTAAGGAACAGGCACCTTCTTACTGGATCTTAAATAATATATCACATAATGCAATTATTCTATGTCTCCTGGTCATCACATGGTCTTGGGGAAATCAGAGTCAGTTTTTTAATATTGGGTATGTAAGGATCCTGTAGAATTACACAGAACTGTATTCTTCTCTCTGCATAACCTAACCTCTCACCAGAACAAGCAATTTTTAAAAATTATGATCCATTCTCCATTTCACATAAACACACATAAAAATAAAATGCAATAAACATTCTTCGGGATGGTTGCTTACCCAAAACATACCAGACAATTACACGGTATGCTGTTTTAATTAGAAACTCTCTCTCTCAACAGGTCCCCTTTGAAATGTGTGACACTCCTCTGTAGTCCATGGCTGGAGTTGAGTTGCATTACAATCACATCTCCAGTCAAAGAACATTGCCATTTTTTCCCAGATCAGACACCTGCTATCAATTTGAATGGTATCTGATTGAATATTTGTGCAGGAAGGACAAGAATCAATTATTCATGAGTACTAAACAATAGACTGTATAAACACAGTTCATGAACCTGAATCCTTTACAACCTAGCTTATCTTCGATACATTTATAAGGGCAGTCACATCTTTTAAACAACTGACATATTTAAGGCCCCCCAAAAGGGGGGAGGGATAAAAGAGGAAACATGTTTTTGTTAAAGAAAATGTGAGATGTTTTGGATTAGGTGGAGTTTCTGTTCTTTTGCTTATAAAAGTGGTAATATTTAACTGTTTAACTAAATTTAACTGAACATCTCATGTGACAGCCATTTCCCTGAGACTCCCAGCTCAGATTCTGCTGAACCAGGCCATTTGGGTAACTTAAATGAACACAAAAATATATGCAACTTTTGGATCTTTACCCATGAGTCTGTGTGAGTTTTGGACTCTTACCTGTAAGAGGCAATTAAACGGAACAAAACATTTTGAGGTTCTCCTGTCCTGAGGTCTTCTCCATTGCAGGAACCTGTGTTCTTCCCCTGGCAGCCTCTTCTCTTTTAGGTTTCCAGTACAATTCAATTAAGCTGAGCTGGCTCTGCAGTGCTGATCTGGTTGGATGCCTGCCAGCTGAAATCCTGCACCTTGGTGCCTCATCTGAGCGTCGTAACACAAATGTGGCTGATGTCAGAAGGGGAAAAGCCTGATCCACGTTTTCAGGGAAAATGTAATCCTGACATCATGGTGCAAACAATACAACAGAGACTAGTAAATAATGTATTCTGTTAAAATCCTTCCTCTCTCCAAACAAGGCTGTTAATGTTGCTGTCATGTTTAATACATTTTTATGTATACTCCTTTTATTTTCTGCGCTGGTTTTGCCTGGGGTAGAGTTAGTTTTCTTCATAGTAGCTGGTATGGGCTGTGTTTTGGATTTGTGCTGAAAATAGTGTTGATAATTCAGGGATGTTTTTGTTAGTGCTGAACAGCACTTGCACAAAGTCTTTTCTGCTCCTCACCCCACCCCACCAGCAAGGAGGCTGTGGGGGCACAAGGAGCTGGGAAGGGACACAGCTGAGAAAGCTGACCCCAGGGATATCCCAAACCATATGGTGTCATGCTCAGCATATGAAACTAAGGGAAGAAGCAGGAAGGGGGGATGTTTGGCGTTATGTTGCTTGTCTTCCCAAGTCACCGTTACACATGATGGAGCCCTGCTTTCCTGGGCATGGCTGAACACCTGCCTGCCAGGAGAAGTGGTGAACAAATTCCTTGTTTAGCACTGCTTGCATGTGTGGCTTTTGCTTCACATACTAAAGTGTCTTTGTCTCAACCCATGAAGTTTCTCACTTTTACTCTTCCAATTCTCTCCCCCATTCCACTGGCGGGAGAGAGAGAGAGAAAAGTCGTGTGAGCCTTATTTGCCAGCTGGGGTTAAACCACAACATTTTCTTATGGCAACGGTTTAAATTTCAATACAAATGTTTAAAGCATGTGACATTGCTGGAATTACAGTATTTGGAATTACAGTATCCATATTTAAAGTTCCAAGATTACAGCTTCTAGTGGTGAGTGCTTGAACTATCATGAAATACAATTTTATTTAAAATCAATCCTCTGATTGAGTTTAAAAAAGGCACCTAGTGCTGTTTATTTGCTTTTATGGAAAATAATACAGGCAATTAATTTCTTTCATACCTTTAGTGTCTGAGTTATGAAAGTCTATAATGCAACATGGCAGGCTTGATGAATAACAGCTGAGGTGATTTAGTTTAGAGCAAGTGATTGGCAGTTAGTGATTTTGATAAAAACTTGTGTGATATGCAATGGGTACCCCAGCTGTACAACCAATTCAGTGCAAATAAACTCAGAGTGAATAAAATTTCTATCATGTTACATTTTATGCTGGAGACTTAGAGAGAAGGAGGAGGACATAATTCTTTCCTAGATCTAGTAGCTGCTGCTTTAAGAGAAGAAATGACAAGGTTACGGGTTCTCCCTCTGCCATGCACCTCCTTCATAAATTTTAGCATTAAATTATAAATAAAACATATGAGGACTCAGCTCAACGAGAAATATGTCTGGACTTTGGCACTGTAAAGGTCTGCACAAATTCATACAAGCTGCTTAACATTGATTTTCTTTGGCGTCTCTTGCAGCCCTATGCGGGCTTTGCAATGCAGAAGGCAGACATGCCTTTTATTGTATCAGGCCCTTTGCCATTAATTACAGACATGCCCTTCCTTAATGACTGGGCACAACTGGCCTGTTGATCCCCTGGCTGGATCACCAGGGGATGTAATCAACAGCACGGACCAGGACCATCAACCATTTGCTATTCCTGCCCTCCCATTCTCCCCATCCTCTTTGCTCTTTGCCAATGAGAGGTTGGGCTGGTACCCCAACAGGCTGAGTTCTCCTCTCTCAATTCTTCTTCTGTACCTGCTTCTTCAAAGCAAAAATAACTAAACACACACCTCCACTCACCTTCAAGCAGAGGTCAGCGGGGAAAGCAAGAGGAAAGACTCATCTTTCATACACCTAGAAGTGCAAGACTCCACAGTCGAGCCAATATTAATCTCTTGCTCAATGTGGAGAGCTAACCAAACCTTCTGAGTCTGCAAAACCAAGTGGAAAACTTAAAAAAAAAAAAAAAAAAATAAAAGTAAAAGATTTTGCCTGTGGTATTTTCACATCTTCATGCTGGTGCTGGCTAGAAAAGCAAACGGCCTTGGTGGTTGGTGCATGGGGCCAGGAGTGAGGAACCCTGGGTTCTACTCATACCTCTGCTACTGACTCACTGAAGCAAGCTGTTTGCACAAAATTCTTGAAAAGCATTCGTTAATTTTGGGAGCCCAATTTTTTTAGCAGAGACATGCAGGCGCTGAGCACCTACCGCTTCCCAGAAAGCCAGAGGGAGATTCTGGCACTCACTGCACCACTGTCAACCTTCCAGATCATGATCCGGACCTTCATCTTGGAAGACACAAAACACTTCTCTATCTGAGTAGGAAAGCTGAGAGCTCCTCCTGTGCCCAAGAAAGAGTCTTCCAGAAGATGCAGGAGGTGGCATTTAATCACAACACCAAAAAATAAGGTATCCAAGAGCTTGAGCACTTCCCTGTTTCTCCTACCTGCTAAATGGGCATTATATAAGTGTCATAAGAGTCCTTTGAACTCCTATTCTGGTGTGTCACAAAACCTGGCAGTTTCTCTGGATGAGATCTGTTTCAAAATAGCAAAATTTACTATAACATTTTGATGAACCTCAGAAGACAGTTTGACTCGGGTCTGTGCATCTTTCACCAAAAGTTTGTTGGAGGAAAATTTTAATTCTTCCAGATTAGTTTATCCTGTGCAATATTACCCTGTGTATGATGAATATGTTGAATTGCTTTTGTTAATAAACCTTTCATATCAATTGCATCCTCCTGGTTAAATTGGGCCACTTTGGCAAGAGCTACTGAAACATGTATCTGATTAGGAAAAACCCATGTTCATGTTAATTTAATGTTTTATTTATTTTTACTTAACTTTGACATATTTCCTGGAAGATCTATCAATAATGGCCAATCTCCATGATTGGTTCATCCAAATAATGACTGTTGAGCATGTAAAACAAATTGGGCAAGACCCTGCACGAAGAGCAGGAGGTAGAGCTCCCATCAAAATCAATTCTCTCTCAGATACAAAAGGTCACTGATAATTATGCGCATGAATCTAAGAATGAAATTTGCCTCGCTGAGTGGCATTACCTCCTCACTTGCAACAACATAGGAAAGAGTAAAAAGACAGAATCCACTGAGCCATCCTCGCTGTTGTCCTACCAGCTGAACGCCATGGTCCTGCCAGAACTCACTCTCTGCTGAATTGCCTGCATTCAGCCTTTCAAAACTTGATGCTTTTTTTTTTTTTTGCCCAGGACAGATTATATATGAAATGTTTTATCTCAACTGACTCTACAATTCTTGTCCTCCAGATTTATTCAAATCATGTGGGAATTTAGTTGTTAATTGAAGAAAAACATGGTGTTTCACTACTAAGGCCTAGACGTGGAGCCCTGAATCTCTTAATGAAATGCAGAGAAAGATTTCATGTTCAGGAGCTCTGCCTGGTCTGTCATGGTGCTAACAGATCCTGTATTGTCAAGTTGCTGATCTCCCATGGAATGCCCTCAGCTCCAAGGGACAAAGGTATTTCATCTCCTCTACTTCTTTCCACCCTCTGAGCAAATCATTAAGAAAAAAAATAAATGTAAAAAGCCAAATAGATGCTATTGCTCCACGAGCAGAACACAATCAATAATATTGTTACAATTTAATATTTGAGAGAAATATGTTTAGAGAAAACAAGAAATGAGAAAATCAGATCAACCATGTCTTAAAACGCCTGGTGAACATGTCCCTGGCCTTATGTCCTTTATGGAAATTGTGCTTATACAACAGATAACTCAGCAATGCAAGTCAATAACTGGCAAACTTGATACTTCCAAAGGCACTAAGGGGGAATGTCAGCCAACGCTGATGAGCAGCTTTGAACCCTTGGCCTTTCAGATACAGGCTGACAAGTTAACAGGCTTTTCTTCCTCAGTAGGGAAGAGGGTTTTCATAGACTATATTCCTACAAATAAAATGCAATCCAAAAGTGCTGGGCACATGCCATGTTTCTTAAAAGGGTAAGATTACCAGCGCCTCTTGATACACTGCGGGATGCCGATGTATGTTTGTACTCAGTGTGGGTTTTCCAGTGAAAAAAGGGAACAAAAAAATCCACGGTATCTCTTACACATGGGAAAATACATCCCTTCGGTAGAGAAGCAAAATGGAGTCTACTTGAGTTAATTTCTCCTCATTTATTTATATTTAGCTCTGCAATAATGGTCCAGCAGCTCCCATTCCGTTGAAACAGCTCAGCATTATCTCTTGAAATTAAAATGCTGCTGGATAACCACTGGAAGTGCTTTCTGCATGTGGCTCTGAGACAGGGATCCCCTTTATTTATTAAACAGCAGCAGAGGCAAACCAGAAAGGATTCTCTTGGGCTGCATGGGCAAAGAGATTAAAGGAGGTCTACTGGTGAGTCAGGTGTGTTAGTCAGGGGGAAGTTATGTATTTACTCCTTCAGTTTGACAGACTCTATCAGAATGTCACCACAGTGAAACACACCCACAGAACCAGGGATCTTAGGGTCAGCAGACATATAAAGACCATGTCAGCCAAGTTTGTGGCACTTGGCTGCACTCATCTTCAGTCCAGGGGCTGGATCCCCTGTCTGTAAATCAGAACAACCATCTTAAAGCCCCTACAGAAACACTAGTTTGTATTCTGGCTTCCATACTCCTTTGTATAAATTTAACTACTATGGGAAATGGTCATTATTCACTGCTTTAAAAGGAGAGAAATTACCTGAAAAGCATTTGAGTAAGATTAAGAAAAGAGATAATGCTCTTAGCCCTCTCAGGCACAGATTCTACAGCTCTGGTTTCTCTCTTTTTCTTAGGTTGTCCTACATTTCCGTAGATACAAATGCTATTTGTGGTTGGAAATTATGCCGCTCTCTTTTTATCCCCCTATCCCACAAACATCTATTTAAATTTTAAGTCTAATTCTAAGGGTTTGGTGATTTTTTTGGTTGCTGTTTGCAAGCACAGTATTTCCGTCATGTTGTAAAAACTGTAAGTATTTTCAGGTTTTGGAAATAACAAGACCAAAAGCGTAGGCTCTGTTAACTTTGAGAAGTGGACTTCAGTCAAGCTTGGTATGGAATCCCACAGAATGTGTTCTTCAGCAACTCTGTTGTTTGTATTGAGATATCTGGTAAAGTCTTTAGGGAAAACATACCACATATCTCTTTAAGGTCCAACCAAAATATCATCTATCCTGCCCTCAGTACAACAGCCTTACTGCAATAAATAGTTCAGGGGACAAAAAAAAAGTCTGCCACTGTAAATCATACTAACCAAACACTGCTGGGCCAAATTCTCTATCCTCCACTCCAGTGAGATGCTGTTAGTTCAACAGGGAGTCTGATTATTTGACAAAATTTACGAGGTTAAAATTAAGACAACATAACTGCAGTTCTCTAAGAAATTATTCTGTTCTTATTTTCTTGCCTCTCTTTTTCTTGGCACCAGGGGACTTTGGGTCAGAGCTAAACAGCTTATGAACTCATTTCCTAAAATTTTCAGTCTCCCAAAAGCTTGCTTTCCTTGGATTACTTTTAATTCAGTCAATTTGTAACACATATTCAGCCTGTATCCTCCACAATATTTTATGATAAATCCCATTCAATTTCATATGTACGGTTGCAAGCTTTATTGCTTAACAAACATTTCATCTACTCGCCCATAATTTATATCTGAATGGGTTTATTATAGACATTGCATTTCATTCATTGTGCAGTTAATTCTGCAACATGCTGCCTGTTTTCTGTATGGTCGCTCTACCATTATGTGCTTTCAGTACAATTGAATTTTTCCTTGGGAGCTTTATAAAATGGTTTATGAATATGTAATACAAATTGTATTAACAAGGCAAATGTACTTTTTATTCCTTTTGTGAGCATTTCCAGTCAATGACTAGTAAGAGAACAAGCATGGTAGCACATCTCCCTCAATTTCGATTCACTAAGGCTGCCCATGCAATATTATTTTTAAAAGGCTCATCACTTCAAAAACAAAGATGTTTAAAAATCTTGGTTGGTGGTGCAGTCATCTCCATGGAAAGGAATACAAGAAAGCTTTGTAAAATGACTTCTCTCTTTGTGTGGGGACTTCACACCTGTTCAGGTAAGAGGATATTTGGTAGGTACTGTTTTGAAAAGGCATCACCCTTTATCACCTCCATTTCAGACAGTTTATTGCCTTGATTACCATTATGTATTTGTTTTGCACTAACACCCAGAAACACCAGTCCTGTTGCATTACATGCCTATATGCATATTAAAACAGAGGCAATCCTTGCCCTAGAGCTGTGACTGACCATACACATCTATTGAGACAAGCAGTGGATATGATCAAAGAATGGGAGGAAGAGCAGGGTCAGAGAGGGTTACAACACATCTGACATATCCTGTGTGTTCATCAGCTGCTGGAGGGACTATGTCATGCAAGGAGGAGGTAGAGAGGATGTTAAATGGCCACAAATTTCTGAGAGCGCTCCTGGGATGACAGTCAGTACATTCATATACTTGAAAAATGAGAAGCAATATGTTTCTTTATCTAAATTAGTTTGCTTCCACTTGATAGAAAGAAATTTGCTCACTTAGAAATGAAGGCAGGCCCTTGGCTTCTGAGAACATGGGAAGCTTCCATACAAAGGGAGGTAGAACCTTATTTTACATCATAACCTCAAAGTCCACAACAACATCGTGGTTAAACCTCACAGGGGGATTTTCTAATGCACTTTACCTGGTCACAAACTTTCTAAATCTTCAGACCTGTCTCTGATTTGAGAACATTTAAAACCCTGATAAAAACTCCCATTAAAACCCCATCCTTCCACTCACCATCTCGGCCCACACACTTTCTAGAACAAAACTGTGTCCAGACACTGGTTGATGACTAATGGTTTGCCATATGTTCTTACTTACAGCACAGGGAATTAATTCCTCAGTGCCATGATGGGAAGGCTAGTCTTCAGTAGGAAATAATGTGGTACTGACAGAAAAATAAAGGAAATGGAAAAAGTCTGAATGTATTTCTGCTCAACTGTACAGATTACAAGAAGGGACAGCACAAAAAAATTGCTGCTGGAATTCAGATTCTTTTGAAGTCTGCCCACAGGCTCAGTAATGTCTATACTATCTATACTGGGAGGAAAGCAATGTTTAGCAGGGTTGTTTTCCCCCTAGTATTAGATACAATAGAAATACAGCAAGGTGGATTATAGACTAGGGTTTGTCTGGCTTCTGCTTTCAGATCCCCTGACACACGCACGGAAGAAAATCCCCTGGTGTCATTCTAGATCTCTGGAGTTATCCTGGATTTGCAGGGAAACCATCACGAATGAAGAGCAAGTAAAAGTACACGAAGGGACTCTCACATTTCATGAAACTTATGTGCTTGTAGAAGCATTCCTATTTTAGGAGAAGAAAGAGCCCTGCTTCTAAAGAAGGGATCTTCTGATCTGCCTTGCATATGCAAAGTGGGGTTCAGCACTGAAACACTCAAGCAGAGCATCTTGTGCTTTTCTACATTAAATTCATGTTAGGACTCAGAATTAGCAGTGTGCATCACTGAGCCATACCCACTCCTTATTAAATTTCTCCAATGACAATTTTACTGGTGTTTTATATTAGTGTTAACAAAGGACCTGAATAAGATGTAAGAAATGTTATATTTTAAATAAAAGTCCAGGTAATGTGCCACTGGGGACCTCAGGATCAAATGAGCTTTTATATTTTTATGTAGAATGTAATCACTTTTTTCATTATTGTGGTTGCTACATTACTGTTATTAAAGAGTTTATTACCCTGTGGGGGATACTGCTCATTGGAATTACATGCTTGCAGACCAGCAGAGACAGTGTGGCTTCAACCCTTAATTCATGATACAGCCACAGGACAACAGAACATCAGCACACTGGGACTGGTGTGACATGCTGGGTACCCAGTACAATCCTGCTTGTACCAGGGAAGTCAGAGTCAGATGAAATGGAAACTGGAAAGTCATTGCTATATGGTCATCTGGTCTGCAGGCCTTTACTACATGCTGGGTTTCTAGCAGACTTCTAGGGAAACTGGCCAAAATAGAGCATGTAAGGAGTGGGCAAATTGGCTAAAAAAAAAAGGCCAGATATTACAAGAAATGGAAAATTACCTAACAGGCCACTTATCCCTATTCAAACTTTGGAAAACCTTAGAACTTCTTCCTAGACTGTTACATAGCTATCATTTATTACCAAGGTGACCTTTATCCCCCCTCTTGGCAGCATTATGCTTTAATGGGAATTATTTTGGAAGAGAGTAGTCAATTTATTAGAAGACCCACTCAAGCCCCACTTTAGAAGGATTCCCACTGATTTGTATCTCAGCAACCACCACAGTGAATATGACAGAGAAAAAGGGTGCCAGCTCCTGGAACATACTGGCTCCTCACACATTTAATACCTCTTCTTCTACCTCAGCTCCAGCCTGTACTTATGAGGACTGTAATTGAGGAGGGCTGCTCATTCCACCAGGTTTGAGTCTCTGTGCATCCCATAGTTTCCCAGACTAATAATACAGTTAAATATATACATCCAAGAAAGCAAACATTATTACTGAAATCTCCTCCTTGGGACTCCTGTAATGTTTAAGTGTGGGTGGTGCTATTCCTTGGAGTTTCACTTGTTTTCAAGGGGGAAGATATCTATATGATATGTGAACACTGGAATGCAAAACATCTAAAGACAAGTCTAATAAGTGTGTCCATATCATTACCTATTGCTACACTGAGACAAGAAAGGAATCTCTTTGAGGAAGTGGAAAGGAATGTATTATCAAAGCATCTTAAGAAAGGCAAGTGATCCATACTGCCCAAAAAGGTTATAGAAGGTGACAGAATAAACAGGTCTCTCTCCTTTATCTCAACAATAGAAACATCACCTTGCTCCATTTTCTATGACAAACTGTCAAATAAATACCTGTGCTGAGTATAGGAGGAAATGACTCCTCAGTTCCACATACAGTGGCTCCTCTCCTTCCATGTCATGGCAGAAACAAAGGGTCTGAGCATACAAAATCCATACATATTAGTGTAACACAGGAAAATCCCAGAACATTTATACTCGTGACAGTATTGTTCACAATATCTGCTGTTATCATTTATCAAATCTGTCTTCCAAAAAGTTGATACTAGGTTTCATTAGAGAAATGATACCTTGGCTGGGATCACCAACACTGGCGTGAAGTATTTTCTGTCTATGACATAGGAACAGGGGTTAAATTGCCATTTTCCCTTTCAGTTAAACACACCCAGGACCTGCAGACCTGCCACAGTTGTCAGTGTAGGGATGAACTGCTTGGGTGAGGAGACCCAAGCAGTGCAAAGGCACAGATACATCACTATGGTATCCCACTGAACATTAGGCTGAGAGTCCTGGTACTCTTGCCTTGAGGGGTGTCCACTCTCCTCCTCTGGCAATTACTGAGCAGCCAAGTTATTACCTTGAGTAATAACTCCTTCACTGGTTATTCCTCCACACTCTTGCAGATACTCTGGATGATACAGAATGCTACGAGAGACATCACCACTGGGGCAAAGGCTTTTGCAGGAGAAAGAGCCATCAGAATGGGCACACAGGCATGAACCAAGGCATCTTCCAATAACCTGCAGTACCACTGGCAGTAATATAAAATCAGCTGCCTCTGTGCTTTAACCACACACGTTGTTTTGCCTCCAAGCAGGGACATAAGCAAGCAGCTTCCTAATTCTCCTGAGTTAAGGAGATTTACGCTCACCCTAAGCACACAGGCACAAAATGAACTCTGCCTTTACACAGCCTCACAAGTGGGAGGCACTCCCCTGTCCTTGTACACCCATTCACACATCACACATCATGCAGCTCATAAACCATGTCACACATAAAGAGATCCAAATAACACAGAATCTACAAAGTAGTAACATCTGTAGCTAGACTATTTAGCTTAAGTCACAAGGATTAACAGTGCCCATGGTTCTAGGAATACACTAATCATGTGCAGTGATCACAGAAGAATTGTGGTCATCTTGCACTGCCTGGCTGACCAAGTGATTTTAATTTTCTTTTGGGATAGATACTGGATCTTACAGACCATTGGTCTGTTGCCTTATAAAACTAAAGAATTCTACAGCCTCTGTATTATCTCTGCACCCTCATTATGTCCTTTTTTCATGAGTAAGAGGCAGGAAAGTAATGTTTTAATGTGAAAAATTTAGCATTAAAAAGAAAAAGCAAAAAGCAATTTCAAGACCAAGGAAAAGCTCTGGGACAGGGCTTCGCTCTTCATTTTAATGACTGTTCCACAACCTTGTTTAACAAAATCCTAAAAGTAGGAGATAACCTAACAAATCCAAGCATACCTTCAAATGCAGTGTTGGAAATAGATCACAAAATGTTTTCAAGTAGCTTTTAATAAAAAAAAGAAAGTAAGTCCAAAATCCTGAATAAGCAGGTTGCGGTTTTTCTTTTTTTCTTCATATTCTAAAAGTTTATTAAAAATCTGATAATTAAACAGCACTTTTTAAACCCCTTGCTATCATCCTGTATTTCCAACACATGCATATATATGTTCTGGAATGTAATAGATAGATTATTTTATTGCCATTTTTTAAGGAACAAAAAGAAATGATAAGATTCTTTTCACTGACTTCTACAGGGTTCCATAGATCACTCAAGAGAGTGCCACAGAAGAACAGCATTTCAATAATCTCTACTTTGAGTAATAGTTTGAACATAAAAGATTACTGTGCTGAAGGCAGCCAGTGGACATATTTCATACTATCACAGTAGCTTTCTTTCTTATCACTTTATTTCGTGATATCATCTCCCTTGGAAAAATAAGACTCTATGATTTCTGTCTCCTGGAGTTGAGAGGAGCATAACGATTCTATCAGGTTTAATACATGATAGTACTCCTACACCAGTTTTCAGTGGAAATGTAGAAAATCCAAGGGAAGGATTTCAAGGACACAAGCCTACACACAATGTTTGTTCTGCGTATGTTTGACTTTCTCCTTTTCTGCAGGCTTTTCGCCCCTGCCAGAAAGCTCTGGCCTAACCCTTTCTATGGAAAGAATAATTGTAAATCTGCATGAAGTTCATGATTATTAGTTTCTCTTGGAGTTGGGCCAAAGAATAAGCCTTTCTCCAATACAGACTTCACATGCAGGCTCTGTCAAGAATTCATTTATTAATCCTTTCGATCAAGCCTGGATTAAGCCATCCAGGGGCCCTAATGACATCAAGTAACTCTGTGCTTTGAGATCCACCTTGCAGTCAAAAACCTCCATAACAGCAAGTAGAGGTTATTCCTGAACACAGCCCATACTGCACCTTTACTGAATCCTGGAGTCCTCCTGGACACCTGTGTCAGATCATGTGTGTACAGGCATCATTTGTCCCCTTGCAAGCACAAACAGGCTCAGATGTTTCATTTGAGGCCAGGACACACCACACAGTTGTGCCAAAGGCCAAGGGGTGCAGGAATATTTGAAGGGTACAAAGTGTTAGAAAGGACAGTGTAACCAGAGAGGAGAAGATCAGCTCTAAGAAATCCAGTAGTCAACCTAAGACTCTCTTTACTCCTACTCTTTTATTCTGAAAGTACAGCCATGAAAAGATTTCAGCAGCCACTCAATGTGTAAAAATCTACAGACATACTTACCCATACATAGCATTATTTTTGTATCAAAGGCAATCGTACTTTGATTCAACTACTGCTTCCTATAAGCTGTATTAAAACTCTGTCACTCCATTTCCTAAGAGTTCAGCTGAAAATTGGTTTCTTTGGCTTTTAGCCCCTACGAGTTTCACAGTTTAAATTCTTTGTCTTTCTCTTTAAAATTCAGATTTGAAGGTTGATATTCTACTTCAGAAGCAAGATTAAGCTAAAAAACTAATTTCCACCTTCTTTTATCTATTTGGCTATTTCATTTCAAGAGAATTAGCACAATTTTCCTGTTGCAAAACTCCTACCTGGTCTAACTTGCCTGCAAGGTTAGTGTCTCCTCTGAAATGCAGCTGAGTTCAAAGCCATCCCTCTCCCCCTTCCTACCACATCCCCCTCTCCAATCCAAGCAAGATTTGTTGCAAACATTTCACAGAGCTCTAACGTCGTGTGAACTCTTGCAGAATTATTGTTGTTCCAGGAGTGTCCTGGGGGATTTTCAGAGCTGCTGTGAGACAGTGATATCCCTTGTGGAGGACTAATAGACTGTCACTGTTTCCACTGGGAACAATGAAGGTCAGACATGCCAGCTAACCTGTGTTAACACGGAACTTCCTCGCTCTGCTCAGGAACAGCTCTGCAAATAACACCATGCTGAGATCCCCCTCCTTGCCACTTCACTGAGATCACATCGAATCAGCCCTAATAATGCAGTCTTTTTGCTTCAGCCCAGTCCCTGGTGAATCAACTCAATAACCCCACAGGGTCTGCTGCTCTGGTCACCCTGTCAGAAAGTGTCAAAGGACAGAAAGGGAGATGCAGGGCAGGAGGAAAGGTTGCCTGCTCAAACTGTCTGTCCCAGCAGCTCAGCCCTGAGCCCTTCTCTCATCCTGCAGCATTCCCCTACCACTCACTGCTTGAGCACTTGCTTTTATAACCTTAGCAACCCATGTTCATTCATTTTAACCCCTTGTTTGCCAAATCTTCTATAAACCGGCATCTATTTTTTTTTTACAACCCATCCACTCTTTTTGTTTTTTGAGTTTGTTTTTTACCTTTCAAGTCACTTGGAGTTCTTCCAGAGGAAACAGACTGGGGATGTTCACAACATGGCAAAGGCTGGTGGACGAATTTTGCACTCTCTCTATTTCAAAACTGGGATTCTGCTGGGTCCTGCAGAACAGCAGCAGATTCAGGGGACACTCACCCAGGAGTCACTGCCATCCTTCCTCAACTAATACTCTGTAAAAGATAAAAGTTTGGTTGATAACATACATGCTAGCAGATGATAGCCAATGTTTCATTTTAACACATCTGTAAGCATCCCTCACTTCCCAATGCATTAATGGCCCAGCATTTTACTATATTCTGAAAAACTACAGGAGCAAGTGTAAAGCAGGGTGGGAGAAAAAGGGGATCGAGAAGTTTTAACAGAAAAAACTGCAGTTCATAAATATTATGACTACAAGGGAAAATGAACCACAGCTTGATCACACAACAAGAATAGCAATTAGGAACAATTGTTGAATTTAGTTTAGGTATGCAGCATACGTAGGTAAATACACTGAATGCTAATGGTTTTATAATAGTCTTATTAATTCACACACATAGTTAATGTTTAAGATAAACTCCCCATCTTTAGAGTAATTTATGCATTCCACTTTTATAGAATTCCAATTGAATGAATATGAACATAATCATTTTGCACAAATGTTCTCTAAGGAGTGTGCAGAGAGTCTGAGGCAATGCTGAGGCTCCCCACAGCTTTATTCATAATGGATCAGTCTATTCATTCCTTATTAATTTAATGGAGTACAACTGAGCAGTCTAGCAGCTTGAGCTTATGAGTGTTTCACAAATGGGGCTTTTTGCCTGTAATCGCTTAATCCTACTGGCTAGGCCTCATAAATTGAATAAAGGAGCGAACTAGGTTTTAATTAAGTCTAAGGAATGAGCTTGTCTGAAAGATACTTCAGCCTCTTAAGATCACAGTGGTGAAGTGTGTTTGTCCAGGAGCCTAGCAGGGGCAAGCATCCCGGGCTAGTCAGGTTAGAGACCAGTTTTTCTTTGATGTGAGGTATTTGTTAATACGTTTTCCCCTTTAATTAAAAATCTGTTCTCCACTGTCAGTAGTGTCCGAGACCACAAGTGAGACAACTGCAGCAACAGTTGCAGGGTAGGACAAGTGAACTAAAAATTTTTCCCAGTCCTGTAAATCTTTCCTAAGGAAAACAGAAAGATTGCATCTCTTGCAAAGTGTATCTGCAGCCACTTTCTTTTAAAATTCAGCGGCTGGAGAAACAGTTCTGTTCTAGATTTGCAAACCTGTCTCTCACCCAGGCTGGGAAAGAGGAGCATTCAAATTCCTCCCTCCCCACAGTGGTCTCCAGAGAACAAAAATTATCGCCTTCTATACTGTTTTGCCAAACTACCTGTTGAGGATATGTCCTGGGCAGCAAAGATTTCAAGATTCGTGGTGATGTAAAATGCTTTCTCATGAATGCATCCCATTTTCTACTCTGGTGGGCTATCTGGAGTATATGCATTAGAGAAAGCAGAGATGCTTGGCACTGAACTCGGTGCCCTCCTCCCTCCTGTGACCAAGGCTGGAATGTAAACTACATTGTGCACTATCATAAAAACTGTTGGCTTGGTGAATCCTCTGAGATGCAGGACTTTCTTTTTGTATGTGTAGATAAGGAACAACATTCTGGAGAATCCTAAAGCAAGGGTTCTGTTTGTTTGACTGTTTGTTTTTCAGTACATTGAAGGGGGAAGATGCACTGTTTCTGCTCTGATTTTACAGCTTACAGTATGATTTTACAGATACCCAAAAGTTCTCAATTGCCTGGCTCTGGTTTTCATACACTAGTGCAACCATACAGTGGAGTCCTAACAAAAATCAGACTGCTTTTGCTGTCTATACAAACACACAACCAGAGAGAGGTCCTGACCCCAGACAATCTAAAGCAACCCACCTAAGGGCATCTAATCTCTTTTAAAGAGATTTGGCATTCATTTGTAATTTTCCTTCCATCTTTGAAAATCAGAATGTGAAAATATAAGGCTGGTGAAAGGAAGGCTAATTTGCCTGGCTTCCTTCTTGTGGGTTTTACTGAATTATCCCGCTGCCCTTTAGTCATGTTTTGGTATTAACTTAGCTGTAGGCTTAAGTTATGCCAAAGGCAGGAAGGATATGAATTTTAATTAGGCACCCATCTCTCACTGAATTCTCCTAGGCTGCTTTGAAAATCCAGGCCCTAGAGCTGTCATGTATGTGTGCGTGCCTGTTTCTGGGCATGTTGTATATATTTGTGCACACACAAATCTACATAAATAAATAAAGTGACATGATGGGATTTTCAAAGGCATTTCCAATCTCGAGAAGCACCCCCGTTGTTCTCAACAAGAGGTGGTGCAGGCTGAGCTCTTGTTAAAAAATCAGCCCAGAGCTCAGACCCCAGGGAATGCTGAACTTTATACAGACCAAGCCTGAGATGAACATCCATGATTTCTAATCACAATTAAGTTTTAATTGCTTTAATAGATTCTGGTCTGGAGATGGGCAAAACAACGCATCTTTCTAAATGGCTGGC
Organism: Corapipo altera; assembly: GCF_003945725.1. NCBI lineage: Eukaryota > Metazoa > Chordata > Aves > Passeriformes > Pipridae > Corapipo > Corapipo altera. The sequence goes on along the minus strand of NW_020884894.1, from coordinate 8,655,829 downwards.
TTTTTTTGGTTCGAACCCACTTCTCCTAAGTGAGAAGTGCCAGCCTGAGCCTGGAGGGCTCCGATGGACAGCTCACAGGCTGTGACAGGCTGGAGCAGTGGAAGCACTCAGAAAGCCTGCTGTAGGTTTTCTGTTACGTTAAAACGGGGTAAAAAAGAAATAAAGTTAAACAAACGCCAGAAGTGCCTGTTAAAATGGAAATGCAAGACGTATTTATCTAAAGGGATATTATGATTGCTTAATTACAGGACTTTTTTAAAAAAAAAAAATAAAATGCCTTGCTTTTTCCTCTAAACAGCTTGTTTTCTGTGTGCAGCTAGAAAGGCAGGCAAGGTTCGTCTTGGGGATGATGGAACTATTGTGGTCAGCATTTTCAAAGCTGGTACCAAATCCGGATCTAAAAGTATTTTCAGATTTGATTAAATTTTCTAAACTACTAAAAAGCCCCATTTTTAATTATTCACACAAGTAACAAACAAGAGAACTCTAGTAAATGAATATGAAGGCTCCTAGATGTACTTCTGAGAGCATTTCTCATGGCAGTCAGCCTCACTGGAGTCAGTCTCTCTGTGATTATGAAGCAAAGACTTACTCTGAAAAGAAAACAGAAACACAGAGTTGCACAACCACAAAATCTGACAAAGGCAGAGGCTGAAATTATATCCTACTCCCTTAAAAAAATGCTGGACTCCACGAGCAAGAATTCAGTAAGTGGTAAAGAACTGGTTGGTGCAAAGAAGCATCCATGGATTAACTGCACCCAAGAAGCTGAACAGCCCCTGGAGTCTGACAGTCACCAGTGACTCACCAACAGGCTAAAATGGACACTGGAACTTGTCTCTTGACTAGCAAATCCCTCACTCCCAAGCAAGTTCCCTCTGTAGCCAACACCACCCTCAGCTCCATCCCTTGCCCACAACCAGCATCCTTCCCTTGCTTCCCATATTAAGAGTCTTAGGTCACCACCAGTGTAGTTCAGCAACTGCAGAGGATCAGTGTATAGAGAAAATATCATACAGAGCTGCTGGAACATCCCAGAGTGTAGGAACTTCGTTTTGGAAGAGGTCACATATATGCAAGTCAAAAGGTTCTTTACTATCCTTATTTTCAGCGTGAGCAGTTATGGAGCAATACTTTGGAAGTACTTTTTAAACAAGTAGAAAACTTCAGGTATTGTCAACTGTCTCCTGAATAAATGCATACAGCCCTCTAAAACAAAAGCTGCTTAATCAAATTGCTAGAAATCTACTTTTTAAAATGGATAATTTTCTCATGGTTTAGACCATTGGAACTCAAAGGGAATAACATATAACAGCATGCAACATTTTCCAAACTACTGCAATTTTTCAAGTGTTGCTAAAACGAATCTATTGACTGATTTATACTAATGATTTAAAAAAGATGCTCTGGGGCAAATCACACACACTCAGTCAATTTACAACAGAGGTCATTCTGTAAGTGACAAAGTGTGCACCTCCTTTTGAATAGCTGTCAGACTGAAAAAAAAATAAATACTGAACTCAGAAAAAATATATAGAAAATGTGGTTAAGCTAACACAGAATCCTCATGATATTAATTGCTAACATTAATGCATATCTCCTCTCTTTTTCATCATCCTGCAAAGGAAAAAGGCACAACAGGTATAAATATTAAATCTGCATAAAGAATAGTCCTAAAGTGCTAATTTATATATTTCCTTGAAAAATATTCCTACAGTTTCTGTGAACACTTAGGATTGATGACAAGACAGGTACTAAGGCAGACAACTTCCCAGGAGCACCACACAAGTGAGGGAAACACATAGTGCCATCCCCTCCCATTTTGTTATTCATGGGAGACATTCTGTAATATACACAAGCAATCCAGATCCACAACAAATCTCTGCTACTCTCTGACGTGATGTGCAGCAAGCTGGGACCACTCATTTGGAAAGGAGATGGAACAATTAACAGCCCACAGTGACAGGGTCAGGACAGAGTCCAGATGTTCATAAATGCGTCGAAATAAAATCTACTTTTCCAGGGGAAAAAACAAACAGGTAACCATTCTTACCTCTGTCACATGCCTGTTGAATCATCAGGACAACAATATGGCCCGGGGGGTTGGGGAAGAGGCTGCAGCCCAATCCAGCCACCAGGCTGGTTGTCAGGAATGGCTGGGCAATCCAAGTGCAGGCTCCCCCACTGGTCACCAAGCTCCTGGATTTCCTGTGTGCAATAACACGTTAGAAAATGGCACAGCCAGGTGGGACAGAAGGGTTGACAGGCCAGTAGTCTTTTTCACATTCCTACAATATGATAGGCTATATGTACAATCAAAATACAATTTGCATGAGCATCAAGGGTGAAAAATAGGATGCCAGCACTGTCTACCACAACAGCTGTTCGGCATCTGAATGAAATACTGCATCCAGTATTCACCCATCTCATAACATCCTTTTTGTAAGTCTCAGAGGTCACCTAAACACATTTATTGACTTCATTATTTTTATATAGGGAGAAAAAATTGATGGTGCTACAGAGCTGAGCAAATAACTCACAATAAAATCTTTATTCAATATATTTCATCTTTTTTTACTGTTCCTGCAACACAGTGAAATTCTTACATTTAACCATTATCTAAAAACACTATCTGAGAATTTCTGCAGTAAATTTTTTTATGCTACAAGATGTTCTTGGAAAGTTCAGAGTGAATGTTTACCATTACAACTGTGTTTATTATTTAGATAAACCATGCAGCACTTTTTCTGTTTTCCAACCAACTTATATAATTCATAGTACAGTGTGACTTGTGAATTTTACTGGTAAGTGTACATGACAAATCCATGAACAGTTGGTTAGAGAGGCTCAGATTCTTCAGGACTTGTCAATAATTAATTTCATGGGGAGTAAAATTAAAAGGCAATTTGAAAGGATCACATCCCAAGTGTCCTATCCAGAAAAAACAGAGACCAGAAAATGCAATAGCAATGCACAAACCAGAGGTAGGTTAGCTGCACATATTCTAAAACAAACTCCCTGTGGCATTTTATATGAGAGCCTGGATATACTTGGTTGCCTTTTTTTATTTTGAAAAAAATATTTCATTCCACTGAGCACCCATTTCACTCATTTCCTGAGTGGGACACAGCCAAACCCTCAGATGTTACCAGTTACTCCTGGCCCCTTGGCAAAAGTCTAGTGACACCTTAGCTGATGAATGTACAAAAGGAGAGACTACAAATAATGTTCCTGAAACAGACACTTTTTGCACAAAAAGTGCAGCCTGTGAGGTGCTCAGGTGAAGTACCTTAGAGTACTTCACCCTGGATCATTCAGCAACACAGCATCAATTCCTGGTAGAGGTAGGTACAGATTTTACAATATACAGCAAGCTCCTCTTTAGGTTTTCTTTTAAAGCAGGCTAAGGAACTGAGACAACCTCAAGCACAGTTATGCACATCTTTAGAATGCTCACAGGAATGAGGTTTTTCAAACTGAATGAGGTCTGAAATTTGGTTGAGAAAGCTTTACCCATCCTTATTAAAACAAATGAACCAACAAGTCAAGCACATAGCTCATTATGACTACAAAAATAATTCAAAGCAAGCTCCCCCACTGGCTCACCACAAAGGGATGCCTCATTGGCTGTGCAGGGTACGAGGAGGAAGGAGCACAGATGCAAATGGTATTGGGGACACAAGGATGCTGAGCTGTGTGCACATGGACAAGTTTCATCCTTTAACTGTGCACAGGGGAACGTTCAGATGTCTGCTCAAAGGAATTTTAGTCACAAGCTCTGCACAAAAATGGGGAGATAAGATGCAACAATTTCTAAGGCCCTAGATGAAAAGCCAAGTCTTATCCGAGCGTCCTCTGAATTTTCATGCATTTCTGCTCACAGTAATCTTGCATAATTAACCCAGAAAATATAAGCAAAGCACTGCTTGATTTCTGTAATTATCAGAAATACACCACAAGAAACAGGAACCTTGATATTATGACATGAGAATGATACAAGGAGGTACCATCTTCTCATGATAACGGGCTCCTCTTTGATCTGTACCCGACTGAGCAACTCTACAAACTACAGTGAAGTCTCAAAACTCTCCTTATTCATATAGAAGTACAGGTCTAACTCTATTGCTATCTCACACAGCCCCTGCTGCCACAACATTTTTATGTTTTTGGTGAAAGACAGAGTTCAAAAACTGCTGAGAAGGGTAACAACAGTTTCATGTAGTCTGCACGCACTGTATGAGAACGGTAGAGAGAAGCTGAGACAGATGACATTCATGTTCCACAATGTTTGTATATAAAAGTATTATGACACTGTCAATCTTACTTTCTTTACAATCCTATACACTCTTAACAATATAAGTGATTTTCCAGATGATCTCTTGGCAGAGGTTCCACAGAGATGTCCACACACCGACACCCAAGTTCCCATCTCAGCAGATGCTCTTTCCGCAAACGAACAAAAATGGATTTGTCCCTCTAATGAACTCCTCTTGATCTCATACATGGGACACAAACAGTAGGGAATCACTTTAATTTCTGTCAGCCACGTGTCTCTCAGTTACCCAGTCAGTGGGACTGGTCCCTTTGTGGACAATCTCAAAAGAATGAAGAGACTGAGGGAAACGACTGAAGTGAAGCACATGGAATATTTTCCTTTCCACCTGGAGAGTCTTTCAGCGAGACTTCAGGGGCGAAACACAGAAAAAACAAAGTTAAAATCCCCACCTCCTTGAAATCTGTGGGATCTTTGCCACTGGCTTCAGAGAAACCAGGATTTCTTTGTAAAATGCTTTGAAGAAGACTGCAGCTTGTTCAGCTACCCAGTGTATCAGTGTATCAGCACTGGCTGCTGCTGATTTACACCAGCAGAAAATCTGATCCCCTGTAGTGCAGGGAGGACAGACTCATCCGCTCTCAGTCCTCATTGTTACTCACCAGCCCGAGCCTGTGCTGCAGATAAATAGGAGGCTTTAATCCCCAGGACTCTCAATCCAGTGCCTTTCACCACTGCCAGATTCTCATTTTGTTTTGTTTCTTTAATAAGAGCTTACAGAAGAACGAAACTGATAAACTTCCTCCTGCTCAGATTGCAGGAGCCCAGGATAATATAACAAGTTAAATGAAACATTAGGAGAAATAGAAAGCACTTTACAAAACACGCACTGCCTCTTTAACATTTCAAATTTTTCTTTTAACGTAAAATTACAGCATAATATAAGAAAGGAATCCAGTAAGATACTTTATCACAATACTTGGGCAACTTTAACTCATCTCAAGTGTTATTATAAGAAATAGAATTTACTGGTATGGACTTATATTCAATAGCACTCCTTCCCTTTTTAATGAAATGTCATTATTCCAATACAAATCCTTTCATTCCGCAACCCGCTCCCCCCTTCATCTCACTATATTTCATTTCCTGCAGTTACGCGATATTATTGCCTTTTTTTCCACAGCTATTGATTTAGGTGTATATGGTTATTACAATGCAAAATAAAACAGTTCCCCCATCCATTCTACCTTGTACCGTTGAACATTAACTTAATTTGTTTCAAATCTGCATTTGATTTGGCAAGGAAACCATTTATCTTTATGAAGAAAGCCCTCATAAAGTAGGGACTTCAGGAGATCACTGTTTTAAAAATTTAATAGCCTTGTGTCTTATACACTAGAAAAATGAATTAAACCTTCAAATATTATATGTCTCAATGTAACCTTTTTGCATTTCATACTATGTTTAATTCATTATATCCCAGAAAAAAAATTAGATAAAAGCTCACTAGATTTAGGGTGGTAGTTGGTTCTCAGTTTTGTTTTGACTCGGGTTGGGTATTTTACATTCTAGGATTAAAAGTCTATCAATACAGTATTAGCAGCTGGATGTAGCTGATCTTCTTAGGCTGGAGTTGGTTGTTGTGTATCTGATTTTCTTGGTTTGGTTCTCAGCACTGATGAGAATCATTAAGTTCTGAAGGCACTGCCAAATTTGACCTTCTAACCTGTATGTAGCATACAATATCTGTAAGGATGATTTCTGGGGCACGAGCAAAGGACAAGCTTTCAGAATCTAACACAATCACAAATCAAAATAATTTATGTATTCTCATTAGAGATGGAATATTTGGACTGCAATGTAGTATATGATGACTTCTGCATGACAGGTGAAGCAATAAGGTAGGAAGCAGAAATATCTATGACTGTAATGAAGAAGTTCTGGTTTAGTGAGACAGTCATTGTATGACTAGGATGATGAACAACACCAGCAACCAAGGGAAAAAAATTAAATTATTTTGCTGAGGTGAGAACTGCTTTAGGTACTTATGTCCTGTATTTCTTGGAAAAACTAATATTTCACGTTTTGCATTAATACAGTCATTCTTGACATCTTTAAAAGAGCGCCTTTCCTTTCTGCAGTTTGTTTTCCTACTCTGACCAACAAGAGCTGTGTTACTTTCGTGGGTTAATTAATCATTAATTTTTCATCATCACTGAACACACCAAAATCAATTGCAGCCAGAAACCTAAATACCTTTAAGACCTGGGCTGAAGGCCCCAGAATCACTGGCCATTCTTTCAGTGCCAGAGTGAAGAACAAGGTCTCCTTGATCACAGACCTGCTGACCACGTACCCCAAGACCTCTGAGGGAAACCTCCAGAACTCGAGACTCTAAATCTCTGAATTCCAGCACATGAATTGGACCATACTCTCCCACACTCCATTTCTGTGTGCTTGTGGAATTTACCCAGGAACATGAATCCTGAACCCAGGAGTCCAGACAGCAGCAATCCTGCTATTCCCTGTACTTCTCTCCCAACTGTTCTGCCCACTCATACACCTCTTCAGTGGCTCCTTTGGTTAGAACAAGCTTAGCCAAAAAATATAAAAACAAAAAAATCCAGTTCCTGAGGCTGATTCCTAGGAAGGTCAGCTTCCCAAACACAGCCGACAGAAGAGCAGACATGAGGCAGACTATGGAGGCAGACAGCTCAAATGGCCTGGCCTGGCTGAGTCTGGCAGGAAGTTTAAGCACAAATTAGCAAACCAGAAACACTTCAACAGTCTCAAGTCAAGAAGTAGAAGTCAGTAAAACCGTGAGAAAAAAATTAGATCACTTACTCAGATGAAGAGTTGCAAAGGCAACAATACCCAACTCTAGGCAGGTTGACCTTAGTAAATGGAGGTGAAAGACTCAAATGTAGCGTGGCACACAAAATACAAATGTTATATGGTCTTGCTGCAGCAGTATTACCAATTAATTGTTTTTATGTTAGGACTCTCAGTATTGAAAAAAAAATCACAGTCAAATATACTTCCAGAATGAGGAAGGAGTTCCAAACAGAGAGGCATCATGAAAGCACAATGAAAACTTAAGCAGAAGAAAAAGCATCTCAAAGGACTCCTTAAAGGGGACAACCAAGTGAAGGGAAGGGGGCAATAAAACAGCCAGCAGTTGTATAAGTAGGAAAAGCAGGAAGCTTATAATCTCCAAATCTAAAATAAATTCCCCATCAGAACAACTTTCATCAGCCTGCATTGCTGTATTACTGAGCTATATTCTTTGGTACACCTAAGTTTTATTGATTTTAGAGCTATAAAGCAAACAGCAGACTCTAGAAATACATTGGATAGGTCTCATTACAAATCTCCCTGTCTGTATCTTAGAACATTCTTAAGCTGCATTTAGCAAGCAACCTGGAAAGCACTGATATACTGTGTACACATATTAGAGACATGACTGTATTTGCCTATTTCTTCCCAGTAGGTAACAACAGGCTGTTTTCATTGGATGATCTCCAGAAATGAAATCAGAGCACGGCATTGTGATTACTCAGCTCATACAATGAATTCCCAGTTTCAGTAAGAATAAGTAACATTCTAATTTAGAGTTGATATTTGACACTGTATACGAGGGGAGGGGTCTACTTTCCATTTTCTCCTTAGACAACAGAGTAAACTGCAAAACTCCCTGCTAAAATGCATGATCTTTGGAGAATGCTAATTGACCTACTAAAGTTGGCTTATTTTATTTGGTGAAATTTGCTTATCACAGGCCTCTAGGTGCTCTACATAAACAATATAAACGAAAATAATGAATAGACCAAATACCTAAGTGACAATGGGGACCACATCAATAGCTGTCTGCCCAACAGAATACGGCTCAAAAGAAACCATATTATAGCATCTGATCATCTCAGAAGAGGGAACTTTCCCCCCTTCTGAGGTTTGTTTTATTTCCAAGCACAGGGGGATTTGTTAGTTTGAGGCAGATCAGGTATATCCGCCCCTCGCAGACTGCAGAGCACAGCAGTTCTGTGGATATGAGTACATGTAGAATAGATGCCATCCTGTGGGTGTGGAAAGTGGATATACAGGGAGGGCAGGAGATCCTGGGGAGAACACACTCCCATACTGCTGGGCTGAGACTACAAACTGAGCAAAGCTCACTGGGAATCTGGTGATTCCCTACAGACACACAGGACTGAGGACAGACTCATCAACAGCAGAGGGTATCTCTGATTTTATGCACTTTCCAAAGCAGAGGATGTCTCTTGAGATAACCTGAACTGTTTTTTGCTGTTGTTGCTATTTCTGTGCATCAAGTCTAGGGAGACTTCAGAATAGGATGAAGTGAGCACATCGTCTCCTCATGGAAAGGCTCATCCAGCAGCAATGTTCTCTCTAGGTCAACCAAGTCAGAAAATAAACCACATATGTAGGAACACGAGCAGGATCTGAGAGTAAACCAGTCACCCGATGTGAGTCACATAATGCTTGAGGGATATAAACTATGAAACTGCAAATTTAATATTGAAATAACCAGACTAGACTTATGCTAGCTAACAAAACAAAGTTCAGCATCGCTTCATTCACCGGCAGCTCACTCCTCACTCTGACCTTGCCAGGTCTCTGCTGCTGGTGAGCTGATGTCTCAGGTGGCTCCACAGCCCCCTTGTCCCATGAGAGCAGTTCTGAAACACCAACTGCCCTTCCTGAGGTGAGGGACAGAGGACAGACCAGCTTCCACCTTGGAAAGGAGGATCTTAGGTAGGACCCAACACGTGTGTCCTGCTGACAGCAACCCTTGCCATGCAGTGCCCAAACTGGGACAGGGGACTGTCAGCTGTGACATGTCATTCACTCCATTCACAATTCCCAGAACTATGCAACTCAGCCGTCTTAAGAGGTATTCCCTGCAGATTCCCTGGCCAGTGAAAGCACAGCAAAGAATAATACCTGTTCTTCATAGATTTCATGCTACTTCGGAGCAGGTACATGAAATCAGAGACATTCCTCCTCTTCACAGACTCAGAAGTTTGGATGGGGAGAAGCCTCATTCAATCTCCTGCTAATACAATATGAAACACTCTTCACAGCTGTAATTTCCTGTAGCATCTAAAATGTTTCCTGTTAATATTTTCCATGTTGTTGCTGTTTTTATGAAAAAAATCCCCTAAATATTAACATTTTCAGATGGCAGAATGGAAAAAGCTAATATAACTCTTAGAGCCACAGCATACAAATCCAGAAATAGATCTAAGGGCAGATTTCTCAGCACTCCCTAAATTCTGGCACAGGGAACAGACCAAAACTCCAGTCCAACCTTCTGCTTTTCCTCAGCCAGTGTTCAGATGCTGTAATTTGACCTCAATTCTAGCCAGAAGACAAGCCTCATTTCTGTAGCATAACACAGATTGTGCACCTTTATTTTATCATTTTATCCATACTAATTCCTCTGTTCTCCCATTTCCATGGCAAATAATAATCCTACCTTGCTTACAATGCTTGGAGGAGAAAGCGTATGCTCTTTTTGTAGGAGGTAAATTATATTTACTAACTACAGTTACTCTGTACTCTTGCTGTTGAAAGATTTTAGCTCAATGGGAGGTTTGAGAGACAGGGAACAATAAACACAATAAAGCTACAAAGTAGCCAAAAACTAAACTAAACAAAAAAAGCCCCAAGTTTTAGTCCTATAGCGTCTCTTAGCTACCCTGAAAAATTCCATTTTAAAAACTTTAATGGCTGCCCATATTGTGAGCACCTAAAGGATGAGAGATGTCTACAAAGACCACCAGGACTATGCCAGGAGTGTGCCCAGCATTCACTGGGAGCTTTATTGCTCCAAGAAAACCAGAACATGTCTGACCCTTGTAGACAGCAGCAACAGACCCAGTAAACAACTCTGTATTATTATTTTGCTGTTTCTTTGTCCGTGCTGCCTGGAGGGCAGAGCCAGCTTTGTAGGAGTATTAGCTTGGCTCCCCTGGCTGCCCAGCCTAATTACTCAGTGAAAAACAGTGGGCTGATGCCTCATCTGGTAACTGGAACTCAGCGACCGCCGGCCCCCATCAGTGAAACTGGGTGCATTTATACCAGTCGAGCTCTGTCTGTCTGTCTGCCTTCCTGTCTCATCCCCTGGCACAGGGCTACAGGATTTATGCAGTGGCTCCTCTCTAGCTAAGCAAGAAAAATATCAAATTGGACATATTTGCAAGATTGTGCAGTTAGTTGCTGAGCTCAGTTATGCAGATTAACATTTGTTCATGTATTTACCTACTCTTGACCCAATTTTCAGCAATGACCTCTACAGCTGTGGCCATAATTTGTGTACTCACGGACCATGAATATTGGTAATCAAATGTCCTGTGTGTGCCCCACAAACCTGGGAAAGATCTAACATGGGTATCAAGGCATACCTTCTGAGAGTGTTCTTGTTCTAGCGGGCACTCACTTATTCCAATGGAGAAAACAGTGAGTTTGTTAAGATTTGTTAAGCCACCATAGCAGACAAGTAGACCAGACTGAAGATACAAATCTACCTCCAGTTTCAGAAAACTTTGCTGCAAGTTGCCTTAGTTTGTGGCTTATATAAACGCTTAAAAATTCTCACTCTTCCTGGACAGCATTTGGGACACTGCTCAGTTTAATGTCATACTCGGCTTCCGAAGAACTTTGTAACATGTATCATTTCCAGTAAGAAACTTTTCTTCACTGAGAATATGCATGTGATTTCAGTTTTGTCATAAATCTGTCTGAAAAGTTTCTAACCAGGCTTTTGTTAAAAAGAGAAAAGAACACTCACCAGTGTGATCACCTTGTGCCAGGAACCCCAGGGCTGGCAAAGCCCTGCTTGAACAGGAACAAGCCGTGACCCTCTGGGTCACTCTGAGCTGCACTGCTCTGTACATACAGAGTCAAATAAATCACTGAGATGCTATGTGGGATACAAGTGAGCCCCAGAGTCCTTCCTGTAACAAGGGACTCTTTATTTGCCCACCTTTTTCCCGTGGACAGCTGCAGGCATTCCTGCCAGGATAACCCACAGCAGAGCGTGGGGCCCGTGGGTATTTGCAGATCAGTCCTGTAGAGTGCCATGACCGGGTTTTTTAAATTTGTGATCACATACCCATACCTTGCCAACTGTATCTCTTCCTATTTTGATTATTTAGATGCAAATCCATGGCACATAGCAAATTCCCCCTCTCTCAAAATGCAATCGATTCTAAAAGCATGCGAGTGAAAGCCTGAGTTCTCAGTCTTTGCAAGTGTCCATGACATGAGAGACTTTAAGTGACTGTAAGCTATTTTCCTTGCTGTCAAGCTGCCAGATGATTTTCTTGCCATTAGCACATGCCTATACAGGCCAAACTAATGCTTGCTTTTTTGGACATATGTGAGGAAATAAATGTAATTACAAGCAAGATGTAATCACAATTGCTTTACTATTAAAGCTGCTGTATGCTCTCACGGTTTAGTTAACAATACATGCAGAAAAATGGAATTGCTTGGTGTTCTCAGAAAAGGGGAAAAGAGGGAAAAAAAGATAAATATGGCCTCTTTCATTTATATCTGTGAAAACACAACATTTAAATGCAGAATTTGACTTTCCAAATATCACACCAAAAACCTTTTAACAAAAACAGCAGGGAGAGAAAGCTCTTTAAACCATGATATTCCATGAAGGATTATGAAAATAGAGGTCATTGCAAGAAAGAGAATTGCAAATACAACTTGAAAAGCTTCTCACATTTGTAAATACATCGAGGAGAATTTATTCCTCTCTGGTTTTGCTACCAAAGGATATTTACAGGTTCCCAGGGAAAAAGGAAGAAAAAAAAAATGACATCAAATTTGATATACTCTGTGTGGTGCAACATGCTGATGTGTAGTAGTAACACTCAACTGAGCTTCAAAGGAAATGAGTTTTCTAGGCTGGAGTTACACATTACAGGCCTGATCCTGACAACACACTGAGCATTTCCTGAGAGCTTTCGTGTGCCCTCAGCTCTCTCCGAATTTAGAGACAGCTTTTGATTTCTTTTTGTGCTGGATTATGATCAGGAGTAATGAGACAAAAACTAGCATGCTTCAAAGCAAGAGCTGAAGCTCATCTTCTTACCGAGTCCATCACGCCGGGGCCCCCGTCCCTCGTTAGGGCTCTGGAGTGATGAAATAATAACAATTAGGATCCTAATGACAAAGTGAATCCTGGTTTGTCTGTTCAGACAGTCCCAGACTCTGCACAATGACATATCCCACACACCCAGCACAAGAACAAAACGCATTTGTGCTACGTGCAGAGGTGCTTGGGCCTATTGTTGACACACGAGTGGCTGAAAGCATTCCCCAGCCTGTGACTGACAGCTGTTATTAACAGGTTTCAGTGCCCTGGATCATTGAGGTCTGTTTTTCAGCAAACCCTAAGTATCGACAGCCTTAAAATTACATCTCTTTAAGGCACAGGCTATCTTATTTCCAAGCAACTAAGCCCACTGCCATGTGCAGAGGACGTGCAGGCAGCCCCTTCAGACGCAAGCCATGGGAGGTGCTAATTTGTGACAGACGCAGGTTGTTCTCCCTCCATTACTCATGGATGACTCCCACAAACTTCAGAAGTTCAGGTGGTATGTGCACTCTCAGATGACAAAGGCATAAAACTTCTACTAATTTGAATTAGATTATCTGAAACTTCAGATATTTCTAAACTTGCACTGTGAAAATAAACCAGAATAAAGTGATCGTGCACCACTAGAATCAGCCTTCCCTGTCCAAACTTTTTGTGGATCCAAATACTGGAGATCTCTCAAGTCTGTGACGTGGTACAGGTGATTGTTATCCCCACTGAAACCAGTGCAAACCATGCTCAGCTCTGCAAAAGGCCAAATCCTGGGCTGCCTTTGCTGCTCCAGCTATACAGTTTTGCTTGAACTTGGCAGGTACTTCACAGCTGCAAAGTGAAACTGGTGACTGAAATCAATGGCAAAGCTCTCACAACTTTTAGCAGAACTAGGATTTCACATTATGATTTCCTTCTGTACAAAAAAAAATCAAGCAGAGAGCTGGAGCTCAACTTCTCACTGCCCAAACATCTGATACCAATAATACTTCTTTTACTCTGTCCAAAACTATATTTAAATTGCATTTCTGGCAGGTTTTGAGATGTGTGATATAGATCTCCTGCTATCACATCAGATGTAGTTTCCTTCAGAACTGTTGAACCAGATGTAAAATGTGAGAGATGTAAAAAAGTAAAATAAAACCCCTGCTCAGAGTAAAGTGTTTCTGACATGTGGCTATTATATATGGGGTTTTAGATGTATATCTCCACTCCAGCCATTTAAGAAGGTACACAGTACCATAACTCTATTGGAGCTGATTAGTGCCAGCTACTTGTGATCAGTAGGAATTTAAAAACCAAGGGCTGCCAAACACTAACAATTTATAAACTGTATGCCAGCAATGTGCTGCAACCGAATATTCTGTAGCACACTTAATTTCAAAGTAGAGCCATATTTAGAACACGGGGGGGGGAGGGGAAAGAAGTTAATATATCACGTCGGTATTTGATTTTCAGCACTTGGAACTATACATGTTCTGTTTCTTACAGACAAAGAGAACCAGAGGCACAGAGTGAAAGGAATTCTTGCAAGGTTGTCGAGCAATTGCACAGACAACAGGTATAGCTGTAAAGTAATTCTCCCTTTTCAAGCATAAAATTGTCTCTTACAAATCTCAGTCACAAATGTGTGTAGGTACAGATTTGAGTTACAAATGAAGAACAGTGAGCAAGTACTTTGGCAGCAAAGGTGAGTCAAAGCATGGATGACACTGAGGAAGAAACAGCTGCACTCCCAGCACATTAGCATCCTGATTGTATCCCACTCCCCACAGGCTGAATGATCACTTGCATGACATTCAACACTATCTGAGGAGCAAAAGAATTTAACCAACTGCCTGCTCTTAAGAGAGAAGGGCAATGATTCTCCTGTCACTACTTTTATCTCTTTGCAACCCCTTTTCAGCTGAAGGAAATCACTCCTGATTTATCGTACTGAGAGGAGGGTTAGTCTGAGTCTGTCTCATTGCAAGACCACAAGTCCTCCATAAAGCAGGGCTTCCTGTCTCCCAGGGACTCAAATTTGTCCCTCCCTGGTGACTATGTGTCTATTAACATCCCAAAGAAACTATGCTGCAGAGTGCCTTCAGCTAGATACTACAGATTGGACCACTCCAAAAATTAATATAACTGTGTCCTGTGACCAAACCAACATAAAAGGAAGTGGGGGAAAAAAGGTTATAAAGCCAGTACATCCAATCATCAGGAATCAAAAAAGGCTTCTGAGAAAAAAAATCTGATGAGACAAAACTTCATCCTGATCCCAGGAGAAAAGGGATGGTTTTGTTGTACACAGCACCAGCTCAGCAATGCTGAGACGGACACTACTGACACATGGGCACAAAAAGTTGAGTCTCCTGTAAAGTAAAGGAGGCTCCTTCTATCCTTCTTGCCCAGAAAAGATACCCAAGGGGTCTATCTTTTTTTTTCTTTTTTTTTTTTTATTAAGAACAAAAGATTTGCAGAGCTTAGAAAGCCTCACGGAATGGGACTGACTTAGGAGTAGAGCTAAGAAAATTCACCCATAATCCTTGTAGTTAGTGTCTATCTACCCAGTGTTTTCTGTAAGCGCCTAAATCCCTTTAAGTAAACACAATATACTGAAACTCTGTGCTTAGACGAGCTCTTTCACTTTTTGGAGTTCAAGGAAGCTAAAACACAAATGAGATCTTTGACACCTTGGCTCCCTGATGCAAGGGGCACAGGAGCCAAGTGAGGAGCCCCAGCACAACTGGAGAGCAAGGAATGTGATAATTCCCATCCTTGCTGACTTCTGGCTAGTACTACTTGGATACTTTAATATCACTGTAATTTGTAATTGTTCAAATTGATGACATCCCAGTTAATGGAGCTATAAAAAATTACATGAGGCTCAAGGCTCAAAGGCATGTCTGTAAGGATGGAGCGTGGGGATTTGGGCAAGGGGATTTAAAGTGGCCTCCATGCTTCATACAGGCATAAATTGGGCCATTGTGATAAATGTCTGACAACGCTCAGGGAATTATTTTTATGGTGCCAACAGTGAGGAATTTTTTGCACTGTCACTGGCAGGGCAACTTCAAACTCTCTCCACTGTCTACGGCACACAGGACCACAGAACATCCTGATCCATAAGGATCATCAAGTACAACTTCTGGCCCTGCACAGGACACCCCAAAATTCCACCATGCACCCAAGAGTGTTGTCCAAATGCTTCTTGAACTCTGCCAGGCTTGGTGCCATGACCACTGCCCTGGGGAGCTCGTTCAGTGCCCAACCACCGTTAACGAGCCAACATCCAAACATTCCCACACAGCTAACATGGGAATCCCTGAAAACACCTTTGGAGCACCTCACCCCGGAACAGCCAGTGTGCTGAGAGCCCAGCAGTACCTGTGGTTATTCAGAGCAGGAGTGTTGCACATTCTTTGGAGAGCACACCTCATCCTTTGAACTCAGGAGGAGTCGCGATACACCCTGGTTTACCCGAAGGGCCTCAGCAGAAGTTGTGGAGTTAGATCCCTGTGATGACAAATGTTGAGGTTTCTCAATAGGTATTTTAATTTGGGATCCTGCACTGAATTACCACATCCCGGTCCTGCAAACATAATCTGAGATATGGCAAATATTTGGAAACATATGGAAATCCAGATGTTCTCTCACATCGTTCTGGAAAAGATCACTACAGACTATGCTCAATAGATGCCTGTTATGAGCTTACACTTTTATTTTTAGGGAAATGCTATAAAAAAAAAAAAAGAGAAATTGATCCTAATGGTAAATGACATTTTAGTTCAGTCACAATTACAATCAACCAGACTTACTCTTAGCATTAGTAGCAGGATATGATCCTTAAGTTCATACAGGGTTAAGTTTGTCATCCTTAGAGATTTCCTAATGACCCTTGTTATCTAAACCCCAACTCGAAATGGTGGCTGTGTATTATGTTTTCAATGCACATCCTCAGACATATTAGGACAAGAAGTGAACCTGACAGGGAGAAGAATATTTCCTTTCTCCTCTGAAATGCCCCAGGAGGGTTTTCTGCAGGTGACCTCCTCAGACCTTGGCTCTACATTAGAGTTATTGTCCTGAGAGAAGATTCAGTTAAAACACACAATTCATTTCATATAGTGCTCTTGAGTTTATTCTTGATGGCAGCTAACTTGTAAAATTTTATTATGGATTCTTCTTTGGTTTGCTTGATGGAAAACAATTATTCTATCATCAGGTCTAAATGATATACATTGCTGGACTATACAATTTTCTTTCCATTACTATTTTCAGATAAAATGTCAATTTCTGCTTAAAAAGAAGTTCAGAACATCTTTCCTAACATATTATCAATACATTAATTTAGATTAAATATCTGTGTTCAAACAGGTCTGGTATTTTAAAACAAGACATGACTTCTGAATACAACCTGTTGATTACAATAATGATGATGATGTAACAGTGTGCTGGTGTCTCTAATTGTTGCAGGCAATACACAAATGCTTGGTAAAAGTTCCTCTATGCCTGAAACTGCTCATACTCTCACCAGACAGAAAGCCACGGTGCAGCAGAGTCCTAACCTAGGAAGTGAAGCTGCAGCACAGAAAAACATGCAACTCCTGCCCAAATAAACAGGCTATCTCTGAGAAGCAGCTGTGTCTCCACAACCCTGCACAGCCAGCAGCTCAGCCCCAGCAGCATCAGGGACCTGTCAGTGCAGCACTGCCCTGCTTTTCCAGCTCTGCTTCCAGAGCTGGCCTGTCCACAGGGAGCTCAGATATCTCTGCACTTCATTTCCGAGGGCAGGTGTGCCCCACACGACTCAGAGGGCTTGAGAAGGGCTTTGCTGCCACCTAGAACCAAGACTACTAAATCCCAGCTGAGAAGAGCAGCTGTAAGGCTGTTCAGGTGTGAGCCTTCTTAGTCAGTGGAATTCTATCCACAGTAGCCTTGGCATTTACCTAGGGGAGAGCGTCATGACAGCAGAGCTAAGCCCATACAATTTATTTACGAGCATGTTTTGAGACGATTGTGGAGTGAAACACATGACCTTGAAATACATGGCTCTACAAGGACTTTGGCAGGGAGCTATTCTTATGCCACAATAAAATGTTCAGTGCTGTGACCCCACCCTGGTTTCATGTCATTGCCCTTACACCTCCTCCAGAGTAACGCTAGCCAAGGCAAGAGGCTAAAGCCAACCTCTCTCTCTTGCCTAAGCCTATATTTTCTCTAAGACAAGTAAAAGTGGATAATAAACATATCTGCAAGCTCTTAAAACTTCACCAGGATTAGAGAAAACAACCCACCCATCTACAAACTGCAGCAGGTGCAGTGCCTTGTGACCAAAGGCGTTCTCAGAAATGGGTAAGTCTGAGTTGGATGGGCCTATTTCCTGGAAAAATAGAGTATTTCAGGTGCTATGTGCCCTCTCTCCTTTACAAACACATGCATTGGAAGTCTGATTCATATTCAAAAACAATCAAAAATTCCCACTGATTTCACCAGGCTTCAGGTAAGATGGTCTGTGCTAACAGGAGGTTAAGCCGAAAATATTTGTAACAATCCTTTTCTTTTAAATCCCCAGGAAACAGACATTTTTGTTCAGAATGAGGTTCACCTCTTATCCCCCAAATGTGCAGTTCCCAAGCTGCTGTTTCTAGTAGAACTTTCTCTTGCAAAACACTCTACTGAAAAATTCACAGATACTTATTGAGCCATTATTCATATATTTGCTATATATCAAGCGAAAAATCCAAGCCACTAGAAATATTATGCAGCTTCTTCAGTGCACTGTACAGTCAGATTGCTCTGATGAGATGGCAGATGCAACCTAGGAAATTAAAGTAAAGCCAGCACTGTGGATTTGTATTTTGAATCTGGTTGAAAGCACAAGGAACATTTAAAGCAGCTTTGTACAAAGCCCATTCCCAGGGATGAATCTTGTTTTTGTAGCAAGTATCATGGTGGGGTAAAGCCTGTTGAAAAAGCCCAGGTCTCCTGGAGGAAAATGTTCAGAACGTGATTTTATTTAAGGTTTATTACAGTGTCCTAGGAAATCATTCAGTGGGTTTTTTCATGCTTGCATATAGCCTTGAACATCAATTTGGAGGCATGCAGAATTATATGATTCCATGAAAATTAACATGGTAATGAATATTAACATGACAATTAATAATACACTTAAACGTGTGTCATGCAGTTGAGTGAGCCAAGAATGAACCAAATGTATTGTACCAACTAACCCCCCACAGTTACAAGATAGAAATGAACAGCATTTTGTAATTATACACAGTGACATATTTTCTCATATCTACTGCCAAAAAAAATATCACTTTTTGGAATTAAAAGAGAGAGCAGCAAATAGAAACAGCTATGTCATCAGTAATCGCAAACATGTTTTCAGCTCCAGCTTCTGATAACTATCCAAAGGCGTTCTTTTAATTGGTAAAATTGACAACTATCCAAAAATAAAGGAGTCCTTAAGGGCCATGCTTACTCCTAACAAGTCAGATAAAGAAATCAGAGTACCTAGAAAGTTTTGTGAGGAGATGGGAATTAGCAAATAAGCAGTGCAACTGAAAAGTAAATGGTGCTGCTTGTAAAGGGGCTTTTTAGGTATTACAAGACTCTATTAATTTTGCCCCATGGGGTCCGATCAAGTTGTCCATGAGAGGTGGACAACAGATTGACTTACAGTATTTAAAATACAACCACCTCTCACAGGAACACTAAGAGGATTGCTTAGGACAAGTCTGCTTAAGACAGGCACTCTCCAGCACGTGATAAAACAACCTGGCGAAATCCAAAACAACTTTCCAGCTGATACAGAGTCAGAGAAATTGGTCCCAGAGCTTTACAACTAAAAGATGCTTTGGTAGGGCATTATTCTTAGATGCAGGTGAGACCTCAGTCCAAGATGTTCCTCAGTGGTAGTGGGAGAAGCTGATGATCCCGCTCACAGGTAAAGTGGCTTGTGTGAACGAGGTCTATAAAATTATCCAAAGGCAGGCAAAGGGAGACTCTGCCAGGTCTCCTCTGCAGCCAAAAAGATGTTTCACCAGCCTGATCATGTTTGAACATTAATCCTTACTTAACAAGGATTATTGTTTGATAACATCACAGGCAAGCAGGAAAGTAAGGTCCCTACTCTGAACTTTCTTATCTAAAGAAATTTTGTCTTTCAAGCATCACACTATATCCCTGTTAAACAACGAAGCCAGAAGCCCACAGACTCTGCTCCTCATGAACTGAACAGGAATTAGGATACTGAAAGCATCTAATATTCTGTGTCTGGGGAATCCAGAATACCAAAATAACTGCAGGTCATAGATGGCACACAAGTAATGAAAAACACCTTCAGTGGGAAGAGCCTCAGTGCTGGTCATCTCTAGCTGGACCTGACCAGGAGAGTTCTCAGCAAGTGAAAAGTCTCTTTATTCACCTGGCTGAACAAACAGGTACTAAAATGTACCTATAAGAACTACAAATCTCTGTTTTCTTCCCACACAGTGTATTCCATACGTCCCATATCAATATTTTGCCATTTTCTACTGATTATTGTGTGAGAAGCAAGTTGCAAGTTCCTTTGAAATCAGCATGTTTCCCCATGATTAGCTGTCTCCTGTCCATTTTTAGTGTTTAAGTGAATAAAAACACTGTATTCAAAGAATAATTAATAAAGCTTCCTGGGGCCCAAGAGTTTCCACGGACATAGCTTTGTGTACACCATAAACTATGTGTAAATATGTACTTGGACAGTTGTTGAAAACATGTCTAATTTTTCCCAAACACCACAGCTCTTTCCAAACAGCATAGTTTGATGGCATAATGCACATTTAAAGATTTTTTAAGTCTGTTTTATTTATAGCTATTTACTTAATAGAGTACATCAAGCCTTCAAAATCTTTGTGGGCCATGTGTGAACTAAGTAGGCATTCAACCATTGTTCTAAAAACATGTGTCATCTACACAGTTGATCAATCTGTAGAAGACACTACAATCAGAACCTGCACTCGGAAAAAAATAAGGCTTGACTATTACCTGAGCAGTGTTACCATGATACTTCTACATCCACAGGGACAATTCTGCTTCTAGGATGCCAGTTGTAAATCCAAAGCATGTCCATTAAACCAATGATCTTTTGCTCTTCTTTTCTTCTTGATAAGTAGTAGGATAATTCAACTCTTTGTGAAACACATGGAAAGTTACAGAGGAGGCAAAGCCCACTGCTAGTAAGATTTCCACTAATTCAGGTTAAAATACAGTAGGAACCAACATTTAGTGATGTTCCTCTCTACTTCAGCTGGCCTCTTTCATGTAAAACTTAAACTGAAATCTCTTTTCTCAAGTATTATAACATGCTCAATTCAAACATGGTAACAGAGGTTGGGAAAGAAAGAATCCAGTGAGTAACACACCACAAGCCTGAATTATTTTAAGACATACTTCCCATTGAGTAGGTCAGGTACAAAAACCTGGTTTCCATTTCAGTGCTGTCACTATGTTCACGGTATCCTGTTCATCTCTGAACAACACACCTCAGTTTTCTCCCTCTGCAAAGTCCTTTGCAATTTGTTTTGAGACATATGGGTGCAAAGAGTTCTCTAACACCTAAAAATGGTTACAATTGGTTTTGGTGTTGTCACTGTTGTTAAGCAAAGTTTCTTTAAATGCTCAAGTTACTCTTCTGTCTTGTGCAGAAACTACTACAGTAGTATCCCAGATACTATTGCATCACCAAAAAAACTGGAAGATATTCAGAGCACTTAAGAGATCTGCAGAGACTCAGACCTATCAGTGTAAAGTGCACCAAACAATTCACCACAGGCCTATCTATATATCACAGATATCAAACTCAATTTTAAATCCAAGAAAGGAAAAAAAAAAGAGAGATATGAAATTCATATACTGTAATTAAATGGAAAACACATGCAAACCGTAGCAGAAAAATAATAGAAACATGAATCGTGTATGTTGCATCTGTCTGTTATTATGGTAGGAGTGGCAATGATTAGTAGAAATAGGGTTGCAAAATTATTTCTTATATAATATCACTTCCTGTGCCCACAGGGTAAGCGTGATAAAGACAACTCACCCTTAGGCAAGAGCAAAGGCAGAAAGCAGAGTCCTTTCTGCTGGGAAAGAGGAGCACTCGGTTCCACAGAAGCCTTGGCAGCCAAAGGAGGTGCCGACTTCGCACCCTTTGAAGGTACCAGCAACCAGTCTTGGAGCTGGCACACCTATCTGAGAGAAAGATAACACTGCCAGGGACCTACTGCCTAGATATCCTGGTCAACGAGAATCTGCTCCAGAATCATTCTGCACAAGGGAAGGATTGTGACAACGCTCTGAAAGCCCTGAAACGTTGATTTTGGGGACAGTGTTATGCAAATCCAATGGTGTATAAACATGAACTTTTACATATACACTTAGACTGGGAACTTGTAATTACGCACACACATGGATGGCCCCGCTCCCAGGGAGGATATTCCCATACTCAGCACTGTTCAGGAGTGTTGTGCCATGTCTTTTTGCGTATCAAATGTAAAACAGCTCCGTTAACACGCAGACACGGGTGTCTCTGGGGTCTCCTAGTACGTACATGGCTGAAGAGGCAGCAGTCAGGCATTGCACATAATGGTGATGGGCTGTGCTTTCACTCTGAGAGTTTAACCCCGAGGTCTTCCAGAAGCAAAACTCAACACATTGCCTAAGACCACACGATAAAGCAGCGGCAAGCTTGAGCTGGCAATCTGGGTGGAGGATCTCCCCCCTCCACCCAAGCCTGACTCACTGCAGCTCCCTGCAGCTGAAATATGAAGGGGCAAGATCTCTGATGGTGGTTGATGCAAGCAATCAGTTTGGCTGCCTCTTGGAAGTGCTGAAACAGGTGACCTTACTGGGGACATCTGAGGTTAAGTTCCACTTTGGGTCTTCTGTCCACCAGAAACCAGGGTGGGCTGCAGTAGATTTCACTGATGCTCTCTGTGCAGCTTCATTGACTCCCAAACATGCAAGGAAGAGGAAGTTAAACTGGCTTTAAGCATCTCTGCTTCCTCCTGATTCCGTGAGCTGCATCACTCAGGTACATCACTACAGTGCCCAGCTATGGCACACATGTCCAGTCCTTACATATATGCTGCTTTGAGCTCTGCTGCATTAACATAACCAACATAAACACCCCTGGATTCTTTATGCACCGTGCTGGGTTTGGAAAAGGTGGGGTGAAGAAGGTATTTTCTGCCAACAGAATTTTTCATAAGAGGCACAGTCACCTTTTGCTATTACAAATACAAGAGCAATAACAACATATACAGACCCAAGCAATAATGGAGATTCTGGCAGATATTTTTTCCCTGTCATAATCACACTAGGCCTAAGGCAAGGTTTTCCTCTACTTAATAAAGAAAATGGAAAGGTAGGGAGAAAACTAAAATTAAAAAAAAAACAACCCTGCATTGCCTCTCAAATTACAAAACCTGCTAAATATTTAGGGCATTCTTTCCCACAAACATTTCAAGTGGATGAGAAAGAGGTTTGTCTTCTTGACAGTTCACATCCTCTTGTGGGCCAGGCTCATTCCTCTGGAAGCTCACTGAAGTCAATGGTACAGCAGCAGGGATGACAGATGAAGCTCACGATCCCCATTTTAGTGGTACCTATCCACCATTCACACAAATCAGCTCAGGATTAAGATGCAAGTGAAGACACTAAAGGTGCAGGTTGAGGAGACGACTAAAACAGCATAAATAGTCTAAAATCTGTGGCAAATGTGCGTGTTTAATTCCGCTCTCAGTCTCTTGGCTAGAAAGGAAGGGCTTGAATGATGTAACAGTAACTGTTTTATAGTATCTGCTTAGAGTGACATGTATTCTTGCTGTTTGGGGGGGGGTTCCCCTCAGTTGCAGTGAATTGCCATCCCATGCTTTCATTGCATGCCAGGTTATCTTCATAGTAGAGAACAAATTGACAAGTGCTGACAGTTGACTAGCGAAGGGTCACTCTGCAAAGAGCTCCTATGTTTGCAAATCATCAGCTCTAAACTTCTTTCGAAACACCAACAAAACTTCCCTGGCCTTTTAAACTGGAAATAGAAAACCTGATTTCAATAACAGGCCCCAGCCAATCTGAGTTGATTAGCAACTGAATTAGAAGTTGACCTCAAGTCCAAATGAAAATCAGTGAACAGTCATCAGATCGAGTAAAAATGAAAGTGAAGAAGACAAAAAGCCATACCTGTAGTCATCCATCCAAAATGAAGTTATCAGCTATCAAGTAAATAACTGCTATGTTAAAAGCTTTTTCACGTTAGGCCACTTGTTCTTCACAATAATTAAAATACAATGTTTTAATAAAAGAGTTTCATTTATATTCTGATAGTCAAGCTGGCACTTAACTTGATTTGCGGCTGTTCTCAATTAGAACTGTTTATGGTCTCCAAAATCCCTTCTTGGATGCTTCTGAGGTTCTGCACCAGAAAGAGGAGGGGAAAACTGGCAAATCAAAACAGAGATGTGAGAACTGTACTGGGGAAAAAAAAGCAACATCCCCCCCCTCTCCAGAATCTGGATTCTGAACTAAACCAAAGCCAAGCTGCAATGAAATGTAAAACTTTGGCCAAATTCCTAAATTCTAGTATCATGATTTTCATTTACAGTACTTATTTTGCAGCCCATATTGATTTCACATTGGGCAAGCCACCATTTTTAAGACAAATTTTCCATTTGCAAGGTTTTCATCTGCCATTTCCCAGCCCTACGTCCCACAGCGAACTTTCCACACCCGACCCAGTTTGAGCTGGATCCCCGAGTCACAGAGCTGCCCTTTGACAACCCCATCCCCACTGACAGTGAGGGTGAGCATGTCCCATGCCACCCTGGCCTCCCATCACCCAATTTGTGTCTGGAGGCCACCTCACTGCCTAACAGGGTGCTGAAGCACAGCACTGTGCAGCACACGCCCTCTGATATCACCCTCCTGACTGCTTTGCAACAGGGAAAAGATGAGGACATGACAGAGAAGCAGCACTGTTCTTCCTCACTTCAAAAGACAATACCACAGTATTAATAATCCCTCACACTTACTAACACCCAGCTTTCTAAACAGTAATTAAAGATGCCTTCTGGTGTACCTGCAAAGGAAACATGATTTTTGTTCTCCACAAGGACCACACTTTCTTTAGTGACTTCTGATTAAAGGATCCGACCTTGAGCACTAAAGGCTTAATTTCCAGGGGTACAAGCAACTACAGGTCATATTGTATAACCTTCTAACAGTGCCTAATAGCAGCTAAAAGTTAAAATCTGGTATTTTCAGCAGAAAGCTTCACAGTTCTTCATTTCAGACACTTTCTGTAAACTGCTAATCAGCAATTTTGAAAGAGGGGCAGGATTCATATATCAAAGATTGTGAAATCTGTTTAATCATTTCTACAAATACATATTAAAAAAAAAAAAAAATCCCTTGCTTATTGCCCTGACATTGCCAGGGATGAATTAAAGCAGCATTCTGAGATTCACTATACTGACTGTTCATTGGCTCATGGTTCTCCTTTTACTTTTAATCTTCGAACTGGCCAAAGCTTTTACCACTCACCATTTCTCCAGAAATTAAGCCTTCTCCAAGCACTAGCTGGAAGTGAAAAGTGGTGACAGTTAAAGCCCTGCCCACTCAGAAAACCCAGTGCAACCTGGGTGAGCCCAGAGACGCCAAGTCACTGCTCTGTCTAATTACAAACCCGAGGCAGATTAACCTTTGATGACTAAATTAATCTTCTAAATAAAATGAATATGCATCAGCCTGCAAATTAGGATTAAATGCTTAGCAGAATCTTTATGTGATCAAGCAGGTTTTGTGGTGCAGATGTTAACCATTAACATGAAGCAATAAAATCATTCTTTTTTCTTATAATAACACCTAACAATTCCAAAGCCACCTTTCATCTGAGAATCTCAAAGGGTTTCATAAACATAATTAATTAACCCTCTCAGCATCTGAGACAAGAGCATAATATTATCCCCATCCAACAGCTGAAGAAACAGAGGCACAGCCACGTCCTGGATTGGGGGCCTCTCACTGTGCGTAAGGTGGGTGTTAAAAATACTTTGAAGAGAAAGAAAAGAGCAGGTTTACGCTGCCTTCAGCCCTTCTCTCATGCAGACTGGCAGGGTAGCTTCTCCATGAGGCTGAACTATCAACACACACTCATGTCCCTCTCCCAGAAATGCTCACGGAGGTTCTGTAGACACGGAAACACGGGAGAGGAGGCACCGCTGGAGCAGCACATCCCTCAGTACCAGCACATCTTTCACTGTGAAAAGCAATGGGACTTGTCTCACTACAAATCAGATGGAAACAAACATCACACTCCCCTCAGGTACTACATAATTCTGAAATAAGCCATTCCAGCAATTTGGGGTGAATCTTTTTAGAGAAAAAAATTGTTTCTTGATTTTTTTGGGCACTGGGAACTACCAGTCCCTTAAAGACTCTGTTCCTTGCACATACAGTTATAACAATTTAGTCACAAGTAGACTCTAATGGTGGCACTCCCACTTTTTTTGGTGGAACACCTGTCCTTGCAACGTGATTCCTATGTCTACACGGAGTAAAATGATTGCATGGAATGCTACCACTTCCACCTGCATCCTGACACCAATATGGGAAGAGATGTGGCCATAGTTCTTCCAGGCTCTCCCAGAAGACCAAATGGTTTAAGGGAATCAAAGAAACCTTCTGCTGAGGCCCACTTTCTGTGCTCCCTCTTCCAATGGGATATTCATTTCCAAGTGGTTTACAATAGGGAATTTGGACAAATGTACACATCGTGACTTTTCAGCCTTACTCCCCCTGATTTGAATTTCATTAGTTTCAAACATTATGCATTTCATTATTATCAAACTGTAAAAATTAAGTTTTAATTTGATCTAGTTGAATCAAAAATAATGTAACAGTACTGCTGAGCTATGGACAGGCATGTGAGAATTCACATTCTTGGTAATCCAATTTGTTGGCACGTTTTGTTGTCCAATCATAGCAGCTTCTCCTGGTGTGTAAGTTTTCCTTTTATGTAAACTAATCTGTTGGTGTAAAATGTCTGTTGCTGCAAACGTAATTTTATTTGTTCAAAAGGGTAACTGGATAAGTTCTTAAGGTCAGTTTAAATTTCTTGGCTATGAATAGGAATCTTAAACTATAAATTAACCAATATTTTAGACTATTGACATCACACGTATGATTTTTGGCATGTAAGTGACTTCCACAGCACTGGGGGTTAGACATTTAAAAGCATTTCTTGTTTTCATACAATGGCTTCTAAAATCCGTGGAAAAATTCCAAGGACTTTAATAAGCTTTGGATTGGGCACATTATTACTGTGAATGTAATTCTTGATACCTCTCCTAACATCTAGGCCATGTGAGAAACTTAGGAAAGGCAATTAACATTCCTCCATCGACTTTAGTATTTACATTTGAAATTTACCATTTAAGACTTTAATTCTCCATAAAACTGCTTAAATATACATAACTTCAGTGTTATTTAAATGTTTTAAGATCTTCCTGAAATGATCCGCTAATTAAAATCACTTACTTAATTTAGCACCTTAAATTTACCTTCTTTTATTTGGATGGAATTGGATTTAAGGTGCAGGTTTTGTTCATTTTCTTTCTGAGAAAATCTTAATTTGGAAGGAAAATTACGGTTATATGGAAGGGAGGAGGATGTCTTGAAGGCTGCAAACTTTAACTGGTGGTAATCATTAGCTACCATGTATGACATGATGTATGCAATTAAGAAATAAATTTATTGCAGAAACTTGGAATTATCAATTAAAAAGTAGTCAGTGCAGTCCCACAAGGTCTGATATGATTACCTGTGTTATCTGGGCTGTCGCTTCCAATGCTGGTTTGGGTCTCAAAGACCTCAGAGGGGTGCTCCGTGTGTCGAGTTAAATAAGTGAGACAACCTTAGTGGAAAAATGCAACAGTACAAGGGGGTGCAAACACAACTGTTCTAGAGGAGAATGAAGACATCAGCTTCAACCTGAATATTATGGGCAAACTGTTCTTCCTTCCTGCTGTACTTCCAAATGGACCGACAGGGCCACTCCACTTGTGGCTGTCCCCCAGTGCGCCTGGTGGGTTAGGGAATGTTGAACCTCGGGGGCATTAAAGGACACTCCAGCCTGTTACATTTTTTTTTTTCTTATTTATTACCTCTGCAGACTTTGATTTTTCCTTCTTCAGTTTCCTCAAGTTTAAGGTCAGAAGTGACAGTTAAATTATCTAGTCTGACCTTGTATATATGCCAGGCCACTAAGGTAAACTCACTGACCTCCTTTTCTTTAAGCTCCCTGTCATAACACTGATCCACAAATAGGTCTCAATTATGAGGCAGTAAATCAGTGTAAAAAAATAAACAGCTCCTCCCACCCGCCTTTCTCTCCAAAATCCCAACTCCAGCAAAATTCTGTTGCTCACTCTGAAACAGAATGAAAAATTTGGCATCCTCTGATGAATTAGATTTTGTTTCTTGTGTAGAGTGTCTCACATCTCTATTGCTCTGGGCTCTAGTTTGGACTAAAAATAAAATTAATAGAAACTGTCACCTCATCATATTTTTTACCTGATTGGTGTAGATGGATCTTAAATACTTTATATTCAGCTATATAGAGGCTGAGTACACCTATTTATGAATTCACATCCAAATCGAATGAAGTTAAAACACAAGTTGTTCATCTGCAGACTCAGTATAAAAACCTAATTTTTTCTAGCACTGTATAACTTCTTCAAACCAATATACATCAAGAAGCCTAACATACTGTTCACAACTCCAGTACCTGCCTACACAGTAAAACTTTTGACATTTACCAGAAACAGAGAAAAAGAAAATAACAGTCCAAAACTCATGATAACATTTTTCAGGGTATGATTTGAAGACTGTCTCTTGGCTCCACAATAAAGACTGTTGAAGACACAAGAAGCCTGACAGACAGTGATTGTCTCCTCTTTCAAAACTCTGCTGACAGCATCAACTGTTGTTCACTTTGGTATCAGGGGGTGTCAGGAAGAGTGAAACACTGCTTACCTTATGCGTCATGCAAAATTTAGCACCCCTGTCTTTCCCTGGATTCACCCCAGGAGCGTTCCAAAACATGCACAACAAAACCACATGAAACTCAGATGATTTCAGATCACGTTACAAAGTCAAAACACAGAACAGATTCACAGAAACATTTGCTAAGGTTCACCAACCTGTTGAGTGAACCTGGGCCCAGTTCCAAGCAAATCTGGATTGATTAATGTTTTCTTTAAATCAACATCACCTGATGTTCTTTGCTACTGATGTGAATCTCAGCTTTTCCTTTTCTCCTTGGGATTTTGGAGTGGTGTAAGTACACAGCTGAAAACACCACATGGATTGCACATCCATCTATGTATAACTGAGGAATATTTTATCACCATTTCTGCAACACAATAAAATATTGCAAAACCTGCATCCCACCAGCCTTGTCAGTATTTTGCACTATTACTAGCTTTTTGGGGAGAGCTCAGGTTAGGGCTTTTTTCAAACTGTTCATGCATTTAAGAACATGGCAGGAAACGAGCTCTTTCTACATTTCAAACATGGGACCAAATCGAGATATACTCAGCTCTATGAGGAATGGACCCCCTGACATCAATGGAACTACTTATGGATTAATATACCATCACCCATTGTGATTGAAAGCTACTGTAAATAAGCTTTGGAAACCATATTCCAACTACAGTTGTGCTCAGTGGTTTGTAATATTCCAGCACTTGCTAAATATAAACAAATGAAATAAAGTGGGAGATAGTGATACTCTGATTTCTGTTCGCACTGACTGTACATTTGTTGGAGGTGTCTGAGCAATCAGAACACTACATAAATACCTTGCCATGCCTGTGGGATCTCATGCTAGCTTATAATCCATCACTGAAGACAGCAGCAGCTCTTGAAGACATGCTAAAGCACTTCTGAGGTTGAATGTAATTCATTGTTACACTCTCCGGTTGCATATTTATTTCCTCTCACAGGAAGAAGTGGCTACACGTGGAGCAGTTGTATGCTGGAAATTTCACTTAAAATTTGCATCATATTAAACAATTACTGACCAAAGGCTCTGTAATTTGTCAGTTGGTTTATCTTCTCCCTTCTAAACGAATTCTTTGTCAACAACCTTTACATTCAGGAGCTCTGCCTTGACACACAGCTTGTCTGTACCTATATCTTTATTTGGAAACTGCACAACTTTTCAGGATTGAGACACGTAAAACCATCCAGATAAAAGAAGAACCTGTCCCACCATGTCCTCGTTACACACAGGTAAGTATGTATTTTGTGTGCATTAAAAAAAACCTGTTTATCACATAGTTGTGTTATTCATTTTCTTAATTTCTGACTCCCAGTTTCAGAAAAACAAAAAGCTGAGGAAAATGTTAAAGAACTGCCAAAGTTTCTGTTGGAATAGAAAAGGAACAGGAATATTGTAAGACAGACTGTTCCCTCAATTTCTTCTGGCCAATTTGTAGCCCCAGGAGATCTGCACAAACTTTGAACAAGCACAGAGGCCTGGCAGTGCTGACATGAGCTGAACTCCTCTCGCCTTGTGAAATTCAACCACTGCAACTTCATAGGCAGCTTTGGCCAAATAAAGAGAAGATCAACCCAAAAGAAAAAGAGATTCAAAACTGACTGGATTCTTAAGGAGAATTTTTGTCATCAACTGAAAAAGCCCCCGGTGTTTCGTCAGGGAACTTTCTAGCAGCCTAATCTTTCACTTACATGTTTGCATTGCTGGAGTCCTTCCCCACTGTCCTGGGTTCCTGTTTTTCTTTTTACTACTGATTTAGATGTCGGTGTCCACTAATCATCTAAAAAAAAGGAATCTTTAATGTCCAGGCTGTAAATATGCCACTGAGTCCCAAGAGCCTCGCATATGTCAAAGGCATGAAATGATGGCCACGAGAAAGGGAACTCTACATCTGTGTTTGCTTAGCAGAAGAACTGCAGGGCTGACCTGTGGACTGATGTGGCTGTTTAATATGGTCTCTGCAAACCGTTCAATAACATCAGAACTGCTGGTTAATCCTCTTACCAGTACCATTGACATTATTTCATGTTCTACTAATTCCAAGCCATCTGCAGAAATACTTGCCTCTCTTGGCAAGTCAATACAGAGTGGCCGAATTTTTTAAAAGGCTGCAGCTCTAATCTTCCAGGTATAATTTCAGAACAAGGTTATTATTTTTTTTATAGGAACATTTTTGCATAATCTTCTAGTCTGAGTCTCACCTCATTTTACTTGTCCAAGTCAGGAGTACAGGTAATGCAAATGCAAGGGAAGGACTGAATTTTGAAATTGAATATTCTGAAACAAATATCCAAGTATATTTTGAGACTGTATCTCCAAAAGTATTCAGATGCAAAAACCTCACTTATTCGGCATTTGGAAGAATAAAAAATATATTTAAAATAAAAAAAAAAGTGGGATTTGAAAAACTTCACAAGTGTCCATATTTTTACTTTGTAATTTCTTGACCAGTTTTTGTAATGTTTTCCCTTTTATCTGGATTTCCTATGGAGAGTTTGTGGCAACCATAAAAATGGACACAATCACGTTTTTCACACGGCGATTCCCAATTCAGTGTTCAACATTACAAAACCCACTTAAAATTACTGGGAAAAGAAAGAAGATTGATAAAAACAATCTCTCTTAATGATTTTCCCATGTATTTCCAAAGAGTCACAAAGAGTGCTGGACCGTGAAGGGGAAGGATTCAAGGGAGTGAAAACTTCCTGACTTTGGAAGGAACCAATGTTTTTGAAGCTGTCCAATCATTCTTACCTCTCTTTGCAACCTTTAGGGAGTCACAATCCATCCAGAAGAATCAATTATTGAATGTAACAGTAAGAGCCTTGTGTCACCATTCCTGTCATGTCACTGTCTTCTGTCAGAGAGCACCGTGGGTCTGAAACCAAAGCAGACACCTGGTGTGAACAAACTGCTAAAAAAGCAAAGTATTTCCAAATGTGGGAGACTGGTTAACACCAATGTCCTGCTCAGAGTATTACACACCACAGAAACTGGTCGAGGAAAGAATGTTTCTATATACAATACACTCAGGCTCCCACTATCACTTAATCCCTCTTCCATCTGTGCCAAATTCCAGCTGCAGTCCGTACTCGCCTCCAAAGAACCAGAGCTAAGAGCAAAGTAACAGTCACATCTATTGGCTACTTCACCAGCATTTCACAACAGATATCACATGATTAGGTGTTAAGTGGGACTATTTGCACTTTTGCTTATGGCACATATAATTATGTAATTCTGTAGAATGCCAAATGACTGTTTAAGTAGCAGCTGCACAAAACAGAGATACTGGTTGGACAGCACAGCAAATGCAAACTTAAACCAGCACAGTAAAAAATGCACAGATACAGATACATCTATAGGTATTTATATAGCCTCGGGACTGTTGAATGTGGAACAAAAAGATCATGTCACTGGAACCATTGACAAGCAGCACTCTGCCTCTCCTCGTGCCTGTGGAAGTTTTGCCAGTGAGAGGTCGAGTCCTACAACACAAACTGTGGTTGGACAGAACCATAAAACATAATGGATGAAACCCTTGGAGCTCCTGTTTTCACCCATCAGCTGTTGGTGGTGTCTGTCACAGAGCAGGCTGGCACTAGATGACTCTGTCAGTGTTTTAGGGGAGGTGGCCTCACACATATTTGTGCACTGAATTTGTCAGTGCTTTAAAGTCTGTCTGCAAAGAACCTTGAGGACGAGGTGGGTGTAGACAAACCTCACACAGCCACCCTTTGTACAGTTTCACCTGGGAAATTAATTTAATAACCATCTCTGCCATAAAAAGTATGAAGAAAGGTACATTTAAGTTACTTTTCATATTTTTCAGATGACACACGTCCTAATTTCATTGCACAGAAGCAGGGCTTCCATGAGCTTCGATTAAAGGAATCACAAAGTATCAAGGTTAGTTTAGAGTGCTGCTATATTTTAAAATACATCCTTCTAAGCATATGGGTAAGATGGTGGCAGTGGTAGGAGTTTGCCACAGAAGTGCTCCACAGAGGTCAAAAGGAGATCACCATTTGTTTAATTTAAATAAATCAATTTGTTAAACAAGGAGCTGCTGAGATTATACAGTCAGAGGGTGGAGAGCAAAGAAAGATAATTATTTTTGTTTGCATAAATCATTTTCTTATTACTTGGGGATCAGGGTGGTATTGTTTGGGTTTGAGAAAGGAGGGCAAAAGAAGATAACTATCAATTTGCTGATCAGGGTTACATGGGATTTTGCTGCTGGGGCTGGAGAAAGCAAAGAAGATCATTATTTTTATTTAAATAAATCAATTTGTTGTGATCAGGGATCACATGAGGTTGTGCCATTTGCAAGGCAGGCATAGGAAATTCTCCTTTATGGATAGCTGGTTGCAGAACAAATGTTCAGGTACTTCTCTATCAAATGGAATAACGGACACAAAAAACCCCTTCAGGACCACAGAGCTGGATTTCTATTCCTTTCTTTTGAAAGACCTTGACTTTGGCATCTTGTCTCAAGTCTCCAACTTGAGTTAAAACAATCACTGTTACACTTTCAACACAGTGAATCAGGATTATATATATGCATGTGTGTGGACGTGTAGATAAATTAGATAGACAGATAGAAGATAGCAGCTACTGGGGCCTGATCCTCCAAAGCCCTTGCACTTTGGGGCAGTGACTGATGCAACCACTGTAAAAACTGTGATTGCCTTCCCAGGACGTAGGATCAGTTCTCCAGTGGGGAATATTCATTGAAATCAATGGCCATTCTGTGCACACACACTTTAAGGGCCTGATATTTGTTGCTTCTTTTCTGAGGCAATTAATGAAGCTCTGTGTGTAATTTTAAAGGCCCTTCATGAACTAACTGGAAATCTACAGCACTGAACATCAGTGAACTCATATCCAAAACTAATAGCTTCAGTATCACTGCCAAAACTTGACTAAGCGCTCTTTGTGCCTGCAAATGGGGTTCTGTAGGCAGTATCCTCCTATCTGCCTTCAAGGGATAATCTCCTCTTACAAATAAAACAATTGTTTCATTTGCTCATTGCAAGGGTTGAATGAGGCTGCAGAAATGAATCTCGCTGGTTTTGAATGTTCTCAAGTCAATCGAGAGCGGATTTGGGGAGTGGGGTTGCTTTTAATTAACATGTAGCTATTTGTAAAACTAGTTTAAAAAAATGTCTTTTCACAGGTTTGGATGTGACTCGTGGAAACTAATAGGCAAGCCATCGCTCTCACTATATCCAATTAAAAGATGGCTTAAATATAGTGTAAAAGTCAAAAATCCGTATCTTTGTGATCAAGGTGCCCCATATTTATTACCTCAGAGTAAAACGAATAATCTAGTTGTCTCTTTAACAAATGAAACAATGTTTAAGTAATTACAGAAAAGAGCAGGTCGAAACCATCCCTTGGATACTTTCAGAGCCAATAGCGTAGTCCAGGGGATCAATTTGTGCTTGTAACATGAATGATAAATCTAACTAAACATCTTTATTTTTACAGTACGTTAAAGAAGCATTTTTATTTAGTGCAGTCATATATCTCCACATTATTCTGAAGTGTGCTTCTTTATTGCTCTTATGTCTCCAGAATTGCCTGAGGAAAGCATCCTTTTCTCCTTGTGTTTCATTGTTGTTACCCTTGTAGAGTATAACATGCACAAACTTGATTATGATTAATTGAGGGCTTTGGCAAATTATGTTTTTATTCCTTTCCATCTAAGTCTTCCATCTGCTCAAGAAGAGAAAAAAAAAAAAAGAAATTTTACATTCATAAGGACAGTTAGGGCTTTCTGAGTAAATCATCAGAACAACTGGTTCAGCAGTAATGGTTACAAGCAAAGAAAGTCTTCCTTCAGTCTTACATCATCAACACTAATGCATTAATGCAATAATCACAACATTAATGCATCTGCATCCTATGAGTGAGGCTGAGAGAGGACGATAACTGGTCAAACCACATTTGATCCAAAATCTCACTGCAGAGCTGGAATTCCAAACTGAATCAAACCCAGTTTAGAATATTGCTCAATTAGATCCTACCACCAAAGAACCACTTAAAGCAGTCAAGTACAAAGTCTGTAAATATAAACACCTGTGTCCCTGGGCACAATGCATGTAACATCAAGCAGGCTATTTTTAAGAGGCTCTGTTGAAGTTCTTACCCAAGGTGATGCAGCTGCATAGACCAGTCCATTAAGACTGGTGCACCACATCAGATAAGGCCCTTCCTTCAGGGTTTATGATTCAGGTATAAATGCTTGCCATCCCCTGGAATCTGGCAAATGAGGTTACACTTGGCAGTCTGGGGTTTTTTTAATAGGATGAATGACAGAAGTAAGAAGTCATGTTTAACTTGTACGAATGCGAGGAGGAAAAGGCAGGGCTTTTTCATTTAAAGACAGCCTTGTTCTCCAGCCTTGCTGGCACATAGCA
Organism: Corapipo altera; assembly: GCF_003945725.1. Taxonomy (NCBI): domain Eukaryota; kingdom Metazoa; phylum Chordata; class Aves; order Passeriformes; family Pipridae; genus Corapipo; species Corapipo altera. Next base: position 8,620,919 of record NW_020884894.1, on the reverse strand, counting down.
CAGAGTGGCGCCTTTGGCTGATGAGAAAGCAAAATTATTGAGGAATTTGCTCCTCTGAGACCACAGAGTTGAAATAACAAAAATCCCAAACAATTTTGGCAACAAGAACGCAGATGCAATCAGTCTTTAAAAGGCTGGTCTGGAGAGCTCGTGGCATGGGGACAGGGGCTGGGGATTTATGACAAGGTCAGCACCAGTGGCATTTTTCTTGCTCAGCCAATAACGTGAATTGAGTTGTTGGCCTTGGCCCAGGTCCCTGTGAATAACACTCCAAGTGACTAACACCACACCACTCCTGAACCATCACTGAAGAAGGCAGGTTAAATCTGCACACTCGACACTGATGTGAACCACAGAGCACTGGTGTGATCTGTTACTGTAAATTGTCTGTAAAGGTGGTGATCTGGAGGGAGAGATAATAATCATCACCAAAGGTGGTTCTAATTGCCTGCAAAGATGGCATCTGACAACTAGCAGGGGAGTCACTGCAGTGTTCCTGCACACAGGTGGTCGGAGTGGAGGCTGACTAAGCATCAAAAGACAAGGAGTCTGTGGCTCAGCTGAACCCAACTAGATTTGGAGGTAGATACAGAAGCTAAACTTCCTCTGCCAAAGTTTGCAAAAGATTCTTGTCAAAGATGTACTGACAGCGATGCTGTAAAACCTCTCAGCACTTTGCTGAAGATTAAACTCTATGGTAGCTTCACAGTAGACAAAGAAACTGTTATAGGCATGGCTCGTGTAGAAAAAAAGAAGAAGAAAAACTAATTCTGTGGAAACAGCAATGCAACAGATGAACAGCACATAGCTGGTAATACAGAGGCACTGCCCATACTGTTGAAAAAAGCAGTCACTTCTTAACAAGGCAGGGTGCTTTAATAATCAAATCCAAAAGGGTTTTATTCCCAGTTGAGCCTCCCCACGTGTCGGTCAAGTCGCTTTCTGAGGCTCACAGAAAAGAGTCACTGCATTTACTCACCACTGCACAGGGATCTTACTAAGAACAATTCGCTAGAGTAACTTTTCCAGTGATATATATTGCCCTTTCCTGCTGCAATGACATGGTCTGGATAGAAGTGGGGAGGTCTGATGACTTCACCCCTCTAAGAAGCAATCCATACAACCCCAGGCCCAAACAGATCACCACACAGAATATCTGGTGAGATAAGTAATCTGGTGAAAAAGCTACAGGAATCTGTGGTCAGAACCCCCTGGAACTGTTGTCCCAGCTTGCTCTGGGGACTACTACAACATCAGTGTCCTGCTGCAGTCCTCCTCCCCTCCCTCTGCTCACACATCTTGTGTGTACAAGAGGGCACAGGAGTCAATTCATTCTGCTGTAGAAAGCTCTGCATGAAGTCACTTTAATTTGGCTTTGTGTGTGTGTGTGAATCTCATCCTGATACTTTCCGGGTTCTCAGGGAAACATTAGAATGGCAGCACAGCAGAAATGGAAAATGCATTCTCATTCTTTGGCAGCGAATAATTTATTTCATATCCACCATCCTTTTTTTTTTTCCCCTTCCCCTGCTGCCTGTGTTTGTGATTGTAAGGGAAATTAATTTCTGAAGAGTTTAGCTAATATTTATTGGTGAGAAAATTCTGTCAGCCTCTCAAGGTAAACAAGAACTGGTTCTGGCTGACACAGATTGAGTGTCACATGACTATCCTATTTTTCTGATTTAATAAATATTAACCTTTCTGCCTTTTAGTAGCATTGTGCAAGATTTTTGTTATCTTCTGATGTGAAAAGGCAAATAGCCAGTACATGCCAAAACTACTCCTATTATACAAAAAGGCAAATTTTCGTTATTTCATTTCAAGACAAGACATTGTTCAAATTAAAATTAAAATGCACACAGATTATATCTCCTTTTACACAAATCTATGCAAGATGCCATTCAGGGTGTGCCTCTTCTCCTAACCGCAAATTCTTCTAACATCAGATAAAAGAGATTTATTGTCGTATTCCCATTTTATCTTCTAACTTTTGCCTAGTGGGAAAGCATAAAGGAGACAGGAAAGCATAAAGGAGACAGGTGACCCCCCAAAAAGACTGTAGGAAAGGATCTTACATCAAGAGAGTTGGCAGAAACTCAGACGATCTTTTGGAAGTTGCCAACCTTGCCGAAGATTTTCCTCACTGCCTTGAGCAGATTCCTTTCCTTCTTTGTGCCTCAGTTTCCCAACTGTAAAGAAAAAGGTGCAGAAAGATATAATAGTTCTTTCCCCTTTTTTTCCCATCTTATTGCTATTGCAAATTCTTCCAGGCAAGGCTGATTATGCACTTAGCAGATGGGGGCTCCAAACTCAGCTGGAGCCTTTAGGCATTCCTATAGTATAAATAACAATAATAATGATGGAGTGTTAAAATAGGCAGAACTCGTTCTTTTTTCTCTGCAATGTGAATCAAACTGTGGCTGGACTTTTATTTAACACCACCAGCCAGTTTATTTATGAGAGGATTTATCAGAAGTGGTTGGGTTTAATTTCCTCTAATTCACGCTGTATGAAAAATGGCAACTGTCTGATTTTAATCTAAAACCTGATGAGAGGGCTTCCCAGAAATAACAAAAATACCACAGTGGAGGTATCCAAACAGTTACTGTAGTAGTGCAGCACAGGCTGGACATGCCTGCTGCCTCACACCTTCACTCTATCCCCTCCCTGCTCTCTCTCTTCCAACAGTACCTGCAAAACCTGGATCACTGAAGTAGTACATCAATTATTAATGGTAAGAAAAAGAATTTTGGGAGTTCAAGTGCCTTCTCTGGCACCTTAGTTCACAGAAAGAGTTAATCTTTTGTTCTTCAACTGACTTTTTTATTTTTAATCAAGTGGATATATTTGTTAAGCCTTCTTTTCTAAGGTAAAAGGAGGAGGGAGAGGTTGTAAAAAAACCAGTCATTTTCAAGTGGAACAAATGCATGAAGTTAAATACAAGTGTGCATCAACAAGCTCACAGATTACTATGGCGTGAAAAATAATAACACAAAAAAAAGATGGAATTTCTTTTCAAACAAATCAGAGAAAGATTCAAAAGCAGAGGCAATCAATACCACCCTGTGATCAACAGGAAATGCTAAGAATAACTGTATATCATGTGTGGCTTTGAATTTACAACCAGGACATATAATCTCATTGTAAGAAGAGAGTCAAGTTCAAGAACTTAGTCTCTACAGTAAAGCTCTCATTTTAACTAAAGAAGCTGAGGTCGACGGCCTCTCAAATGAAACAGATAAGGCGACATAGGGTTCTTGTCAGAAACAAATGTTATGTCTCTCCCTACTGAAAAGCTTAAAGATATTATCAGCAAAAGCCTAGTTGGGCCTGAAATGGGTCCCAGAGAAGTAATATTAACCAGGCTCCTGGCAGATCATTTATTTATCTCAAGCTAAATTCAATAAAGAGAGCCATATATAAGTGAGGGAAAATAATGCAGCTGCTAGTAATTTATCATTGGATGGAAAGTCATTGTTATCCTTATCTCTCCAATGATGTTCTATTTCCAACTGGTAATGAATTATGGGGCTTGCCACATCTTTACTATGTGACAGGTCAACACTACCTCATGGGTACTGTACTGTATTTATGCAATCAATAGAGGGTCTGCTAAGGAAATATTGGCAACCATTTTGTGAGAGTGACCTAGAGCTGCATGGCCTTATGGTCCATGGTGGTGGTCAGTGGATAGAGCAGCATTTCTTTACTCCTTTAAAACAAAGATGTCTTTGAACGCTTTTAAAGTATTTTTCACTTTGCTCTTTATAAAGCCAAGCATGCGAAGTGAACCACTGGATTGTTAATTAGGAAGCATTCTGCTCATTTAAGCTGGCTCAGCCACCAAAGGGATCTTTTCTGTTGCTTTGTTGCACTTATTAGAGGGATTTATTAAATCAAACTTCAGTGCAGTCTTATCCAAAATTATTTGTGCCTGTGGTGCCGGGGCACAGCAGAGGCACGAAGAGCAGAGGTTTGGCCAGGCTGCTGCTGAGATGTGAGGACAGGCTAACGAGCAGCACTGGGGGCCCCACAGAGCTCCCAAATTCCACACTGAGTTCTAAGGTGGAAGCCAAGCAACTCAACACCGCGTTTACTTTGCTCAAGTCAGCTGGGAGGGACCCTCCCAGCACGACCCCTGCAAGAGCAGCAGTGAAAAACAGTGTTCTGTGATGGATGGCTCCGGGAGGAAGAGCCCTGCTACAGGGGCACGTGGCAAGGGGAAGGTTTCTGGAATAAGTCCCTCCTCTGGTACTGCTCTCCCAGCCCCGAACCAATTATGCCCAGGTTTTCTCTCTTTTCTACTTCTTCCCATTGGGTTTGGCTTTCATGATTCACAAGAAAAGTTTATGCGGCCTGAAAAGTTTGTATTTATACTAAAAAAAACCAGAAATGCACTTTTAAAATTTTATATGGATTGAGAGGTGGATATATGTCAAAAATTACTCAAGATTTTGAATTTTCAAAAACACCTCCTGAAGAAAAACAAAGAAAATGTTCAAACACATTTCAATTATTCAGAAAAATAAATAAATATTTTAGAATAAAAGAAAATGTTTGAACACATTAAAATTATTCAGAAAAATAAGGAAATATTTTAGAATAAGCAGTCTTTTGTCATTGAAAAATAACCAAATATATTAAAGGAAGACACAATCAGAATTTGGCCCAGACCACAGGATCTTCAATACCATTTAGTTCACTATCTCCTCTTTAGCCTTCTGCTTTCTTCTCCACTGAGACTACTCATTTGTGGCCATGAGTTGTTTCAAGAACTGAGAAATCCAGAAAATCCCATATTGTTTGTTTTTTTTTTGGTTGGTTAGGTAGAAAGGTAGAAAAATACACATCCTTCAAGGCAGAGTAGGGACATATTTGGAAAAAAAAAAAAGGAAATTACACTTTCACTGAAGTGAAGCAGCAGCCATGCCAATGGCAAAAGCTACTGATTGTAGTAACACACTGATTTTTAGCCATGCAGAGGGGTGTCCAGAGGAGTTGCACCACCGATGCTGAACCCACAGACCTTTCTAGAAGAGCACAACAGGACAGGTTTGTACCCAAGTGACATCCAACTGAGGCAACGAGAGGAAAAGTAAAGTTGTCTCTTCCAATTATTGTGGGAAAAGGAAATTTAGACATGCTGGCCGGCCACAGTTCACTTATATAACCTATTAGGCGACCTAAATGATGTTACCCGAGGCGGTTAAGATGAACTCAGGTGAAAAACAAACGTGGGTAACTCCATCCATTGTTAAACAACGAGAGCGTTTCCTGGTCCCAGAGACACGCTGTGCCTTCTGGCATGCAGGCCCGTGTTAATGTGTCTCTTTGGCTCCCTACGTTCAGGAAAATCTTAGTAATGGAAAAACAAGGATGTTGTAGGTGAAGGCTGAAGTCCTTTGGCAGGGCAGCGTGTGCAAGAGCCTGAGCAGAGCCCGCTGCGCTGTAGCGCGGCCGAGCCTGTGATAGCAGCCTGTCAGCTCCCCCCAGCATTAACACTCCTTCACAAAGATTCAGAGAATCAAGGAGCAAGTCACCATGTCCAGCAGTAAATAACTCTGGATTCGTTTCCCCACGTACCGACTGAGATATAAACTCCATATGGTTTGGCCGTTCCGGAAGGGCTCTTGCTCGGATCACATTAACATATGAAAGCTCTGATATTTTCATAATCAGTTAACTCAAGGGGTCACCCAGCTGATGCCAGGAAGGTCTTGCCTTTCTTTTGATAGCTGAGAAAGTATAATGGACTTTTGCAATTCAAACAAGTTATGTAAATAGCATAAAATAAAAAAATCTAGGTGTCATAACTCATTTAAACCAAGATAAGTGAGAGAAATATACTCCTTGAAATCAACTGTTGACTTCTGAGTCTATCATAACCAGCAAGGAGTCTGCTACTTGTCAGATACTCTTTCTCATGGAGTTTCAAACACACTGTCAAAACTGTGTATAGCTTCTGGCTCCCAGGCTTTCTACTTACATACCACTCACTCAATTCACTTTTTAATTTCAATTGCTTGGAGACCTATCTCAAAAATTTTAAAAGAAAAAAAAAACACCAAAAAACCACCAAAAACCCCTAAAACATTGTCCTGAAACTACTTAGGTTTACAGAGGTAAAGTCTGGTAAGAATGATGTATGTGTTTAATAATATGTTCCCTGGTTAATAAAATACTAGATTATTTTTGGACTACAGAATTTAAATGGAAGGAAGTTTAACCATTAGGAACCTGTTTACAATTACCAAGAGAATAGCCAGTTGGCAGGTCAATAGCTATCAGCAGAAATAAAGAACCACAGCAGCCACCTGTGCTTAAGGCTTGTCCCTGTTAGGAAAAAAATAAATGAAAAGGCAAAACCCGAGAAGCAAAGCTAGAGCGTGCTGGGGTCTTTTCAGTTTAAAATTAAAAAACAGAGGGCATTGCTCTGGGACTACTGATTTCAGAGTCTAGAGCACACGATAAACAGCTCTTCCAGGCTGTATAAGAAAAAAATGGGCAGCAAATATCTGCATCAAACTTTTTCTCTAGATAAACAATTCAATCCAAAGCACATTAAAATACCTTGAACAGGTTGTTCATGGCCTGAAGATTTGCTCTGAAAGGAAGTGTGCACACAGGGATGTTTCCCCTTCCTCTGTGAACTGTCCCACCACTGAGCCAGTTGGAGACTGGCCATTTAGAGTTGAAAAGGCCAGCAGACACCTGTGTCAGGTGCATCCTTCCTTTACCAGATGGAAATAACTGGAGCCTTGAGAAAGTTCTCACTCATTGTCCTCTGAATGGGTCAGAGAGAATCACACCTGCAGAAGGGCTCAGTGTGTATTTCACAGACCAACACACACTGGGAAGAACCACATTCCCAGTAATATCAATGGGACTTCTGTTGTGGAACCTGAGGATATCTGTTGCCAGCAGAGAACATGTTCAGAGGCAACAAACTCTTGTTTCTACATGATCTAGGACATATAGCAATCCTGAAATTAAATGCAGAGGTTTTTCCCACTGATTTCTTATTTACAGATGAAGATTACTGTTCTTACTTTGACCAGTCAGCTGTAGTAAATATGTCTCTGTCCCAGAGACTTCATTTGTACACATGTATGTAGGTACTATAATGAATTTACATATACTTTAAAATTACTTAGGGTCATGCGGTGATTCAAATATTCTCTCACATAAGCACAGAGCATAACTATACTGCTAAATGACAACATTTTCCTGTAATCATAGAATGGTTTGGGTTGGAAGGGACCTTCATGATCATCTCATTCCTACCCCTGCCACAGGCAGGGACACCTTTCACTAGACCAGGTATTTTTTTAAGGCAACTACTCCATATAACATGTAAAATGCTCCTTATTAAAGACACTGAAACATTATAGTCCCAATATCAGCTAAATATTGACAGATGGGATGTCTACGTGATGGATAAGCCTACAAAGGATATAATTTTTTTCCTTTTATTTATTGACAATGAAACACCAAGATACTCGAATTCAATTCGAGGTAGTCCAAAGATGTTCCATTTTTCAGCAAGAAAGTAATTTTCATTCAGTAAAAACTGGACTAAAAAAGCAGAGGAAAGGCCTAAAATTCCCTAAGAAATCATTACAACTGATCCAGCCAAAAATGAGGCTGGTAACTTTTTTCAGAACATTTCCTGTAAACACAGATTTTCTATGATTTCTACAACTTGATACAGGAGAAATTTAGTAAACCACTTGTTACTTGGCTTCCATAATAAGGGTCAAGAACATGGATGTCACACAGATGCAGTGGCAACACCTCAGAACACTTGTGCTCCTGACCAGCTCCTGGTGGTTCCTTAAGGTTTGTTGAAGTCAAGTAGCACTTGGTCAGTTTTATACCAGTTACCCAAATTATACGTTCCGAGTGGCTTAACAGCTGCTACAGATATTAATGGCTAATCAACTACTATTGATGCAATTATTCTTCTCATCCACAAGCAAAGTCTTAAATAAATGGGCAAGTATTAACTTGGGCTTCAGCTGATAAGGTTTTCTTCCTTTCCCATGGTTGTTAGTGTAGGCTTCCTTTCTGTACTATGACAAGACATTTACAGGGTAAGAAAAAACACACAAAAACTAAAAACAAAACAAAACAAAAAAAACAAATAACCAACAACAAAACAAAAACAACAAAACAAAGCAAAAAAGAACAAAAAAAAACAAACAAAAAACAAACAAACAAAAAAACAACTAAGAGGATGATTGCTGCAATGAACAACATTTATTTCATTATCACAGGACCTTAACCTGGACTTGTCTAATGTTACATAACTTTTTGGTACCCTGCCCTCTGTTTGTCCTCTTGAAAGATGCCTGGCAGGTAGAGCAAGGACTTTCTGTCATGGCTCAGAGCCAGCAATTTCCCAAGGAGCCCTTCAGCACTCCCTGCCACCAAAGGAACCGCTCCTGCAATGGTCCAACTCAACAAGGAAGGCAAAAGGTGTTATTGCTCCCTGACAAAACACCCCTGCCAAGAGGTCAGCAAAGGCTGAGGCTGCTGCTCTACAGCTCATGCCATGTGTTCTTGTAATGATCAAACAAGCACAAGGTTAGGAATGAAATCTGAATATTAGGACCCCATTTATCAACCCAGAAATGAGTGCAATGGACTCAGCAAGCTTCCAGGACAAGCTCACAGGGGTTTGACTGGAACACAAGGTCTAACTAGGCAGAGCTTGACTGCAGCACAACCAAGGTAGATCAAGACACTTTCACAGCATATGCAATACACATTTTTTTTTTTCTTTGAAAACAAATTGCAAACTCTTAGTTCCTTGTTGGCTTGCTAAAGGGCAGCTTTTTTTTTTTTTTCAACTTCCCTAACTCCCGGAATCAAGCCTCCAAGTACATAAATAAACACTTCAACTGCCAGAAAAATGACAGGTTTAAAAACATACAGGAGGCTCACTACAAATATAAAAAAAAAAAAAAAAGCTTCAGCTTTCAGGTAGTTTTGTCTCAATGTGTATTTCTTTCAAGAACTGAAAATACTAGTGTACTGATTTTTAAAAAGTAAATCTCAATATATGCAATTCTTACTTTCATCTGAGACTAAGGTTGTGAAGGCAGACACTGCTATATTTTGCTTCCTTTTCTTGTACAGCCTAAATTCTGTAACTCAGACAACTGATCCACAAGAACAAGCCAGAATGGATAGTAAACTATCCAGGGCAAAGTCCCTGTCATTTGAGTTTTTAAATCAGGATTGAATGCCTTTCTAAACTATGTGCTCAAGCTCTACCACAAGCTCCATGCAAGAATCACTAGGCAAAATCCTCTGGCTTATGGGATTCAGCCAAGATTTTTATAATGGTTCCTGCTAGCCTTAAAAATCAGTAACACAGGTGAAATAGAAGCTATGGTTGAAATTCATCCACATGCAAAGCTCAGTGATAAAAGTGAATAGAATTTCAGCCAAAGTGTTAAGAAAGTCTTAGGCCACCCTGCATCCAGTACAATTTTTAGGGAACCCCCCTGAATTACACAGGGAGAAGAACGGCTGTGTCAAGCCTTACTAAGGTTTTGGTTTGCATACTGTGAGAGGAAATAAAAAGCATTGCCTTCTGCCCCAGGGTTACTGCTGGAAGAGAAAGACCAGCTGGGACCTCTTGTGGAATGCAAAGGAAGCTTAGCATTTATCTGCTTCTGCCCTTGTTGGTATTTGTTGGAGAAGCTCTTAAAAAGTGCATCTCCAAGAAGAAAAAAAACCTCTGAGGAAGCTCTTTTGCCCCAGCAGCAAGTTTTGCTTTGCTACATATCCTCCAGGCTCATCAAACAGCCAGTCTCTAATGACTAATGCTGAGGTGCCAGGGAAGGAGAACAGGCACCTTGCAGTGCTGCACGTGAGAAACTCTGCTCTGTGAACTCTGACACTTCTTCATTTCAATGATGCCTATTGTGGAATAAAATTCATCAAGGGAAACACCGACTCCACGACTCACTGCTATAAATCATATGCTGAAGGGCAAAACACATAAAATTGCCCTGAGATTTGGAGCAATCTGGGAAACACATGACTGTAGCACACCGCATTTGGCCAAGGCTTATTACTGCCCACTGGTCCTCCCGAACGGATCCACAACCCAGGTCAGTGGGCAGAGACAGGCCACAAATATGTTCACACAAACTGTACATGGGTACTGGTAAACATACAGATTCCACCATAAAGGGACTATATGACTCTTCCCCAACATCTGGAATGCACATTGTGTTACCAAACAAAGGAAATTATGCAAAGATAGCCCCAGAGGCAGAGTAACCATGATCAGCTCCTGCTTCTGAATACTGGGCAAACACTTACCAGCCACAATTCATTACCTGCCTCTGCTCATTTTGCACATGCAAACAAAACTGTGGATCTTGCCTGTCTACAATGAAACTGTATTACCAACTCATCAGGAGTGGAAAACACAGAGCAAGAAGGATACTCACAGAGCAAGAAGGATACCCACTTTGAAGGCAGGCAGCTAAACTTCCATCTTGGCCACTTCAGTCTGTGTTTGTTCCCAAGAAGGCAGAAGACCTCAGCAAATCCAGCCCATAGTTTTCATCTCCTTATGAGAGCTTTGGATATGCTATCCTGGCAGAGAAAAAGGAAAACTTTGCAATAAAAGTACGGAATTTGGTTCACTAAAATTTTGATAAAACCGTGCAGAAGGAACTCTACTTAGCATCAGTGCAGACCCTCTAAAACACATACATAAACATTTATGCAGCTTCTATTTCTTTCAGGAATTGTTTGTTGTTCTATTTGATCATAGCACTTCTACAGCTTCTAATATTTTTGGATAATGTTCTTGCCTTCATTTGTAATCACTCTTTATTCGGTGTGGAAGATGGATTTTTCCAATTTTGTGCTATTATATACCTTAGCATGGAAAGGATTAGATGGGTTTTTCTTTTTCCTTTTAGTCCTTATTTAACTGCTTGTGAGCTTCAGGGATTTATATCCCAGTAGGTCTAATTCCAGGATTATAGGTATCTAAATATCCAGTAAATCATTTAGCAGCATATAGGTTTAAGGCAACTCCAAATAACCCCTCCAGTTAGCTCTCCAGTTAAAAAGTGAAGTTAGCCAGAAGCACTATATTTGAGCAAGAGTTACTAAGTAATGCAGAATCACTAATTTAGAGTCTGATTCTACTTGCTTCAAAGGTACTGATAAAATTTATACCCACTTCAGTGGAACATGGCAAGGCCTTCAAATCCTCTTCTTTAGACACTTGCCTTCTTCCTAGCCAAATACTAATAAAAATCTCCTCCTTCTCTGATTTAAGGTTCAGCTCTCATTCCCATAACCATTGCATTTTATTTAGATAAACACTGTCAGGTTGAGTTGACCCAAAATTTAGATTTATTGAAAATGAAATAAAACGAGCAACAGAAAAGCTTTCTGTATTTGTTTTTCTAAATTCCAGTGAAAGCAGCTTCTTGGTCTGGACTTCAATTTTCCTTGGCATCATCTGCAGCCTGAACATTGAAGCACTGTGTTCATACATGAAAACAAATAGGGGACAGGGGAAAGTGAAATTGAGTTATAGTTTTTCCTTGTTTGGGCTTAGTGAAAAGCAAATATGTGGTATTAAAGATCAAAAGCAAATCTGGTTTCTCAGGATCTATCACTCAGAATAATCAAAAGCAATACTAAGAGCAAAGATAAGGAGATCACTGGGTTTAACAGTGCCTGTTAATTTGCCCATGCTCCTTTACACAGGGCATAGAGAGTGAGCAAGGCTTTGCCCTGGCAGAGTGGGGAGTCCAACCACAGACCTGTGCCAGTTCCCACCAGGTGTGCCTGAGGATTTAGGTAAGGCATTGTTCCACTGGCACCAACACCAGCAGTACTGTTTCAAGGTCAGGTTTCTGGTTTGGTTTGAGATGGCTGAGGGTGTTAAACCCATCATTTCCTAGCTGACTGATTCTCTCCAACCTGTGCAAAAAAGGTGCTTTTGTACCTGACCATTTCCTTGCAGTTTCATGGAGCAAGTGACCACTGAGGGACACAAAACTCAGCATGGAAGGCACTTAACACACACAGGTTGTTCTAACAGGGCCTGGAGGAACCAGGGCTGGGGTGTGGTGAGGTGATAAAACTGAGCATCCCTCCCACCCTTAAGGGTAAGTGCTTATTTAAACTCCATTTATACTGGGTGTGTCAGAGGTGTGAGCCTGGAGGACCTGCCATAGCCAGAATTAACATGTGTTCTTTTTCTATTAAACAGATACAAAAAGGCCTTTCCTTTCCATACAGAGGCTTTTTGCCTGCACAAGTGTCAACACAAAGTTCATTTCAGGCAAGCTCTGTGGTGAGGAGAAAGGTAAGGTTAGGTGAGGAGCCCTTCCCATCAAACCAAACTTGAAGGAAGGCCAGGACTTCAGGGCTGGATTAGGACTGGGCACATCCCAGCACATAGGGTGGTGAGTAAGATGCATCACCTCAAGAAGGCATTGAGTCTCAGAAATGCACCTTGCATTTGCACTTTCCTTCCTTACTCAGGATGGGAAGGTGGGATCATACAGTTATTCCATTATAGATTGTATATAACATACATATCCATATGTGTACAGATATAAAAAAATAATATTTTATATTATAGGAGATTATATTAGTTTTCTATGCACTACCTACCACCCTTTGCACTGGCTTAGGCAGTTAGGCCAGTGGGTAAGATTAACAGACAACCATAGTTTTCCTTGCCTCCATGGACATCCTGCAAGGAATGTCCAACCAAACAGGTAGACTTGTTTACTCCTGCATACCTGAATCCACAGCCCAGACAGTCAACAAAGAGGATGCCAGAGTATTCAGTTCATTCATCTTTATCTCCTGGGCAAGAGAAAAGAAGTCACCATGTAGCCTTCCTTTACTGACCACTCAATCTCCTCTGCAAACCATTCCCTACTTATGGGCAGAGTGTGTTCAGCTCAAACCTTTTAAATGGCCTTGAGAAAGCTGGTTTTTTAAATGAACAAACAGAGAAAATGGAGAAATAATATATTGCATTGGTGCCATGTCATCCTGGTCCACCATTCATAACATTTCATGTGTATCCAGACCCCGCACACAGATGTGCCTCAAAGAGCGCGCAGGGTCGGCAGTCTGCAGCTTCAGGAGCAGACAACATCTAAATCCACCACCATTTCAGCAACATCTCTGCCTGAATATGATAGATAAGGATTTCAGGAAGGCATGTCAAAGATAAAAGGAAAGCTACCCCTGGCTCTTGTTTAATTTCCCTTCCAATTTCCTAAAAGGCCTGTTGCGGGAATGACTGTCACCAGAGAGACACAGGGCCCAATTTACAGCCATTGCACAGAACTGCAATAAGCAGTTGCAGTCTATAATTTTCAAGCAACACCACATTTATGAAAACTGCAACAACCCCTTTTGCTGTGATTTGTGGACTCTCGTGGCAGAAGAGCCAACCTCTCTCTCAGGCAGCAGAGAGCAAGAGAGAGTAAGATGAAGAAAACCAAACTGGCTGCTGCCTCAGCATGTAGACCACAAAATAAATAAAAAACAGTCTTAAAAAGTGTTAATAAAATATCCGCTAAGAGTAGAAGGGGAGATTAGAGCTGACAAGTTGGCCATAGGGCCTTCTTCAGGCTCTTCCAGTTAGAACTGAGACAAGATGACAAGTTGAGAAATTGAACGATGTTGACACGGCCTGTATTTTCATAAATTTCCTGCTCCTTTTTTTATATTAAAAAAACCCCCAAAAACCTGCAAAATAAAAAGGAAATAATTCAAACAAAGGCCTGACATACTGTGCAGTTCTCCTACACGTCCTGTACCAGGCTTTGGAACAAATGCAAGAGTAACTGCAAGACCCATCACAGAGAATGCATTGTATTTACTTAGGAATCACCTCTAATTTTTTTCACCAAGAATTCTATTTGAGTGGAAAGACTTCAGCATGAGTTGGATGAGGTCCCAGATCATCCTGCAGTTTTTAGGGAGAGCAGCACTTCTACTACAAGAGTCAACCAGAAAATACAGATGTTAAAGCTTGTTATCTTTTGGGTTTTGTTTCAAAATCCTGTCAAAATCAGCAGAAAAGCTTTCATTAGGTCTAACCCCTTTCTGAAAAATAGTTAAAATCTTTCTGAACTGGGATTGAAATTGTGGTAATGGGTAAACATTCATGAAGAAACCAGGAATTATTTTCTAAACAGCTGAAACAGCAAGCATTTGTTCCCCCTACACCTCTGAAGAGTCAAACCCAGAGCTTCACATTACCATCAATTCACTCACTCTGTGCTTCAGGCAACTTTATGTCTTAAATCTCAAGCGTCTCCTCTTTTTCCTCCAAAAAGCCACTCCATTATTAAACAAATTATAACTACGCCTCTACTTTTGCTGTCTGGGAGTTTCTTTCCCAATCCAAGATTTGGGAACTGGGGAGTTTTTCCTCCGAATTGCTCAGACTAAGCAAAGGTAACACGAGAGATTTTCCAATTACGTCATTTTATTTTTATCATTATCACCATCAGCATCATGATTATTATTATTATTGTCATGATCTTTTCTTTGGCATTTTAGCTCTTACCTAAACGGGGTGTACAGTGCTGCACGGCACGTAGTCTGCTTCCCCATTTCAAATGAGCACAGCTATGCAGAGATTAGAGGTCCAACAAAGAGTTTATCATAAATGCATCTAGTATTGCTCCTCATCAGTGAACTGCACAACATCAGTGCCATGGAGCTGAAGGCTGGCAGGCTACAGAAGGATTCCTCATGCAGTGAGCTCAGTAACAAGGATGTTTCAGGAGAACAGGTTTTTATGAGCTTCAGTGAAGCTGTTTTGATGTTCACTCCACCTTCTTTGAGGGGGCAGTAGAAGATTTAAATCTTAATCCCTTCTGAGCACAGAGGGTTGAAAAGGCCACAGAATAAATCTGTCTTCACCATGCTAGACATGGGTGGAAAGCAAGGAAGACCCTCAATAGGGTTTATACCCCTATAATGAGCTCTGCAATCTTAACCCTCAGCAGAAGAACTTAAGTCATTAGTCCTGCTGGAGAAACCATGCCTGAAAGGGATGAAATTCTGGTGAGGGCCTTCTCACATATCTTTTTGTTAAGGTTGTGTCAGGAAACACTTACCTGTGGTGGAATTGGCCTTTAAAAACTGATAATTCTCTGGGCTCTTGAGATATAAACAGCTGGACTTGTTGTCAGCTGGACTCCTTCCTCAAGTTTCAAAGTCTAGGAAGGCCCTGCTCACAGTGCACTCACTAGTACTGCAGGCCAGTTTCTGCTTAATGAAGTCTAGAGAAGTGGTAAATGATTGTCTAATGATTGTCCAAATGATTGGACACTGTCTCTGCACTGGAACATCCACGATGGAAAGAAGGCAGAGCAGCAACAAGCTTTGGCAGCACAGCGATGGTGAGGGACCAAGTAGACCAGGACAGGAGGAGCTTTTTTGCTCCCTGGCTTCAGTCATTTTCTTACCCAAACAGCCAAGGCTTCCTCAGGCTCTCAGGTGGAACTCTTAATAAAAGAAGTTATGTAAGGGCAGAGAGTTTGATTCACAGAGCCGCCACAACGGCAACACGTTTACACAACTTCTCCACCCAAAGTCAAGAGGTTTAACCTGTAGGGATAATTGCATCCCTTTGGCAAGGGTGGTACAGAACACTTAAAAAGGTAATCAAAGCAGAGAAAAAGGGAAAGCAACATCATTTGGGGTAATTGGAGCAAAGAGGTAATACATATCTCAGTGTCACAGGGAAGATTGCCCAATGCAATACGCATTTATTCTTATCTCAGAATTGTATTTATCGAAGTAAACCATGCTTAAGTTAAAGGGAAGCATATAAATCTTCTCTTATTGTCATTTTGCAACTCAAAGTAGCTGCTAATTATATTATAGATCTTTTGGAAGTATGTACAGTAATTACCAGTTTCAGCCACATTATTAGACTTGCAAATACAGTTTGCTCCTTACAAGCCTGTCAGGGGCAGAGAGTCAGACCAAAACCAGGGTAAATAAGCACAGATTGAAGAAATCAAGTGGCAAACCCTAACTGGACCTGCTCTGATTTGCACTGGATGAAGACACTGCCTTTAAGACACACACAGGTTTCCTTGCTGAATTCTTTCCTTTTTGTCTGCTCAAGTTATGATTTCTCTTGGGCTTCTCTGCGTGACCTTCTCACCGAGATGATCATGGTCTGATTTGGGCACAAACTCAATGTACTGGAATCAGGGACACCTCACTTCAGATCTTAAGATCTTTCAGACAGAAAAATTGATGTTACTGTCCTAAGAACAGGACTAAGTTCAAGGCCTATGAAGTCCTCGAGAAGCCCCTGATACTGGATTCTTCTGTGGATGAATGGAAGCACCAATTTTTGTCACTTGAATAAATGTACAAATAGAAAATTTAGTTAAAGAACCAGGGTATGGTTATACCACACACCTTCTCCACATACTGTAGCTAAACCACTACCAGGCATAAATCTTAAGTTCTATGTATATATACATATATACAAAAATACATGGGAAGAACAACTTGTATTATAAATTTGTTCTATTTGTCTGGTTTTCATATCAACTGAGCACGTGCTGGAGTTCTTAAACCAACAGGAATTATGTGGGCAAAAGACTGAAAGGTTGCCATGCAAGGTAGAGTTTTCATAAACATTATGTGAATTATGAGCTGAACTTTCAATATAAAAAAGTTTTGGTTTTTTTTATAAAGTACTCTTAATTCCAATATTCTTCCATAGAAGTACTAACATTTATTCCAAATTAAAACAAAACCATTATTCAAATCCCTATTTCCTCAAAAAGGTGGTGAAAACATAATAATGACTAAAATAATATAGTATACAAATGGTTAATATTTTCTGTTAGTCTAGTTGGGGCACTTCAATATCATAAACTCTTCCCACCCCTGGCACAGCTTATTCTGTGAAGCCACAAAAATAAGATACAAGTATAAGCTTTCTTTGTGAATTATAAATTGCAAAATACTTTGCTACCTTTACTGGAAAGGTTTAATGTGAGTGCAAAGTCATATTATTAATGAGAATAACCATACAGTCATTTAAGCAAGAACATCTTTATATTGCTTTGTGGCTCCAGTGCCTACTCTTGCAAAATACTGAGTTTCCTCTATTCTCATTGAGAATAAGAGTTGAAACCAAGTGTAAAACACTCTTCCGTGTCCAGATGGATGGGCAATGTTTAATGTGTAACATCCTCCCTGGGAAAAGAATCTGAAGATGAGTTTCAAGATTAATATCCAATTTCCAGGCTTTTACACTGTTTGGCAATCATTCAAATCTAACAGTGAACCAAGATTAAAAAGCCAAAGGCCACAAACCTGTTTAAACTGGTGTAGTGGGTTCAAAGTTTCCTCTAAGATCCTGAGCTATAGTTTCCACATATCACCGAACCAAAAAACCTAAGCAGCCCCACAGATAAGGTCCTATTTACTCTAGATGAACTGAAGAACTATGAATCACACTTTGGACCTTGTTCTTAGCCATAATTAATACCTGATTATTTTGCTACTCACTGATGACTGACTTCAGTATAACCCTTCAGAAGTGTTTAGGAGTAAAATGAAATGAGGAGAAAAAAAAAGTGCTGCTGCTGCTGCTGCTAACAGGGAGAAGGATGGTGGGAAAATACTTATACCTCCTTGCCAAAGGGCATTAAAGTGCCTACAGTCATTGCTATTCATGTTCTTGCTGAAAACTCATTGGGAATCCCACTGACTCTGGAGATTGCAGGAGAGAGAGCACTCACAAACATGAGTGTATGTGTGAAAGAAAGCAGAGAGGAGAAAGCAGTAATAATGCAGAATTCTTACTTACCTGTGCTTGGCATCTGCAATCCCCTGGTGGTTAAACTGTCTTGACACAGGACTGGCTTTAGTTCTGTTACTGGATGTCATCCAGATCTTTACATTTGATTTTCACCAACGGGAATGACAATAGGATTCCCCTCTCTCTTTTCAGACATCTTACAGGAAAATGGTATATTTTGAGGAAGGCAAACCATGTAACTGCTCTCCTTTAAATAAAGCACATTACAAGTCCATTTTACCATTCTAAAACTTTGGACACTGAGCCTAAAGAAGTCAGAATCATAGAATCTGTACTTATTATGCTCCAGTAACAGACAGTTACTCATATAACTGCTCATGAAAAATACCAGGGACTGAGCACAGGCAGAGCAGAGTCAAAACACACAAGGAGAAAACCAGCAAAAGAGGAGACAGATACAGACTAAGTTAAAGGCAGCTTTTTCATTCTCCAGTGACAACACATAGTCCAACTTTTTCCTTTTCTTAGAGAAGACAAAAAGGTTTTTTCCCAGTTTGCAAAATGTTTGTGTATCACCTGATGTTTTCAGTTCATTAACTGCTGAAATCCTACTCTGTATATTTAGCAAGATCTAGGCTATGACATCTTCTGTCAAACTACTTTTCTGCAGCCTACAACCTCTTTCCCATAAAAGAGAACTAAACTAACCTTGCTGATAGCTATGGAAACCCAAAAGCTTTCAATAAGTATGAAATTATCTTATATCTGAAGACGAATCTCCTTTGCAGGGAGATCCACAGGGTCTCATCTCTTGGCAGCTGACAAGCAGGTGTCACAGCTGGGCAGGATAAAGTTCCAAAAAATGTGTGTTGAGCTTCAATACACTGACACCAAGGTCATCAAGAAACCAGTTCAAAACAGGAAATATCTCTAACCCCGTGCATTATAAAGATTCCTTATAACTATCCCAAGTGCTTACAGTAAACTCCAGTGTAAGGAACCTGCACCAGTATCTAGAGCTGCAAGCTCTTAAAAAACAGGGTGGTGTCATTTTATTCTTGGAATAAAGGACATGTCTTAATTTGATGTGAGTGAACTGAAGGGTAGAAAAACTGATGCATTACCCATTATTTTAGTCAGGTCCCATATTTTTTTATAGAAATTTAATAACAAGCCCATTTCTACACTGTTGGGTCTCACTGCACCACCTTGGAAGAACCAGCTGTTCTCAGTCCAACAGGCTGGTCCTCTGTTATGTATTCCCAGAGGATTTCACTGACCTGTCCTCCCTGGACTGGCTGAGCAGGGCAGGTAAACAGGCACTGCCTTTCCCTGAGAGAGGCTCTTGCTGGCAGCTACTCCCAGTTCTGGAAAACTAATGGCAGACCATTATCAGCTCTTCTGGTAATTGCTGCAGGATGGAAAGCAGAGTGTAATAAATCACAACATCATTATGCTAAGGCCCAAATGGCCTGGTGTATTTTTGCTTAAAATGGTTAATCCACAAGTGGTATACACAACAATGGTAGATAAAAATATCCTATATTGACTAGTATGCATGTGAGCTTTTTTTGTACTTGTTTATGTTATTCACAACACATTTTAAACTGATAAAATAATATTGTCTTTAGCTGCAACAGTAACGTTTTCTTTTTACCTCTGGGGGAGCAAAATTCCTCAGTCTTTAAATATGAGAGCCTTGAACTCTGCACAAGGCATTACATCTGTTATGAAAGTACCACAGGTAATGACTGTGGGCTAAAGGTTGGTGTATTTTCATTGTTTGTATTGTGTCTTTAAGGCAAATGTCCAGTGCACAACTATATCTCAATATTTACATGGATATCACAAAATTTCCAGTAAAGTTTTTCATACCCTGGTGAAAAGAAGTGACCTGGTTCAAAGTTAAGTTCTCCAAGGTCCAATATAATACATAAACTTCAAAACTCCGTTTTTAAAAGAGAGAAGCTGCAAAATCAGGCGCTTTCAAACAATCATTAGGTCATGTGAAGAGGAGAAATTTGATGGGATTTCCCTTGGGATATTCCAAGAATCAGCACAATCCCAGGCACCAAGCCAACGGGATCCAGGCATGTCAGTGAGGTGCAAGACAGGGAGGAGTCAGCAGCTGTGTGCAAAAATACGCATTTAACTTTCAGCCAAAGAGCAACATTACCAGCACTTGTGGATTTGCCAAGTGCCCAGAGAAAAGTGCAAGGATGAAGGGGAGGGAAAGGAAATAAATAAAACTAGAGAGGGAAAATTATATATAATAGAATTTTGCTTCTCTCTCCAGTTTCAGACCAGCTCATCAAAGCCAAAAGGTAATTCCACTCATTGCAGTATCTTCCATCTTGATCAGATTTCTTCCATGAATAAGCAACTGGATTTCTACCAGACAGCTGGAAACCTCCCAAAAAGCACAACTCTCTGACGTGCTAGTAACACTGGAATTAGATAAAACATTCACAAGAAAGACCCTTTGATTTAGTGGATGTGACTTTCATAAATGCTGGTGTTCAGAAAGAGCAGCTTTATAGAAAACATTTGACCCTGGTCTACAGTCTCTGCTGAAATGAGTTTAAATTACCTCAGTATCAAATATATCTTTTTTTTTAACTTTTTTGATGATGGCATTGTTATTATTTTCATCCAGTTAAAAAAATAAAAGGCTCTGCAGGGCTTGTACTAAACAGGTTAGGATTATTATAATCAGATTTTGATTGAAATACTATTAATGATCTGTCCTGGGAATATAAAGTATGATTTTGGGGCTGATAGCATCTTTGTGATGGAAAGCACATTTTTTTAATTGGGTTCTTGGAGAAAATACTGTAAAGCTCATTCAGTTTATGCTTTAATCCAGACTGCCCCATGCCCATGGACGTGGTTGCAAATATTTAGTATGTTCGTGACTACATCAGACACACTACACAGGGAGAGAGCAGAGGACAGAGCAGCAAGACAAGGCAAATCTGCCTCTTTTCAACCAAGATCATGAAAGTGCTACTTATTATTGCTACCATGACTGATAGTAAACTTGAGACAGAGGCCATGGAACCATCAGTGCCAGACACACCCACCTTGTGTCAGTGGCCACAGGGAGCTGGGCTGGTCCCTGCCTGCACTTCAGCCAGGAGGATTTGTCCTCACCCTTGTACACCAATGCACCCCCAGGTAGAGGAAGAAGTATCAGGCTTTTTCTTTCCTCTTAATACTCACTACTTTGTGCATTGAAAACTAGTACCAGCCATGGCTCTGAGCAGCACCACGCACAGGTAGATGCTCTGTCACTGAGACAACAGGTTCACTTATCCCAAAGATAGGGGAAAAACCCCGCCATAGAGTGATCCCTCTTTAATTGAGAGCTGACAGCTGTTTACATCACCAAGGATTTAGCTGCAGTGTAACTGCTCTTGTGACAAGCCCTGTACCTTTGAACGTTGGACAGTTTACCTCCAAGTCTTTTACATTGTAACAGTCTCCCTAATCATTCAGAAAATAAATTGTGGAAGCTCCCAAATAGCATTTTCAAAAATGACAATTTTACTGCTTCCACCTTTACACCAGCTACTCCATGGTGACTACTATTTTTGGAGTTGTTGGGGTTTTTGATTATTTAAGAAGAAAACTCAGGCTGCTGCTAGTACTTCTACCATAATAAGCACTTACACAGACTGAAAAACTCCTTAATGTTATGGAACAGTCAGTAATGGTTGCTCTTACACTACCATCTGTCTATCTAAATGCAACTTCTGCTGCTGGTGAGACCTAAGATAATATATTCAAATGCAGACTACTTGCTATCACTTAGCCGTGATTTCAGCGTTATCATAATGCTCAAATTAAATGACAGTCGAAGTAGAATAATATCTCATGTTCACTCTGAACTTCAGGTATCACAGAAAATACTGCAGAAATGCCCAATTCACAGAGCTTCTCTCTCTACAAAACATTTTGCTAATTGCAATTATATCAACAAAAATGAAATTCTTATTTACAAGAGTGGATACTAGCAGGGGAAACTGCCAGGCTAAACCAGCTTTGTTAATTCCAACACTGTCAGATATTCCAGTTTGCCAAATACCTGCACTGATTTCTGAGTGTCTCCATCCAGCATTACCCTCACTTATGGTGGCCACTCTCATCACTAATTTTATTGCTGAAAAAGTACTTACTGTGGCAACATTCAGATAAAATGAGCAGTGCTTTTAGGCACTTGGGACTGTGTCTGATCTGCAGAAGATGCAGCATCTCCTCAATCTACTCAAATTCTTCAGCCATGCTCTCAATTCCATTTTAGGTCAAAATCCAGAAGCACATCACAACCTAATCCTCTTGCTCATTTATTATGGGAAGGAGCCCAAGCGCACGTGCTGGAAGGGAACTTAGATGGATGCCTGAGGCACTGGGATCTCCTGGCACACTCTTGCTTTTGCAGTCCTTGCAGGACAGACCATCTTCTCAGATGTGAGGGCAATGAGTGCTGTGTAAGAGCTGGAACACATCAGCATTTATCACAGCATTATTGGAGTGGGGAACTTCAAAGGGTATGGGCAGACTGGATGAAATCTATAGCTGCCATCTAGTTCCACCTTCCTTCCAGCACAGGGATATTGCCAGCTGTAGATCAAATGTGGTTCTGCCTGGTCAGGTCCTAAAGCCCCCTTGGATGGATGGAGTTCCAGGTCTCTCTGGGTTACCTGTTCCCAGCCACACTACCCTCTTAAATGCAGTAGGGTATAGGAAGAGCTGGATGGTTTAGTAGTACTCACAGAGCCAGGGTTCTTAGCCCTGGTGTAAATACATTTACCTGGAAGAGTAATCAGCTAATAAAAGTTTTCTAACCTCTGGGTTAGAGGATGATATTCCACTGGCAGGGAGTGAAGCATTTAGCACTTTTATCACTTGCTTTCCATGCTGAAGAGAATCATTTATCTGCAGTGTCACCTGGAGAATGGTGGGTGTTGTCAGAAGATCAAGGTCCAGCATCAGGGAATGTAACAAACATTAACCACTTCATCCCTCTGCACTGGGCAGTATTTTAAATTCATTTTTTATTGAGCCTGATTATCAGTTTATGATGGGTGTAAATTACAGAAGAAGCAAACCTAGATCACCTCCTACAGGCCAAGGAGAGAGGAGACTTTTCCTTCACATGAACATTGCTGTTCCTGAATCTCTGCAGTGCATTTCTAGTTTGTTTAAAGAGCGCTGAGTCCATCAGACTGTTCTAGCCATGCTCAACTGCAATTATTTATGTTTGCATTAGATCATTCTGGAATGATCTTCTAATACTTGGAATTTTGGAGTTAATAGCAAGCTTCCCCATATATGTGTACCAACCAGGACAATCAGGCACTTCAGGAAATCAAAGGACCCCTTAGACTTCTGGCCACTCTATGCAATCAGAAACTACCTTTGCACATGAATCAAGATTTTTTTTTTTTTTTTTTTTTTTTTAAATTTCTTGGAAACCTTTTCTGCAAAACGGGGTTTATGCAGGCTATTGTAAAACACTGTAGGGGAAAGTGCATATAAAAGTATAATATATTCTCTCTACAGATCATGATCTGAGAGCTAAAGTGTGTTTGAAACATTGTGTTTTGCAATCCAGTCTATGTGATGAGTGATAAGCGATATAGTCATAATTAACAGTAGCGATAAATAAA
This sequence comes from Corapipo altera, assembly GCF_003945725.1. Taxonomy (NCBI): domain Eukaryota; kingdom Metazoa; phylum Chordata; class Aves; order Passeriformes; family Pipridae; genus Corapipo; species Corapipo altera. Next base: position 8,597,426 of record NW_020884894.1, on the reverse strand, counting down.
ATGTATTACATTCTGTACAGCCCTATTTGCATTGCAAAAATCCCTATTTAGATTACAATGAACTCTAAATTACAGAGTAAACAAATTTTGGCTACATCCTGAGGCCCAGCAGGGAGGAAGGTATCCTTTGCCACCCCAGCAGAGGAATGCTGTTTACATCCAACTGGACAGTCCTCAGAGACTTTGCAGCTTTAGCACACAAGGGGCTGCAACCAGACCCCCGAGGTCTCTGTGCTTAGTGGGTTTTATTGGATGGCTGTAGGCTCCCTACTCAACACCAGAAACTTTCAGCAGTGCTCAGCTTTCCCAAAAGTGGTTAAGGCTCAGGGGGATTAGGCTTGGTGGTCAGGAGGCTGCCGGGTCACTGAAATGAAACCCCGAGTGCTTCCATAAAGAAACAAGTCTGAGACTTCATTTTGGGCAAGTGGTAGATAAGGGACAATAGGATGATTGCTTTAAACCTTTTTCTTCTCTTTCCCCACATGGAAAACATCGAAACATTCCAGGGTCTTGGATCAGCTTGATCTCTGTCAATCTGAGCACCAGCATGGGCATGGTACAGGCTGTGCTGACTGTGCTGGTTGAGGATCTCTCAGGGCAGTGTTAAGAAAAGGCCAGATGTTCATTCTCTGATACCCAAACATCAGCAGGTCACCTGTACATATCTGTCACCATTATTAACTCTTCTCTAAGTGCTGTTTTTACAAAGTAGTCCTAATTTATGCTTCCTTTCATTAAATGCACACACAAGGCTATCAGGAGTGAGACAGCATCAATTCCGATGACGTCAGGATGACAAGAGAGTGTCTTTTATTGACCTGGCAGGGTAAGATCAAGTCTGGATGTGGTACAGATTGTGAACAGCAACCTGAGATGTTGGAAGCTGGTTGCCAACTCACAGAACCTGACAAGATTCCCAATATCTTTTGGACAACCAGCTTCTCACAGTTTTTATTCACCTGTCTCCACCAACAATGACACCATAGCAAGATCCTGTTGGCCATCATAGCAAGATCCACACAATGACCTGTCAAGAGTCCTATCCTGAAGTCACCCAGACACTGAAGGTGGTGCAAAAGGCCCCAACTCTCATCTCAGCCACAGCTCTCTGTGCAGAGCCAGAACAGACCAGACCAGCAATGGAGCAGCTGCAGTGGAGTAAATTTTTGCCTGTCTGTAAGTTCTCAGATCACCACAGAGAGAACCACAGCATTCAAAACATTCAAGCTCCAGCCCATTCAATAATTAGAAACCTAGAAACTTCGGTGTTTGACAAAGCTTGACATAGAAATTGGTTCTCTCCTCTTTATCCAAAATAGCTGAAATTAGTTATTCTTCAAGATACACTGCAATTTGTTTCTCTGGAGGAAAGAAAAAGAGGCAGGGGTGTCTTCAAAGCAGGAGGAGTTGTCAGGCAGGGTAGGGTATTTTTCCTTTTTACTTTGCTGTGTATTATTGATATGATTGTTCCTTTTTTGCATTGAACCTTAAAGTACCATCAAATCAAGGAAGCGTTGAGCTTTCAATTCTTGTTATAAATCAGCCCACATAATTTAGATTTAGGAGTCTAGCTTCAAATGCTTATTTTTTTCTGCAAATAATTTCTATTAAAATTGGAGCTGGAATAAAAGCTTGACTGACCAGATACGATTCCTGTTCTTTGGAATGCAGTAAAACACTCCACCTCTCACCTGTGCACTCATGGTGGCTTTCTGCTGTGCATCCTCCCATTTACTGTTTCACTTGGGACCTGAAGTGCTGAAGAGGCCTGAGCACACGAATGCAACCAGTTTAAAAAACAAAACAAAGAAAAAAAAAAATGAAAGAACAGGTTTGGTGCGTGACCGGAGGTGTATCTACGCAATAAGCAGGCGGCAGAATCTTCTGGTTCAGGTGACAACAGAAAAAAGAAAACAGCTTGTTAAAACATTACCTGAAGCTGAAGTTACTAACTCTATGCCAGGTGTGGTACGTGCTTGAGCAACTCTTTTCAATTAAGCTATCAGCCCAGTGATCCCTCGTGGGTGGTGCGGCTCCGCGCTGTCCTCAGCGCGAGTCAGACGCTCCTCCGCACGCCTTTGCACCAGTTATTATCTTGCCGTCCGATGTGTTCATCAAGAAGCTGTGCTCTCACCATCCCAGCTCAGCTCCCACCCCAGGAGGTCCTGAGGCAAGGACTGAGTACCCTGCAACTGGATTCCCCCGTGACACCGACAGCCAACGTGCCTCGCACAGCCTGTTCTCCTACACTTCCCCAAGTTTCTTCCCAGATTCCCCCGTGAAGCGGGCATGTGCCACCAGTGATTGCATAAACCAGCAGTTCCCAAGTCAAAAAAAGTTTCCATTTCCATGGATTAGACTTCTAAAGTCAAGGACAGAATTTCTTAGCAGCTCCTGTACTCCTTGGCTACTAATTCCCCATCTGCTGAAGGCAGTGGCGACGTCGCAGAATAACAGACAGATTTGTCTTGGAAAACAGGAAGACTTTCTGGCTGAATTAGCTTTTCTCTGCTGTCTCTAGAAACAAATCTCCCTAAAATATCAGCAACAAATCGATTTTACTGCTTTTCAGTAAAGAGCGAGGAAATTACCTTTTCTGATTTCAACCTTCTTCCAGTGTCACAAACCCATCAGGCCAAATAATCTCCTAAGAATTTACCATATGTTCAAATTGGAACCTGAAAATAGGCTTATTTTCTGTTTAGTCTGAATTCAAAGCCACAGAACAAAGTTTATATTCAAGGTACCTGAATCTGGAACCTCTCAAAATGTGAAGAGTTTAGGTCTGTACTTGTAGCTTTGTTTTTGGTTCCATTTCTAAGGAAAGATAACTTAAAAAGTGAGGATTAACGATTTATGGGGTAGTAATCTATAAAAAGCTCTGCATCCAAGGCATTAGAAAGCAATATAAATTCTTTTGTGGAAATGTAAACGGTATTTAAATGTAAGTAGGTATTATACCCAGTTGGTTAGATGGGACAGTGAGAGTCTCTGACTGGATTTTCTGGGAATCAGATAGGTCCCTAAATCATTAACTTAGTATTAAATCATCTTAGAGATATAAATAAATTGAGAGACTTATTCAGGGATGTCTTGCAGAACATAAGTAGTTTCTAGATGAATGACTCATAAGATCAAAGTCAAGGAAGACACCCATTTAATTAGGGAGGAGAGTCTTGAGCAAATCTCAAGGCTCCCTTGCCAGGCACAAAACCTTTCCTGTGTGCTCTCCAGTTTCACCCAGCTGTTCTGGATCACAATTGCCCGAAACTACCTGACAAAAAATGGAATGAAGCTTGAAAAGCAGCTAAACTAAGAATCCTCCTACAAAATTCCAGAACACTGTAACCACCAATAAATATTCAAAGGTTTTTTTTTTTACAGTGCAAATTACCCAACAGAACAGGTCTGCAATCAGACTCCAGCCTTTCACAAGTCAGCCTTTAAATTCCACGACAACTTTACCAGTTCTGCCTTTCAGCTGGACCAGTGGCCCAGGTTGGCAGCACAGGTCAGTGAGGCAATTGCAGGGTTCCTTTATATCACAAATCATCTCTGCCCTACATAGAGTATTTTCTCATGACATAATCCCTCATGTCATTAAGGAACGACTCATCCTCGATGGCTCGCTCAGAGCTACCCAGAAACCACAACATTCCTTCACCATTCCAAAATAAGCAGCACTTCCTTTTTTCTCCAGACAGTCAATGCATTACAGCTGATACCTGAGGCAGGACAGTTAGACCCACCTTCCAGTGGATTTTCAGAGATTAAAAAAAATGGATGTATTCTTGAAGTCAACATTCAGAAAACTCCCCTTTGTGTTTCTGTGTCTTGCATGATCTAGGAAGTCTGGTATTTCAGTAAGGAGAAGATTTTATTTGTTCCATGAACTGATGTTTCCTTTGTCGCAGTTACGAATTTGGTAGGTGTGTCTCCATTATGGAATGGAAAAATCATGGTTCTGTGCACTTTACAGTGTGCCTTAATTTTATACTGGCTGACTTTATTTCAGGTATTTATAATTACATTTCACAGCCATTGTTACTGTTCGGTTTAGTATCATGGTAATTGAAAACTGAAAATCTGTTCCACTGGCTTTTCCTTTAAAAATCACGTTTACCACTGTCTCCCCACATTCTTCACTAGAAAAGCTGCTCTGGATTTTCTAGAAAAGTCATAGTCTGAGTGAGGGGACTTTCAACAAAATTATGGTGTGTTGTCAGCTGTCTGGACTGAGCATATTCTGCTGAAAAACCACTGTTACCAACAGCATTAGAAACCAGGAGAATTTCAGCAGTGTGTAGGACAGTGTAATGAAGACAGCTGAGACAGGACTTGTATACAGTCTGTGCCAAGACTGGACACAGATTACTATGATCTCTTCCAAACACATTTTCAGTCCTCATCCCTCTACAACTGTAAAAGATGAAGAAATAAAGATGAGTAAGAGCAGGAGAACAAGAGACAGACATTTCAGGAAATGTAGAGAACAACAAAGGAATGCAAGTAAAACAGCATCTCAGGAAACAAAAAGACATATCAATAAAAGTAATTACATCTTTTCTTTTATTTTTTCTGTACTTATCTGGTATGATCCTCTACTTTTCTGGGCTTTTTTCAAAACAAAGGTATGACTACCCTGATCACTCACCCTTCTATTGCAGCTTGCTCTCAATTTTGTAACTAAAATCAAGAAGATAGATACTGCATATCTAAAATCAGACATACAAAATAGGATTGCTGCATTGTCCTCAAAAGCCTGGCATTGCACAAACACAAAAAAAGAAAAAATAGTTATCTGTGACCCTAATTTAAGGTGTGCAATTAGCAAAGCTGGAAGGCAAACACTGTCTCTCTCCTCAAGTCACTGTGGGTGTATAGATGTATGACATATCTAATAAGAAGCTGAGCATCCAGCCACTAAGATGCTCCAATAAGCTCTATCACAATCCTCTTAAGGATTTAGGGAAATCAGAGGCTCAGCTTTGCCATCTGTGGCTTAATAAATATTTTCTTCGGAGGCTTTGTACCTTGTTTTAGCAACCAAGAAAATAGTCATACAGTAAGTTCTGAGACACAGCATTACCAGGAGCTCCTTTTTGTCTTTCCTCAATAGTCCATTTTGCAAGTGGACAACATGTGGTAGCTGTGCTCTGTGAAGCAGCTGAAATGCAGCTTCTGGGCTTCATGGTGTGACCCAGCAAGGTTCTGTTATATCAAGGGTGTCCATGCACTTTGAACCCCGGCTTTGGGAGAGAACTGTTAAAAGATGCTCAAAGAGTAATATTACCAGGTCCATTTGAGTGTCCAGTGGGCTCAAAATCATCATGGTCTCAGAGCAAAGCAGAGGGACCTCTGAGGAGCAATTCCCATCTCTGATGTCAATCTCTTACATCCTCATTCTGAGGAATGTGACATATTCGAGATGATAGTGTGAAAATTTTGGTATACCACAGAATTATCAAGGTTGGAAGAGACCTTCAAGATTATCAAGTTCCAGCACCACCACAATCACCCTGAAACCCTATCTCCAAACACCACATCCAGGTGCCTCTTCAACACCTCCAGAGACAGTTACTCCACCACCTCCCTGGACAATTTATTCCAATGCCTAACCACTCTTCCAGTGAAAAGTTTTTTCTAGTATCTAATCTGAACCTCCTCTGGTGAAACTTAAGGCCATTTTCCATCATCCTTTCACTTGAGACGTAGCAGCAGACACCAATCCGCCTCACTACAACCTCCTTTCAGGTAGTTGTAGAGGGCAGTGAGGTCCCCCCTAGTTGATCAATGACTTAAAGGATCCAAGACAATTCTTTCCATTTTTGCTCAGAGTCAACAGATACACTATTTTTCCAGTGCTGTTAAGCAGCATCAGCAGACACAGGGCAGTTCTGAAGTTCTGTACATTCTTCATCACGTTCAGGGATGGAGCCTCATCCAGTGCTACCTTTACTGAGGAATTTAAATTCTGCTTGCTCTAACTGCACTACCCAAATCCTTGAGCTCTGAAGCTTCAGAACTATCCAATTCTGGCTTAGAATAAAGGAAATCTGAAGAATTTGGTCAGCTTCTAAGAGAAATACAAATTAAGGAAACAAAGTTGAATAGCATTTCTCTCTGAAGATGACAATAAAGAGGATTTGCATAGGCCAAAGGATGTATGAAACGTGCTGGTGTTTAAATGGATGTGAGAAGGCTTCCTAGGAAACTCAAGAAAAAGCCAATAGTTCCCAAAGTTTTTACAGGAACTTGGAAAAGAAGGAGCGGAATACAGAAATAAACAAATAAATAATAACAAATAGAAAAAAAATATATTATTGTATTGGCTCCACATTAAGAGCAAAAGACTGAGTGAGCCAGATCTCATTTCCAGCCCTGACTTTGCCACTGACTTGGTGCACAATGTCCTTGGATGATGGTGGTGAAGCTTCACACCCTGTGAAGGGTGTGTTTCAGATGTCAGCAAGCTGAAAGCTCTCTCTTCTTACTTATGTTTCATATTTTGAGAGGTTGCAGTTCCTGCTGCGGCCTGAAGCTGTTAAGTCATAATATAAAAATAAAGGTAAAACGGAATGGAAACTATAAAATATTCTTGGTTGGTTTGCTTTGATTCTTTAACGGTTTCAACAGTGACAGTCCTCATAATTGCTCTGCTTTCAGAGACAGATCCTGGCCTTGTGCACATCATAATTTTTGCATGTATTTTCTTTAGAGCACTATGCATGAGGAGCCTGTATTTTAACTTGAAAACACAAGAGTTTCCATGCACTGCACTTAAATCTTAACAAGCATATCTGCAACTGTTTCAAGAAGTTTTTTGTGGGTAGAACTACACAGGAATAAAGTGCTGCCCATAGGATATTTCAGAAGTCTTTCTTTTCTGAAGAGCCATGTCCTGGATTCCTTTGTACTACCATACATCAAAGAGGGGGAAAAAAAGAAACAACAAATGAAATTCCTCTGAACAATTTGTTCTAGGAGAAGATCTGTCCTTGTCAAATGAACACACCTCAGCCTATAATTGTCATTTTTAAGGAATGACTGAGAGATGCCACTTATTTAAATTGAAACAAGTATTTTGCTCCGGAAAGCAGACCACAAGTAGGGGCAGATTTGCAAATCAGCTGCCAAACCAATGCATGCAAAAGACAACAACCTTTCCACTTCACATATCCGAACAGACAACTCTGACAGTTTCTATGTGCAGTTATGTGAACTGCACACGTAATCATGGCAATTGCATGCAGAAATTGGATGCAAATTGCACAGTTAATTTGGTTTTTAAAAAGGGAGTAATCTTGCAACACTGTATACAGAGGAGTCAAGTAATAATTACAACATGCTCTTCAAACTTTTTAGAACATACTCAGTGTTTCCACGCAGTTGTGCTAAAATATTTTCCAGCTGTCAGTGTGCCTGCATACTGATACAAAGATACTTTCTTTTCTTTTTTTTTAAATCATCAGGAGAGATGGATGAATTTCAGTTGCTTGACAGAACGCTTGTATGTTATTTCTTAACGAAGGGTATCAACAGCAGCTTGTATTGCTGGTCTGAGGAGTGCAGATCTCTAGCACAGCTCTTACCAGATCCATAAATGCATTAGAGGACACAGTGAGGAGTCAATGGAGTCAGAGCAGTTTGCTAGGAAGGGCTCAGCTGAAACTGGGCATTTTGCCTGGGATGGCAAACTGAGGATTAAGGGCTTTACAGGACATGTGAACTCCACTCAAATGCAAACATAAGCACGATTAAAATTTAGCAAACTATGATGTATAAGCCCTTGGGCAAAATCCAGTAGACACAGCTGTATTTATGGGTTGATACAAAGAAGAACTGTTAGACCTAACAGCAATTCATCAACACGGAGAACAGAGAGGAGCTTGAGATCTCTTTGTGGTACAAGTCTTGATCTAAGGGAGAACATCTTCCTCTCAGTTACTCCTTTCTGCAGCTTTGACCATACAGTTACTACGTGGCACCCTTTTTCTTATGGATCAATGCATTAGCAACTACAGTTTAGACTCACAGGAGAAAACAGAATGGTTCTTTCAAAGACTAAGGTGTCTACACTACTGCTTAGGTCATTTTAAGATGTTGGCTGAGGGCTGCACTTCAACGGTCTGCGTTGATAACGAGAACAAAAAAAAATTTGGAAACAATAAGAAGGATTAACAGAGAGGAAGGCATTGCTTTCCAGAATGGCTGCAGAGAAACATACACGATGAAACACCTCCCCAGCAGCAGAGTCACTGAAATAAGTGGAAATGAGGCGTTAGTATCACCCAAGAAAAGGAGAATTGCTGCTGCCAGTTTTCTGCAGCAGGAAGAAACCTCTAACTTCAGTCTCTGGGGGGAAACAAAAACAATGGAGACACGCTAGTTATGAAATCTTCTTATTTTCTCCAAGTGAATCAACTTTGTTGCTCTAGGGAAAGGCAAGAAACACATTTGGGAATAGTCATGGACAGTACCTTTGTGACAGTAGATTATGAGCTACCTCTTCCCTAAAGAAAACCATTTGCAGGATAGTTACCTTGTTATGAATCGATGGGAATACAACAACCTCAGTGCTGCTTGTACAGAGAATGAAAGATCTCTTAGTATCACCCTTCAGATACAGTTGCACCTAACCTTGCTGCTACTGAGGTTCTGAGCTGTGCTGTTCTCAGGGGTCTTGTGGTTTCTCATATAAACAAGGACAAGTGCTTCTGGGTTGGCCAAAAAGGATGCTGATATCTTTTTTTTTGAAAATTTGTAATCCCATTGTGAAGCACAGGATGTGATCATGTCTGATCTCGGCTTCATTTCTCCACAGCATCCCTTGATAAACTCAACACTTAAAACTGTCAACTGACCTGAGAAGCTCAGTATTTTAGGGAGCAATATATGAAGAAGTAATAAACAAGAAAGAAATAAACAAGAAAGTCTCTGCATTGAACCCTGGTCCATTCCCTTGACTCCCTTTGACATCTGTTCTTCCTATATCTGAATTTTCACAACTGGTAATGGGTGTTAGGCAGGCTTGTGCTCTGCCCTGAAGAGCAAATGATTGCACAACGACCAGGAAAAACCAGGTTCCCACTACTCTAAGTAGCAATGTGGCACATCTGCTTTGCATGTGCTCTCCAGAAAGTGATCCTGATGCTTCTTTTCCCCCTCTGACTGAGGAATAATATCAGGAAAAGGAATAATATCCTGATGTGGATACTAACACTCTTCAGCATATCAGTGTGCTGCAGGGTCTGAACACAACTACAGGTAAAGAGCAGAGTAAAAGAGTCATCCTGGTAGTATCTCTGCCTCCTGCTGGGTCTCAGACAGGAGCAGACATTCACCTGTGTCTGAGTGGCACTGGAATGCAGCTTTTTCCCTGAGATAGAGAGCGGTGAAACACTGGATTACATGGTTGTCATCACTGCTTATTGGCTTTTGTTCTTTCCACATCGCCAGGCAGCAGTGAGTGGGGTGCCACAGCGCTGTGCTTGGACTGCTGAGGAGAAGCTCGTTGGTTGTTATTGCAAAAAGGCATTAAAAATACCAAAACAAACAAAAAAAAAATAGTAAAAGAAAAAGAAGTAGAGCATCTTTCCTCTTGGAGCACCAGAAGCCAGGTGCATCACTGCTGACAATGATGACAAACAAAAACTGGAGGTATTTTCAATTTCATCAAAATAATAATATTTAGGAATAGATTCAAATTACCTTTCTGGTACTGCCTACAATTCTCTTGGAACCACTGCTGTGTTCACAGATTAAGACCTTTTTCTACACCAGTAAAATTACATGAAAGTATCAGCAATAAAGGTCACATTCTTGCATTTCTGTTTACATAGATTAGCACATGTGCCAGTAGAAGCTTTAATTCTTGTAATGAGATCTCTCACAGGGTAAGGAAATCCAGATAAAAATATGATTGGCAAAATCTACCCTTAATTATAGGACAAATATACCTGTGATACTTGATTATGTGGCAGTAACTAACTAGGGCTTATCTTGGTATTATTCTCTACTTGTGGTAGGTGAAAATCTCAGACTTCACAGGAAAACAGGGTCATATAATTTTTCAAGAATATACAGCATTCTGCATGCTGCAAATACTTTGTGCATTCTGAAGCAGAGTACAGTGAATGCTGGTACAAACAGAAATTCAGAGCAAGCAACAGTCATCACAAAACTACACCAGGTAATAAGAACTACACCAAAGAGTCAAAACCCAAACAGAAAAAAGAAGTAAGGTTTATGCCTTTACCAAACAGTAACTATGACAACTGAACTCTTCCACCTGAACCTTCTACCAAAACACCTTTCTGTGTCAGTGCATTTCACTGCTTATGTATTTGGAAGCAGCCATAGGCAAGTGAGAGGTTGATCTAATCACACACAGTGGTCAGTGAGTCTCTGGCTGTGGAGATCACGCTTTTAATCCCATAAGGAATCCCTCCCTTATGTGGGGACTCTATGTTCCACAGTGTGGTCACCATAAAAACTGGCTCAGTTACAGGTGAGATATTTTCTTACCTGCACCAGGGCTCCCAGAGCATCAGCTCAATCTCTTCTGGATCATCCTCAAGACCCACCCTGGATTCAAGGATGATTTTCACCAGTACTCATCTTTCTAGGAAGAAGACATGTTGCTCTAACACACACAATTACGACTGTAGTTTGTGTACAAACACTTCATCATGCAACATTTACAGGGTCCCATTTTGCATTTTTTTCTTATTTCATTGTATTCATCTGTGTGTTGTTTTTTAAATATTTTTAATAAGCTTCAGAGGCTGACTTATTTGTACAGGAAACAGAGTCAAAGAGACTCCCTCTCCAGTTTCAGTGGGAGCCAGATGGCCACACTTTAACCATTTCCCTGAAATTAAAAAAAAAAATTAAAAATAATAAAAAAACCCAATTGCAAGTCAAAATACATTGGGACAGACATGTCAGCTGGTGCAGAGTCCTACCTCTACTGACTTCAGGAAAGTAGGCAAATTCATAGAGGTTGAGCCACTGCCCCCACTCTATGTTGCAACCTCTTTTATGGAGCCTTGCAACAGCTAATGTTTTTCAAAGTGTTGCTTAAATCAAGAGACCGCACAAGAACTCAAGCTTGGGCGATTTTTGTGTTGGCTTTTGCTTAAGGTTGAATTTCTAGTCCATATGGATGTAAAGGACAACTAGAAAATGTTAGGTGAGTGCTATTATGCAAAAAGAACAAACGATTTTTTTAAAAAAATCTCAAAATCATTATCCATTATATCTCTGGTGTGTGTTTTTTGTGTGTTAGAGGTAGGCAAACATTAAATTCAAATAGAAGGAATAATAAAGAAATCTTTAAAAATGAGTTCCTACCTCTCTCTCTGAAACTTTCGCGAAACACGGAGTGCTGAAGCTGTCAAAGTGCTGCCTCAGTGAAAATCAGGGGCAATTGCAATACAATCAGCAAGGCTGGAAAGAAGGCAAGGATGGAGCAATAGGATTTTTCCTTCTTTTAAGAGAATTTTTATCCCACGTTTCACAATTACTGTGTTACCTTCTTGTCCAGTTCCTTGTGCTGTACAGATGGGATATGAGTAAGCAGATGTTTTGCTTAATTTTTGCAGCTTCTTAAACACAAGCAATACTTTAAATATAAACGAATGAAGAATGAGAAGAGCAGCATCTGAAAACTGCTGAGCTGAATTGCACAGGATCTGCAAGAAAACATACTGGGTTTTTCACCCCGAGGGTGGTTGGGTACTGGAACAGGCTCCCCAGGGAAGTGGTCATGGCACCAAGCCTGACAGAGTTCAGGAAGTGCATGGTGGGATTCTTGGGATTGTCCTGTGCAGGGCCAGGAGTTGGATTTGATGATCTTTGTGGGTCCCCTCCAATTCAGGACATTCTATGATTCTATGTTCAGATTGCTCTGCCCATGAGCTCTCCTGCCAGGCCAATGTTCATAATAACATGCCAAGTTCCCCTGGCAGTGATTCCTTTTTTTTCCTTTTTCTTTTGTTTTGTTTTTACCCACCCCTCATTGCACAGAAGCCTGTGCAGTGGAGTACTCTTTAAGGATTGGGGATCAAAGTGTTAAATACAATAAAAATAGAATATGAAATCTACCACTAGGAACATACTTAAAACACATTGTAATAGATTGAAAGATATACTTGCTGTTTCCCCTGCCTGATATCTTTTTCACTCAGAACACTAAGTTAAATTGGTGGAAAACAGTGCTCCTTTCTCCTCTAAAAATACACAGAGCATAATAAAAAATGTAATGTGCAATCAGCCCTTGATGCTTTTAAGGTAGTAGCAGGAACTGATACTGCCCAGAGCAGCAATGAGTTTCTGAGTCCCACACGTGGTAAGAGAGACTGAAACAAGGGATGCATGGAAAATCCATTAGCAGAAACCTACGTGGAGACAAAACATTTTGGTTTTTGACAGATCTCCAGAGGTCCAAGTACAGCATGTTAATGCTTATGATAGAAGTCAGTCAGTCTCCAAGTTTATGCTATTTTGTTTTGGTAAAAGAATATGAGATGTTAGAATAATTACTGGTGTTTTAACTGAGTAGCTCTTCTTAGGAGCTTCTCTCAAGTGTAGCTGGTTTTAATTTGTGGAATGAGGGTGGGCATAGCTTCACATTTATAAAGCTCTAATTGAGAGCATTTCCCTCACAGAGGACAATAACACAACATTTATTTCTTGGAAGTTTTTAAATTGGATGTTTTGATTTTAGTTGGCAAATTTCTGGATTTCTTTTTTTTTCCCTAGGTCCTCTGCTTTTCCAGTGTGACCAAGTCCAAAATGTTTCTACCATTAAGATGACAGATGACAAGGCCCAAAGGCAAACACACAGGATCATCTGTCAGGTGCTTGGCTCTACTGTGGTTTACTGAGTGCTTTGCCAGCAAGTCTTAGCACCTTTGTGTGCTTCTGTTTCCTTACCTGTAAAATTGAGATAATGACACATGCCCTCTTTGTTATAAGCTTTGGCATCACTTCTATATAAAAGTGCTACATAGCACTAAAATACAAATGTAAATACTTTGATAACACTATCTCACTACATGTAGAGGAGAGTTGGTCAGGGGAGAAATAGTAGCCTTTGTCTCAGGGGACCTGGGGTTGCTTTTGGTTTCTAGTCTCTATTCATTTCTTTTCACCTTCCAGAATTGCCTGAAACATCTGCTGAATTGGCACAATGTGAATGGAGAGATTCCACCTCATCCTAATTTTGTCCTGATGCAAAACTGTCAATGTCTGGTGTTTTCAAAGGCAACAATTTTTTCTGAGTGCAGTGCCAGGAATAATCTCCTGCTCTTTGACTCAATCTGTAAGCCCACGGGGTTATGTACTTATTTACTTATTTATTTTGATGTCTCCAAAATAGCAATGCATGTTGCCCTACCAGACTGCATACTGTAAAACAGTGGAAGCAAATAAACTGCAATTGTTAATGTTAATTGGTCTTACTTTACCATGTCATTTCCAATTTTTTTCAAAATGGAGATTAAAAAGGGTTGGAGAAAAAGCTGTGATTTTGTCATAAGCAATCCAGTTAGTGGAGTGAACTGAAGGGATTTGATTGTTCAAGCTCCGCGCGGCCAACGAACCGCACAAATTCACATTAATCTGTCTGTCCACACCCCCTCAGCCCTGTCTGCACAGACTGAGCCTTCCACACACAGTGATTGTGATGTCTGAGCCTGCAGACCCTCGTGCAGAAGGGCCACACTGCCCTGCACACTTTACACCACTCAGCCCTTGCACAGACCCCTGGATTGTAGGTGCTGAGACGTCGACAGGCACAGAACCAAACGAGGCCCTGGGTGACCCGCTCGGGCCAAACAGTGAAGTCAATTTTGACTGTTGACTTGTGGTTGGTGTGGGGTTTGCTCTGTGGAGCAATCCAACAGTGCAGTCTGGAAAAAGCACAGTATTTTGCACACTTGAGAAGCTCGTACAACCTAAAAACCAGTTCAGCTCGCCCACCCTTCGGGAAGAAGGCAGAACTGCATCCCCACAGCACTGCGCTGAGTGTGGTCCCCAAATCGAGTTTAAAAGACCCAAAGGAGAAAGTTCCAGCCTAAATGATCTCATTCATTCAGGATGTTTTCATTAATATCCTGCTTCAATTTTCCAGTTGATAGTTTCGTTTGTATTATTCTTAGCAAGACCTTAATAAAAACCCTGCATTGTTTTTTTCTAATGCCACGGTGTTTATGCCTTTCACATTCCTACTCACGGTCACATCCTTGCCCTCACTTTCAGCAGTTCGCAGAGACTGAGCTACTGTCACTTGGGTGCACATAAACACATCCAAACATGGACACAAAAAATTGCTAATTTACTCTGAAATTCCACCCAGTCTCATCTGAGGCTCCCAAAGTGCAGCATTCTGTCCTGAGAGAGGTTCTCATTCCGGTCAAAAATTCCTGCTCATCCTGCTCAGGACTTTCTTATTGTGATGTCAACACACCACGAAGTTGTATTTCATTTTTTTGTTACCTATCACCTCAAGTCTCTGTTAGCAAAGTGTTCTTCTAGATTTCTCTCTCAGAATGAGGTTTTCCTCATGTATCAGCTTCTCATTTCCCACATTTCGTGGCATTGGGCTGTTTCCTGTTCATGTGCCCATCCCCTATGGGTCTATTTGGACATATCTGGGCAGCTTCACTGTTCATGCCACCTCCCAAGTGACTGCCCTCTAAAGATTTTGTTAGCACAGCCTGCTTTCAAATCATTACCAGTAGTTAGGAATCAACACAAATCCCATCTTGGTGCCAATCTCTGCTAAACACCTCCCCAAAACACGGTATGTTGCTGCTAATAATTATCCTTCAGCCAGTTTGCAGTCCATTGTTTATACCCAAACCAATGAGCAAACTCATTTTGCAAGCAAGAATGTCATGAGAAACCACATCAAGTGCATTACTAAAATCATCAGTAGATCCAGCAAATTGCCTTTTATCCATTGATTTTGTAATTCTGTTTTCTAAAAGAACTTTGGAAAATCTATTTTCTAGTCTTTCTTTGGGTACTAAGGCTCAGTTTTTCTTCTCGTGTAAAAAAATTTCCCTTTTTCCATTCCCACATTCCTACTGAGATATTCCCAAGACCATTCAATTCATTAGCTTGGAAGACAATATTTGCCACAGTTTACCCTGCATCACAAAAGCCAATGATAAAGTTGCTGTTGGTTGCAGCTGTGGAGCAGATGTGGGCCCTGAACGCTGAGATTTTTGTTCCCCCTGCGTAACACAAGACCAAATTTTTAGGGTAATGTATGTGCCAGCAGTTGGAAAGTGTGACACCTGAAATGCCCAAATGTTTGTCTTTCGGGGGGGAACAGGATTTAGCTGTAATATCCCAGTGAGATGTGCTCTTACTCGTGGCTGCAAGTCATGTCCAGGAGCAGTTTCAGGCTTGGATTTCTACCTTGGAGCCCAGAACTGAGACACAGCTTCCCTTCTCTTCTGGCACAGATGAGGTCAAAATCAGATACCACAAGGGCACCTGGAGTTTTCTAGGTAGCAGCAGCCTCAATAATACTCGAAAAAGACTGAATTATTCACAGCTGGAACTCTTTTGGCCCCATATGCACCAGGAGACTACAAAATCCCCAAATGACGATGTGACTGCAGGAGCAGAACAATCACAGATTACCCACTCACATAACTCAAGACCACACATTCTGTCCTACTTGATGGAAAAAGAAAACTTGTCAGTACAGGAGAGGACATCAGGTCTTGAAATGGGTTAAAAAAAAGATTATATACTCTGATAGAGGAGATTCAAGCTCTCAAACCCACTAACAGTAAAATTTACTGCACCTTTCAAACCTACAGAATTCTGTCTAGAAATCAAGTACGGGGAAACTGGAAAAGGATATGCACAGACGGCACGATCATATGGCCAACATATGGAAATCAAATGGAATAGCTACTGGTTTTTAAGCTCCACAGGAACAATGAAGTGAAGATGAGTGAGAGACCCCTTTCTCACTCGATTTATTCACCAAATACCCAACGCTTCCCAGCCCTCCTGGCACTCGTAGCACTTCCCCGTTCTTCAGATATCTACCACTTTTAACTCCTACGAAGTCTCAGACTGTTCCATAAGCACTCAATTTTCCTGAGCAAAATCACACAAAGAAGCAGCAGATGAAAGGCAACAGAAGTACTGGCAACCAGTTTCCTAAAAAAAAATCCCCACAACACCCTCACCATCAACACTGGGCTCGTCCCTACAGCTGGATGGCAAGAGCAGCATGTGAGCATCACTGTGCACACACACATCCAACGTGTTTATTTAACCACACACAAGTAAAAGCCTGTTAAAATCACAACATATCTGAAGCCCAGGCAAAACGTTTTAATTAAAGGAAACATATTTCCCTCATTAATACATTGTAAGATATATCAACGACCATGACATACTCTTGTGGCATGTTTTTTTCTTCTCTGTGTGTGAACATCTGTACATTTCCCCAGAAGCTGAATTTGACACATGTGATGCAGGAACAGAAATGTCTTTTCAGTGGAAGTCTAAAGCAAACAGATGTGTCAAGCATCTGCCAACAAGTTATGAGGAAGTTACTCCCGCTCCAGGACATAACCACCTATGCACTTCTCCTTAGAAGAAAGCCTGGTTTTTGTGGAAAAGACTATTCCATCCTATGAGATGTATTTCCAGTTGAATGGGAAATCACAGGATCATAGAATCATGAGGATGGAAGGGGTGTTTGGTCCAGTCCAACCTCTCTGTTCAAGCAGGTTACTGCAGGTTGCTCTGGAACATGGCCAGAGGTGTTCTGAGTATCTCCAATTATGGAGTCTCCATGCCCACTCTGGGTAACCTGTTCCAGTGTTTGACCACTCTCATATTAAAAAAAAACTACCTTGCATTTAAACTGAATTTCCTGTATTTCAACTTGTGCAGCGCTGAGAACAGTCAGGCTCTGCCTCCTTCACCCTCCACCATCTGATACTGATAGAAACAGGCAATCAGATATCCCTTGAGCCTTCTTGTCTGCAGTTTGGATAGCCTCAGCTCTCTTTGCCTCTGCCCACATGTCAGATTCTCCTGGCACTTATCATCTCTGCAGCCCTTCACTGGACTGTCTCCAGCACCACCAAGTCTTTCTTGCACTGGGAGCCCAAGTCTGGACACGGTGGATGTGTCTCACCAGTACTGAGCAGAGGGTTTCAGAGCAGAAGAGCCACTTCTCTCAGCCTGATGGCAATGTTCCTCCTAATGCAGCCCAGGATGCTGTTGGCCTTTGCTGCAGAGGCACAGAGCTGACTCATGTTCAGCTTGTCACCCACCCAGAGCCCCGTGTCCTTCCGTGAGACCTCTGGATTTTGGGTAGCTCTGGCACACAGGGACATTGCTTTCAAATCTGCATATCTAAGCTCAGGCACATAAATCCATATTGGGCATCAAAATAAAAACAGGCTGCTATTCCAAGGCACTGCACACCTACAGCTCCCAATGGAGAAAAGTGGAAGTGTTATGATTAAAGCCCTATTTCATGTTTCCAGGTTGCCTGCAGCAAAGCCTTCATCATCAAATTGTGTATAAATGGAGTCTCTCTAAGATGCTACATTTCAACTAAGCTCTAACAAGAACCACTCAAGAGAAAAGTGCATTTCCTTCCAGTTTATTCCTTTGGTTTCAATTGTGATAAGTAGCAAACCTATTGTAAGACACATACCATGCAATACAGGGACACAGATCTCTAAGATAATTCTTCCTAAAGCAGTGATCTATATGGAAGGTTAGGTAATGCTGCATTATACATGAGAATATCAGTTTCTTTATGAGCAGCTCCCCACTGTCATGTGCTGGGAGGGATGAGTTAGACATGATGAACATAATAAAGCAAAGACATCTATGATTAGGATATCTTTTTAGAAAGCTCTTGCCTGTCCCTGCACCTAGAATAGGTACCTGCATCCATTCCCTTATTAAACCACCATGGACCTTCATTGTTCTTAAACTCTCACGTTAAGGTGAACAGCAAAAAAGAGAAAAATAAGATCTTACTGCTAAAGCCCAATTTCTGGCCCCTGGGATGCCTAGTTGTACAAGATAGTTGCAGAATGTAAATGCAGAAATGAGCACTACAGAAATGCTTATGGATGAGGAAATAATATCATGAATTTTGTTATGTCAAGTGAGACCCTATTTATAAACAGACAAAAAGCTTCTTGGTATGTAAGTGATGGGAGGCAAGACATTGTTCATTGTACAAATGAGTGCAAAATATGATAAAAAGGAACTGTAGGGCTCTCAGGAAGAATAATGCATGTGCCATTATCATTTTGACACCAAGAACAGTAGCACATTCATCAGGACTGAGTTGCAGAGAACCTGTTCCTACCCTTTGTGAATCCTGTGAGAGGTTATATACCTGGTATATTTTTGGGGTAGATCTTTGCAAATCCTGGAATTCCTCATCAATGGCTTGATCAAAGCCAGGACTTGAGTATATTAAGACAGGTTTGGTGAAGAGGTACAAGAGTCCTGATTTGAACAGGCCAGCTCTTGCTCTCTGCATGATAGAAATGTTCCATATACTCACACTGCCTTGAAAGCCATGGTGGGAAAGGCACAGAAAGGGCAGGAGGCAGACAGCAGGCAGTACCCAGAGAGCAGGAGCAAGCAGGTTACAGGACAGCTTTTGCACTGCAGACAAACCAGGCAGAGACTCTGCATGGGAGGTGCCTTTTATTTTTCTAGTGGTTTGTAGTGTTGCCTCCTTTACCCCCCAGGTTTGGGTGTCCTCCAAACCCTTTATTAATCTTCTTTACACTTCCTTCCATAGTCACCCCCTAAATCAAGCAGTCACACATTGGCCAAGACTCTGAAAAGGTTGGGATTCAAGCAAAGCTGTCTGTCTAGGGGTTGGTTCCCAGGTTAAAATTTGATTGCCAGCTTTCAAGATGTGACAGAAAGCTGCAAGACTTGACAGCCAGTGTCCAATCCAAGTTTAGACCCTGGAGGTTTACAAATCCCAACCTGCTGAAAAGCAGCAGTTGAGTAGGTGCTGCCATAGCATTCACTCACAGAACTGGAGTAATGGTGCTTCCTGGAATCAGCCTAAAAACAAAGCCCCTGGTGCTTTAAGGAAAGCTAAGGCCAGTTCTGTTCCATCACTGTGTTCAAGACAGATGTTACAGTGCCTGTACCTTCTGGGGCAGCCGGTTTTGGAAGCTGAAAAACACTTTCAGACAGAGGAAATATTCAAGAAGGAATCAAAGTCAAGTTGCTCTGGAGGACTATGGTGCCTTCACATCTGCTGTACAATACAATACACATCGAGTTTAACTTTTCCAAGGGCGTTGACGGGACTTGGAAATCAAATCCCATTCAAAAGGTACACTCCACACACGTATTGCAACCGCAGTGCTACACAGACCACTCCAGACATCTGTAAACAAGGGACAGCGGGTAAGACGCTGAGTTTGCAATGCTAAATATATTTGTTGTTCTCGGTCATTGCTTTAATAGGAGCCACTATAAAGACATTGTTCAGTCACTGATATTTTTTTTCCTGTTGCACTTTCCTAACCTTGCCAATCTTTGAGTTTGGGATTATAGCAGTGAGTAGTTTATCTCCTCTGAAGAAGTAACAAAATGCCACGGCTTTCAGACCTCTTATCTCATAGACCCTTATCGTTGTTACTTCCAATTGCGCCTGGGGAAGGGATGAGGAGCAGATGAACACCCAGGAATTTAGCACATTATTAGTATTTTGTTTAACCTAGGGGCAAGGAACAAAACAAGTGAGCTGAGTGCTGTGAAGTAGCGCTTAACTTTGTCTCCCGATTTCTGAATCTCGCACATTAAAGGATGGTGCTGCCATTTGATACCTGCTGCTGCTAAGAGAATGCATAATGATAAAACCACCAGCTAAGCTCTTACATCATTTTACAATCAGGCATCTCAAAAACTGTTTATCTGATCAGCACCAAATTCTGTCAGAGCGTTGACATGTGCATTTCTAAATAATTTCAGTATGTCAACCTGAATAGACACACAGAATCGGAGAGTTAATTATCTTTGACAACTTTGCCAGCTAATTTCCTATTTATATGTACCAAACTAGGGGCCTCTTTTATCCTTCCTTGTCACAAAGAGTTTATCAATCAAATCAAGGCCTAAAATTGGCTGCCAAGGCAGTCTGCCATACCAAAGGGGAGTTTATCTGTTTGAAATCTTTCCGACTACCTAATGACAGCAACATTGACATGAAACATAATAGGCATTGTTTTTTGTTGTTCCTTCTCTCTCCCTGCCCCCTTCCTTCTCCTGCTCCCAGTGGACATTGCCTCTTTGGGAGGAGGTGAAGCTCTGACTGGTACCTCCCCTGCCCTCCTGCAGCTCCTGCTTCCAAACACGCCTGTGCCTGGATGCAGCTGTCAGGACCGGGTTTCGGATACACACAGTTCACCTCCGGATTTGAGCTGACAGAACCTGCCCGTGTCAACTCCATCCTTGTCTCTGCCAATTCAAGCACATTTGTTGAGGAATATGAACAATGTTAAAAACTACCCGCTCCTGCTGACAGGCATTAGATGGCAGAGCTTTCGGTGCATGTTGTCACTACTTTTCTCTGACAGGCAGTTATGTTTTACTTTAATAGCCATATATCTCCTCTCCAGTTCCCTTTAACTGGGTGGAATTTTACAAGGATACCAAGGGGTTGTCACTTCGTCAGTGCATGCTGGTGTTATCCCTCATCAGGGATCTCCCCCTTACACACATCATATGAAAACATGCTGCATCCCATGGCAAAGGCAACAGGAAAAAGAAAAACCATGGTTCTTGTTGATACCTTGCCAGGATTTTATTTCTCATCATGGGCAGGGAAAGGCCAAGCAGTCAGGAGCTGAATGCTAATGGCCAGCTCAACCCACACAGGTGATTTCTTTGGGGAAGTCATGCCAGAGGTGGCAGATTCTTCATGCACGATGCTTGTAACCAATCATGCCACTCTTACTAGTTAAAAATAAATAAAAATATAGAACTCTTTAAAAATTTGGAATTGTTGTTTAGACAGCCACGATTCCGGGGCCAGGTCACATAAGGAAACTTATCTACTACGTGAGAAAAAGATAAAAACATGGTGCTACTTGTATTCTTGGAGACGAGGTCACTTCTTTCTCACCAAAGTAGACATGCTGACCTAAGGTGGAAGACACCTTCTTGCTTTGTGGAGGAGATAAAACATCTGCTCCAGTGATCTCCATGACCTCTGAGTGTCTCAATGTTGTCCCCCACAAAGTGAGCCACAGAGAGTTAAAATCACCTTCTTTTAATGCTCCACTAACTTCTTAAACCCGTGGATATTCTCTGCCTTTAGAAAATGGCTCCCTTTCTAATTCCAAGCTTTTATCCCAAAAACTATCTTTTCATTCCATCAGTTTCACAACAGGGTGGGCACTGTCCAAGCCAGTACCCCTGGCTGGAAGAAGAACAGCTGAGCTTGTATTCTTTCTATCTGTAGTCGAAGTAGGCATCCAAGATATGCACCCTGCCCCTTACAGGATGAGGCCTCACAGAAAGTACAAAGCATCTGGAATGAAGTG
This sequence comes from Corapipo altera, assembly GCF_003945725.1. Lineage (NCBI taxonomy): Eukaryota > Metazoa > Chordata > Aves > Passeriformes > Pipridae > Corapipo > Corapipo altera. The sequence goes on along the minus strand of NW_020884894.1, from coordinate 8,575,836 downwards.
ACTCCTTGTAATGAGGTCTTGAAAGCAGATTTTATGTTATTTTATTACTTACTATCTAAAAGAAGAGGTGAGAGGGGAAAAAAATGACTGGCAGATTCTTTAATGTCACCCAAAAGCCTCAAGGGCCCAATTAATCAGGAAATATGTTTGGCTTTTGGACTTCAGTTGCCCATTCCCTGGGGCTTCTGCAGTGCGGGGGTTGGACATATGTTACTTGCTCACACTCTAAGAAATTATATTTGCACGGGGAGTGATAGCTGCTAGTCCAGAATTAAGATGTCAAGACCTTCTCTCATTCAAATGCCAGCACTCTCAGCTGGAATGTGCCTGGAGAGGGCCCACAACCCAGTCGAACAGCTTGGATCACAACCTTCGCCGTTCCCATGGGAGTCTGTGTGAGGATCCAGCTGTTTGGGTACCACAATGGAATAGGAAATTGGAGAGCGTGCATCCTTATACCTTCCTCAAATCTCACTGAAGAGATGAAGCAACTCATCACCAAACAACTCAGGTAATCAGAAAAAAGATTTCACGAACTCGTGAAACTGTTACTGATTCCAAGCCCTCTCCAGGCCTGCTGAGTCAGTGGAGAAACCTCTTTCACTTTTGAAATCAATGACAAAACTTTACTAGGAAGGGTATTTCTCCCCATGTACACAAGCCTGCAGTGGCTTTATGCTGCTAAAGCTGAGCTGATTTCTTTGGGAACAAGCAACATTAACTCTAAAGTTTATGAGTCTTTCTCATCCAGGTTGTCTTTCCAGAATATTTGGAATTTTTCAAAGGTGCCAACAAAATCTGTTTATTTGAGCACCATTAAAAGGTTACCTTGTATCCATATAAAATTGTCAGGCAGCCTAGAAGTACCTTTCTACAATTTATTCTGGGATGCACAAACTTTCCATCTGGTCCTTGTCCCAAGGATCACACAGTTCATATGGTAAAACACAGCAACTGCTGGGTAGCTTCAACCTCCTGAGCCATCATAGCAAATCTCTGTTCCAAGCTCCCAGTGCCTCCAGAATGGCATGTTTTTGGGAAGAGTGGCCGTGGACCAGACCTATACAGAGACAGGTGTATTCAGAAATATCCTATGTGTTTCAGGAGACTTCCAGCAATGGATGTCACACCAGGTCCAGTAGCAGAAAAAATGGCTCATGACACAGCTGGGGAGTGACAGCGTGGGTTAATGTTGTCTGTGCTATTATTTCTATTTCCCTGTCTCTGGAAAATAAAAACTCTAAAACATCCTTAAATATGGAGTGAAACGATTGTTTCCAGCCCCTAGAAAACAATCCTCGGTGATTAATACCGATGCCCTGGCTGCCAGTACTCCTGAAATGCTGTGAAGGACTTATAGTCAGTGAAAGATCACTAAGGTTTCACCAAACACACACAAAAGTCACAGGTGGGAAACACTGAAAAGTAAAGTTCTCATCTTCCCACTGCATTAATAAAACCATCGTAGAAGTAGTGCAAGGTGTCACACACCAGAGAACCAATTCTCAGTAGGGAACTTGCCCAAAAAGGAGGAGATAGATTGCCTCTGGATGCTGCCTTTGCTAGGACTCCCAGCACACACTGTTGGTGATGCAGATCCTTATCCAGCAGAAGCTGAGCAGAGATCAGCAATTCATTTCACATTAGCTGATATTGAACATCAGTCATTACAACCAGCACAGTCCAGATTTGAGCCAGCGACCTGAGGGTGAAAGGCTGCACCTTCCCAAGCCAGTAATCATTAGGTTTTGACACAACCAATTATTCAAAAAACAGTCACTCAGAGTTCAATTAAAATTTCGGTAACTTAACCTTCTCTTTGCTTCTCCTTTGTCTCCCGCACATCACGTCCCCCAGTTTAAATAAACTGAGCAGTTTGTCACTGCACTATATAATCCTGTATTCAAACTGTCAGGACCTCCCAGAGTCACCTCTGTCACTGTCTCTGCCAATCCCAACGCGCTGGCTCAGGCCTCTGAACGGCATTAAATGCTCTCCCTGACAGACACTTTGATAACATCACCAAGCACACACATCACACATCGAGGCAAATTCCTTCTGACAGCATTCACTCAACAAGCTGAAAACTAAGGAGGGACACGGATTTGTTTTCGTTACCTTGCCTGTGTGATAGATGTTATAATTAACTCTCTGTCTAATACCAAAAAGCTATTGTTAAGTCTCACGGCCTTTGAAGATTCGCATTTGTAGCAGCAAACCTCTCAAATGAACACATTTAGCAATGACTGCATTTTTCAGTGATTTCTTAATGTTGCCAAACAGCAGCACTGAATATTTATAGAGTTCCTCTTAAAAAATTACACATATCATTGCTTGTTTTTGCTTTGATCTAGAATTTATTGTCTGTGAAGTAAAAAGAGACAGACCTCCCCCCACCCCCCACTCTCTTGTACACCTCCAGTGCATGTTGGCTGCTTAAGACACTGTGTAGGGGCAGGTCATCTCAGACTCCTGTACAAATCCAATTAAATTAATGCAACCTCTTGGACAACATGGAATCATTACTGCTGCAACCATTCTAACATTTATCACATCTACACAGTTATCCATCAGAAACTAAATGCTTAAGTCTCCTACTCTGCGTTCACCGTAATGGATCCAGTTATATATTTTTCCCCAGCAAGATCAAATTATTCCAGACAGTCTCTACAGCGGTGTGCCCACCTCCTGTGTCACCAGCAGAGCCTGCACTGCAGTTTAACAAGTGGGTGCTCCTACCCTGAGAGCTTCTTGCCAAAACAAACACCCCTTGAGCCCTTTGGGAGCAGTGAAGGACATGGACTGACACCAGTTCCTGGGGATGCCACCAAAGGTGAGGTGTGTGACTGGGTAAATTACCAGGTTCAGAGAGAGCTTAAGCCAGAAGGGCTCACCACCTCTCTGTTATGTGGTGGGAACCTGGCAGGGAAGAAGTGCAAAAGGCAGCTAATAAGAGGGTGGAAGTTTATGTCAAAATAGGTCTCCGTCGAACTTCCATCGATTTAGAGTCCCTTAAACACTCCTACCAACATGTAATTTGCAATGCCATAGATGTCACCTTTGGACTTGGCCCAGGAGGTAACTTATTAACAGGGTCATGGGTTTCCCTGTTGGATGAGAACGCACAGGGATACAGCAAACCCCAGTGCAGAACACACACTTTTCACTCTTATGTTTCTGAGAGGCAGCTCTGACAAGAAAGTCTCTGATGGAAAAAGCTAAAATAACTCACCCTACATACACTGACCCACAGCTATATCCACTGCCTGAACTGCTGTTCCTCCCATTTCTCCTTGGAACACGGATGAAGTCAGTAATTTTGGGTTTCTACCGGCCAGGAAAATGATAATGAACTAACTAAAAGTGCTCTGCTGCCACAAGCAGCACGCAGGGCTCCCAGCTTTCCACAGGTTGTGCCTGATGCCACTGCTTTGCAATACTTTACAGGGACCAGTGTAATCCTGCTCTTTAAGGCAGCCACAAAGTGCTCAGCAGTCACAGCATTCCTGACCCTGGGTTGCCAAATTTCCTGGTCAGTGGGATGTGACAGAAGCACCCATGCAACTTAAGTTTTGTGATTTTGAAAATAAAGGGGGGGGAAAAAACAAATTGCATTTGGAATTTACTTCCCTCCTCTAGGATTTGTCCCTTGCATTACCATTGTGGGACATTTCCACAATAAACTTCAAACAATACCCTCATCTTCATTAGCTCTCCAGGCTAAATATTTTAATAGCTACAGTGACAAAAACAAAGGCTCAACCAAAGTGCCTCAGGGAGAGGCCAGTCTGGCATTTTAAACAATCTGACCACAGGCTGCACATATTTCCTATAGACTTACTGAGCAGAAAGGATATTTTTTCTGTACCACCTCCACATAGTCAGTTATTTAAATTATCTTTCTTCTTTCATGTTTTTGTTTTTTTGTTTTTTTTTTAATTTGAGATGGATTTTACATGAAAACCTGTCACTACCCTTCGAGCAGAAAGCAATATATAAGGGTTTGGTTTAATAATTATTGTAGTTCCCTAGACTATCTCAAACACAGACAATAACCAGGTTCTGATGAAATATAACCCAAGACTGATGACAGAATTGGCATCCTCATATCTTATGTTCCGCGTAGGTGCTGTCATTTTGTTCCAAGTGTGGCACTGGAGTTGAGTGCACCTTATTGCCATAGTAAATAATGTGTCCACGTTTCCACTGATAAACATTTCTTTTGGAGTTTATTCTGTAACTTGCTCATAAGCATTTACTTGAAGTTTAGTGGAGAAGTTGAAGAGAACATGATTTTAAAGAATAATAACAATAAAACATTTCAGCTTCTTTAAACTATAAGAGTTTTAAGAAAACACAAGTTAAGCAGTTTATGAAGCTTAAATTTTTATAACTGTTCTGAGGTATTGGTATAATACTTGAAGAAAGTTCTTCTCTCAATGTACACTTCTATAAAATGCATAACAATACCTGCTTAAATTCAAATTCACTCAGGAGACCAGAACATCTCTGAATTGCTGGTCTGCTTTATCATGCAAATGTTTTATTTATCCTACAAACGTTCTCGGGGATAAATAATACACAGTTTAAAATTATATACTATACTTTAAATATATGTGCAATGTTATAGAGAAAAAAGACTTTGGGTTAGGTTTTCTGGGCCAGTGGAAATTGAAAGACTTCATTCACTGCTATAATACTTTTTCAGATGTACAGTAGCATCTCTAAGATAGGACCGGGGATTCTTTACAGATTATGACCTGAGATAGACACAGTGTATCCTTTCCAGGATGGAATTTAAGGATAGGCACTGCATTTAATCTAACAACTGCATTCAACTTGGTGTTCTTGACAGGCCTCAGCCTCAGAAACAACTGGAGCTGTGACCAACAGCTGTGTCTGCTCCCGAGGGATGTCTCCCGAGACAAGGAGATTCCTTGCCTGGAACCTAAGGATGATCCATCTGGCTACAGTCTCTGCACCAAGAGACTCAGGAGGGACACAGTGCAATGAAATGCTACCCCAGGGTCTGGTTCTGGCATGAAAACCTCCCTCAGCATTTGTTCCCTTCCCTCAATATTTAATCATTTCCGGAGGCACTCGCTGCTGTAGGTGTCTGGAATTAGCTGTTCTGCTGCTGGATCTCCCGCTTCCACCTTTGCACATAAAGACACAATTTTTTTTTTTTTTTTCTGAGGAGGCATCAATTGTTTTTTAAGTTATTAAGATGTCCATTTTTTTATTACGAGACCTCAATTAGACTGGAGAATGCAACCACTTGTGTGTCAATTTGGGACTATTTCTTCTTGCACCTCCTTGCCCCCTGAACCAATTTGCATCAGATTGGGTTTTTTTTCCAACATTTGCGAAATGATTCATCTTACTGTTTATCTACCCTCATTAGAAATGTAATTAGGAAAAAAAAAAATCATGTCTGAGCTAGAAGATGCTGGGACTCTTGCTAGGTTTGGGACTGTTTTTAATTATTTCTCATTTCTAAACAGATATTAGTATCTGTTGTGCTGGCCAAGGTTGCACATTTCCTCTGGATATTAGCTAAGCTGCCTCTCAACTCCTAAAGATTATTATTAACTATTAGATAAGGGGAGGTTTCTTCATTTCTTATCACTGGCTGGTCTAGGAAAAGATTACAAAGGATTTACTGAACAAGTTTCCCCACTGGCTGAGAAATTACCTGGCAACCCACAATGTTCATGATGATCAGAGATGAATTCAAGAGAAGCCTGTGAAGTTCCCTCTTAAAATTTATGATTATTTTTGGTCACTTGGTACTACTTTCTCCTGTAGTGAAAATATAACCAGCCCAGGATCTGCAGGTCTTTTACTTTGCCTTTGATTTGACCTTTCTGGCAACTCAAGGCATCATTTCTTCCTTACATACTTATTTTTTCCTCAGTCAAGGGGAATTTGGTGTAGCATTTGTGGCTGATGGCATCCAAATGTAAGAAAAAACTGACTACTTTCCTAAGGTTCAAAAGGGTGGTAAAGAAGATGTTACTGCACAAGTTAATGACTGAGCTTCATCAGTTCTGAGCAGCCTTTTAGCACATTCACTTTCAAATTAAAACCATTTGCCACTAATGTCTCTCAGCAAATGAAAAGACCAAAGACATCTGCTTGAACTCTTTATATAGATGATATGAGCATTAATTTGTTGTCTTGTCTATTAGCTCTACATTAGAAAAAGCCTATTGAAACCATAATGAGATTAAATGGTATTTTCCTATTTGGGAAGCAGAGCATATATTATAGAAAAGAAGATACATTCTATATTTGACCCTTATGTCAAAGGACACTAAGCAAAATAGAGTGGATCTGTCTAATTAATCCCCACTATCATAAGTAGGTTTAAACAAAAGTAATGCAAGAGATTTCATAAGCAATTGAAAGCAAAATACTACATTTCTTTCTCCTAGTGATAATACCATTAATTTAAAAAAAATATACATCTCATCAGCAACTCTGTAACAATCATTTGGGGAAAATTCTATCTTCATTTTGACCATGAAAAACTTACTTTAGAAGTAAATTTTATTTTACACACCAGCACCAATTTCAGGACAATGCATACATATTGTAATGTGCCCTATTAAATGGGATGTAAATGGAGTGTGGGCTCTCCTTGGATTCTGTACCACTCGAGGAACCAAGAAGAAGCTACATATAACAGGAATTTGGGACAGAGCTTCAGGGAAACAACAGAGAAAGAATGAGGAACCCAAAAGGTTGCACTCTCAGGCTCCTAACAGGGTATCATTGCTAAGGCAAGTCCTACTCATTTTACATACACAGTCCTCCCACTTCCAGGGCCTCATTTGATGGAATAAAGGACAAAAACTGAATCTTTCCTAAGGAATTCTGTTTTCTGTTGATGAGACAAATGACACCTTGCTATCTGTCTGCCAAGAAGGATCTGTTATATTCTACTCACTCCCATTTCTCTCTTCCATATAGTAGCTTCTACCCTCATGCCCTATTGCTACAGAGGTATAATAATTACAGAATTATAATTATATAGCAAGTTAATATTTATATAAATATAATTAGCTGAGTTCATTTTTAGAAGATCTTAATAATACTCAGCTGCTACCTTTGTGCCTACTGTTCCCATGTGGATCCCTCTGCTATCCCCTCCAAATGTCCTAGGAGAGAAACTTCCCAAATTTAATGTATTCACCGAGAGAGAATATAGTAAATTTATATGTTACAAACACTTGGCACAGTCCATACCTTAAGCATAGTTATGAGGATGAAGGATTCTTCACCTCCAAATACACAGGCTTTTTTTCCCCGTCTGCTAAATGCAGATCTAGAGGCAAAAGGAATAAAAAACAGATCTCAAACTAGCTGGAAAGACACAGAGCAGATAAGCACCTTGGAGAATGTAAAGTAGCTCAGACACTTATTTGTTTGCTGGAAACAGTCTTCCTAGCACCTTCTCACTAATGCATTCTTTTAACTCATTGCACCCCTTGGAACCAAAGTGGTTTATTTTTAATAACAATAACCAACAGCAATTAACAACACAGCTCACCATCCTAACTCCTGTACAATCAACACCAAATACAGCACTGAAATCAGACTTTGGAAACATTTCAAATCTCATCCCCAGCTGCTGGAATACACTCCAAGGGAGTTGCACTTATTTTTATCACCTGAGAATCTGACCATGTAACATAATATACACAAAGGAAATCTAACATTATATCAGGTAACCAGTTAACCAGCCCTTTGTTTTTCTCTCTGATACCCTGTCTCTTCAATTGCTGCAAGCAATTAAGTGCCCACCACTTGTTTGAACAACCAAACCAAAATAATTACAAATGCATGTTACACTACAACAATTGCATATTAACAAAGGCTTGGGGCCAATTAATCATTACACCATCAATAAATAATTTGCATAAAACTATTCTCTTTAAAGACTCCATGTTTGGGGTGACAGGGTTACCTCATTGATTATGTAAATTCCCCATCAAGCTTTGCAGAAGCAGTCAAAAGAAATAAAAGGGCTTGTCTGTTCTAGCCAACATCCTATTGCTATGAGGCAAGACAAAATTGGGGTGAGAAGGAGCAGAAGGAGAGGAAGAAAGAGAGAAGCAACAATGTAGACATAAGTTTTAGAAGTCTGGGCTAGAGTTCAGCAGTATGATATGCCTTAGGAGCATAAAATTGCAAAAAAAATATGAACCCAGAATACACCAACTAAGAAGGCACTGAGGGACAAACTTCTTTACAGTCATGTCATCTCACAAACTCCAATAAAACAGCTCAAAACCAGTGTTACACTTTTCCATTTTACCTAGAGCTTCCTTACAGGTACATCCTAAAAGGAGATATATGCCTCTTAAGACAAACCAAAGTCCTACAGATGAACTCATCAGTAACATGACACCTTCCCCTTGTGATTCGGGATATTCATTTTCCTGAGGATTTTCTCTGGAAAAACTCTGGCTTCTCTAAATTAGCAATTTTCTCCTTGAATCTTATGAAGAATTCTCACACTGACTGTGGGCTACAATTATAATTGCAATATTTTTCCACTTGCACAACTGGGCTGTGAATTAAACAGGCCATGAGCAACAACCAGTCCTGTCTGGAGGTGCAGTAAAAATCCCCTTGTCCTGTCAAGTACAACCCAGGCCCCCCAAAGTCATGGCCATGGCACAGCTCAGTGTCACCAGCTACCTGTGAGGACAGAGAAAAAGGAGCAAAGGACTGACTGAATCTGCATCTTGAACAGAAATAATGTGTTTCTTGACTCCACTTTTGGGGTGATGCAAGGGAGACTTGCCTTTTCTCCCAGACTTTTGCAAAGTGGGAAGTATTGTGTATTATTCTTTCAGGAATCTTTTTTTTCTTCAGTGACCAGGAATTAATACTCATTATAAAAGCAGGCCTCTTGAAGTATAATTAAACACCTTTTCTATGGTAAAAGAAAGGCACAGTAGGTATATTCATCTTTCCTCAGATTTAGAGAACAACATGAAAACAAAAAAAGCCTTAGTCTCTGAGAGATGGATTCAGTGTGGCTGCATGTTTTTAGTGCTGCAGTGGGGTGGACACCAAGACTGAGAACAGCTAAACCAGGTTTTGCACTACCCAAATTACACATACCCACAGAAGAGACCAAATATTTGGAAATTCAAAACAGCAGGAGTCCAACCAACAAGGCCACCAAGGAGGGAAAGCAGAAGACTTCCCAGGGTAAGTAGTGCAGCAGTGTAGTGTATATTATACCTGCAATGCTTCATGCTCTATTCTCCATGGAGGGCTTTTCAACACCAAAATGGGGGACAAGGTGAAGAGAAGGGAGTTTAAAGTGCAAGCTGCACTCTCTGCTCCAAAAAGCACACTATGCTGATTCAAAAAAAACATTTTCAAAAATGCCTGTGGGTAAATTTGAGCTGCCCACAGCTCCCCAGGGGCAGTCGAACTTGCTGTCGAGCCATTTATGTGGATTTCAGTCAAATTCTAATTTTAGTGTTCATTAAACATGGGTAATTCCCAAGCCAATCCCTGCATCACCTAGTATACATAATACCACTACAATATAGGTCACCCTAGCTTAGAAAACATATACAGACATCAAAGTGCAACCATTTCATTATAAGTATTAACTTTATAAATAATTATGAACTTCTTAATTCTTTACAAGATGCTGTATAATCACAAATGCCTAAAAAAAAACCCCCTTACAATAGGAAGAGGGTGGGTGGTATATGGGGTGTGTATGTATGTATATATATATATATATATATATATATACACACACACACACAAACCATCCACACACAGGTATTAGAGAAAGAAGGGAGATCTAAATGTGAATTTACTTCAGGCAGAAGGAAGGATGTTTCCTTGAAACATATAGGAGACAAAGACAAAGCCTGGTTTCTGTTTCAACCCTGCTGTACTAACAGGTGTTCTCAGCTTCTCCCTGCCCTCCTGTGCAGGGAGGTTCTAACCAGTCAGGGTGCTGGTTTGGGGTTCCTTTGGGAGACTAGAGCTGATGTAGGACACAGTACCAAGACTCTGAATATTGTGCATCCAAGTTTAGCCCTCATGGAAGCCCCTCCACAGGGGTGTATGAAAGTACAGCCACATCCTTCCTCTTTCCTCTTCCCATCTCCAGTCCTCTGACACTGAGCCTGAAGAGCAAACGTTCCACTCTGTGTCTATACCAAAATGTAGCATTTCTTTTGTGTATCACACAGGAACAACATGGTTTTATTCTGTTTTTGGGTACTACAACAGAGGTATAGAGACATCTGTGCTCTCAAAAGCTCTCTGGAACTTGTGTGACTAGTCTGAGGCCCTCTTACTGCAGAGGGAACCATTTCATGTCTCCACAGAAATGAAGCAGGAAGGAGATGCTTCAGCCCTTTACCAGATTATGCCAGAACTCATAAAATAATTAAAACTGGACAATTGTGTCAGACCAGACAAGTCTGACACATACAAAGCAGGGGAGAAGTTGTAACACTGGATGCAGGGACTTCACTGAAACAAACCCTACTACAGGAGACACTTCCTAAAGGACATGGTTATGTAATTCAATATTAAACACTGTTATTTTATCAGCAGCATGGAAAGATCTGGTGAACTTCAGAGAGCTACAAAGACGCTATCTTGGAGCAAGACAAGGGCTGTGCTGAAAAGAAATGGATCTCAGAGCAATAATGACATTCAGTCCATTTTTTGACAACTTGAAAGAAGGCTACAAGAGCCAGGTGCCAGTGCTGGGCTGAGCTTTTGCAGGGCTCTGCTGCCCTGCTCTCAGCAGCTGGGTCTCCCCAGAGGAGGACTCTTGGCCTCAGGAGCCAGCCCTGCCCCTGGCACAGCTCAGTCACTCTGCACTGGGTGGCTGGGGCACACACAAGGCCCAGTTCACTACTTCAGAGGGCCCCAAGGATCCTCCTCCAAAACAACACTCCATGAGAATCATTGATTATTTCCTTTGAGCAACATCTGTTATTAATCCAACAGCAGCATTTTAAATATGCACCCCTGCCCAGTATTAATGTGAGAGAGTGGATTAAATATAGTTTGACTGCTTGCATTTTAACAACTCCATAGCGGGTGTTGTTTATGGGCTGCTGGGTTTCTTTTTATTAATTTATATTGATTTTAAGTGTTCAGAGAAGCAGAGCCTGATGGAATGAGCTGGGGCCAGGCAAAGCACTGATCAGCAGTAGGCACACATCCCCACACAGAGCTGCCAGGGGAACTCATTTGCAGTGAGCACACACCTGCTCCTCCACTGCCAGGGCCCCCTTAATGGGAGCCTGTTTCTCAAGCCAAAGCAGACCTTCCTTTTCCATAAGGTGAGCCAGCAGCATCCTAGAGATCAGGTTGGAGTTAGCCTGCTTCTCTTGGTCTAGTTCTAACCTAGAGTGCTTTTAATGCTGCCTGCAAAACTTAACACAGAAAGACAGTGGTCTCCATTGAGAACAAAAAATAATGGCTATTGCAAGAACATGGCAGAAATTTAACAAAAATAGTCATTTCCCAAGCAATGCACAAAATTTCTGCACTGAGGTGGCCACAAAGAAGTAGCAATTTGCACAGAAACTCTAGAGCTGCACAGTTCATGGCCAACTGCTTTCTACCACCTAGAAAGAAACCCAGACTCTCCTTCCATCCCTTCCCTCAAACACTTTTGCTCAGCTGGTGACTTACACAATCACACAACCTCGCCATTCCCAGGCAATTCAGGGTAAATGAGGCTAATCACTGCTGCTCAGCACAGCTGACTCTTATCCCTTCTCCAATCTTACTTAGGAAATTGCAGTGGGATTGATTATTTGGGATGGGATTTCAACCCCTCGCACTCCTTACTAGGTCACATGTCGTGGTTTATTTATATCCACCTCAGTCATCCTAAGGACAAGTGGAAATTTGTCAGGGCATTTGGACGGAGCGTGAGTCGAGTCAAATGTAAAGGACATTTTTAGATTTCTTTCTGCCCTGGACCTTCATTTGCCCTGGATCTGGCTGCTTTTGTGAAGTTATTGGCTAAACCAACTTTGCCACTTAGAGTAGTAGAAGGAATGTAAACAGAAAGTTGTGATTGATACTGAGAGCACTGCTAATTAGCTCAGAAGGACACAATTAGTAAAGAAGGAGTCAGTGTGTAAAATGAAGGGAGAAGGAAAAGCAGCTATTTATGAATGTTAAGCATGTATAAATAAAACAGATAACAAATAGGGGTGGAAAGAGGAAGAAAATTGAAAACTACAGATAAAATTGAGAAACTAAGAACTGCAGTAAACTGATAAGAGAGGTAGAAGGTTATAAGGGCAGCAGAATTAACAGCAATAAGAAGAAATTATTTTTAGTGTGCTAAAACATATGGAATCCTAAGAATGAAATGGAAAGATGCCAAAAGGCAGATATATTCACTAACAGTAACAACCTTTGTTCAAGGCTGCAAGAGGCACAAACACTGGCAATTTGAAAAATATTTACAAAATATCACTTGCAAAGTGGGAAAAAAAAAAAAAAGCCTAAGTTGGGCAAAGTCAAATGTGCTGAAATGTCACTTCCACACAGGATGAGGCAGGAAGATTTTAAGCAGCTCTCCTCACACAGGGAATGCCGTGATCTTTTCAGGCTATAAAGCCTTCACAGAAACTCTGCTTCTTTATTAATCTGTGTGGAACCTACCACCATCCAAGTCATGTGCTAATGGGAATGCCATCACTGCTGCAAAATGCATTGGAGCCAAGGCTAACAGAACACATGAAAAACAAACACAGAGGGAAATCCACAGCATCTTTCCAATCCAGTTGTGTGATTACACAGAGATTCTTCTGTCTCTTGGTTTTCCAGTTTGTAAAATGAGGAATACAGGCATCCTCCTCTGGCAAGTTCTCAGAGTTAAATAATCACCTGAGATGCTCTAGGATTGGTACTTTAGGAGTGTTATGCACGATGCTACACATTACCTAAACCACGTTTTTCAGGGAAGAAAGATTTACCCATCACATGCAAGCACCACACACATTTCACAGCACTTCAAGGACAAAAAAAAAAAAAAAAAAAAAAAAAAGAGCAGAGGAAAAAAACTCCACTGAGGCCATTTAGATTTTCCAGAAAAAAAAAAAATCAAGCCCCACAACTCCTGCCTGTCAATGGGCACTGGGAACCTACAGCCCTTTCGAAAGCTCAGCTTAAATATTTCTTGGGTTTGACCCAAGAAATTCTGCAAAGAAATTAATAAATACCTCACTTCAGTTCCTATCATCTCAGCTTCCCTCCCTTCCTGGCAGCCCAATACTGAATTCATTAAATTTCATTAAAATATACATCTGGTTCCTGCTTTTACAAGGCTATGAAATCTGCAGGTCTTTGTAGAGCAAAATCAGCTGTTCCCTGTTTAATATCGCCTTTCTGGCACATGGACTCTAGATTTGAGTCAAAGATCCCCCTTACTCAGCTGACAGTCAGTGGGTTCCTGTGGTACAAGCACTAGTTCAGCTAAAGATTGTGGAAGATTAAAGTTGGCTTGATGATGATGAAGTTTGGAGCTCTGGTACATGCAGCACTAGAAAACTACAACTCCCATAAGACATCCTGGCAGTCAGGGTAGAAGCAGATTATAGGTGAACATGACCCAAAACATAATTTGGTTAAAAACCCCACAAACTCAAGAAGTCCAAGTAGAAACAAAATACTTAATTTGCTTTCCCCAATGGAGGATGAATATTTTTGTGACAATAATGAAATTTCCTCTCAGAAAGTTACATAAATCATGTTTTCTATTAAAAAAAATTAAATTTTAGAAAAATCTGTGGTAGTAAGGTCCAAGAGTAATTGGATGCCTCGGAGGATGCTGCATGCACTTGCCTGGTCTGTATTCACACACATGGCTCCAGTGAATTGCATTGACACTGACAAACATTCCTCTTGGCAGATCCAAAATACATCATTTTGACTTGGAAGAGACTCTGCTAGGATAGGTTCACAGGCACTTGACATCCCATTTTAAAGGCTACAAGGCAGTGATGTGCTTCTTCCCTTTTTTCCTTTGAAACCAAATGGCTGCGGATTTCACCCTGGACGTGGAAAATTCGGGGTTAATCCCCACCCCTGCAAGAGTGTCAGTAAATTCTCCTACTGGTCACTCCTGGACACTCCCAGTTCTGTCAGAATATCCTTTTTAATACTGATGAAACAACTCTACTTAGTGGCAACAGCAAGTGTGCAGTGCCTAAAACTGCACTGCATTTTGTGAGGCACACGTACAGATCCCACTGTGAAGTGAGGGTGAAATGGGATAATGCTGGAATCGTATTGTCCTTCACTCCTGCCATACAAAGTCGAGAAGCTTGGAAAATTATTCTTACCCTGAAAATGCAAAGATTGCTATCACCTTTTTTTTAAAAAAACAAGCACTCAACCCTATTTGAAAAGGCTAAAAAAACCCCAACCCACCACAACCCCACTGTTACACACAGACGTGCTGCCACCGCCGGCGAGTCCCAACAACTTCTCCTTGGAGCTAGATAAAGGTCGTGCCTTTGCTCCCCTGATTCAAAAGTTTCTGTACCTTGAGAGAGGCTATTTTCCACCTCCTGTGACCTTGAGAAACGCTGTTCCCTCCGGGCATGCCAATAGTTGTAAAACAGGGAGTGCAGTAGGAAATGGATATGGATAGAGTGAAAGTGATTCTCTTGTCCTTTCACACACCCTCCGTGAGATGTTGAATGTGTTTGAATGTGATCCATCAAGACATTGATCCCTTGGGGAAGTGGAGATGTGTAAGGAAACTTCAAGTGCTTTCTAACCAGATCTACCTACAGGAGAATGTACTGAGCGGTACAGTAAGAAGATACATATATTATCGATAATCCCATGTCATGGGACAAGTCACAGCAGAGGTGAGGGGAAATCAGATGTGTTCTGGGGCTCTGGAGGTTATACAGTCACTCGAAACAATTTCTCCTTGAAAAGTCACGAGCAAACTGCTCTCTGTTGTGGTCTCTTTAGCTACTCTGTGCTAAACTCAGCCACAGGAAAAAGACAGAACAATACATTTTAATAGAACACTTTACAGGAAACACTGCAGGGATGGTATTCTATTTTGAAGCTGCCAAACTCCATAATTAAAACAAAAAATGTACGATTAACTGTAAGAATTTTCTGCTTATGTTTAAGACCCAAAGAATTAAATCAAAATCCTTAAAAAGCCATTGCTAAAGGAAGGAAATGCATGAGCTGGCCCTAGCAGTGAAGTCTGTCACCAACACAGGCTTTATCCAGCTTAAGCCACTTCATTCTTTGATCAGAAAAGAGTGGCTTGCGTGGGTTTATTTTAGAAGGCTGGCAAGTGTCTCAGCTGGGACAGCTGCATGCTCGGAGCTTGTCTCAGGAGTAATCCCGCTTTCCCCTTCCCCCTTTTTCCAAACCCCAGGGCCTGATCTCCCAAAGGTCCCACCAAGTGCCTGGTTACAGTTGGGTCAGCAGGGCTCAGCAGAGCAGTGTCACACGCCCTGGGCTGGCTCAGGAGTTCACTGTGAGAAGCAGTATCCAAACAAAGGAGAGAGAGCTACAATTCCCCTCCTTTTCTCCAATCCTCACCGCCCAGGACCCACCACAAGACACCTGCTTCAGGCCATGTGGCCTGTCAGACTAGGAAGCTGCTGGAGAAAGCACCTTCCAAAGGCACTGCCTCAGCTACACAGTGTTCACCTCTGCCTTGTTCTCACCCTCGAATCATTCTCACCCATCCTCAGACAACCTGCACGTGGCTCCCGTGAGTCCAGAGCTGGCAAAGGCCACTGCTGCAATGCTGCCAGCAATAACAGCCCTAAAAGAGTGAGTTTCTCACTTGATATGAGCTCAGTTTAAGGCTCATCAATCCATTCCACTAGCACACATCTCAGAGCATGGCCTTCACTGGATTAGCCTGAGCACTGAGTAATAAGGTGCAGAATCAGACCTAATTGTCATTAATTGCATTACAGGACCAAGGACTGAAGCCTCCTAATGCTTGCTTTCTCTCTTACCCACCATAATCTGTCCTGTGGACTGGGAAGGATGAGGAGCTTTAGCATCTAACCCACAGAAATCAATAGCAAACCCTTTCAGATCCTAATGGTGACAGATTAGGACATCTCTACCCAGGCAGAAGTGCTTGCAGGATCACACTTGTGTTCAGCTTTTGTTTTCTAAGGAGAGATTTATTGAATGTGAAGTTGAACATTGCGCATAGATGCTCTGTGTGTTTATTTTCACAGGGTCTGACTCTTTGCAGAGGTTGTTACTGTTGGTGATACAGGTCTTCAGTGATGGTGTTTTGGATTTAAGTCATATCTAAATTTGATTGGCTAGTTCATCAGTTTGGTTTCAAAGAAACTGGGACCAATGGAGTCCTTAACCATAAAAAATGTGACACTGCTCTTTGATTACCAGCTGGGATCTCCAAGCTCTCTTGGCCTACAAAGCGACAGTTTTTCAAAATATACAGCAACTAATATTTCATTTCAGCTGGCAGGGCTCCATAAAATGGTTTGGACCTTACAGTGCACTTAAAGCCTTTGATAAACAGACTGTATAGATTGAGCAGATGGTGGTTCAGGAGTTCAAAATGCTCAAGTTTCCAGCTGAACATAAAATAACCTGTAGGCAGAAGCAGAATAACATCTGAACAGGTTGGAACTATGTCTGTGATGGTCTGTTCTACTTGTTAAAGGCTGAGGGAGAGCTGGTCTGAAACAGGAACATAGGATTGGTTGGGATAATCTATTTCTATGGGAGAAAGTATCCAGTCCTCTAAGCTCACAGACAGCTGCATCATTGCATAGCCCTTTTTACAAGCCAGCCTGGTTCCATCATGACAGCATTTGGCTGTCATGTTCCCATCACTTCATTTGGAGGTTGTAGGTGAATCTAATTGCTCCAAGGGACAGACATGGACATTTAATCTACCTTTTAAGAGTATTTACAATGACACTGAACCTTTAACCTATCCTCGATGCCTTTCAAAAGGAGATGTCTGCGTGAACACAGGTCACAGTCATGTGCAAGGAAGCCAAGAGCTGACTGGCTTTGGAGCTGAGATGCAAAGATAGAGAAGAAGCCAAAGTCTGCAGGCTGCCACTGCTGAGTGTGCAGGATGTGAGCCATGGCTCCCCACGGAGTCCACAGCTCCACAGCTTCCACAAGGACAAGGTTCAAAAGCGTTTTACGCTGGGGAGAGATCTGCAAGATTCACCTCAAGCGCTCCTCCAGTGTTTTCCCTCTCCAGGATATAAATGATCTCTTGGAAAACATGACTGGTTGGGCAAAACTGGAGGTGCTGAGCTAGCCATGCCTGTGTGAGAGCCAAATTTTCCTCCTGGGATTCTGGTGCCCCAGACCAAGCTTCTCCTGCAGGAGACTGCCAGGTGCAGCTCCAGGAGCTGCCAATTTCCAACTAGAAGAGCTGAAAACCTTGCAGAAGTCTGGACAATTTGATCCTAAAATCCCTCACTCTCTTGAGTTGTCTTCGTTAAGTCGATGGATCTGCTTACCTGGGTGCATATCAGTTACAGGAAGAAAGAACACCAATGCTGAATGTAACTTAGTGACAGCGGTTGCAAAGGAGAAGGAAAACAAAGAACTTCTCATATGCCAAATATTAAACCTTCCATTTGCATGCTTTTCTTCCTCACAGAGCTGGATTTTGACTAGCAGTGACAGCAGTTATAGTACCCAACAGAAAAGCAGGAGTTCTGGCACCATATCACCCTAATATAAAAAATATTAACTCAGGCTTAGTAACTGTACAATTTCCTGGTGTTCTTTTAAAAAACTGAGAGGAAGAAAAGGATCTATGTCAAACATGCACATCTAATGAGTCCCATGACCTAATCTGGAAAAGACTCATCAGGATGCTGAAAAAAGCCAGACTTGAGGCACTACACAGAGATCTGCTCCTTATTGTTGCATTTCAAGGCATCCAGTAAGGTATCTCAAAATAATTGCCAGATCACTTGTTACTTTTGAAAACAGAAGCTGCCTGTGATATTCTGGCACCTCTCACACATCTGATATTCTCCATTAATTAAGTCCTCAGTGAAACCCAGAACATCAGCATCCAAGTACCAGTGGTCTGATCCTCCCTCTGCTGCAGCTCAGATCATCAGCCCAATCAGGAACGTTGGAGTGGGCCTTAGGTAAAGTAAAAAAAACAAACAAACAAACCTTTTGTTTCTGGTAGTTCTTTCTTTCCTAAAATTAGCTAATATGGAAGTGAGGCTTTTTGTTTTCCCTATTAAAAAAAAAATAAGAAAGGCAGGGAAAAACGAATGTTTCCAGAAATTAAATGGCAAGTTGTGTTATTTTTAGGGGGTTAGATGACAGGAGGCATCACATTTGAAAGTACTCACTTGATCAAAGAGCCCTAAAAGGATTCAGCAGCACTGAGAACTATATATCAAATAGGATTATGACAGAATTAAGGGACTGAGCCATTTATAACTTAGGGCAGTCTCCCTCTTTGAAGCCTGCCTTGGTAATTGATCCATTTTTCTATAAACCAGAACCATAGCATTGCATTAAAAAATCTGTATCTATTCCAAAACTATTAGCTTTCTACAAGATAATCAGGGGAAAAGGTAACAGTTGTATGTGACACTAGAATTTTCACTTGAAAAAGAAATTGTCACGACATCTAAATAGAGAGAACATTTTTCTATCAGTATTACCGTGTCCAACAAATTCTCTTCTGCAGCATGTCAAAGCACCAGTTGTGCATTAAGGAAATACATAAATCACACAATAGAAGTGGAAACTATTGTTTTGTGTTGGACAAATTGAAAAGGATATGAAAGCATCGGTGGCATTTATTTTACTTCTTGGGACATTCAGACAGTGCTGAGGGGAAATCTAAAGGACACACAAATCAGTTCAGATGCTCTTACTCATGCAAGTTGCCTTTGTTTGTGGGAACACTCTCCTCAGGGGAAATCCTGGCCCTGTTAAGTGAAGAGCAGAACTCCCAACACCACCAAAAGCACCTACAGATGTCAATGGACTGCAAGAAGCAGAGGCTCCTTGTTTGGCATTAAGGTATCCTTGTTAATTTATTGGATGCATTAGTGTAACTGAAGAGAAGGAATAATTCCAAGCTACAAGCTCCAAAATCCATCACACTTATTAAAGCACTTGGTTCAGTCAAGTCAGGATTTTATGAACTTAGTGGATGGCAGTGCTGCCATGTGTCTGCATCATCCCACAGCAGGCAGACCCCACCTTTTCAGGTGATGGAAATGTAAACAGGACCAACGTTAGCATGCCTGAAATTCAGAGAATATTTTCACCACCTGATATAACCACCGGGAAAAAAGTTCATAGCCTAATACTTACAGGCACTTTGCTTTATCATCTGGTGGCACTGACCTCCCATCATGGACTGTGACAGGAACCTCATAAACCAAAGTTCAGAGTTACCAGCAAATACTTACTCCTTCCCCTCCATTCGTCTCAGGATGTCACCACTGAACTAAATCCATGACACTGTCTAGATGCATGTCTACATATATGCACATATAAATATGTAAGACAAAACTACACAGCTTTTTTAGTGCATTATTCATTCACTTAAATTTGCAGTCACTTAAATTTTCACTTTTATTAATGAACACCCTTGGTATGATGTAGCTCATTATATAGGGAGTATCTCACAGCTCTGTAACCCAAAGTGAGCAGAGGCTGTGCTGGAGGAGGAGGAGATTTTTCCCCTGCTATTAATAGAAGATGCACCTGGCAAATTCTTAGCTGCTTCTACACATATATTTAATGTATGCACACACACAAATGGAAGAATCTTTACTATAAATGTTCTTGTGAGTGGCAAGGATGTACACAGACTAATTCATAGATTAATGGCAACTGCAGACTATCTACAGTGGAGATCCCAATTTTTCCATGTTAAGCTGTAGTATATATGCCATTTCCAGAGTTAAACTACTCACCCACAATCAAAGAGTGCAAGAGCTTTCTATGCTGATTTAAATAGCCACAGAAACAAGATGTTAGGTGCCAGTTAAGAGTCTGCCCAGTGCGCACCCAGACTGAGATGGGGCATTTCACAACAGGCAAAAACTTGTGTCACTCTCCAGGTTCTCTTCCATAATAAAAGCTCCACCTCCTGCTTTTGAGGTCAGGAGAAATACACATACACACTTTAAAGATAATTAAATATGAGGAATTCTGTGGCTCGTCTGGAGGATTACATATTCCCATTTAGAAAAATAAACGGGAAATTTTGAATCTGAACACTCCTTCTACGCATTTCTAATGCTGGAAAAAATGGAGGCTTTTGCTCAAAAAACCATAAAAAATTGTAAGCTTTCTTAATCCATGTCTACTCATTATTCACTTGGGTTCCCAGCCAAATTCATCCTGAAAGTCAGCAAAACCCACTCAACTTCACAGACTTACACTGTGAATTAATTTTTCCCTCCTGCCTACTCTGGGGGTAAACAAACACCATTTGACCTTGTATTGATTTCTCTGATTCATTTCCCATTTAAGCCCCATTCTGAGGAGTTTGAGGGGGATATATGAGATCCATGGCATTTGTGCAGGCCCTTTACATGGGGTTGGATTTCTCCCTTACCACGCTCTACCACACAAAATTATGAAAACAATCCGTTCTGAACTGTTCACTTCAGTCCCAATTACCATGGACCCCATCACAGCCAGCTGAGTTACTCTAGCAGATCCAATCTCCATCAGAATCAGCCTAAACTCCGCATTACATATTATCTATGTTCCTCCCACATAAAAATATTTACATAAGCTTGGATTTCAGCAGTATTTACAGTTACAAAACAGCAATTTCTGTCAGGACAGTTCATCCCAAATCATGAACCGCTGTTCAAAATGTCACTGAAATTGTATGGCAAGGGTTAGTTGGCTAATTCTTGTGTTTCACTCCTTTCTTTTAAAATCAAATGAAACTTGACTTGTTTGTTTATTTATTTATTTTGCTAGAAGGCTTTTTAAAAAACACACTGAAGGGGAAAAAAACAAGGGTTGGTTTAACTTTTTCTGAACTTCTTACCTCGAAGTTTTATGCAGCAGAACTGGGTCCCACTGTGTAAGCACAGGTCCACTAACCTTAAACCCAAAGAACTGTGTGGAACTGAGCTGGACAACTAGTTGCCACATTAGACCACACAGCCCCAGAAAATAATAAATGAGAGGTCTGCCTCTGACTTCAGTGAACTCGGTGATAAGTCTCCTGAGTGAGATTAGCCCCCGTTTAATGGGCCAGCGTTCAGTTTTGTGCACTGGTATTCAACAGGAGCAGTACAGAACTGTGAGCCTTGCAGAGGGCTGATTCAGTGGTAAAACTGATGCAAATTGCAGGGAAATGTTGTTATTACACTACACACAATTACACTATCACCCAGAGACTCCAATTAACAGTATAGTCTCATTGTACAGTCCTGGCTTCAAAGGGAGTCTGATTTAAATAGACAAGGCAGGTAACTGAAGCCTTAGGATATACACTGTACAACTGAGAAATGAGGCAAAAGTAATTAAGTGACTTGACCAGGATCATACAGGAAATCTTTGGCTGAGCCAGACTCTGATTCCCATTATGCTCAGCCCTTGCCTGCAGCCATAATTACAGCAGCATTCTTCTGCTCTGACCTCAGCCTCGCTGCAAATGCACGCACACGTCAAAGGCACGGCTCCAGTCCCTTCATCCCCACTCCACAGCACCAGGCAGCACGAGGGAGTCCCAGAAAAGGGGAAAAATGGCTTTCAAGTGCATCTCCACACCTGCAGCTGTGTAAGCCACGAGGCCATGTGTCCCCCTACCCCAGTGTAGGCACAGGATCCCCCCAGAGAACATCACATGGCTCTGGGTCCCATACCCAAGCTGGCCAGGGTTTCAGCAGCCATAAACTAATCTGACAGTTTTAGAGTGTTAAAAACACTGGTTTATGTGATATAGATCCAAGAAGACATGATTTTTTTCTCTTTTGCATCTCTTTAGTGATTACATTTTCACAGGAAGTCTACTAAAAGTTATTAGTGGTGGTCTGGATAAATGCAGCCTTGAACATATTAACTGACACTTGGAGCAGCCAACATTGTAAATGATCAGGACCTGCTGTAATTTCAAGGAAAAGAAAGGAATAAGATGAGGAATTTCAATAAGTCTTCTTTTTCTTTCTTTTAAAAATTACATTAGGATATACCTAACATATTTCTTGCTCCAGTTTCACCTTCTGATGCTGTCTGTAAAGATGCCAAATAAACTTAATTGAAGAACATAAATACTTTTCTGCCTTTTCTCTCTTCCTCTCTGTAAGTGCTACCAGAGGAAAAGGTCCCAGCACAGTTTATTGTTAAAATTAATATGAAACAGTTCACCCTAAAATGTGGGAACACCAGACCATCATCTATTAGTTCCTCTAGTGCTCACTGCAGCCGAGCTCTTCTCCAAAACCTCTGAAAAACACAACAAAACCAGACCAGCCAGCAGGTCAATAGTCATGTGAAAAACTCGCCTGTACAAATAGCACAGACACAGAACCTCTCAGTTCTTATGAGCTCTTTCCTTTCCCTGACTGATTTTTGCAACAACATACAGGATACGAGTCTCTGGTTCAGCAGGTTGACAGAGACCACCCAACAGATAAGTGTTTTTACCTTATCTGCTGTTAATCCAGCAAATTAAGATAAATTAATTTGTCTGATATAGTTGATTGAAACAAAAGCATGTTGTCTTTTGCAGGGATCTCTATACCTTTTTATTTCATGCAACATCTCCTCTCTTGGTGAGCATTCACTAGAAAATAAAGTCCTGTTACCTGGCAGGATGTTGCACACTATTTTATGGTCCAGGAAAAAAAAGCTTTGCAACATGTCAACCAACAGCAAAGAAGTAATGATCATTTAACACCATAATATATCTCTTCTTCACATCTCCACTCACAGAAAACTATATTTAAAACCACAGATGACAAGATCTCCAGGCCAGGGTTGAACACACACTGATTTGCCCAGTTTGCTGAGGAGCAGAGGAAAAAGAAGGTTTTTTTCCCAAGCTTTTCCCATTGAGCTACAACTTCCTGTATATCCTGTATATCCCTGCTCTCTGGGCTGTGCAAACTTCAGCACATAGGAGGGTGTTGAGCACCTCACCCACGACTGCAGAAAGCACTCATTACCCCAGGTCTGGGAAAACTGTGCACACACTTTCCTGTTTGCCTCCCCACAGGCCCATGGGCACAGGTGTAGTTATCTGTAACCACTGGAAAACACTTACAGATCAAAAATATACATATCAAGGACTTACATTAAGAAGACAAGCCACCTAGGAGAAGCATTACATTTTTAAGCGAGTTATTCATTATGAATGAAAGGCAAAGACTGCAGATTAATTATCCAACTCGCTCCTCAGCGAGACTGTGACTTGCAGAAAGGGGACACTGCAGTATAATTGTCTTAAAAGCTCTCTGTAGCTTAGCGAGGTTTAGCCTGTTAGTGTGATAAATCTGCATCAAACAGAAGCAGAGAGGGCACCAGCAGAGCTCAGGTGGTGTTTGCTGCCTCCCCACCCTTTCTGGGGTGCTGTCAGAGTGCAGCAGGGCTCAGACAGAGAGATCCTATGGTGATATTAATTTTGCATGTTGAAGGCCCAGCCAGTCTGACTGATTATGTTGCTGATTTAACCTTAGCATTCAGACTTAGCATATTGCAGGGCTATCCTTTACTCAAGCTTCTGAAAGCAGGAACTGTATAAAAATGTTCACATTTTCCTAGCAGGCAATTTTTCTGAGATTTATAGTGACGTTCCAGTTTGTTTATCGATTGATTCACAAAGAAACGGAAATGAACACATTGCTCCCCCCACACCCCTGCCCAGTGCCAGGTTCACACCTGGACATGCCATCGGGTGAGCTCAAAGCATAAATTCCTCTAAAACTAAAAACAAGCAATATTGCCTCTGTACTTTTTAGATTACCATTACTTGCAAAACTGCTAGTGAATTTATTTTTTTTTTTTTGAGGCAGGTATTTAACACTTTCTGATTCTACTGAGTGTCAGAGCAGAGGTTATAATTTTCTCCCCAAATCCCAGCCACTTCACTGCTGGGTTTTCCTTGAGAAAAGAGCATGCCTTTCATTTTGTTTTAGTACACTGCTGCCATTACGAGCGTTTCATAATTGCCATGAACTCCCTGAAATCAGTTGTTTCTACAATTAGTGACTGATTACACACAGCACTAAACATTGCAGGCAACAGTTCATTAACTCCTGGTACCAGACAGCATGAAAGGACTCAGGTTTAATTCAATCAGCTTTGTCCACAAAACCACACACACAGTGTGTTGTGAGGGGTTTGTGTGTGTGCACAGGCAGAAATATTCCTGAACTGCAAGAAAGCTCCTAATCTTGACCTGAATTAAATGTACCTGGCTTTATAGGTGGCCTAACCAAAACTTCAGATCTGGATAGCATGAAACAGTTCAGATGAATCCTCCAATATCAGAGTGATTCTTCAGCTTTGGCTGATCTGAGGGTTTCTCTGCAGACCAGCTGTGACACCTGATTCACATTCACCTGTAAAAAGACAACTGAGGGCTAAAGGGTGAAATGGTTTCCTAAGAGGAATTATTTCACAGCCTTTCTTTTTGAAGAGCCCCAATTAGAAACACAGTCTAATTAATCCAGGTATGGCAGCTGCAAAAAACTACACCAGGGTGCATCTCCTTTGGATTATGATCCGGATTCACCACAAAATGCCACATGATTTCTAATATACAACCTCTGCTACCAACTTGGCAAGCAGAGTAAATCTCTGCCTCCTCACAGCCCTTCAGTTATCGACCTGGGTGTTAGTAGGCCCAAAAAGACAGCGACAGCCGCCGGTGAAAAAAGCAATCAAACAACATCCATTGACAGGATTCACCAGTCCCCGTGGACTGGCTGCAATTGGCAGCAACTTCTCAGTTTCAATGTCCAAATATAGTGGGGCAATCACAGAGCTGATGTATCCGCTGTCCAGTCTCCACTTATCAGCACTTTTTTTTTTTTCCTACCATGGAGACTGAAAGACTAATTTTCCAGAGAGGAGTTCAGTGGTAAAAAGAAAAGCGGGAAGAATAATGCAAACAATAGTCAGGAAGATTTTGTTTTCAAAGAACAGAAGAGAAATGACTTGTTTAAGCATCCTGAAGTCAGATGAAGAATTCCCATTGACCTCTCGGGGGGTTAAATCAGGTTCTTAGAGATGTTACTCAATGCCCCAGGAAATGTTTCAAATCATTTATGATCCAATCTCTTCCAAAAGAGAGCTTTGAAAAAAAAAAAAAAGCTTATGTGTCATCTAGGTGGAACTCTGTTATTCTGGCTGAAAATCAAATGTCATCTTCAAAAGTCCTAAGGAGCCTCTCTCAGGCTGCATTGAGTTACTACAGATGCCTCTTTATCCAGAATAAAATCACAGTAACAAGCTTGTTCAACATACAAGTCAATACAGTCCTCCAAGGAGAAAACTTCATGTTGATCAGTCTTTAACACCTTAACGTTGTACTCTTCACAAAAGTGAGCCCTCCCAAGGCCCAAGGGAAAATTTAGACCCACTAATGAGGAAAAATAAACCACTAAAGTATGTGGTGTGGAGGAAAACTGTGATGCCAAATGTCTTTTGTACAAGGATCTGCATTATGAATCCACAGACCTGAAAGTGAGTCTGGGTTGTTACCATTCTCTTGGCATGAACACTCCCATTTCATGCCTGACATACCACAGAGCCAGAACTCAAACAAAATGCTGTAAGTGAAGCAATAAACAGGGGAGAAAAATCTTCTAAAAATTATAGTTTTCTCCCTCCTAGCTCTCACACGCATGAGAACAATTCTTTTGCAACACACACGTGCTCCTCTCCATTGCAGGCTCCTCTCCTCCCTGCCCAACCATTGATCAGGAATGAGCAAAAAAAAAAAACACATTCTCCAGGATTTCCACTTTTTAGCAAAAGACATTCAAACGAACGATTCCCAAAACATCAAGCAGAGACAAAAAGAAGGCAACACTTTAACAGGGTTGTCATATTTGTCTGTGGGGGTACTTCTTCAGTGTGCATGGAAGACAGTTTATTAGACTACTCTAAACCAGTGCTGTGATGTACACATAATTAAAAGTCCCATTGCCTCTAAAGTGGCCTGTAGAGAAACTAAAGGACAGGTCACGGACTTCTTAAATTCCTCAGCAAAATCCTTGTGCCCAAAATAACTTCTCAGAAAGTAGCTAATGTGATGCAGAAGAGAGGCATTTGGTTCCAAAATGGGGGGACAGTAAATCAGTTCAGGAACATTAGTGGGAAACTTCATGGTTTTAAACACTTGGGTGTGTTAAGAATTCATCCTTGCACTTTAATTCTGTGTCTTCCGAGTATTTTCTCTCTCTTTCTTTTTAAGCTGTCACTCCTTAAATAACTGGCAACCAAAAGAGAGAGAAGCACTTTGCAGGCTGAGAAACTGTACTAGGACTTACTGTATGGAAGCTGTAGAAACAGAGACACATTTTCCAACCTTTTTTTTCTCACTAAATACAACCTCTTACATAATCACGGTTGCCTGGTAGGCCTTGGACATACATTATTCCAGAGCTTTCTCCAACTCATCCAAGGGCTATAAACCATGGTTAGCAAATAAAATTCTCCCTCCTCAAGCTTCATATTGCCTCCCATGCAAGCAGAGGGTAGATGACCTCATTAAGAATGCACATGACCTCTGGCTGGATGTGCTGGAGCTGCGAAGGAAGACACAGGGTAGATTTCTGCTTCCGTCCCAATCTTTAAACGTTGGTTACTGTTGCTTTAAATATTTATAGCGGATGCAGGAAGTGTGGCTTGAATATAATGGAGAGAGAGAGAGAAAGAGATGGTGAGAAAATCATTCTCTCCAACTTTTGTTTCACTTTAATCCCTGGTTGCTGGAGTCAAGAATTTCGATACGATACGTTAGTGCTAACAGTGGCGGCTGTAGATTTAGCAGGCTCTGGGCCCCTTAGCATAGGGTTAAATGTCAAAAAGCAGAGGAAGAAGCTGTCTGAAGTGAATGTGAATTAAGTTTTCCCCTTTCTCAGCAAACCAGAAAAAAAAAAAAAAAATCAAAACATTTGCCACCAGAAAGAAGCAGAAAGTTCTGTAGCACTGCACTGTAATAACTAATATCTGCTTCAAGACACCACAGTGACAGTCATCACTGCTGTACCTGTTGTACCACCTGTGAATGAAACCCCATGGTACCAGGGGGGCTGTCTTGTTTCAAGGTATTCATTCCAAATCTTATCCTACCTTTCAAAGAGGTTATTTATCCCCCTCCCATTCTGGCC
Source organism: Corapipo altera (assembly GCF_003945725.1). Taxonomy (NCBI): domain Eukaryota; kingdom Metazoa; phylum Chordata; class Aves; order Passeriformes; family Pipridae; genus Corapipo; species Corapipo altera. The sequence continues at coordinate 8,548,459 of NW_020884894.1, read as the reverse complement.
TTGCCACACACAACATAAATAAAATATTATTAGTCGTGTTAATCAATTATGTTCTTATAATGAATCCCCTTCATTACAGTGGAATCTTGCATAATTATGAACATATGTTAGCAAGTCAGGCTGGCTAGTTTAGAGTCAATAATAATATCAGTCAATAATGATACCTCGCCCTCCTTACAGAGGGAGCATCTTTACCTAGTGAGCTCAAGTCCCATTGGGAAAGCTCAAGGTCCCATTGGAAGAGGACCCAGCTGTTCTCAGATAGGGAAGTACAATGCTTGAGCATGAGAAAGGTCCCTCTGATAGCATGTTACACTGCTAAGAAGGGCAGATGTTATTGCCTTTACTGTCTAGGGTGGGCAACTGAGGCAGAAGTTACCTGCTAGTAACATGCTGGGAATAAAACCAAATCTTTCTGTACTAGCAATAAGACAAATTGTTATCCAAAAAGCTTTTTCTAAGACCAAATATACCCTGACTAGGCTTGACTGTAACAAGACCGTTACATTATGATCATGATGGAGCTGAGGGAACAGTAAAAAGGGGACTTTTATGACTTTTAAAAAACCAGGGGAGATGTTTTCACCCTAATTTGTCAGTGGATTTGCCAGGCTCAAGAACAAGTGGGCACTGCCGACACCTCCTTGAGACAAGAACTCATAGTGCCAGGTTTATTTATCCCTAACTTTCTGCATCCAAGAGCGAGGGTGTCTGTCTCTGGGAGTTTTGTCAGACCTGAGACATTCAGTGATGTCCATTATGAAGGGCCAGGGCCACAGGGAAAATGCTCCCTTTCTGTGGGTGTTGGAGCAGGCCCCATGACAGCATCTGCTGCTGAATTCTTCCAGATATTAAAGATGGAATTCAGGCTTGATTCCACAGCTCACCCTTGCCTTCTGTTTTAGAAGAATAAAAGGGGACTCCCAGGAAGATCCACAATTACAAGGTCACACTGTGCTCAGGCTCATGGCAGAGTGAGGGAGGTAGATTCTAAATCTACCTATCGGGTTTTCAATTTAATTTCTTTCTTAGGTCACACAGAACTTTCTCACAAAACAAGCTTTGGAAAATTATAGAATCAGAAAGAACAACTCTAGTCAAGTCATTAGAATGGTTACTTTCTACCACCCTTCCCTGGGTCTCGAATGTGAGCTCCTGAATGGATTTTCCTGTGTCTAGGAAGAGCTGAGTGCACCCACACATCTGTTTTCACAAAACTTGACAGCATTTAACCTTCCTCTTCTGCCAGCGAATTCATCTACATTAATTACCAAGGAGACACCATGCACAGCTCCCCCAAAGTGAAGGTTCTCCATAGGCTGCAGGATCTGACTTTCTGGGGAAAAAAAAAATAAAAATACTTGTGACAGATGTCTCCAGCCAAAGAGCAAGTCCTTTAGACACTGACCAGGCACCAAAACAAAAACACCAAGCTTAGTCAGGAGGAAACCACTGAGGAAAACAGGAGGAACAGAGTCCGAAACTTCCATTTTTATCTTCTTTGAGGTTCAGGTAAAGAAGGACAGTAAGTCAGTGCTTCGTGAGTTTATTGCAGTTCAAAACCTGCAGTTCTATGAGCAGGTGAGTACTTCTGTTTTCTTCCAAGTGGCAAGGTATTCAAGTATTTGCATATTCAATCAAAAATTTCTACATTTTAGGACCTGGCCCAAATTTTTTCATCTTTACATCGTACTTAATACAACTTGTTTTCTTGTTTATATGGCAGGGTTTCCTTTAAATCTCTGCACAACTGATGCAAAGCCCTTTGCAGAACCTTTGCCAACAGGGAACAGTTTTGTTTATCTCCTCACCTCACTGATTGTTCCACATTTTCTATTCTCTCCCTAAATTTCCCTCTGCACTAGTTTATTCTTTAACCTTTGACACTGCATTAGTTCTGGGCAGATTCACTTTTCAGAACGAAACAAACAAAGAGAAAATAATTTACTTGGGGACAACAGAAAACACCCCCTTTGTGTAACTTTCTCTTCCAGTGTAGAGGTTTGGGGACAAGTGTTTTCTTCAGTTTAGTTTTTACACTAACCAAAGTTACCTCAGGAAGTCAGTTGTACTTTGAAAATGTCAAAATAAAACGTAGGTATTCACACAAGAGCCATTTTATTAAAAAAAACCCTCTAGGTAGTTTTTCAATTCCCCCCCCCACAGCCCATATGAAAGTACATCATAAATTTTTCTCTCTGGAAAAAACGACAGTTTTGGAAAAAAGGTGACAAAATTTCTTCAGGAAGGAGTTCACTGTGCCCCAAATCCAAATGACTCAAATGTTAAAAGACCCTTATCATACAACCAGAGTAAACCACCAAGCAAAAACTGGAGAAGCATTTCCAGGAGCACTAGGCTTAAAAAACCCACATTGTATAATATACAGACATCAGCCCAGCAGCTATGGGAGCACCACTCTCCAGCCTTGGGAGCTGCAGCAAGAAAAGGGTTTCTGATGAGGAAGACTCTGGTTAATGATCACCTCTGAGGACACATCCAGAGGAAAAACAACAATTTTAAGGAGAGTCTCATGGGTGTTCTTCCACAGGGCATTTTACAGAGATTAGCAGAGAGATAATTCTTCCTGCCCTCCCCTGGTAAGCAGGGCAGGAAAAGGTCCTGGAGATTAGTGCACAGTGGTTTTTAACTGATAAGCTTTGCTTTGGTGGGCTATAAAACAAGTCTCTAGCACAACGTCTAAAAATCTTAACTTTTGCTCACTTGGGTACTGAGACTCAGTGGTGAAAAAAATTAAGGAAGGTTCTTAGAAATGTGGGAATGAAACAGAACTCTACATTTATTATTACTGTTATCATTCAATCTTCTGTTCTTTGAGCATTTGGGATTGGCAATATTGCTTCCCTGATGGGCAGAGCTGCTCATTAATATATGTGATACATCTGCTTCTCCATGTTGTACAGAGCAAGCAAAATCAATCCTGGTCATGAGTTTGAGCTTGGAGCTGAAATGGAGACTGTAATGTGATAGTAGGCTGAGCCCAGTTTCCCCATCCCATAAAAACAAACGCTGTGAGATGATTAAGATATGGTCCCTTCTTTCACTGCTGAAGTTTCACACGGAAACAGAGAGCTTTTCAACTCAAAATTCAACACCTGATACCCTGGCTTTGCTCTGCAACTGGCATTAAGAAATTGTCATTGTGTTTAGCAGTTTGCAGTTCCCTTTGCTTCACCCAGGACACCGAACGAGTGCCGTGCTCTGTTACCCTGCACTGACACCTGGTCCAGGGGGTGCTGCTGCCAGATCACACAGGCACCAACATCTCACCGTGCAACCACTTCAAAACACAACAGCTCTTTTTCCTGCATAATGTTAGTAAATTTATACTGAAGTTATTCCTACATCCAGCAAAGAGAAGACGCTTTTCCAGGTGCCTTGGTTATTTAGATGCCTCAAGGCTGCCGGTGTGACCATTTAACTGAGTGGCATTCACCGGGACAAAAAAAAAAAAAAAAAAAGGAACATCTTTAGTAATACTGCTGCATCAGTTATCTGGTGCTTGTAAACCTGCCTTCCCGACCTCTTGACAACCAGGGAAATCAGACATTTTCACAGCAGTGGAAGAACTTCTACGATTCCGTTTTATGCAGAACTCCACTTCAGGCCCTAAGGACCTGCTTTTTCATTTTATTGCTGGCCTTTTCTCTTCACCCTGACCTGCCTCTGTATTCCCAAGTTGCTCAGCCTTTATCTCTATGTAAAGAGGGCAAAAGCCTGCTATTCCATGTGCTGTTCTGACAGGGAATTCCTGTCACATGAACACTCAAACATGGCTACGACCTGACGACAATATCTCCCTGAAATATTATTACTGAGCACTCACTACATATTAAAATGCACCAAACAATGTGTTATCTGCAGAAGAGAGAGAAAATGAATAAAGGTTGATAATTAAATTTTTAAGAGCCCGCAGCCTACAGGTTATTTTGTGTGTTAAAGGTTGCAAAGTCTTTTAGGAGCTGGTTGCTCTTACCCACATAAAAAACCTGAATACATGTATGTAATTCCACAAGGTCAGACACATTACACACTGCTCCTGGCATGTAGAAAACAAAATGAAGCTCCTAGAACTTCAGAACAACACATATACAAGGTTTTGAGTGGACCTCTTCATGCAAAGCACTTTAAGAGCAAAAGGACCAAAAAAAAAAAAAAAATCAAACCTAGGAGCAATTTTTGCACGGAAAGTTAATTTACCTGTTTATTTACCTAAACATCCATGTTCTGCTGTTTGGAATGTAGATCTACACTACCAGCATTGACAGATTTAAGCTTTTTAAAATTTCATATATTACATACTTATGTGGGAAGGACAGTTAATTTCCTTATAGGTTGCTAATCTGGGGATGATAAAATAATACTTCACAGAAGGATGTGGAATAAGCAGCCGGGTATGGATTTTCTCTTCTACTTCAGCAGGGTGTTGTGAGCTGCTCTTTTTTGCCCCTGGTTCTTACTGTTGCTGCAGTGCCACTTTTTGCTTCCAGAGCTGTTCTACATTTGCAGTAGAGCCCAAACCTAAAACAAAACCAGCTCCAATCATTCTGCTCACTCCAATGGGCTCTGGATGGTGGAGGCCTATACAGACTCCATCTCCTGGCAATGGTACCAAGCTGGGATACAGTAAATCTTCACAAAGCTGCACTGAATTCACACCTGTGCTCATTTAATTCTGCAGCTTCTGGTCCTGAATCCCACAAACCACCAGGCACCACAGTCAGCAGGTAAGTACCTGGTAAAAACGTCATGACCCAGTGTCATAAGTCATTCTTTTTACACAAATAGGATCCTAAATAGCAACTGATTGTTAAAAGGCCACTTACCAAGGTTTATTAAGTACATACAACATAAATCCATTTGGCATGTAATTAATTCAAAATTACATGAGCACTAAATGTGCAATTAACTCTGCGAGGAATGTTTAGGCCTTTAGCTGGCATTTACAAAGGAAGCTACAAGTTTATTAGCTCGCAATTTATTGCTAAAATACTGGCAATTCCTGAGTATGTTGATTGAAATGTAACTTACTATCACTATATCGTTACAGGGCAATTAAGGGTCTAAACAACACTTCCAAGTAAATTAAGAAACAATGGAAGTTTCATGCATTAATAAGAACACTGTTAACCACGCAACCAACAGGTCTTTTATTAAAGCCCAACAAGTGTGCTTTTCCCCAGCTGTGGAGAACCCTTTCAAATGCACTCACAAACTTCTGCAACATGTTCCCAACCTCCAAGGAGATACTGGGGATCTCCTGGCAAAATCCCACCACTACTGACAAACAAATATTGTGCAGGACACTGTATTTTCGTGCAGCGTTTAGCAGATTTTAGCCCAACAGCCACAATTTAGGGACTCTTCTAGTCAAAACCACAACACGAAAAAAGCTCAGCACAGATGCTGAAAAAGAATGGAGCAAACCAGGGAAAGGGTGTTACCGACCCCTTTGTCTGGGAAGTTTTCCTGTTGGGCCCATGACTAGCAGAGCATGTTTCCAGCAGGGAAAAGCAGGCTCACAAATGTACTGCCCACAATGTTCCTCAGGCCCTACCAGCTCAGACCCACTGCAAGTATCAGCACTGAACCACCAGGTGGTACAGAAGTGCCCTCAGAGCCTGTGCAACAGATGGGAATTTGGGGCTTTGTTTAAGAATCATCATCAACGACAAAACTCCAGCTCAAAAAGGAAACACTAGTTTCCAAAACAGCTAAATCTGGCAAAAGTTTGGATTCAGGCCCAAGTGTTATGGCCTTGAGCTCTTTTTATGATGACCAAAAGATTGAATCTGAGAATCCACAAATTTCTTGAAAATACATACTTAATATGAACTTGGAGACTAACCCCATAGTCAGAGCCTATTACTCAAGTCTATATACTCTTCTGGCAGGACATCCAGTTTATGATTACTCTTTTATCTCTGGAAAGCATAATCTGTCCATAGCAATGTCAACAGACAGCCATCTGCAGCACATATTTTGCTTCCACTTCTAACCTCCACCCTGTGATTCTTTTCATGCAAACTAATAACCATCTCCCACATGCCAGGACTTTGGATCTCTGCACCCATGCTCTGCTGTAGTCACTGGGTTTCACACAGAGAAGCCAATTCAAGCCAAAAGAACAGATGACAACAGAGAAAGCTGCTCCCTTGCCTAAGCTGAGTGGTGTTTTGCCATCTAAGATTTCAGTAGCATCAGGCTTCTCACTCTTTGGTTTGCTTTCCCCCCCCCCCCAACATGAAATTCTGTGCTATCAGTGAAAATTAATCCCTCCGCATTTTGTGGTAGAGCAAAAGGTTAGGAGGAGCCACAGGAAGAGGGGAGAGACAAACTGTTCCAGGATTATCCTTTAGAGCTGAGGGTCAGGATTTTAGAGGACTGAGACATTAGGGAAAAAAAAAATAAAAGGGAAAAAAACCCCACTCTTACTGATAAATAAGACAAGCCACATGTCCCTGAGATACAGCCAAGTTCCTTGGCACTCTCCAAGGATCCTCACCAAGATCCTCCCAGCCATAACAAGCAACATCTCTCACTCCCCTGCAGTGAACCAAAGGAGGTGCTCCCCCGAGATCAGCCTCAGCCTGATGCCTCAGATCAAAGACAGACGTTGTGCAAGTTGCTCAAGAGCCCTTCAATGCCCACATCACTCCACAGAGAGGCTTCCCCACCTCTGCAGTCCCCTCCAGGAGATATCACCCATAATACAGTTTATGTGTTCCCACATATTACGTATTACAAGTTTTTGCAGCAACAAAGCAACTGCAACCGAGAAGCCACAGACACACTGCTTCACTTGATAAACTGTCCTCAGGTTGAGCTGCCACAACTTTTTCTGGTTCAGTTGTCAGGTGCTGACCAAACAACAGTGACCTTCACAAGGATCCATGGATGCACAGGATTTAATATCTGCCAAGGACAGGACCGGCACTGAAGGCTTTGAGCACACAGCAGTTAAACTGGAACAATTAGACTTAAAACTTTAACATGCAACCTCCCCTCCCACAGAAATCCATGATTAAATCCAGCACTGAGGAAAATCCAGGCAAAAGCAGGAAACGTGTTTATTGATTTTTATTAATTTCTTTATATTTCAGTATTCTATTTGTTTGGGTTTTTTAAAGGAGCTTCCTGTTTTGTCTTGCTGGGGAATTTAGAGTTAAATGTAACATACAGAATCCAAGGGCTGCACCGACTGTTAATGTTTCTCTTTAGAAAAACCTGAATGCAAATGTTACAGGTGACATTACTTTGAAGTTCTATTCTTAGTTCGTCCTGTAGATGTTTAATGACATCAGAAAACATTATCCAAGGCAATACAATTAAGCCTACTCTAAAATCCCTGAACAAAAGATGTCCAGTACCCAGCAGACATGCCCAGGATAGAGTAAGCTGTCGGGTCCTCACGCTCACCTACATGTTTGGTGGGGGACAATTCAGAGCAGACCCAGATTTTAACTTGCTCCAAAAGCTGCTCTCACTGTGGGCACCGTCAGTTGTCACAGTTCTGAGTGTTCAGTTCAGGCTTGGATTAATCTCTCTTGATTTTTGCAGTGACAAACTCACAGTCACCAGGCTAAATTAATAATCAGACACCCCAGAAAATGGGACTTATCTGAGGCTGTGCTGGTACCCTCAAAATAACAGGATTATATACCATGCAGACAGCTCTAACCAGGGAGTTCATTCCCTGCCCTGCCTGGGACTCCGACATGGAGATTCTGGAGCAGACCAGCGGAAGACACAAATTGTGAAACTGTCCTAGCAATTCCTGGTTCCTACTTTATTACCATCTTGCTTGTTTACGTTGCATTTTCAGCATTTAAATGACATTTAAAGCACATTAGACCAATCTCGGGGTTCTGCTGATATTTTGCTCAGGGTCTGTATCATGCTTTGAGTAGCTGTACACCAGGACAAACAGCCTCTGCTGAGCTTTTGTTTTATGTCTTAAGACTGCTAATTTACATGCAATCGTCATTCAATCCTGGCCAGGTCCTATTTTCTCAACCTCCACCTGTTCCTGTGCCACAGGGCATTTGTCTCCAGCCTGGATTGATTGAACAGTGGGGGGAAAGTTGATGGGGTGGTTCCATGGAGATGCCTAACCCCAGTAGATGTTGAAGAGGGGTTTATTTGCACAAATATATTCACAAACAACAGCAAGAGAGCAGGATTTACTGGTGCCTGCCACCGAGTCCTGAGTTATGATGAGGACTGTGTCAGTTGAGCTATTTTCAATGTTCTTTTGTTTAGGGTTGATTAGAAGTGCAGTCTGAACTGTGCAGCTCCCACTGGCAGCCTGATAAATACAGGCACAGCAGCTTTGTTGATTGTCCTCCTCTCCATTCCCTTTCACTCCTTCTCCTTAAAAATGCATTTCCAAAACTACTCCATTCATTTGATAGTCAGGCCACCAAAAGAAATTAGAATTTACTGGAAGGCCTTTAGTTTTCAGGAGGCTATTTAGGGAAAGTAAGAGGAAAAAGAAAAACCCTCTTGGGAAAATCTCATCTGAAAAAAACCACCACAGTGCATTCAGAGAGAAAAAAAAAAATCAAACACAAACATTAGGCATGAATATACCAACATGCCACTAAATAAAAATAATCCTTAGAGTTTACACAGAGCTTTTTGACTCTACAAAGCAAACATTAACCAATTAGTTAAAGCTAAAACACAAGCGCTAAGGTCAGCTATGCACTAAGCTGCTGCACTGTAAATCTGAACTAAGTCCAGAGACTTAAATCATCGTGCTTTGGATTTCCAGCAGCATGGCTGACAGCACACCCCGGCCTCTGACTGAACACAAAAGCTGTCCTAAACTTTCAAAAGCCATTTTCCACGCACATGCAGTGCACCAACTAGAACTTGACTGCTTGGCTTCATTACTTCTGATATCCAGGACGTGTTTTCCACTGGCCTTTTTTTACTAAATCTTATGGTGAACAATACTTCTGAAATTTGATCACACAATGCACACAAATTCTCAAGGAAATACTGATGCTTTTAGAGCATCACCCTTGTCCCCCTCAGCAGCTCTTTGGAGGAAGCAATTTCTCTGAAGCTCAAAGCTTAGCAGAATCAGTAAAAGAAAAAAAAAAAGTCTCCAAAGCAGCTTACTGAACTTCCAAGTTTTCCAGCTCTAAAACAAACACGCTTCTATCCCTTTAAATCTGCTTCCTCATAACCACAAACATGTATGTTTTTCATAAAGCTCTGGAAATTGTACTGGACCCAAGGGAAGGTACCAAGTGGAAACCCTGATATCTTGAGATTAGAACTCTACTAGTCCTGAGGTACAATGTGCTGTTTGTAACAATTATAATAATACACCTGTACTACCATTGTCAGTGTGGAGTAGCCACATGGGGTCTCATTAGTATTGTATTAGGACTGCATGGGGAAACGGATAATGGCCCATAATGAAAAATGCCAAATTTTCTATATAATAAAAATGAACTTGATTAATGAAAATCACTTTCAGGGAAAGAGTTACAGCGTTGTTAGAAATAAAAAATGATGTATTAATCCGACACTCTTACAGATGGTCCCAACCTCCTGACAACTGCTATTCATTTGAGATGCTATTAGCATGCATAATTATGCTAATTAAGTTGTAATTAAGCACCAATTCTTCAGAGGGCTTTTTTTGTCTATCATTTAATACAACTCAGCTTCAAAGAGTGCTTAAAGCTTTACACAGTGTTTCATGAGAAAGGGGTTCCCAAGTTTCTTAGCAAAGATTCAGCAGCTGAGCTGTGGAACAGGGCCTGTAATCTTTGTTTTGGTTAAAGGGAAACCAGCAAATTGAAGCAGGGTCTGCCAATTGTTGATAAAATAATTAACACTTTCTGCTAAAATAGCACAGTTCAGACTAGGACAATTATGAAAAGGAGAAAAATGGTATAATTATCAATGGAGCCAACACCAGTGGACTATTATGGCTGCTACCCCCTAATTTGAAAAAAATAATTCATTGAAAAGTAGATTCCCGTAAATAATAATAATAATGGTCCCGATTCAGATACTCTTCCTCATACTGTGCACAGCCCCTCATTCCAAGACTACTCCTGCAGGCCTAATTTAAATAACAGGGCAAATTGCATCAGTTCAATTTAAATTGATCTGAAAATCAATTTAATTAAACCAGGGCCAATCTCAGTGTGAACACTCCTGCTTCATTTTAACTTACACCTGTTTCCAATTGATCAAGGATTTGATCCAGTAGAGGAGTTCGGATAAAGCCACTCTTATTCCAGGATTTCCACTGTTTTAATGCACCTTTCCTATTTAAACGAGGTTAAATCAGATGCAAAAATAACAAACCTTTTTGACAGCTCGTTTCTAGCATTTTTATTCACACATTTATTAAAATGCCAGAATTGTCTTAAAAAGCCAACAGAAACCCAAGCCCCTGTTTGCCAGTGCTGGCAAATCCTTCCCTCCTTTTTGGAACAGGACTGGGCAGTGCTGTGAAAGCCATATTCTCACAATTCCCTATCTCTCTCTTTCTAGCACAGTAGATCTGTACTCCTATTTGGGCAAAACTCTACTGTCACATTAAGCCAAAAAGAATATTTTTATTTTTAACTGAATCAGCCGTTTTCTTGTCTTATGAGCAGAGCTGAAATGGCAAATAGCTACTTTTTTTTTTTTTTTTTTTAAGAGGGGGGAAAAAAAAAAGTCTCATGATAAAAATATTAAACTATGCACTGTACGTGCAAGTTGACATTGTGAGGATCCCAGGCTTGGCCAATTTCCTGGGAGCCAAACGTTTGGCTCTAATCCTCCTTTAAACAGCCTACAGGACCAAATAATTTTGCTTTCTCTTTACTCCAGACCCCATACCAAACATTAAATGCCTTACCAATAAAACCTAAAGCAATGTGGTATTGTTATTTGCCTCACATGGAATACTAAGCGATATATATATAAAAGCAGAGAAATATTTTCTTAAAAGTAAATGGGGAACATGCACTGTAAAATCAAAAGTCCCTGCACTAATCTTCAGATAAACACAACTGGTTGCTGTTAAGAAAATGGCCCAGAGGGGATTATCTAAAATACTGTTATGCTGCTGACAACTTGGCTGTCTCTTTTTTATTATTTTATTATATTCTTATTTAGTCCTTTGTTCTATCATCTGCTGTAATTTCAGATCGGTCTTTACTTCTCAGTTTCCAAACACTGGCAGGGTCGATTGGCTCAGATTTCAAATAAAGACGTAAAAAGTAGAAAAGGCCACTTTTTTGACTGGGATGTTTTTAACATTTGGGGTCTTCACAGGAGTGAAAAAGCAAAATTGGAGGCAGAAGGTTTGACTTTCTATCTGAAAGCAAACAATGACATTTTAAAAGCAGGCTGGACCACTCTGAACACACTGATAAACTCCACTCAGCCAGATGCCAACCAGAAATCCCTTGAACAATGTCTGGAGCCAGATTATCAGCTTCCTGCATGAACAAGTTCATGGGCAAAACATGTAGGATTTCCATATGTATCTTTCCATTCCCACACATGCAGTCCTTGTAGGGTCATCCACAGACTCAACCTTGTTGCAAGTTGCTTTAATGTCCACCATCAGACCCTGTGTGCTTACTTTTCTTCAAAACCAAATATGGGTAATTAAAATTACTATAGGAAAAGCCACTGAAAACAGCAGAATATGGGCACGTTGGGCAGTTTAGCCCTTATTATTCCATATTTTGCTAAACAAAACACCTACTTAAAAAACCCCTAGAGATTCATGCTATGCTAAACACAAGGATGGGCAGACTGAAGGAATCGAGTCTGCAACCCTGTGTTCAGTATCTTCCAAATATCTCTCACTGCAAGACATTATTAGAATTTACAGTGTGCTTACAAATGCCATCCCTCCAGTAGGAAACCCAGCACCAGAACCCTCCAAAGTCTTTATCCTGCTGGGAAAAAAATTCTCAGGATCTGTCCCAAAAAGTTTTGTTCATCTGTTCGTCCATATAAACCTTTTCCTGGATGTGCACTGGAGGCCTTGGCTTTCTACAGTGACTTGTGTAGCAGTGTAAGCTGCACAAAGGAGGACATGTAGGATATTTTCCTCATTCTTCCAAAATGCAATGCAGCAGGAACCCTGTTGGACAAATGTCCCAGTCCCAGACAGTCAGTGTTTGCTCAAGGGGCTGTGTGTGACCCCGTCTTGCTGCAAGGACACCTGGCCTGCAGACAGTCACAAGTAACATTTTAGGGCAAGGCAGTGAACTCCCTTTGCCCTGAGAAAAAAACAGAACTCTGAATTCTCTCCTGCCAGGCAACTGCAGGGCCACAACCCCCTGCACAGTTATTTCAGCAGCTCTTAACAGGTTGGGTCTGACCAGGGCTTGTCGGGGAGTGAGCCCACCTGAGCTTTTAGACTTTTGACAAGACTCTAAACAGAGTTTATTTCTTCCTCGTGCTAAACACAGACATGCAAAGAGTGGCATCAAGCCTTGCTGCACTCCAGACCAAAATTACACACTGGAATAGGAAGTTTACCAAATTTGCCTGTTGAGACCTCCCCCAGCAATAAAAGATTAGAGCCAGTGAAGTCTGAGCTTGTCTGCACCTTCAGACACGTGGATTATTTACAGCGGTGGGTTCAGTAAATAACTGATGTCATCTACAAAAAAAGGGACATGCAAGACACATGATATATGCTCAAATGGAATAGAATATAGAATATAGCAGAGAATACTTGAAAGCTTTTAATTCAAAATACTTTGTGCATTTGTTTTCAGTCTGCTGTACGTCAGCTATATGGAAAACTACCCAAACTACAAGAAGCTGGTTCAAAGACAACAAATGCAGGTTTTTCTTTCAATACAGATTGTATTAAAGGACTTGTGTGTTCTCTGAATGTCAACCAACCACTGAGTATTGGCAAAATGCAATTTCTTTAATAGCAAGGTTAATTGAAATACCATTGAAAGCTGATTTCTATTGTACAATCGAAATTAGTGGCTTTATCTGAAAAATCCAATTGGCATTGAAAAAGGTTGCTAGATGATCATAAAATGATGAGAAGAATGGTTGCTGAATGAGTAAAATTATGGACAGGGAACGAGAACATACAGGTTACACTCCAGTTCTATCATTATGACTTTGCTTCTCAAAGGCCCTTTCAAACCATTAAAGATTTTAAGACATTTGGGTGAACTGTTAAACATGAATATTCTCTAGTGCAAGAAAATTATGACTAATACTTGAATCAATAATGAACATACTAAAAATGTTAGAAAACCATAGGGGATTTTAGATTCCCAAGCACTGGGATATATCCAAAATTCAGCAGTGTTGGTGCAGTGTTGTATTGGACTCATAGCTGCATGTAACAAGCTACCTTGTCTTTCCTTGCTGGTAAGTACAGGGTTTGGTTTTAGTGTTGCCTGAACAATTCAAAGATTACCTATACACTTCTTATGCTATTATAAGGGTTTCTAAAACCAAGATCTAAAAAAAAAGTACAAATTGAAGCTTGTAATGAAATCTGTAACTAAAGCTATTTTTTCCTCAAGAATTTTGCTTCCAAATATGAAAACACAGACTTTAACAGGCCTCTGATCCAAACCCAAAAGTCAATGGCAGCCTTTCCATTACCCTCACTGGGGTTTAGATGAGTCCCATAGAATCCATTTGTTCCCATAGTATCCAGGCTCAATCAGAAAATTAAGTGGCACACAGAAAAAACCTCACCAAAATTCAAGTTTAATTCATATCTCAAAAAGAAGTAAAAATGGGATTCCATGTAATCCATTAGCCCATCCTCCATGAAAGAATCTTTTACTGACTGTATCTGATAAAAGCCAGAACCACCATTCAATTGGCTTTTCTTGAAGAACCAACAGAAAACAATCCAGAGGCTGCTTCCCTCCCTCCCCACCAGTGCAAGAAAAATGGTGAGAAATGACCTTTTGTTCTGTAGCAAACCCTAAAAGCATCACAGCCCATATTGTGACACTTTCACCTCAGGCCTCAGCAGCAGTAAACTCCTACCAAGGATGTGAGCTGAGAGGGAAAGTCTGTAACTGTTCCTCACACTGAAATTTGTCCCCACGGACTAGAAATGTAGAGTGATTAAAAGTGATTTGATTTTAGAAACAGAAGAATGGGATGCTTTTCAGTGACTCATTTTGGGGTTCCCGGACTCCTGCAGAAGACACATGGGAATGTTTTTCAGGAATAAATGCTCGTGTCCCTATTGTCAAAATCTATCTCGTGGCTCTCTCTCACGAGAGAGAATTTTTTCCAGTAATGCACCGAGTCTATGGTAAAACACAGAACAGGAGACATTAATATTCACTTTGAGCAAAACAATGGCTCTGATGATGTTTTCCTTTTCATTCCTACCACTGTTCAGTAAGATTAACACTCATCCACTGAAAAGTTTGTTCACAGTTAAGCCAGAACGAATTTTACTCAGCAGAGAAATATGCCCTGAATACAAATAGAGAACTTACATTTTTTGATTAATGTTATTTCATGCTCCCAGGACACTGGTACAGTATCACATGAGAAACTGGGGAAGTCCCAGTAAAACTAGAACATATGGTTACTGCAAATTATAGACATGGGTACACTGGGGGGAAAAAAACGTTTCCTAGGAATTGCATACAGAAAAATGCTTTTGCCCACATCTTTCAAGGACAGGTTCCCTCCTTCATCACTTCTTTGACTTTGTGTCTGATACTGGGCAGCTACTTAAGACCTACAACTTCAGCCATCTGTACACCAGGATCACCAAGAACCAAAGGAAATTATCACCATTTCTTTCTTTAATCAAATTTCACTGGTTTTAACCTATAGAATGGCAAATACTGGTATATCTTTTCGCCAAACAAAACAATATCTTGGTGGCATCCTGCCACCCTTTTGAACAGTATTTTTTACACAAGTGCCTTATTTTCTAATTAAATCCTGATGGCAAAGGACTTTACAGTCCTCAGATAAGGAATCCCACATACATTCAATGAACTTAATATTTGGTTTCTTTTTTTTAGGAGAGCACGCAAAACATTATAATCCTTAGCCATACAAAGGCATAGCCGCTCTCCTAAGTTCCCAAAGCAGACAGACATCTTGATTCTTATTTTATTCAGTTATATTTGCACACCAAACAGGAAAAAGAAACCACATTAAACACTGCTAAGGGATCCTGACAAAGAAAAGGAGTCAGTTCAGTGAGCCACACACAGAAAGCTCCTAACCATGCCTGCCACTTGACCTAGAATTAAGAGAACTGCCAAGTTTAAGAGCAAAGTTTCCTCACTGCAGAAAAATAGAGAAAAGAGGGGGTGGAATGGGGAAGAAAACCCTCTACCCTTCTTTTCTTAGTAGCTCCTTCAAGGAAAATCCTGAAGCCAGAATAAAGTTTGCACAGGGTTTTAGTTACAGTTAATGTATAAGCCAACAGTGTTTACTCAATATTATATAGGCTTTGCAACACACCACGGCAGTAAATTAGCTTGATATATTAGCTCTGTGCTGAGAAAATGAGACTGTCTCTGAGATCTGTAAAGCACTGCAAGTATTTCCCCCATGGTACAAAGATGAGTTCAGGTCACAGCAATAAAATCTAGGCCAACGTGCTGTGCTGCACACAGAGGAAAAACAAGCTCTGGGCTCCTTGCTGCCCTCACGTACACATGTGGAAAACATCTCCTGACCACCACGGTGGCAACACTCACCAACTCTAGGGATAGGCTCCTCTTCTTCTTCTTTTCATCCCTATACCCATCTCAAAACAGTTCTATATAGAGAAAAACAGCTGTGCCCTTTCTGTTCTTTCCTCTTCCTTGTGATTTTCCCTAAAGATAACTTTCTACTGAAATGAAAAAAGAGAGGAAAAAAAAATATCAGCCTGTGAGGGGAAAGGACATTAAGTTCATTTCAAGCATCTCTTGTTTTCTTGGCTGCATCTCTCCATCTCAAGTTGCTTAGAATGGACCTGTTCTGCTCATGAACAATGATTCCAGCCACATCCTTGCTTAAAAGGTAAAGAACAAAAGGAACCTGAGGAGTCAGGGCCTTGACATCATAGCACCTGTTCTATGCACCCACTGCCTGCTACAGGGATACCATCTGGAATCATCTTTATCATCTGGAAATGATAAAGCTACTCAGCCTTTTCCAGATCCCATTCTCTTTCTCATTTGCAAGACAGGAAAGAGACACTTTACCGGTGCATGAGAATGCCAAGAAGCTCAAAATGGAAGTATTTGTAAAGTGTTTTGAATTATTGAGTAGATAGATGTAACAGCCAAGTACTCTTAGCAAAGCTACAAGTTGAAGGATGTCCCTATTTGCTGACAAAGACCCTTGTGTTACCTTCCTTTTTCATGTTCATGGTTTGTCACTTAGGTGTGAAGTGATGAATGAAGGAACAGCAGGTTGTACATTTAAAACCCAGGACCTTGGACTGAACAGTCACTTCTCTCTACAGTTTAACCAGAAGAAAGAAAACATTATAACCAACTCAAACACCAGTTATGTGATGCTCACAATTCTACAGAGATTACAGAGCAAACAGAGAAAAGATACCTGAAAGGGCACATGTGCACTACCAAGAGGTAAACTACGTATTTTGCCAGACTGACATATTTTCCATTGGTGAACTATCTCTGGCACTATGATAACTAAGTACAGAATAAAACTATTTGACTGCTGGCTTGAGAATTTTTAATTTCTCCTCCAAATCAGGTGGCACAAATACACACTAGAAACCGGAGTAGGTGAATTCTACATTTGACAGTTGCTGAGTATTTTATTACATTCTGAAGTGCTGTATATATTATCTCACAAGCCTAGTGTCCTGAGGGAAAAAAAAGTGTGAGCAATACAGGTATTTAAGACTACCACTCAAACATGGAGCCTTTGCAATGACACTGCTCTCTTCAGCAAGAGCACACAATGTTTTTGATTGTATCACACTGAAAGCTGTCGTCTGCAAGGATGTAATAGCTCCCATTTGACTACAGAACGCAAAACATGTATCTGCTAAACAAACAAATGCTGTTGGATTCTTAAACTTTCATGTAGCATGAACTTAGTAAATGCTAGCAGAGTACTATCCAGGTACAGAAATGTCACTGAAGTTTGGTTAGTGATTTAAACAGGTGATGAACCACTTAGGTCAAAACTGTCTACCCGTTTGCTCATACTTTAAATTGTGATTTTTTTTCACATCTGGTTTAAACTCACCCACTCTCCACCCTCTGCTCTATTCACTTATTCAAAAGTAAATAGTGCAATTTGTTGGAAAGCAGATGCTGCAGTGTGAATATCAGAGCTGGTTGAGTGTGGACATTTTTTAAGTGGTAAAAACAAAACCTGACTTTTTCTAGTACGAAAACGAAAGTGTGGAGCTGAAAACAGAAGCAACGGAAAATAAAACCTTTATAATTTTCTGGTGAAAAAGTATTTATGAAAAATGCCTCCACTGGTGGAAACAAACATTGCTACCAAAATAAGTGTAAGACATCACAGTCAGTTATCACGAGTTAGCTATGCTGTCCTGGACTAAAGTCAGGATTAATTAATGGTCTTCCCATTATCTACAAGTGGTACAGTCATGATAGGAATTCCAGGAGTCCCACAGAGGTTTTGGAAATGGCAGAGGGTTGTAACAAACTGTACAAGACCAGGATTTCTCTGGGTGCAGATTTGGTTCCCACCGGAGTCAGTGGATGGCAGGGACACTCCTCCTCCCTTCAGATGAATAGTTTTGAAACAGAAATCGAGATGACTCTGACTCAGATGGATCTGAGCATTAGATACATGTGGATCTTGTTAATGATAGCAAATAAGTCTTGGTGGCTCAAGCTAAAACCATGTGTTGTCGTGTCTTACCAGTGTATGAAACAGTTTCATCTTGCACTATAATCTGGGACACCATTCTTTTCATAGACTGACCCTGAGCAGCACTCTCTTTTTGGTACTATTTGTACACCTGTCTCAGTAAAAATTTATTGCCTAGTCATTATTTTCAACCATCAGCACCGCTCAGTAAGAGGGTTAAAACCCATTAGCACAATATAAATATACCAGTGCTAACAGCCTCCTATCTTTTCCATCAGTAGAGACGATACCAGATCTACTGTTAAAGGCAAATTGGGGTTATTGAGGAAAATTAAGCTCCTGCCCTAAAACAGGACCTAAATACCAAAGGAAATAAATTTAGAGCTCAAGGAGGAGACAGAGAAGGGTGACTAGAACATGAGCTAAACATCCCAGAAATGGTCACCTTAAAGGGCACTGGAGGGTGTATTTTTTTCTGACAACCCTTACCATGACAGCACTACGTTAGTACGGGCCAAGTGTTCTCTCTTAAAAATCATGCATGGAAAGCTTCTATTTACTTGGGTGTTACAAGCTGATCTGAACCAAGTTTTCCTCACAATTCAAAGGGCAGAGCAAAGTAGTCACCTTTTTCTCACAGTTCTAGGATGTTTCATATTTAAGTGCAGTTGATCACACTGTGTTGCAGGGCCCACAGAACTGGTTTCTGCAAAGAAACAAATATGCTTTGCAGTTGACCACACTCCAGTTCCTCAAAAATATATGGAAGAGACAGTTTTGTACAGAATTTTTCCTTGGCATGGGAGAGGAGAAAGTCTTCCCAAATACTGCAGTTGCCATTCATCTTTGGAATTAATACAGATGGAGCGAGAACAGCAAATTGCCACTTGTATTTTCACGTGTGTAATTTTCCCATGAAAATAAGTCACAGGCTGACTCAGCCCACCCAAGACATTAGTGTGACACATTCTGCCTCCACACTTGAAATGACCACACCAACATCTCTGTACAGACTGACCCCACAGCTGTGTGTATAGACGGTCAGAGTAAACCGGGTCGAATTCTGCACCTCTTGCAATTAATGACAAAATTGTTACAGATATCAATGACTGTCCAACAGCCCTTGTTTTCCTAATTGGAGGATTCATCTCTATAGGATCAAAAAAAAAAAAAAAAGGAAAAAAGAAAAGGGCTGCTCCCATTGACATTGATGCGATTGGAAAGCATTCAATATACTCCAGACATTCTGGCCCTTCCCACAGTGCCACTGTCCTCAGCTCCTTTTTTTCTTGACACAGAGCAATCCACACACACAATTCCACCTAGTATCATTAGAGATAATAAATGGATCTTTACTCATTACATGCTAAGATACAGGAATAGTAGATTTATTGTTTGTTCTCCGAGCTGTATAAGTACACAGGGAAAGCTTTTATTTAACTTGTATGCCAGTGGGCAAGCTGGATACTCCCAGACTGGCACTCCAGATCTTGTGCTCACATCTGCTCTCCACAGCCACGGTGTGGAACCTCAACAACAGCCCAGATCCAGAAGAGGGAATGTGATGCCCATTTTTTCACCCATCCTGTGCAGCCAACAGGGCAAGTGCTGAGTCCAGCAAAGCAGATCCCAACACCCAGCTCAGGGCAGGTTTGGGGAAGAGAGGATGATGAGCATCTCCAACAACTGCAGCACAGATGTACACACCCATTTCACATTTATATTGTTCCAATATCCAGAGACCTCTCTCCAGCTCCAAAACTAACCTCAAGTATTTTAGGGAGATGTTATTGGAAATAGGTTTTCCATTTGCCTAATAGTCTCTTCTGTTGTATAGTTACTTTGAAGTGTTCATAAAAGCTGAGATTTAGAGAATATTGATATTATTATGCAATCATACCATCACTCCCTGGTTCAACATTTTTCCTTTCCTATATAAATAACAATGATTTATCAAATGACCGTTGCTCCCATGCTTACAACTAATTTCACATATAGCATTCAGGGCAAGCTTCAGTTATCATTTTTAACCTATATTTATCTGCTGTATGTACTTTTTTTAATATCCACTTTAAGTCACGATACCAAAGAGTATATTTGAGAAAGATACTGTGAGGGCAGAGGCCACTGAAAAAAATGACATTAAGTTTAAAATCCTTTTGAGGGGACCTGCTTAATTAAAAATGGCCTCTGTTCCATGAGGTTGCATAAAATAACATTTCAATGAAGTACTTGGGGAAACTTTCCCTGACTGTGACAGTGCTGCCAAAATCTAATTAGAGACTCATCTAGTCATATATATCAATGTTATTGTCTGTCAGGCAGCCACAATGTATCATGGTTAAGTGGATTTTTAACTGTCTAAATCAGTCTGTCTAAACAACATAAAATGGGAAACAAATCAAAAGACCAGTTAAAATCATGGAAGTGACACGTATTTATTATAAAATACCATTTGTTGCATTAATCGTTTTAATGGCAGGGAGATGGAGCCAGGTGTGTCAGAGCAGTGATTTTTCTGCACAAGAAGATGATGTTACTGCTAAGAGAAGAGATAACACTCCAGCCTTTATAACTAATAGGACTCAATAGGCTTTGCTGTGTTTCATCAACATCTCAGCACGGTTTTAAGGGGCAGTAGTTGTCACAGTATCAACATGTATGGTGTACAGTGCCAGCCAGCCTTCACCTCAGCCACAGAAAAAGTCACATTCCCTGGAATAAAGTCATGTGCCAGGTCTCTTCAAGCACCAGCAACCACGTTGCCTGTACACCCTGTGAGCAGCACAGCTAGTCCAGGATGATGCAAGAACTGTGATAATATTTTTTTTAAACCCTCTTAGCCTTGACTTTCTAATCTAATTTTTAACTAATATTTCCTTTCTAAAGTTAAGCTTCAATCAGGTTGTTCTGTGGCCTCTAAGTCACCTCTAAGGGAGACTCTCCACCACCTCTTCTGCAGCAGAGATGAAGCTGCTAAGGAGCTGATGGAGACTGGGGGTGAACTTCCTAAACACTGTTCCTTGGCTCCCTACATATGAGAGCAAAATAAACAGCATCACCTCCCAGCTGGTGCCTCTTGTCTCTGGGAAGTGAGCAGATGAGCCCAGGCCAGCACAGGTTCTTCCCAGGCAAGGCCTGGCACTGCTCAGCTCTTCTGTCTCCACCCCTTGAAGTTTTGGGGGTTTATTTTTATTTTGTTGGGTTCCCCCCTCCCAACTCAGCATTTATTTCCCCACTTCTTTGTACCCCTTTATTTGTTCATTTTCTTCATCCATGAGACTGGGGACCACTTCTACTCCTTACACAGTGCTAATGCATAAAGCAGATTTAATTCATGCCTGCAGCAGCACATTATGACTTCATGATAATTTTCCACCACATGTATGCTGTTGACAGAACTATTTTTTTTTCCCCCTCTCTTTATAAATAAGGATTAGAAACTGAAAAGTTTCAGTATTGAAAGCTTTTAACAATGGGATGAGACAAGCATTCACTGACCAGCCCTGTTGCTTCTCCAAAGTATGATTTATAGTGAATATAGACCCACAAATACTATTGACTTAGAAGTAAAAACCATCTACAGGAGACAACCACAATCAACCTACCACCTAGACTCTGAGGCTGCCAGTCACTGACACAATGTTTCACTCAAACAGTCACAGCAAGGAAGGATTTTGGTTCCTGAAACTGAAAACTAGGTGGTTATCGTGGCTGGAAAGCCTGTATTTTAAAGGAACGTTCATTCTTATGCAATGACATGTCATGAATTTTGCATGAGGCATAGCACTTGGTGTCAGAAATTATATCAGCTCCAGTGAGGAGGACAATGATACATATGTTTGTACAAAACACATAATATGTTTTATTTAAAGTATGCCATAAATATTTTTGCCCTGAAGCAGGGTTTAAAATGAGCTCCGTAAGGTGTCATAACAAAAGGTATGTTCAGAAAGTAAAAAGAGGTGCATCTATCCCTAAATGTCTAACTTCATCTGAAATGCTGGATATTCCCTGATAAAGCTGCCACTCCATTCTGAGGTGGCTGATACAAACAGTAAAGCACACAAGGCCACATTCTCTGTCATGGCTCACAATTTATGCAGCAAACCTTTCCTCTCTCAAGAGCCTGAAGGCAGCAGTGCACCGAGAAAAGCAGCAAATCACACCACAGATTAGAGCTGCATGACATTCAGTGCTATCCAGCGTGAGAAAAATAAAATCAGCGGCGTGGTCTCCAAGCAAAGAGGGTCTTGGAAGCAGCATTGGTGAACAGGTTTGCTCCCTGCTGCATTGTATCTATGTCCCAAGTCAAGCAGATAATGGAGAACACGGATCCTGAAATTGCTCTTGATTACAGGGCACAGAACACGAGGCCAACTTGTAGATCTATGTCATTGCTGGAGATTTGTTCAGCAGGAATTATTAAAAAGAGTAGTTCAGCCACTGAGCCATCACATCTACTCAGAGTACTCAGTTATCTCTTGGTAGTTCACTGGTTGAGCAAGGAGATCGTGCTGCTTTCTTCAGCTCTAGGGTGAGATTTGAGTTTGTATGGATGTACACACACAAATACACACATACCATGAGCAAAGCAGGAAACAAAGCCAAAATAGCTCAAGGCAGCCTAGAGTTGCACTCCATTTAACACTAAGTCACCCTCAATAAATCAGAATTGTCTGTCTCCTTTCTCAAGAAACAGTTTTAAATTATTCCAAAACCCTGTTCCAGTAACTCAACCTGCTGCAGCAAACTGCAAAAGCCAGATAGTCTGGGCACTTTCTGGCCACTAAGAAAAATTAAAGTTAACACCGAATGTGCAAAAGCAAAACACCACCAAGATAGGATGTGACAGGGATAATATTTGAGAAATATTGCTGTGTTCACAGCTGTAAGTGAGCCCAGACTTAACGCCATGGCCAAGCAGTTCTTTCGAGGTGTCCATTTGCCAACACATCAGTTCAGATCTCACAAACTAAGTAAAGCCAACGAGATCCACAGGCTGATCAAAACCCTGTTCTACCACTGAGGGAGGTCTAGGTGTAACTGAAGATTTAGAACTACCAAAACAGCACCAGAAATCAGTGATGGATTTTAAAAAGCCATGTATGGGCTTCCATTCCCCATTAACAAAAAGGCTCAGAAATGTTCTCATGTCATACCTGTCACCAGCCCATGTGTTTGGCTGAGCTATAATTACCTAGTTAGGGATTGGAAATAGAAGCATTTTGTTCACAGTGCTTTGGAATTGCCCAAATGCCACCATCAGGTGAAAACTATTGCTGGTAGATGGGAGGTGAAGCTCAAGCCTGCTGTCCTGAACATAAGAACAACACAAAATCACTGAGGGCAGAAGCAGCTGCAATCTGCATTAAGGAAAATTACAAAGTAAAGAAAAAACCTTTCAAAAACTAGTAAAAAAATGGCAGTAAAAGGCTGACAAGGTTAGAGAGTTCCAATATCAGTCTACAAAAAAGAACCTTATACAGGAACTATATGGGCTGAATCAGGACTTCCGTGCCCACAGAGAAAATTATGGGAACCTATGGCAGGATGTGACAGGTCTGTCCTGTCTGACAGAGGCAGAATTCCATTTTTAAAGCATAGGAGATGGTAGAAAGAGGGAACACTCCTCCATTTTGACATGCAGCATTCCCATCGATCCTGACCCATCTCCTATTGAATCAATGGCATCCTTCCCATTGACCTCGGCAGAGGCTGGGCTGGACCCACAGGGGAATCAATCCCATAGGTAGTAAAACAAATGAAGGCCATGGATTTCTTCATGAGCTAGTCACCAATAGAATTAAGCCAGTCAAATAGAATCAGATAATGATTTAAAATTCAAAATAAAGTCGTCTTTCTCCTTAGCCTACACTTGGCTTCCTCAGATATATAGACATTCAGGATCTGAGCCAGCCTCGTTGAGGGAAAGAAATCTAAATACTCTGATCCCTGTATTTTTGTGTTAGCTAACCTAAACAACATTTGTTCTAGGTGGAGACTAACTGAATAAAATAAATATTCACAACATTGGGAATTGGAGCTCAGACAGGTCTTTAAAAAAATCCAACTTGTATTTGTATTTTTGATGTGCAACCTAATTAGACTAGAGCATCTTTAATTAAGTGTGTCAGCCCCAGTGGAAGCCACAGAGTTCAACACTAATAAAGCTGATAAGGTTTTTATTTTTCAGACTTAGTTTATTTAATGCCTCATCCATGTTAAGCCAATCTGTAACATATGGGCAGTTCTCCCACTATGGATTTATCGTTTGGGTGTTTCTTTTTGTGAATTAATGCAATCAAACTCCTGCCAGTGTTAATTATTTTTCTCCAAGAGCAAATCCCAGAATTGAAAACACACACACACATATACACCTGTTATTTGCTGCATAAGCCATAGCAGAACGACTGAAAAATAATTTTAAAAATGCTGGGAGAACCCAGAATGTTTCTGGATTGTAAAAAAGAGACTTGGAAGGTGTTCAAGAGTGTATAATTTATATTTCTGGCCTTATAAGACAAGCAGTAGAGGTGCAATGAAATCCAGCTCAGTATCCACATAGAAAGGAACAGTCTTTAAAGATCTCTCCTTTACTGACTTTTTACTTCAAAGGAGAGAGTGGGAGGAAAGCCAGCTAATTATTTGAACAAGTTTTAAAGTAACATGGCAAATCACTTATGTTTTAGAATAGTAAATCCCAAACCTTCTTTTCAAAAGATGTACTTCGTTTCAATCACACGCAAAAGAACTTTAAAAGGAATCACTTGTGAGCTCATATAATTATTCATGCACCAGACTGATCAGTCCTTGCTGCCTTTAAATCTCTGAAAGGATCTCCCAGTCACACCCCCCCCAGGCAACATGATGGGGGTACTGGATGCTCACCTGGAGCTTTAGAACTGCAGCCTCCTCCTCTCCTGTCTGAGCCAGAGGACTGGGAACATTAAGGGATAAACCTGAAGCATGATTTCGCTCTGTTTGGACTTCAACAAAGCCACTGATCATTTTCATGGCTCATTTGTGCAGATTAATTGCTAAATATCTATGCAATGTTTTGGAGGTAGAAAGTACTAAACCACAGCTCTCAGTCCTAATAATCCTCTGTTTCAGTCTCATCCTCCCAGCTCTGCACTCTCCATCACTATTTTAAATCTCTTCCATTCCATACCTCCTCCCCTTGCAAGTAAGCTAATTACCATCATACATAACCAAGGAAACATCCCTTTTATAGGGGGAGATGAAGTAATAGGACTTTTTAATTTCTAATTTTTGGCATTCCTTAATTATTGGAGCTACAGAACACTGACTGCAGAGCTGTTCTTTTTGTTCTCCAGGCATATTAGCAATGCCGCTGGGAGACACACAAGTCTTCATGGCAATACTTGCAAAATTCCATTGATTCCTGCTTCTCATAAAGCTCCTGTATATTCTGCGGCAAATAATGCCAACTCTATCTTCCCATATTCCCTGCACTCTCAGCAGTGGCCATTCTGCATGGAAAGCCATTCCTGAACTTTCCTATAGACTCCCAAAGTCTTACTGGAGTTTCTCTGAATGCTCTGTTCTCCTGTGAGGGATGCAGGAAGCCAACAAAACCAGGACAGTTTATTTCTCCACGATCATCGCAAGCTTTCGCTGAGGAAATTCAAACCTTTCCATCCTTCTTGGCCACTTTTCTATCCATTTTCTTCCCAGCTACCCTTCATAATGTGGTTAACTTCACCTGTGCATCCTGTTTGTCACACGAGGTCTTGAAAAAGATTTTAATTCCTTGCAGCAATGACCTTGTTGTCACAGGTGTTGACGAAGCATCCCCTGCACCCTCCTAGGGCTGTGAAACAATCTCTCTTCTGTAAATGCCCACAGTGAAGTCCAAAAGTCACTGACCTGCCTGGACTCAAAGTTTACCCAAATCATACAGGATTTTATTTCCCTTCTCCACCCATTCAAGAATCTACCAAACATGCAGTTTTGACCCACAGCACGGCAGTAATTTATTTAGGTGTGCTGCTGTTCACAACAGCTTTCTATTTTCCCCTTTTACAGTATGACAGACTGTAAACGAAGCAAATAATAATTTAAAAAAAAAAATCTATTTAAACCCAGGTCTGGCCACTGATATTTATAAACCTCAGTGCAACCTCCAAAACTGACTCCTATCATTGCTGTGAGATGCACAGTATCCTGGTATTAAATATATAATTTTTTTATTTATTCAGTTGTTGGCCATCAGAGCACTTTTTCCTTGCTTTACTTAACTAAAGAGATTCCCAAAGGAGGGAAAAAAATAACTTGTTTTCAGGCACAGACAGGATCCCACCTCAGGTGTAAATGCCATCTTTCTAGGTGCATACAGGTACAAACTGGTGTTGTGAGTGACAGATGTATAAACCCTCTATCCCTCCTGAATCTTGGATTCTTGACAAGGAAAGAATTGGGCTCACACAGGTTATTTGCTGATACTGTTTTAACAGCAGGGATATTACCACAGCTCTTATTATTTATCTCAGGGATTCTAAAGCAAAGCAGCTGAAAAAATAAGTGCAAATACAAGGTTAGAAAAACAGAATAAGGAGAGCAAAACCACTACCTTGAACTGTGGTTTAACTGTTTCCACGACCTTTGCAATCTCCTGCTTTTTACAGGTCAAAGATACTGGGAAAATAGAAACTATTTTATTTTGCTCTGCCACTTTTACCCCTAAAACAAGAAGGTTATTTTAGAAATTGTCTTTAAAAGTCTTGATTAGCTACACAAGGACAGGAAAAGCTGATACCTTTACCTTTATATATTTATAAAGTCTGGTTGAATTTAATATTAGAGTATTCAATACACTTATTTTATAAACACTTTTTTTTTAAACCAATATGAGGAATCAGGATAAAAAGTTCCACTGAAGGGCAGCAAAGGCTACATTCCTGAATTCTCCCACTTGAAAAGAGTTCCCTCAGAGCTTCTGAAAATCACTGAACATGAAAACTCAAACACAAATTAGTATCTGCCCCTTTTGAACCATGTAGAAAAACTTTCAAGAATCCAACTACAAATCACCCAGACAATCCTCTTGGTAAGTTTTTTTTTTTTTTTTGTTAAACTGTCTCGTGTGTCTGATCTGCCCCCTCTCAGCCTTCCCCAGACATGAAGGTAAGTCTGAAGCCCACTAAAACACAGAGTAATAGAGTTTTCTCTGTAAGAAATTTAAGGAACACTGGGAGCTGGAAATCTCTGAAAAGAAATCAAGTACTCAAAGTCACCACATTTTTGAGAATAACTTCTCTGGCATTCGAAGCAGAGATACAGGGGGAAAAAAGAAGGAAAAAAAAAAAAGGGGGGGAAAACCTGCAAACCCCCAAGTATTATCTCACAAACACAAAGCCAATATATAACAAAAAGGAATCCATTTGGTCCAACTGGGGAATTATCCCCTAGGGAGAAGGTTTATATCACTGGGTGATAAAGGCACAGGCTCCTCTTAATGTCAGGACCTGGGAACAATTCACTGTGCATGAAGTTGTTACTTTTAGGGATTCTGTTTATTAAAATACTCCATCAAATTAAGACTTTTCTAACAACAAAGCACAGAAGCCAATACTGATGTTACCAAAAATAAACCAGGAAGTGAGATGGAATGAAGCAACCACATTCACAAAGGACTTCCTCAACCATTCCCATACCTGTTGTGGGAATTATGCCATCCAGGATGATTTTTAAAGCTTTAGCTCCTGGACTCCTGCTACAGTAGAGAATTTCAGCTGTTCTCTACCACTGAAATATGCTTCTAACTTGAGTGGTTCAAGCTGAAATCTCATAAATATAGAAGTATAGTAAAATTCTCTGAATAACACAAATATTGTTTTAAATCCAGGTTTATAACATGAATGAACTAAAGCTTTTACTGCATAGAATAAGCAACAGTATTTTATACAGCCAACTATAATCATACATGAAGTAACCAGAACAACAACCCTGTCTCTATCAGTGCAAATAATGATTGCACTCAGCTTCAGCAAACATCTACGGTCCCCAGACCTGTGTGGGATCAACACCTGGCTTCAAGAACATCCCTAAAACTGGGGGAAAGCCCCAATTTCTCAATCCATGTGCTCAAACTAAGAGTGAGAACAGTTTTAAGGGTAGTGATCCCTCTCTCTGCCCTGTCCTATTCACCCAGAGCTGCTTTGATGAGGACAACATGGAGACGTCAGAAAACAGCTTCAGCCATCCCTTGCTCTTCTGATTTTCTTCCTTCCACATGAAACCCTTGCAGTAACAGAAAGGAGGGAGGGCACACAAGCTTTTGCAAGTATTAAAGACTTCCCAGATGTGCTTTTTAAGTTTGCTGAGTGGCCCTGCACAAGAAACTCAACTGGCCTCACGCAGGGACCTCACAAGTCCTGTGTGCAAGGAAGA
This sequence comes from Corapipo altera, assembly GCF_003945725.1. NCBI lineage: Eukaryota > Metazoa > Chordata > Aves > Passeriformes > Pipridae > Corapipo > Corapipo altera. The sequence continues at coordinate 8,520,205 of NW_020884894.1, read as the reverse complement.
AAAGCCAAGATAAACAGAGCCCCAAAACGCCCACAACTGCACAGAGAGAGGCAGGGGAGCCTGTCAAAGCACACAGCAGATTTTGAGCTGTCTCAGAAAGCCCTGAAAGGGCACATGTCCAGGGCAAAATACAAAACCACTCCTAATCTCATCGCTCTCCTGTAAACAGGGGGCTAGACAGCTGTTTAACAGCATATTGGGCTTCCTCCTATGGCCTTGCTCCCTAATATGCTTCTGAGTACTGGAATACTTTTCTGTCGTTGTCCTTAAATGAAAGGCTGCCATTTGCCATATGGGCTGAGCCAGCACAGTCCCTCAAAGCCTGAAAAAAGTCCTGGTTTATGTGGCATATGAATAAAATGTCTTTGAGAACTGAAGTCTCCTGGGGTCAGTCAGACCCCGTCTCCTGCTGGAACTCAGGGCAGGAGAATCTGAGACTTCATTTCTTGACACCACACCACAATCTGAGGCAGGTTTTACCTCTACTTACATTACACTCTGACAGTTCTGCATCCAAAAATCAAACAAATTAGGACATGGTTATTCAGGTTATTTGTTTACTTGTAAGAGTGGCCTGTAGTTATTTGTTTTTCAGCACTCTACATGTACACACCACCAGCCTTTTCCATGACGTGGCTGTGTATTTAGGTTTCCTGCATTTTCACCCTGAGAGTGTATTGCACACCAGTTAAGAATCACATTAGTTTGAGGACACCATTCATCTAACATTAGTGCTTCCATTAGTGTGGGCAGTTCAAACTGGGCAAAATGCACAGCTCATGCATAATTTAATGGACTTCATATAGTGAGTCAAAAACTGTTAGTACAACAGCAAAAAAAACCAGATCATTTCTTTGGAGACTCATCACTGGGAAACACCCAAAGCAGGGCCATTGCTCCACAAGATTAGAAGTTGTCTCTGCACACAGCAGCAAGAAGTGGGTTGGTCTAAGATGTTCCACACTTTCTCTAAACTAAAAAGCCATCCTCCTCTCTCATTAAAATCTCCCACTTTTCCTTCAGGAAGTCTTCACTATCCCACTATCTCCAGAGCTTCTTGCTTTGGGTTCCCATGGTTTGTATCTGCCCAAAACAGAACAGAAAAATCTTCAGGGGAGAGTCTTTTGCTTTATGATACATCTTTTGCTTTATGATACATCTTTTGCTTGTTTGTTTGGAAAAGAACTAAACTCACCCATAGTATAATAAGCCATACAAAGAAATAAATCAGGAGCAGAATCCTATGCAGAGCTTTTCTTCCAGATGAAAAGTGTGCTTTCGCAATTCTATCAGTGCTTCTCACGCACTAAGGAAGTTATTAGTTAACTGTTTCTAAAAAAGCCCAAGTATACTTAGCAAAAATAGGACAGTAATTTCTGACCTTTATCTGGGATGATTCACACACTGCAGCCCAATTCTTTTGCTACTTTCCTAAATTAGCCATTTGGAAAGGCAGGTTGGTCACCATTTGATCCCTCTCACTGCTACCGGAAAATCATCCAAATATAGCAAGAGGAAGTTACTGAGAGACCATGACACAAAGGTGTCATTTCACAAATTGACATTGACTTTCTCCATCTATCATACACACTTTTCCCTTTCAAAAACAGTCCTATAAATCTCCTTGTGCTGTTCCCTCTGAAGCTGCACTGAATTAACATGACCACATCCTTTCCACCACTGCTCTGGTCTTACCCTCTGTCCTGACAGTCCACCCAAACCTGATGTCGCTTTAACCTCTAGGACTGAATTGCTCCAGAAGGGAAGAGTTTTCAAGCTGTAATGACCAGTTTAGAGTCCAAGTCTCAGTGTGATTTTAGCAGAGAAACCTTCTCCTGCAATGGTCCTCGTATGTGCCTGAATTATATCACACTAGCCCATTTTGTGCTTGAGCTTTCTCTGATCTGCTTCCTCTCTCTAAGCAGAGCATTCACCTCAGTATCACAGGTTTCCCTGGGTTAACTAGAGACAACTGGATATTCCCTTTTGAAAAGCATTTTTTAGACCCTTAGGAAAAAGCTTTAGGTGAGATCTGAGTGTTAGAGAAAGACCCGCCACATAAATTTAAAAATCAAATAAACACGAGTTGTCATCTCTTAACAAAAAAAAGACAGTTCAATTTCCGAGTCTAAGCTCTAAGACAGGACAAAGAAATGACTGAATACCTGACAGCAAGAAAAAGAAAATTGTAGTATTTTCAATAGTGAAAATATTAGGAGAATGAGAGAATAACAGCAGAGCATGTCACAGGGTAAAGGAGGTCAAGAAGGAAAAGAAACAGCTGTGATCTATAATCAAATTATAGGAGCTGGGATGCATAACGTATAAATACATGTAATATACTGTGCTCATTCAGATGCCATAGAATTTTTTTTCTTATTTAAATCATCTTACAATAAAGCAATAGTCTTCTCACCCATCCATGGAGAAGGTTCATAAGGCTAATGTGAGTGATCACTTATGAGACCACTGCCCTCAAGTTTAAATGAACACGACTTAGATAATGATTTCTTTCCAGCTTCAAAGTCAAGGCTCTTCAAAACAGCCAGCAGAAACAGTACAATAGATCTGTTTTGAAGACAGAAAACAAGAATCACTGTTCATGCACTTTTTTTTTTTTTGCAGTCTCCCAGCTGCCAGACCCATTCATATGAACAACGTTTGAAGTAAACTACCAGCCCAGATCAAGTACACTTGATGTCAAAAGTGACTGGCTGAGGCAGACAAGTAATGCTTGGTGCCTGAACTCCACAGTCACAGCAGGGTTTAAAAAAGATGAACCAGAATGGTGGTGGATGAAAAAAACATGAGCTTTCCTTCCTGAAACCATCAAATGCCTCTGGAATCCTTGGAATCGATATTTCTTCATAGATGTGTGAAGACGGACAAGCGAAACTTGTCCTTGGCAAATGAAAGTCCTTCTAGGAAATGAATATTAGTCCTTTTCTGGGCTAACCAGGTCTTGGTAACCTGTAGTTAATTCACAAGAATTCCAAGAGCACTATGGAATTTCTTTGTGGATCAAGCAAGTCAACCTGAATGCAGGACCACATAAATTGATCCAAAAGAAGAGCAGCTGGGGGGAAAAGTACTCTGAATTGATTATCCAGTGGCCAGGGAAGCATTTTTACATATTTACAATCATTTTCCGTGATGCTGAACAGCAAGGCTAAGAATGATAGAGGAAAAAACTTGAATTTCAACCTGTGTAATTCCCAAAGAAGTGAGGTTATTGTGAAGTGTCAAGTCCTTACCTTTAGGTAGTAGCCCTGGATGGGAATCCTGCCCAAGTATGTTAGACATTAGAACAAGAAATTACAAGCACTTTGTCTTCTGAGTGACTTATTATGTTCCACGAAAGTAGCAAAATGCTCATGTTCTCTGTCCCAGACACTCTAGTGCAGGATGTTTTATTGAAATGCTACAGTGTTTTCTTTCTGTGATTTATGACCTCGCATATTCCCACACGCACTGAAAGACGCTCAAACTACACAGGCACTCTCCTGTTTAATAAAAAACAGATCCCATTTCAGCAAACTGTATTACCTGAGTGATCTCCATCTTAAGGACAACAGTAAAATCAAGGGAAAAGACAAAAGGTAACCCCTTGCAACTGGAGGATTAGATGACCATCTCACATGTTTCTTTCAGAGCTCGCCACAATCTTGCAACAGGCTGCCACCACTTAGACTCAATTAGGTATCACTGAAGCTTTGATTTAAGCTCATCTGTGACCCAAGATTAGACCACGAGATAAACATTAAACCAATGGATAAACCTTTCCTTGTGCAGCTCACAAGGATAAAACCCAAATAACAATCAACAACAACCAAAAAAAAAAAAAAAAAAAAAAAAAAAAAAAAAAAAAACAAGAACTAGTGGGAGAGTGTCTATATAGAATATAAACATGATGGGCTACAAAAGGAAAAAAGTAATACCTTTAATGCAATTTAAGTGTTGTTAAATGCTCAAAATATTTTTTTGGTCAAAAGAAAAATCTACCTGAAAAGGGTATGTTATGAATATTATTCTTATTTTTACAATCGCGAATGAAAAAGAACATGAGGAACAAAGAAACAAGAGAGGTCATTAAAATAGAAGTGTAAGGCCTCTTTGTCTTTCAGAGCTGTGTTATTTCAGACCACTTACAGTGTCTTTCCTGACAGGGAACATTGTTTTAGAGGACCAAAATACACTTTATGGTCCAACTCTGAGCTAAAGGTTACCAGGAAATTAAGCATCTTCTAGTGAAAAGCTCTTTAAAAACAATACAAGAGAGACACTACTGACTCAGTTTGATAATGATGAGACAAGTTGCCATTGAATAATCATCATTAAACACATTTTAGAAGGGTTTTTCTAAGTTTGTCTCACAGAACATTTAAAAATGAGACATTTCCAAGGGAACTCTATTGGGCTTGTACAAAACACTGGCTACACCAACATGAGCTCATACTCAGCTCTACACCACCCTGGGCACAGCCTCCCCAAGTTCATCATCACCAGAGACAGGGGCCTCCCAAATGCACCCTGTGATGCAGGATGAGAGACAAGCAAAGATAAACACAGACACCACCCACAACCCCCAAAACACACCTGATCCTACCAGGGAATTACAATGAAGCAATTCCTGCCAGAGGTTCTTGCCATTGCCTCTGTTTGTGGTTGAGTTTCTTTAGGGATTTTTTGTTTTCTCTTTTGTCATCACAGACCCCCCCTTCTGATAAACATCCAAAGCAGCCACCTTATCTAATGGCCCAGGCATTTCTATTGCTTCATCTCTGGATGATCTCAGCACCTCAGACTCCAGTTTTATTCCCACAGTTCCCAAACAGCAAAGGAATATCGTGATGCTATCCCACAGCTGGGAAACACAGGCTGAAGAGTTGAATTAATTGCCCCTGGTCAAAGATCACGGCTATGAAAGAGCTGATAATTCAACACTGAACCACAAGGACATGCTTCACCATCACCAAGAGTTTCTACTGGGTGAGTCAACAAGGTACTGAGCATCTTCTGAGACTCAGTGAGAGTGATCTTTCCAGACAGACTCCAAATGCATGAAAATCACAGATTAGAAACTAGACAGTAAACGTTTCTTTAGTTCACCAAAACAGTAATTCTACTTACTTTTCCATGAGACTATAATTAGCTACAATTTCACGTACCATATAGAAGACTCATACCATCTATGACTTCCTTTAGTCATATACATCCCATTTCATACACATTTAACAAAAAGAAACTTCAATGACACTTGGGAGGGAGTTGTGTTTTGGGTTTTTTTCCTTTAAACTAGAACAATAAATATGCATATGCTTATTTCTTCCTAGTGGACACAGGTTTATGTTCAGAAATCCCATCAGAATCAATGCATAAATCAAGGTACAAATATGTTTCCATGGCACAGTTGGTAAAAGGCAAAAATAGAGATTGTTTAGGATTTAAAATCCTTCCAGCAGCTCAGCACCACGAGGCACGTTTCAAAGCTAACCATACATGAATTTTCTAATTAAGTTCAGTTCAAAGCCCTCCTCCTAAAGTCATGTTGGGCTTCAAACAAGGAGATGTGACAGTGCTGTGACTTGAGAGCCCACCAGTTACACCCAGCTGAGGGGTGCAGCACTGAATCAGCCTCCTCGATGGCTGTTCACTGCCCATGACATGCGAACAACTTCTAGAACGGAACAAGGACCAAGAGCCAGGAAACAGGCAGTTTGAGAATTTTCCTGGCTGATTGGCTACCCTGACCATCTCCAGTGCCATCAAGTGCATTTCAAATGAACATTTGAATATTTCAAATGCCACCTTTTCCTAAAGAAGAGAGCAGAACTCCCACAGACTTCTCTGGCTGCGTGTTGCTATTCACACACGATGAGCAAGTGTCCAACATGGACAGTCTAACACTGTCCTACACACCATGGATCATCTACATTTATTCTTCCCCCACAAACCTGATCAGACCACTTTGTTTCAAGGGGAAACACAGGTGCTCTCCTTTACACCTGTTTCAGAAGCTGGTAAATTCATGGGAGTCAGCAGAACTGCAGCTGTTTAACATTTGTGTACAGAATAAGACCATGAGCCCCATAAAGTGCACAGAGCATTGCAGGGTCACTTCTGCATGAGCACTACCATATATTATAGTCAACATTAACTGAGAGGTTTTTTTGTTTGGTTGTTTCTTTTTTATAGTAAGCCACACAGACAAAAGCAAATTTCATTTATAGATATTCTACAAGGGTGAGCTTTATCCCAGTTGCCCAGGATTTGTACCAGCCACACAGACAGAGGATTTACACAGTGGATAAATTTGGCCTCTCCTGCTTGACAGTGAGGAAAATTGCACCAACTCTAGTAAGTTGCACAGTTTGTCCTAATCTATGTTTTATTCCTTCACATACACCTCAATTTGAGGGGGAAAAGAAATAGATATCAGATGTGACAAGTGTATGTTTTTTTTCCCTGATATCTGACTGTTCATTTTGCCTTGGAAGGGCTGGAGCACCTTTCAAAAGTTTTAGCCCTCTGTTTCTGAGGAACTTATCCTTGTGGCATGTCTGTCAGTTTTCCCAGTGCTCAAGCAAGTCTTTGCAATTTTCACATAATGGCAGTTGTTGACAGGTTGTTAGGGCTGACAGTGAATATGTTTGAAAAACTGTCAAGCTGGTGAAAAAAAATTAGAGGGAGAGAGAGGGAGCCTCCTTACATTTGTAACAGCATGTTAAACTGTAAATGCATTCTCAAAATGCACAGGCTACTTCCAGTCCTGTTACTTGCTCTACAATGACAGCATATGTGAATATATGATCCTTAAAAATTAATGTCAGATTGTCATTTTATAGGTCACGGTCCTGTTACTATAAAACTGTTTACCTTTATAGAATTGATTTTACCTTTAATGCTCAATAATAGCTGTTTCAAGCAAATAAATTGCTAGAAGTAAGGTGCTACTAGCTTTTAATTAGCTCAGCAGTGCTTTTGCCAGAGGTATTACTGGTCCCTGAGAGCCCACAGCCATGCACAGCAAGTGGCTTCTGTCCAAATGCCTTTTCCAGCACTGGAGGGAGGTGGTTTGGAAGAAGCTCTTCCAGAGCTCCTCAGCTGAAGAGAGGTGAGTGACCAGCAGATCTGTGGCCCAGATAAATCTCCTTCTAAATACACAGATATCAGGTTCATGTAGAAGCTCTTTATCTAAAATTGTGACAATGTCTTCAAAATGAACCAGTATGGATTTTCTTAAATCTCTTTATTTACACTGCACAGCAGTGAACTCCAAAATGGCCCCTTGAACAAAGCAGGCCAACAAGTAGAGAATGAATGTGACAGAAATTACTTTGTCTCATTATTTTAAGACAGATTCAACTCACTTTGGTGATCCTGTGGTAAGGTGGTCAGCATCTGATATTAATGAGGAATTTCTTCTCTTACATGTTTGTATGATGCAACAATTCAGAAAGACTGATTCTTCATCTTTGATAAATAAGTTTTATATATAATTCAACTTATGTCTGTTGAAAATGAACTTACTTAACTCTCCTTCACTTCTCCTTATTCTTAAAATAATTTTAATTTGGATTTTGAAGACTTGGGGTTTTTTCCACATTCTTTTTATAGCAGCACTTTGGTTATTTCAAGGGTAACAATATGGGTCCTGAGCCCCTACAGTGTGAGGCAGGTCTGCCTCTTCTAATATTGGAAGAGACTAAAATAACTGGGAAAAATAAAGGACAGGTTAGCACAACCACAGTCATGAAATTATTATTACCATGACAGAGTACTACATACTGTCTTCACAACAAAATTGGTCTAAAATAGAGTAGGAGTTTGATATGGTCAACTATGTGGAAGCAGTGTTCCAATAGACAGCAGTTCAGTTTGCAGTAACATGTCCAGCAGACAAATTAAGTTGTTCAAAAGAGGCAAAAGAACCCAACTAGAAAAATCAGTGAAGGCAGACTGAAAAGGTGATGTGGAAAAATTCATGGATGAGATCTCTCCGATGGCTATAAGTAGAATCAAGAAGTAAATATGCTGGGGCTTGAAAAGATGCTTAAAAAAAAAATAAAATAATGTAGAAGATAACCAGAACAGAATAGTAAAGAGGAAGACTAAAAATGAATCCTGCAAGCAAATCTAGAGAATATGATCAGGAAACACCAAACTGTAGCACAGAGAGGAAGGAGACTTCAGGAGGTTCAGTGTGGGTTGACATCCTAGACTGAACTCAAAACTTGATGTGTCACAGAGGCTTCTTCCAGCTCCTGCTGAAGTCAAGAGAAGAACTCCCATTTATTTGAAGAGAAGCAGGATTAGGTCCTAATCCTTCTGCCTTGCTATCCAGTAAAGTGAGGATAATAATTGTATTGACAGGTAATTCTGTCTCACAGGAGTATTCTGAGGATTACGTAGCGTCTGCACTGTGCTGTGAAATGCTAAGTGCTAAATATGATTATACAGGGATTTCCATCCAAAGATCTCAAAGCACTTTCCAAACATTAATAATTGAAGCTTTATAATACCCTTAGGACTGCACATGTAAAGAAGGCAAACAAGATTCAGGGCTCAGCAAAGCGGGCAAGGATTATTAGACTTATTTTATAGTGGATAAACTACACCACAGCGAGATTAAGTGACTTGCCCAAAGTAACAGAACAAATCAGTGACACTTCAGAAAATGATCCTAGAAGGCCAGACTCCTTCACACTTTGCACAGGAAAGGTGCACAAGGAATGAGAGGGTCAATCAGCTTTTGGAAGGAGTTGGATGCATCAGACCACAGCAGAGAGGTGGAACAGTCAGAGAAGACTGCAGAGAGCACAAGAAGAAGACAAACAAGGTTTGTTTATTTTTAGGTACAAGAACCATTAGAAGAGAAGACAATGCCTTAAAGCAGCAAAAAGTAGAGTTTACTGGTGAGAGGTACAGCCACTACTGAGAACAACATCAATTCTTTGGCTCTCAGATTCAAAGATGACAGAGAACATGTGTCAGAATTCAGATTAATTTCCCAGGGGAAGAACAAACACAAAAGGAAATTGAAATCACGTTAGAACAAGAAATCCAGAAATAAGAATGACTGAAGACTGGTAGGACAGATGGAACAGACTCCTCTCGGGTTCTAGAACAAAAGGCAAAGTATTTACAAAATCCTTCAAAATCATTTTTGTATCAGAGTAACACAACCTCATTTGACACTTAAATGGACTTGAAACTGGGAGAGCTTTAGGAAATCGCAGCAGTCTTGACAGATAAGAAAGAACATAAATCTAATCAAAGACAGCTTCTGAGAACACTTAAGAGCTCAGTTTTGTACATGATGACAAAGATCTTGTCTAGCAAACATAACTGAACATAAAAAAAAACAATTCTGGAAGTGAATTACGTCTACATTACTAATTCTCATTTCATTGCAAGAGTGAAAAGCACAAATGTTTTCTCTGCCTTGGTTCAACACAGTAAAAGTGTTTTGCACAGAGGGAATAAACACAAGTCCAAGATCTCTCTGTTGTAGCTACTAGAAAGGTTTAAAGGAAATACCACAAGTTATACATACATAGATTGTTTATATAAATCAGAAGAAAATTAAGAAAAATACATTAAACTCAGGAGGAATACAGAAGTGTTACATAGTTATGTGTCTACACAGTTGCCTCCAAAATCACAGAGAAAAGTTTTAAGTATTGGCTGAAAAAAACATGCTGAAATAAAACTTCCTAACTTAAAAGTGGGACTCTGCTTCAAGAGCGTTTTTGGCATCACTTCGTTTGTTTTAGATTTTGGTAAAAGGAAAAAAAAGCATTTCCTTGGTTATTTCATTGCAGGAAACAAGCCTTGAAATACATGTAGAGGAGCTGCACCTGAAAAACATAAAGTATCTTCTTTTCCTCTAAATCCAGTCTCTCTTCTGTACCAGCTCCTTGGCTTTGCTTTTGCTAAATCGATTCATCCTGTGCCATGCCAGGTAATGCTGGGCACTTGGCTGGAAGAGATAACATCTAGTAATTACTTAAAGAGTGCTATGAATATGCATGGTCAATACTGACCAAAAGGATAAACTCCAGAGAAGTATTTTCTCCTCTTTAATGGAATTAAATTAGAGCTGAGCAATAGGATTTGATGCAGACAGGAACTTCAAGACCAGCTTCATTACAAATAGACTACAAACATTTTTAGATACAAGTAAGCTGAAATACTTTAGTATTTAGTGTTTTCCTGCTCAAAAACCTTACACAGAGTCATTGAGAAAGATCCTAGAGACCTGTAGCAAACATTTGAAACTACTCTGGAAACAGTCTCAAGATGTTTGAAGATCTCAATTTCCCTTTAAGTCAGTGTGAGTGGGTTTGTTTATTTTCAAGGAATCATTGTGAAAAACAGAGAAATGAAAATAGAAATGAAGCCTATATAAAGAAAGATAAAATCTCCTTTTAATCCTGATTTCCTAAGTTTCCACACTTCCAGCTGGGTTAAGGTTTTGCCACTGATTCCATTAGAAACAGGATCAGTATGTTCCAATATAAAATGATAAACTATAACTCAGTTCTTTTGTTGCCTAAATAAAATTTACCATCTCCATCACCCAGAAGCTTTTCTGAACAGCATTGGGTGAGAGCTGATGACCTTGAGGTACAAGGGCTGTTCTTACTCTAAATAAGAATCTCTAAAGCAGGTTTTGATAAAACCCAACTCCCTCCAAGTGAAGAAATGTACCAGATATCAAACTTTTATTCTTATACTTCTCATTGACAGAAGAGATTTACCAGATCAAGAAATTTTGCCAGCATCACCCACAGAATTCTATCCATCATCCCTTCCTAGAAGCAATGCAAATAACATGGACTATTCCTTTTCTACATTAAAAGCACAATGAACAAAGCAACCAAAGGAGAATAAATAAGGACAATCTCTAATTTGCATTGGATTTCTATCTTCAGGACTAAATGACAAAGCATTGGACTTCAGTATTTTAAAACTACTGTATTTTTCACAATGCTCTGGAAACTAAATCATTTAAATTATCTTCATACTGAACAAAGTTTAAGTACTACCAGCATAAACCTAGAATATCTGATTTTGGATAATTCCTGCTATTTAGAGTAAAGGAAATAAATTGGTTCAATTAAATGCAAGTACTTGTATTATTAAATGACTAAAAAAAGCAGACTGTTCACCTTCCTAATACATTTGCTCCTTGATATTTTTGCTGTGCATGTCATGTTTGGCATCACTAAGTAGTTTGTGTCCCAAAAAGATGCACAAACATTGTGTTCCACACACAGATTCCCAGCTCTGATAACTTAAGACAACAACATTTGGACAATTTCTAAAAATTGCATAAAATGAGTGGCTTTTTTTTCTTTCTAAAATAAGAAATTTTTTTGCTATTCATTGCCATTAACAGGGAACTTGTGATGTAATAAATGTCACAATCAGTTTCATTTAATTAAAATAATAAATATTGTACAGTAATGCCAATTGACATTTATATCTTCATTTACGTGAAGTTGGATTTATGGTCAATGCTTTATTTGATGAAGGCCACAAATAATGGTTATTAAAGTGCCACAGGATGGACACAGGATCACGTTAATGAAATTAGACAAGACTGATATATGGAGCCCTCCTGCTAGAAAATAAAGTCAGTCATGTCCAAAGCAGATGTTTTCTTTGGCTGCAGTTTAAGTTTACTAAATTTTTAGAGGCCAGTTTCACTTTGTATACACAAAGGTGGAAAGGAACAGAACTCCCGTGACAATGCCTCTCCAGATGTGTTACAATTAATGCAGCACATGAGCTCTGCTTCCCTTGTCAAACACATTCATGCAAGAATGATTGTAAAGTGTAAAGAAATGTCTAACAGAATGCTAATTATTAAATTTCAGCAGCCTAAAATAAAGTTTTTCTACTTATTGGTGGAATAAACACCTCATCTCTCTATTTTGCTATCTTAACATTAAAGTTCTTGATCTTGGCATAAGGTTATTACATGGCAAGCAGGAGGGATAAGAGGGAAAAGACATTTCCACAAGGGAGGACTCTCCTCTTACCTCTGCAGTTGCCCCCTCACCAGTTTTTCCAACCCATCCTGGATGCACTGGGAGATAGTTCATTGCTTCTCACTCCAAGGTTTTCCATGAAAGATAGTACTGCAGTATCTATCCTCACAGAGCTTGCTTAACAAATCAGGCTAGTCCATACCTCTGCTGCAGTGAATAAATAATCTCAAGTAGCAGAACATTGTGAAAAATGAAACAAACTTGCCTCGTGGGCAAATTATCTAACTGGATGCCGTGTGTGAAGTTCAGATAAACATTCGGTTACAGGGAACAGCATCTCAAAGTTTGATATTTATCTTTGTGGATTTATTTTCACCTCAGGATCTTCATGTGCCATGCTAATATGATGCCACACAGGTTCAAGAGGGGAAAAAAAAAGAAGTAAATTATTTTAGGAGGCAACGCAGACAATAAAACGTGCCAAAACAATGAAAGCCATTATATTTTCTGCTTCTGAACTAGACAAATAGCTTTTAAAGTTATGCCTTCTAAAGAATGGCTCAGCTTGATCATTTATGCTAAAACTTAGGCATTACAAGCCTAAGGGTCTGGTCTAAATAACAATACCTTCATTAATCAATTTATAACAGCTGAGATCCTATTTCTGGCTCTAGAGAGGAATGCAATGCAGCCAGATGAAATCTGGGCTCACATTCCTCAGACTCAGGTGAAATGACACTGCAAATAATTTAGACATCTCTGGACAATTTATTCAATAAATAGTCCAGCTTCCTGATCTATTTATCACAAGGGATGGAGCTGATTTAACTAACAACTTTACCTGCCTTATTCCAGAATCACTTCTGCATTCTGCTTCAAATTCTCCCTCGAACAAAATTAATTTCCTTATACAGATAAATCTATGCTTATGTTTCTTGAGCAACCAGGCACAGATAAATCTGAGGCCTTGGGCATTTTCACTTCCACACCACAAGGATCATGCAGCGATGAAATATTGTTGGCTCAACCCGTGACTTTTAGCCACTGTCAGATGCCATGCCAGGTCTGAAGAAGACACAATCTCTGGATTTCCAAAGTCCTGCTGGGCAGGTTAAACACACAGACCACGCTGTGCTTCTTGCCCTGCACAGTTTGCTGTACCTTCCAGAGCCACAGTGCTCTGCAGAGCCACTCAGACCTGGGCAATATTTCAGCCCTGCACTCCTCACCCCCTGCTCGGTGCAGGTAGTCACAAAGCAACCTCTGCCTCGCCCAGGCAACCACAGACAAGTCAGTCTTTAAAGATCTATAATGTGAAATCATCACATGGCCTAAACTAACCCAGTGGCTCCCTTGGTCATGTCCTTCTCAGACTGTCCTTGTTGCTCAGGGCATTCTGATCTACGACACGGTACTGACCCTCAACAACCAGCCTGGTTGTGCCCCCAGGAGTCCATCCCTTATGAAAGGGCATTACAAGTAAGATGAGCATTTTACAGGGGTATTTTCCTTTTGCTCTGTACCTGCCTTTATCCCCCTGGAGAGACTAAGACATGCTGGGAGTGCAGAACACACCTGGGTTTATGTGAGGTACGTGGAGTATGGCAAGGGGAGTGCTGGATGTTGTGTGCCCACACACCCCACGGGCAGCTCAGACCACCCCACAGTGGGCTGCCCACCTTGGGAGGTAATAACTCATCCCACTGTGCCACCAGCACATTTTCAGTGCCTCACTACTGAGTGCTGCACACAAAGATTTCACCTTTGTTTCCAAACTGTGCTTAAGAGTAAACAGTGTGAGACAAGCTACCAAAAAGTTCATCGGTTGGACTACTTTGTTGCAATTTATTTATTTCCAAATGGGCTTATTCAGTATCAAGTCAAAAGACAGGTTCTGATCCCTGAGGGACACCCCAGCTCATCATCTCCATGATGAACACTACTTTAAGGGAAGTTTCTACCTGGATCCTTGCAGAGGCCCAAGATTTCCGAGGATGAGCATCACTCTGCTGGGGACCACGTGCACCTCAGGTTTTACTCAGATCAAATCTCTATGTAGTACCCACTTCCCTGGCAGCAGGTGCAGCATTTTTTCCCTGTTACCATTTCTTTCTAGGGCTGTTCCCACATCTTCCTACTTCACACTGCAAGGCTGAATTGAACAGCTTTCACTGACGTGCACTTCTGCATTAGTGCACATGCACTAAAATCCTAGAAATGCAGGGCAAATACAAAAGCAGAAGAGGCCTGGGATGTACACTTGAAAGCAAAAGAGCAGCTGGAAAACCCAGATCACACAGATCTTAATGGCTGAAGGAATGAACCCTTCATTTTGCTCCACTTCCTAGGAAAGCTCAGTTGTGCTCTCTGCTACATCTTTCACATCACAGGTAACCTTTACCAAATGGAAACAAGTTTGCTTTGGTGCTCAAAACCAGTATCACATTTCAACAGTGAGCAGTGTGTAATCATCATGTAAAGTAGTCATCTCAATATAATTATTTCATGCATACATATTATTCTGATTATACTTCTGTAAGTAGTGGCCAAAACACCTGTAAATGCTGCTCTTTTGTTTCTACACGTCTCTCACATTACATCCTGCTAAGCCAACCCTTCAAGAAAGGGCTTCTCAAAGTTTCACCAGCTCATGTAGATGAGTCATTAAGGAAAAAAAAAAAAAGTTTGCTGTCAGAAAGCCAAACATCACTCATTCCTTCATTGATACCAACTTCTGGGAAAAAAGAATAAAATCCCTGCCTGCATCAAGCTTCTGTACTTGTGACCTCAGTCATAAATATGGATACACAAAGCTAAATTACAGTCTTGCTGAAATAAAAAGAAGTTTTGCCGTGGCAATGCTGAGTCTACCAAGTTTCAGCTCAGTCATGTTACAAACAGGCTACCGAGAAGACAGGGTTGCTTTAAACAAACCCACTTGCCTTTACAAGCTACACTGCTTCCCACTTTCCTCGTTTACCATGTGAAAGTTAGGGCAGCATTCCTCCTGTCAGGCTGCTCAGCATGAATAATAGATACGTCATTTTTTAACTGTCAACAAAGTATCTGTAAGAGGTGCACTTGGTCCCTTTAAATATCTACAGCAAACTGTTTATTTGGCATTACACAGAGCTCATATTTTCCAACTAGCAAAGAAATTACCAAAAAAGACATACATGTTAAACCACAGAAATAATTTTACTCACACCTTATTATATTTATGTAATATTTAATTATCTCCTCTCCTACTCCCCTTGCTTCAGTGACAATTTGCTCAATGAGGTGCCAAGGAGATGGAAAAAACAAAACAAACGAGGTCAAAGCTTGGCAATAATACACTGGTGTTTATTTATTGAGGGACAAAGCCTCGGCAGCTCTAAATGGTGCAACTCCTGTGCTGAGCTCTGCTGACTTACACCAGCTGGGGACTGAAACCCAACTGCTGAGAAACAGATTACACTGCTGTAGTCTCCAATGTAAACCAGGCAATATTTCACATGCAAAAAATAAAAGACCTTAAAGGAGAGCTGCAACTGTACTGATAGGGTGACAAATACTCCCCTGCACAGCAGAGGACAAGTTTTTGAGTGGTGTAAATGGCCCCACTTTCCCTGGAGCTCAGCCCGGGACCACCCAGTGTGTGTGTTGCTGTGTTCTCCATCACTTCCTTCGGAACAACCGCTCTCACTTCTCCCATCTTCCCTTTAACAGTCCCTTCTGACATTGCTTCACCATCGCCCTTCTGTCCTCAGCACACTGGGGGTGTTTGGCAGCCTCACCCCTCGCTGCCATGCACTGGGAGGGACCATCCTCTCAGCTCTGCCCAAGGATGTTCCTGTGGCCATGCTCTAAATCAGGGATTCTCTTCAAGAATAAATAAAATTACCATTGAGGACTTAGAGCCCAACCACACAAAAAGTTGAACAGGAAAGGCAGAGCAGGCAATGGGAACAGGAGTCACACATGATGGTGGGAAAGGAGGAGCCTCTGAAACCAGGTCTGCCAGAACAGCATTATTTAAACATCAGCAGTAAATCACAACAGTTCTTTTGTTTACGGCTGCCCCTCAAGGGCCTCAAACTTTTGAGGTTACCATCATGGTTTATGGTTTATTCCAAGAGCTACCTGATATTTAAAGGGTAAACACTCCCCTATCAGGTGAGAATTCACCACAGCAAACACTTTCAACAGTTAAAGCTTCACTGCATATACACAAATATGTAAGTAATCAGCAGCTATTTATGTGCCATAGCATAACAATTTGACAGTGGCTCCAAAGTGGGATCAAAATACCCCTGTTCCTATCTAGATGACAAGCAAACAGGCCAAAAAAGTGGCACAGCTGCCTGTGCAATGGCCAGCACTCGTGCACTGGAAGGAGCTCACCTGGGTGGGTGTGTGTGTCAGGCACTCACATCACACTCTTAGTTTGGAGGGATCTTTTGATTTCCCTCCAGTGTCACTGTCAACAGGAGCAACGGTGGGCAGGGAACACAGGTTTAGGAGTTGTATGCATTTGTTCTGAGCAAGACAAGAAGTCTCTTAAAAAGAGAAAAAAAGCAGCCAGCCACCCACTTCCCACACATAAGAGTTTTCATTCTTGATAGCACCACTAGAGCTGAAAAACTGATATAGGAGACATTGAGGAAAGTTAGGACAGGTTAAAAAAAAATATATATATATATATATATATATATATAAAAAAAAGAAGGAATAGACAGCCCTAAGAATGAGGATACCATTACTGTAGCTTGACAGACCATTAAAAAAAGGTCAGTATCCACTTTAAATATATGAACAAATTAACAGAACACACCATGCTCAGCTCCATGTTCAGAAGCACTAATGAGAATAGCTTGCAGTTCAGTTTACTTAGCTCTTTAAATAAACATGGGCTATTGGAAATGTTATACAACAACGCGAGCACCGTAAGTGTAGCTCCAACTCCTGTCATTCCTGCAGATGAGTTACAAATCTACAAGAACTTGTCTGCTCCATGCTTGCAGCCACTGCTACACTTAAATTAGTAACTACGTAGGCCTCTTCCAAGGCATATCAGAGACCAGCTGTGCAAGGACCTGTCACCTTCTTGTCAGTGAAAGTTTTCTGTCCAAAGAACTTTCGTCATCCCCCATTCCTCAAGTAGCTGGATGTCACTTGAAGAGACAGCTGAAGTCACTTGCAATGAATGGTCTCAAATCAGAGCTCACTGCCCTTGTCACAGAAAGTCTCACCCCGCAGCTAAAACTGTCACTGATCATGTTTAGATATGTACACTGAGGTATCAGATTAGAAAAGAGTATGCACGAGATGGGAGTTTAAAAGAGGCCAAGTTGCAAGGAAAATCTTAATAGGGAGAATGGAGGGCTTGAAGGGTTAGCCCTTTTCCAAACCCAATTTATATTTCCCATCAAATCCAATAAAAAAATATCTAGCTTCTAAAAACGGCATGTGTCCAACCAACATATGCAAGAAGAAGCTAAAACTTTAAGCAGTACTTTGGCCAGAGAGCACGTAGATTGCTGGGATATTATGGCATCTCTGCAGCAAGTTACTTCATTAATAGCAAAATACCCAAAAGGCATGTCTTGACTTCAAGATTCATGCCCAAGATGGTAGATGCATATGTTATGGTCAAAAAAAATAAAGAAAAAATTTATTAAATTGGCAATTTTTTAAAAAAAAAAAAAAACAAACCACCCTTAAATATTATATTTGCTGTTTGCTTCTGATCCTCTTGCTTATATTAGCAAAAGGAGCACTGCCTCCTGGTTATGGCAAGAGATGGAGCAGTCCAGGTTCCACAGTTGCTCTCCCAGCTCAGGTACTGACTTTTGGGTGACTTGTTTAGACTCTCACTAGCTTCTAGGAAATCCAGCTCACCCGCTGGCAAACCCAGCTGCGTGGCCTTGCCAAGGAGCACTCGAGGACACGTTCCTAAGACTGACCTCTACACTAAAAATAGCAGAGCACAAGTTGGGTTGCAGCTGCTAGAAGACAAAGGACATGGAAACATCCAGAAGATGCTCATTATGTTCTGCATAATTTCATGTCACACTTTTAAGATGTTGCTGCGTTAATACACCACAGGAGCTGGATCCTGGGGAATGCTCTGCTGATTTGCCCATGTTACACTGCAACCTCTGTGGTACTCTCTGGGCCAGCATAAGAACAGTAGAAGATCTAAGAGATGATATTTCCAGGCTCCAGAATGAGGGTTTCTCTGCTGTGGCTCTCCTTAAAAGGTCAATTTTAGTGGGACAGTTGGCTAAAGGCATGGGGACTCAGTCAAGAGCTCTAGAAGACATTCAAAGGAGAATGCAGGAGCTCTCTCCTCTGCACACAGGCACCTCCTGAGAAGCTGGAGGTAGAGAAGTAACTCCTGACAAACCTCAAATTCTGCTGCAGCCTGGGAATCAAGAAGACACATAGGAGCTTTCCCTTCTGCCTGTCCAGTTCTCCTTCAAGGCTTTGAAGGACATGAATATGGTATTTAGGCTCATCTCTGTCCTAGATGTTGGATTAGCCAGTACCTAGTTTTCCTTATATGAAAGAAAGCAATCAGTCAGAAGCATCATAAGCTTCTTTCCTTTTACCACTGTACTGTTGGCTTAAAACCAAGATAATTTTTTCCATCTACTTGTTTTTAAAGACCCTTTGCTTTGGTTTCACTTGAAAACATGGCCAGAGAAATTTCACTCCAAATTTCATATGTCAAAATTCTCCTCACAAACTAAGCCTGGCAGAGTGAAGGGAATCCATTCCAACTATTTTTTTTTTAAAGTGTATTGGCTTTGTTCTTGCCTAAAAACACAGTAGGGAAATTTTATTTTAAAATTAATATGAACAAGTATTATTTAGAATAGAAACCCAATTTTAGCCCAGGAAGTTTTATTCCCCACCTTCCAGGCTCCCTAAGGATCACAAGCAGGTACAAAACAGAAGTACAACCCAAACTGAGACTGCAACCAGCATTTACAGTTTTTGCAACTGAAGAGTCCTTGAAATATCAGCTGCACACCAAGAACCAGCAGGAGGTAGCACAGTCCACTTCACACTGAAGAAATCCCAGCAGGATATTGTGACCCAAGAATGAATCCCTACCCTGGAAGGCTGTTCAGGGAAGACAGGCAAGGATGATGTGGCTCATGGAGCTCAGAAGGCAATGTAGGAAGTGACCACAGCTGTCAAAGGAAGCTGAATTTAACACAGGAATGATCAGGGGGTGGCCTTTGCTTTAGACGAAGACTGTATCAGTTGAGGGGCTCAGCTGGGAAATGAAGTTCCAAAAATAATTGACAGAGACTATGATCACCCTGAACCAACCAGACCAGCACAGGGAAATGCATATGCAGCTCAAGTCAGGGTATAAAATTGAACAATCAAAGTGAACTTTAAAGTCTCAACATACTTGAGCTGGCTCCAATCCACAGACACATTCCCAGAAAACCAGGATGCCCTGACAGTGAACATGGAGACACCAAAGGGAATCATGTTTGTACTGTGATCCAGCTGTAGGTTGCAATCACTGTATTGGGTCTGTGTTGAGATTTCAGACCACTGCTGTATCACCCCACTCACAAACCCACAGAACACCAAATACCTACAAATAAGTCAATTTTATATTACATGATAAACCCTCCTCATTTGGAACATCTAAAAATCTGCCCAGAGCACTGACCCTAAAGAGGAGCCCCAGATTTCTCAGTCCTTTTAAAAATTAGGCCACTGCCTTAGAAATCTAAACATAGGCTAAGGATCTTAACTGCAGGCTCCTATTTTTGAAAGTTCTCGGTCTTTAATTTTCATAGCATGGTAAACAAAGCCTCTTTTTTTCTTCCCCACTAAAAAGTACTCAGGGTTCAGAAGTTTATTGGAAACATAGCTGACATCCAAATCAACACAGACTGCAAAAAAACAACAGGGCTGACAAGACAGAACACTTTCAAAACATCACACTGATCATTAGAACAGCAGAGCAAAACATTAATATCATAAGCTTTAGCAGTCAAGGACTCTGCTCTAGCTGGGTATAGCTCTTTAAGCAGGGGAAACCTGGGAAAATAGACTTTGAAGATAAATAGATGGATTTGCTTTCCAGCAAACAAATACAGGATCAACAAAATTGAACATGATGACTATTCCATAGGCAACAGTGATGCTGCCATGCAGATTTTCAAAAGTGTCACTATAGCAAATAAGCCTCTGTTTTGCTCTTGGGAGGAAGAGAAAGTGAGAAAGCAGAGTAGATAGCAAAGGACGTTCTAGCAAAAAATAATTGAGGAAAAATAAAGAAACTCTCCCCATCATTAAGCTCAACTTTCAGTTGACAGTCTCAAGCTGAAGGGGCAGGGGATGGAAAGGAGGGGAGCTTTAACAAAAATATAGATTTTTAAAGAGATCTTCCAACAGAGAAAACATGATTTTAGCACTGCAGAAGAGAGAAAAAAACCCTCAAAAATATTAATTCAGCTCTAATAGAGGAGGACTCTATTTTTAAAGACATTTAGGAGTAAACCCCTATTCCCCCTAAATCCAAACCTCTCCTGGATGAAAGCCTCATTTATCTGATCCATTCTGAAATAAATCACAGCTATTTACACTGCTAAGACTGGAGATACATGGTGGGGGTTTTTTGAACACTGGAGCATCTTTCCTTTCTAGTTCCACATGTGAAATAACTTCCTACAAATATGAACTTCATACCTTTTAGTGACATGAGTGCCTGCAGACCTTACACAAACATTCCTACTAATGATCTCAGTGGGAGCTACATGCATAGAGAATCAATACTGCTGACACTGAATTATGGGTGTGCAGATAGACCAGTTTTGATACACCAGTGTAAGAAACCATTTGTCAGCTTGGTTTTCAAAGTTGATAACTTTTACTGGAGGTGCTGGGCCCTTCACTATTTATATTATTTCATTATTGCATTCTTTCTGGAGCAATGACTTTGACCTGGCAAACACCTTTTCCTTGCCAAAGTATGTATATTTACAGCAGAAGAACTATGGAGCATCATTTCCCTGTTGTCTATGCAAGACAGTTTGGCAGCAAAACACATCTTTATTATCATGTCACAGATTGAGCTCTTATACTTAAATAGCCGAGTTTGTATTTCCATTATAGCCCTGACCATAAAAGTGTGTTTTGAGTGAGATTTACAAGTCAAAGGCCCTGATTTTCCCCTCACTTGAAGTGATATAAATTAGGAGTTAGTGCACACGTGGCATGCACGAGGAGAGACTTAAGGTTCTGGAGAAAGGAAAAGAAAAAAAAACACACCACCAACAAAAGAACAAAGGATGCCTTGCAAACGTGATGCTCAATATGCAGGCATCCACATTTATCAGGGTGAGCCCAGTCCAGCCCCATCCAGCTCACCCTTCTGTTCCAAAAGCCTTTGGAGTTCTGTGCATAATCTTCTGCACATTTGACACAAATGAACACGCTGTGCTAACACTGGCCTTACCTGTACCTAAAAAAAATAAGTGTAATAACAATGGTATGAGTGAGACGATCGCTTCATTGAACAGGTCAACTTTGAAAATTGTGTTTTCAATGAAAGGCAAATCTGACCCAGTGGAACAAACACGGGACTATAAAGACAGGAATTTCCAGATCTTCATCCCACTGCTGCCAGTGATTTGATGGGTCACTTTATGAGAGTTCAGTTACCATTTAGATTATCACACATTCACCAGTTTTTACCTGAGGACACCAACACCTGCTTATTTTTCATACTGGGGTGTTGTGAAGATTCAATAACATCTCCACGTGTTAAGCATTAGAGGAGTGCTAAGCGGTTACAGTGCCTGATTTAATGCTCCCTTTTCTGGAAGCTGGGATAGAGTTACAATTTTCATTCTAAGCTCACCTCATATTGCTTGACTTGGTAGAGGAAAGGTCTCTCCTTAGCTACATATCACACAGCACACATTCCAAAACCAGAACCAGGGAGTTTCGGGCCAAAAAATAGGAAAACTGGAGCCACGATGTGCTTTAAAGAACAAAACCAACCCCATGCACCAGTGTTTCGCTCTTATCTTATTAAAATTCATTTATTTTTACTGCATTTATTCTTCCATTTTTGCTGCCTTAGTTATTCTGTCCATCTCCATCCTTCCCCAGCCTCGCTGGCTCACCGAGGTCACGCTGCTGCAGATGACATCACACGTCACAATCCCCATGGTAACAACCACGTTGTCACAAACATATCACAGGAGGAGGGAGGGGGAACAGAGTTAGAAAAGAGTATTTACACACAAATATCTTGGCAATCAAAAAGACTGGGAAAGGAAATGCACCAAAAAAAAAAAAAAAAAGCCTGTGACAGCTTAATGAGGTTTTGGTAACACGCTGTAGTTTTCCAACTGTGTTCAAGTGTGATCTTGGTTCTTAAAATCTGATTTTTCACTACTTTTATGGACTTAAAAGAACTACATCCATTTTGCTCAGCACAGCAATCTGAAAGTTCACATGTCTGATTTTATTATTTAATGTGTAGGAAGAATTGCATTTCAACGCCTGCCGAAGAAACTGCCTTTTATAAAGACAGTCTACAGAGATATGTTTGGAATTTTAAATCCTGGTGTTTTGCTTTTTCTTTAATCTTTTATTAATGGTTTGTGTTCCCATTACTCCAAACTGAGCATTAGGTTGCTGGGGAAAAGCGCCAATCAAATGTGTAGAGCAAGTGGAACGTATTTGAAAATAAAGGAGGGTTAGCTGATCAAAATCAGTATTTCTGAGATTTAGGCCTGTGATGGGCAACCTCGTATTGAACGAAAAAAAGTAAGGAAAAGGAGAATCATTTTGACAGCAGCAGGTCGGGAGGCAGAGAGAGAGACTGGAAACTGGCTCCCATTTTGCTTGAATTCTGACTGATCAACCTCAAGGGGTTACAACACCAGAGTCACATTCAAATGCCATTTAGTTTTTTGTGACACAGATGGGCATAAATTAATTCTGACCTGACCACAGCCCCAACTGGGGTCCCCTCACAGCTCACTCTTGCAAAGGATTTGTGAAACTGGAGCTGTGAGAGATGATGGCCACGATTTGCTTATTTGAACTCAGCCTATGAGAAAAGGGAAACCAAAACTTTTCCTGTCAGCACCGGCAGCTAAACCTCCACTTTTTATCCTTCCTCTGGAAACCTAAACAACTCCCACTGGGTTATAAGTGTATGTCCCAAGAGTCTAGGGGGAAAAAAAAAATATTAAAGTAGAACTATGTGGTAAGAAAAGGCCACTATCACATATCCAGGTCCCTCCCCCAGGCACAAATCACATCCCATAGTTCCTCACCACACAGAGACCCAGGATAAGAGGGATCAACTCCTTTTCCCTTTCCCCATGAGAAGCAGCACAGAGCAGAGGTGATGGCAGTGTGACTTCCCTCTGCAATATACCCTCAAATTTTAGTGGGGATGCACATCCACCCTATAGTGATGTTTAGTGGGGCTTTCTAGAACTACATATATTCACCCACTATTACCACTATCCTTCCTTCTCCACAGATTTGTTGTTAGTTAACTACCTTACAGCACTTCATAGCAAGTTTTATCACTGCTAAGGAATTCTGGATTTAAAATTAGTCTACAAGGGTCCTTTTAACCTAAACAGTGACCTGACTCAGTGCTTACTGCATCCTGATTCTAATATCACTTATTTTAAATAATGTTAACAAACCATTAACTTAATTTTACTTATTTCTTCTGTTCACCTGAGGTGTGTGGATACCACAGTGTGCTGCACATGCAAGCCACACATAAGCACAACCTTTAGAAAAGTAATTCAGGCAAAAAGGAGGCCACTGGAGGCACCATCACAATATTCCCCTCCTCAGAATTCCCAGGAAAGCACCTTGTTGAGGTGTTGGTCAGCGTGCACTGCTGTCACTTGAGAGGGGAAGGCAGGGTAAGAGGTCAAAGATGTGTACAGTATTGAAAAGAATAATGAAAGCAAGGTCATTACATTCTAAAGAGGACAAAAAGTGTTTACATGGCAAAAGCCAACACCTTATCACACCAAAATACTGAGAAGTCTTTAGGAATAGTTTAGCACAACGACAAGAAAAAAACAACCAGAACAGCCCCAAACAAACAAACAAAAGCACACCACAAAACCACAAACCCACAACAGCAACTTTGCTTTTTATCAAGAGTCTTGGATTACAGGTCCAGTATTCACTACTTGCCACATCCTGTTTAAGGATATTCTCTTAAAATCTACCCCGTGTCTTCATTTTCAAGTTACACACTCCACAGCAAAGTATCAGCTTGCCCCACACAGAATTAGGAGCTCCTAAACACCAACATGTAAAGTGTCTTTAAAACATTTTAAATGAAGAAATTGGGGTCCATGCACCCTGTACAACTAGAGATTTTAAAAACAAGAGTTTGCTGCTCATCTAATTGAGCTTCTCTCTGCCTTCCACCATGCTCCCAACACTGGCTGCTTCTCAGACACAATCAATTCCAACTGAAAAAACTGATGATCATCAGATAAAATTTAAAAGAGAAAGTCAAGTGAACAATTTGGAGACAGTCTTTTCTCAGCTAACCTTGCTTTTACTCATTAACAAATACTAAGTGTCAAAAGCAGCACTGTAGCAGTAATGTAGTGTTTGAATACTCAGATAAAATAATCTCTATGACGTGCAACCAGCAAATGGGTGATTAAACACTACAATATAACCACTGACAAAATCCTAAAACTCTGAGGAATGAGAATGACAAACATACAACATGCAAAATCAAAATGATTAAACGAAGATGAGGCATACTGCAATAAAAAAATGTCCTCTAATTATGTCAGCAAAATTCTAAATACAGGAGCCATTTACAGCTTGAAAACAGGTTCCTCAAACACAATGAAAATGCATTTTTCTAATAAAACATTATTAAAAGTAGATACATTCCTAATATTCTTTTTTTTTTTTTAAATTGAGTGGTGGGATCAGCTCTCTGTTCTGCAAGTCTTCTGCCCATACAAATCAGTTCATTTTTTCAGTGGTTTAGAAATTATGCACCAAGTGCTAAAAACACACCCAGAACATACAAAAGATGATCCTGGAGCCACAAGAAGTCCAGTGAGCTCCAGCTGTTCTACACATTTCCACTCTCAGGTCACTGGCTCACTTCTTAACCTCCCTTTACTGGTTTGCCTTTGGATCTTCACAGAATTCAAATTTGTCATAAGGGTTTGGCCTCAAGGTCTAGACCTTTCCTACTTGGGCACATCTTCATGAGCACATGTTTGTGTTGATAATGTAAAGTTTCCAAACATGTCCTTTTAGGTTCCTGTACAGAGCACAGACATTGGTTTAAAAGGATACCAAACATCCCAAATATATATTTTAAAGCAAAGTCCACAGCAAGTTTGTGTTCTGTAACTACCAGGACACTTCAAAGGCCATGAAGTATTACCTCACTGGTGTACATCACATCTAAAGCAAATTATTTTGATTGGGATACAGATTTTATTCTGCATTCACCTACATTGCACTGCATAGGAAAATCCAAGTGTTGCAGACCCAGAACTCAGAAATTACACAATCTATATCCTCATAGGTGCAGAAAGCATTTCCAGGGGAAATGCATTTATCCCTCATGCAAAAAAAAGGGGATTTTTAGGAACCAAGACAGAGGGTGACACAAGTCAACTGGTCAGGGGAAGAGCAGTCAGGCAAGGGATGAACTCTGAGCCCAACAGCCAAACAGGGACTGTGGGTTTTTACCCCTGGGGATTAGGGACAACATTCCCTGACAACATATTCTGCAAAGCGATATTGTTCTACTAAAATAATGATTTTTAAAAGAAAACTCACTAAAATTGTTAGTGGCACAGCTGAACAGACAACAAGAGTAATTTATCCAAAGAAAGGGTGAGTTTTTTCCCCTTTTCTTTTTATCCTTGATTTTTGAGTAAGTCATCTGAAACTTCACACACACACACACGCACAGCCCCCAATTGTTACATCCACCTGGTCCACACTATGTAATTCTGCCTCTTTTTTTTTTTTAATTTGAAGTTCACTGGACTGGTTGAGCAGTTCATTTTAAAACACCTGTCTGAAATTTTTTACACCCAGATGTTGAGCCAGGTTGGCATGACAGCCATTTCCCCAGTTCTGAGTGGGTGATCATATCATATATGCAGACTCAGATGTTTACTCTTTAGGAACAGTAACTGGAAATATCATCTACTTATAGCTGGATCTCTCCTCTAAAAAATTCCTCTGCATCCATGAACTTTCCAAAGCTGATAGCATTTATGAGGGTATTTCAGCAAAGCAAGGACAAAGTAACTACACACAGATCTAGACTAATTCATTTAAAAACAGAACAAAATATTCACTGTAACTTTCTGCAGTATTTCTCCATCATTTTCTTTCCAGAAATGAAAACTCCTGGTATGAAGCTCTGCATTAGGATTGCTTTTACAAATCACTGTCTCCCACTCCTGTGAAATGTCACATTGTGTGGTACAATTTCTTTTTTCCAATTCAGAGGCTGAATAAAATGAGGCCTTTCAAAACACGCAGGCAAACTGACCCAAATATGTGATTGGAAACAGTCAAGGAAAGCAAAGTGCAGCTGAAATAATATACAGTATTCTTAGTAACATTTTAGTTCACTCTAAGAAGCTGACAATGGTTATCAGTAATCTTGTTTTGACCTGAAAGAAGGGAACCTGTGGCTCGCCCTAGAGAAAAGACTTGCCCAAGACCAGACATCACCAGCTAATTTTGACCTCAATCCATCACCTCTGTGCTCTATCCACTTGCCAACAAAGCTCTGTGCAATAAGAGATGCTGGGCATCCCATTTAAGCAACAAAATCCTGTCACATCTGACGTTTCTGAAAACCACTGCAGCTCAACAGGAACTTTTGCTGTTGCAAAAGATGGAACGTTTTCAGGTTGTCTCCTGGTTTATTCCTTTAATCACCTGTGACATTTCTGTGATTCCAGGCAGGCAGTTTATCTGCACTCCATGGGACAGAAGCCTCTGCTCCACTGAGTCCTTCACTGTCCCGTTTGGCTGAAGATTCTCAGTGGGTTTCCCCAATCCTTTTTGCTGACTTCACTGATATTGCTCCTTACAATTCTCCAGTTCTGCTTCATATTGAGCAGTCCTTGAGTGACCTATGCCAAACAAGAGCAGCACCTTCGATGAATTCACAGCTCTAATTACAAAGCAAACACTACCATCTGCTGGTCTGTTTGAAAAGAATTCTACTTTAAAAAAAATAATAAATAAAACCAATAGAGTGTTCTTTCTGGCCCTTATGAAAATACAGTTAATTTTCCTAGGACCAAAGAAACCTCAAATATTCAAATGGGAGAACCATGCATCTTCTGTGCTGTTTCTCCCCCTTCCTTCCTGCCCCCATCACATAAAGGATTTCATTAAATTCTATCCTGAAGTACTGGAATGGCCCACACCTTGTACAATTTCACTGAATAGAGTTTTTACTTGCATGTGGAACTCCACAATAGAGAAAGTTATAAAGGTGGGAGAAGCTTGTCTGATGTGACAAGTTCTCTTGTCCCTGGACATCATGACCAAAGTAAGGCTCCAAGGCACAGGTTTCCCTTTGACAGATGGGGCTGAGCTGGAACACTCCTCCCAAATCCTCCCAGAACCACGAGATTTCAGACTGTGCACTCCAGTTTGAACTCCAGCGGTGGTTTCTACCATAACAGGTTAGAAAATCATCCCCAAAACAAACATGTTTAATACAAGTGCAATTTCCTACAGGATATATGATCCAGTTTGTCCAGCTTCAGTTCTGTTGCCTCGTTCACACTGTGCAGCTCCAGCTGGGGGCTGAGAAATTCGACCAACTTCTTCCACTTCAAAAAGCAACCTTTGCTGCACAGAGTTTTGTGATTTACTTCCTTCTAAAAATCTTATTCTTTCAAGTATACAAGGTATGCAAATTCCAACACCACCTGTCGGTACCCAGGGAACAGCTTTACAAAGACAATCTCCTTAGATAATATAAAACCCTATTGTTTCTCTTCTTTAAGCCATTAACTATTTTCATACCCTTTACATCAGCTGGGAACTATATATCACAGGCAAAGACAATCTCATTTGTTTTAATGGCTAAGTAAATTCAAAATGGAAATGACTAGGCAATTTGTTCTTGTGCTTTTTTAATTTCGGTCTCTTCACTCCCCATCCCCCTCCCCATCATCCTCCACCCACTCAAAAAAAAAAAAAAAAAAAAAGTCTTTTCACTCAAGGACTAGAATTCTGGCAAACCAGTTTATCACCACTGAATTCAGTGTAAATCAGGCTTAAGCAAATCAAAAATTTTGCTCCCAAATTTCTTTAATTTCCCAGTACTAGGTTAGGGTGTTTTATTATTGGTATTCTTCACTATAAATCTTCAAAGTTGATCTTTCAAACAGTAATATCCTCCCATATATTTCAGATAAAAGAACAGTGTAATAGACAAATAATTGTGATGGTTGCTGTTAGAGCAATAGTTGTATCAGGTGCTGTGCAAGCAGATACAGGTCAGTCCCTGATGGATTCTCTACTTTGCCATTTAACTGGGGCACGCTAATTGGCAGGCAATTATCAGTCATCTGCCATTCCTACACTTGAGTTAATCCTAATCTGCATTCAGCAGTGAGTGACTCCAATTGGATTATCATTTGTTTTCAGCACTCCTTCATACTCAAGTGCTTTAGAGGACAATCCAAATGGTAATAAGGAAGACATGGGGGTTTCTGTCATTATCTAAATATTCAAGTATTTTAGACACTGACTCAAGTCTGTAAGGCTTTGTTTCCTTTTGCTTCTGAAGATCTTGGGCACATGAGTGCTAATACATCCAGGCCTGGGGAACAGCAGATACTCACTTCATGCTTTCATTATTTTCACACTGACACACCTTTATTTGCACAGCATTTCAATCCTGCACAAAAACCCGTGCAGAACCTGCCCACAGTAGACTTTAATAAAACAATGACACAAGAAGTATTGGGTATCTCAGAAAAGTACTCTTTTGCTATGATAAAATGATTAAACATATATCAACCGTTCTTGGGAAGAAAGTAGTGCTCCAGGACTCCTCCTAGAGGTCAGACAACTTTAACAGAATATGAAGCAATTTAGACTTTGCCTGCCCTGAGCCTGTTACCGTGAGCTGCACCTTTCCATGGCACTGGGAATATGGTGCTTCACTGTGTGTCACACAACAGGGACTTCAGCTATGGGTTCATCTGATTCTCAACCAAACAAAACACCTGAATTTGGCTTTAATCCAGTCACTATATGCAGATGCAGAACCAACCAGCATTCATTGGAACCTAACACAACTTGCTATCCTTATTGTCACCATGCAGCAACCAGTACCATTCATCCTGCAAACAGGAAGGCAAAACATTGCCATGTTTTTTTCATCCAAATCAGAATACTTCGCTTGTGTTCACCCACTTGAACCGAGGGAAATTCAGGCCCAAAAGCCAAAGACAGGAAAATGAAGTGCTAAATGACTGGGTAGCACAGGCAGAAGGACCAGGATACAACTGTTTCACCCCAAAAGTACAAGATGGACATAACTCAGACTTGCCAAAGAAATCTAACAAAGGTGAGTTTTGAACAGCTGTACAACAGAGAACAGATAACTAACTGCCTGCATGTTTAACTAAAGCCATGTGGTAAAAACCTAAAGGTACAGACAAACTGTGAAAAAAAGAGGTCATTTCTGAGCTGCAAAATGGATTTATTTTGATTAAGAAATACAAGAAGGTAATACAGAGAGCAGTGACCAGAGTTTCAGATCATACAGCAATAGGAAAGGAACTCATAAGCCCCTTAGGGACATAAGGCTACCCACCCACACACAGCTTATATTTCAAGTCTTCATTTTAAGGCCATGACTTGACCTCTGTTCAGAGACATATTAAGGTCTTGGCACAGTATCAGATGCCTAGAATAGTGAAGTATCGTAAACAGATTTAGTGTATGGAATTTTACACTGGCCAAAATTAATTGGCTAAGAGGTCAAATTTCAGCTGTTAATATTTTGCAGTAGGAGCCAAAGCCCTCCGACTGCCCTGCAGCCTTTTAACTGTTTCCTTCGTTGATTTTTACATCTCTAGTTACTTTGTTGGAAAAAAAGTCGCAAATTTGAGGTTTTCCAAAAGTGACAGCAAGTATTAAAATGCAGTTCAGCTCTGTGCA
This sequence comes from Corapipo altera, assembly GCF_003945725.1. NCBI lineage: Eukaryota > Metazoa > Chordata > Aves > Passeriformes > Pipridae > Corapipo > Corapipo altera. The sequence goes on along the minus strand of NW_020884894.1, from coordinate 8,489,993 downwards.
AATCCTGCTTCCAGCCAGCTGCAGGAGTCACTGATAAAGACAGGGCCTGAAAGAAAGTGCAAGGAAGGAAGGTCTGGGGCTTACAACAACCCAAAATCCCAGACAATCCAAGTTAAAGCTGTTCTTGCAGCACCATCAGCTTCTTACATGAATTTGGGCAGGTCAGTCAGGTGCTGTGAGCACACACTGCTGATAGTAAGGGCCAACTTGCTCCACTGAGACCAATCATGAACCCCAAGTCCCAGCTCTCTGCAGACATTCAGTGTGGACCTGAAAGGGTTGAAATACTACCAGATAAGTCAGTCCCTGCTGTGGCCCACTCCCAATTCCACCATACCTAAACACCTCGGTCCTGACCCCTTCCTTCCTGTCAGCAAATACATACAAGGGTAGAAAGAATAGTTGCCCACTGACCAATTCCTGCGGCAGCTGAGCCCCTCCCTACACACCTGGGACACAGCTCAGCATCCCTCTGGAGTAACAAGAGCCACATATGTGTGGCTGGCTGTAGTGGCCCCCAGGTTTAAGAAGGATGGAGGACTGACTTCGTGGCCAACCCCAATTTCCATGTGAGAGGATGAAGAAATACATTCTGGCTCCACTGAAGCCAGTGGCAGCAGTCCCATTCTCAGGATTTTCGCTTACCGTACTCCAGCTGTATCACCAGCTAACTTCCCTAAGTATTTATGGACTATTGCTGGAGGTTGGGGTATATTTGAGCCAAATTCCAAAACTTAGACTTGAACGTATGGGAATGTCAACTGTGGGTTTTACCATCAGTGATCCCCTACCCAAACTTTGTGCCCATATTTCATACCCGAGTAATGAAGTGTTGGAGCCACTTCAGGGATTGCATCTGTGCCTGGCTTGAACCCATACAGTCACAAATGCTCAGGTTTATAGATCCCTGAAGTCTGTGTATTGTAGCAACCCTTGGTTATTTCTAAATTCTAATTTGGCTAATATGCTGGTTTAGTGCCATCAGGTTTCATGAAGTTTACCAGTGGAACCGCCTTCAAACCCAGGATGACTCAGCTGACCTGGACATCTTTTCAAGTGGCAGAAAAGTATTCAATACATTAGGATGGAGGAATGGATTGGGACATTAACAAATGTAAGTCTTTACATCAGCACTGCCCTCAGAGATGAGTACCTCAAAGTCCTGTTGCGTTCTCTTAGAGTGGAGTGTGCATCTATTCCTATTCATAGCTTTCCTCTTTGAGAGATTTTGAAGAAAAAAAACCACAACAATCAAAAGAGTCTAAATCCCCAAAACCATCCAGTAAATCCCCTCCTTTCCTATCACTTTTCCTAGACAGGTAGATACTTTCCAATAGCTGTACCCATAGTCTTTTCAGATGGTGATATTTTGCAGGAAAATAGACTACCAAGTTTTACTCAAAATACCTCAGAAATGTTTTTGGCCATACACATGGTTCCAAAGAAGCTGGAAACACATATAAATATAAACCTAGTCCTGAGGTTTAGTTGCTTTCATTCCTTTTCCCAGGTGCTGAGGGAAGCACTGACCTGGAAGTGTTTGCAATGCCAGCCACTCGAGCTCCCTTTTCTGCCATCATCAATAACTATGGATAAGAAGCAGGGCTGTACTAAAATAATAAACAACAGCCCACCTCAAACGTAATTCTTGATATCTTTATTACTTGGAGAGACAACAGCAGCACTTTCCCTGTGAAGCCAGGTCTCTCAGAGGAGGCTGCCTCCCTTCACCAGCTCCCAGGTAACGAGCAGGTTGCGTCAGGGGACCACTCCCCTCCGGTTCAGCGTTGCCTAACCTGATTTCTGCCTCCCAGTTGGCATCACACAATCATCACCTCACAATTATAGAACCACCATGTGGTAGCCATAGCATCACTTGAGTGAAGAGTGCAATTGGGAAAGTGTCACTCTATTGCTACCTGACTTAGAAGTGAGAACAGATACATTCTTTGTGAAAGAAAAGACAAGACAGTCTCCTTCTTCCACTTCTCAATTCATCTTTTCCTCCCACATACTCAGGTTTTTTTTCCCTACCAGAAACCAGGCAGAAAGACTGCAAGATGACCAAGGATATAACCAAAACTTAATAAATAAAGTTTTAAAAAGGAGTTTTCAGATAAGGTGTTTCTTGAGCAGATCTTACCAGTCTCAAGAGTATTGTTGTCATCTTATCTACATATTCCAATTTTAAAGGGCCAATTTCCTTATGCAGGTCCATATTCAGCTATAGAGATTATAAATCAGTTCTCATGTTGCCTCAATTCTTGACTAAGATCAGGTCCCACCTGTGGTAAATATCATACTGAACATAACCTTGAATTGTTTATAGGGCCTACCCTTTGTATGCCAGTAATTAGAGATGTTGACTTCTGAAAATACGACTGCATCAATTTGACAGCACTCCGTAGAAAGACAGAGGTGTGGATGCTTCAAGGCTCTTTTTGTCAATTCTCAATATTAAAGAGGTGAAGTGCTAGGACAGTTAGATCCTAAATCAAGAAATAACACCAAATCCTTTTGTTTTAAGTGATTTACACATCTTAATATCTCATTATAGAAGATGGTAAACTGTGTATTGACGGGCTAGTCCAGGTCACTGCCACGCTCAGATGGAAGATGAATGCAAACTCACAACAAGAAACACAACTTGTCAGTATTAAAGAATTTAACTTCTCCTTTGCCCTTGTTGTTAATATTTTGGAAAAAAAAAACCCTTCTCCCATAGGCAAGAATGATGCACCCAGGCCTTACTTTCCAAGGCCAGAAGGTGGAGTTGAAATGTCGAGGGTCATTACAAAACACCAAAAAGCCACACAACCAACTGAAGGTTAGTTGTCCTCTGTTAGAAGAATAGATTGCAATTCTGTAATCATTAAAAGAGAAATCATTCCCCTGTATTCATGCCTCTTAAATGCTCACATTCAGCACCACTGCACAACAGCATGTGAGCCAAAACAGAGCGCATTTAAAGACAGAAAGGAGCCTAAAAAAGGCAAGGAAAACCCACAACTAACTAGAAGTATATTCATCTTTTACCCATCTTTTACCTATCTTTTCTAACTCAGAGCACTTTATTTTTTTTTTTTTTTTTGCATCTACAAGGAGCTGTTTAAGTTAGTCATTCATTTCTAAATACATATTAATAGTTTGCAAAGGCAATGTAGACCACTGGATAACCATGTATATATACACATGTCTGTTGAAATACACAGTTGACTAAGTCAGCCAGAAAACTATGCACTGAATGGAAAATCTGAAACAAAATCATCCTGTGATTACATCTCTACAGTGCCCCTTTAAGCCAAAACAAACATTTAGCACCAGTCCATCAGTAGTTAGCAGAAGGATATATTTAAACTGACTCCCATATACTGGCAGTAGAGTGACTGGGGGTGAGATGTTAAATACACCCCTCTTCCCAAGCAGTGCTGATTTCCTACCCTGGACAAATGAAAATGAAAGCACACAACAACCCTGAGAAGTCCCAGAGCCCTGTGCTCACACATGAAAACCGAGTCCTCAGTTAAGAGTTGGCAGGGAAGCAACTCTGAGCCATTCATCAAAGCTGATGCTCCCGGTGCAGGGACTGGATCATCCCCATGGATCCACTCCCTGCTCAGCAGCCCAGACACCTGAGAGCAGAGCTGGGCATCCTTGGTTCTGGAATCAAAGAACGCCACACAAACACACTACCACCACCCCTAACAAATCCAAAGTATCTCTCTCTGAGTTATTAAGGACTGCACTAAGTCCTCAGACCTACCTATGCAAGGCTGAGAATGAAAGGCAGTAAAAAGAGCCTTCAACACCACAAGTCAGTCAATTGTCAGATCATTTATTCAGATGGATGAAGACACGCAGTAAAAACTCACCAGTGTTGTTATCACAATCCTCACTTTAAACCCAATCAATTTTGGAAATGTCTTTTTTCTAATTTTAAAAAACCCAAGTGACCAGAATTTAAGGAATAATATTTTTTAAAGAGGAAATGGGTTTTTTGGGCTGGCTCACATTCTAACACCTTCCAATCTCACTGTAACTGCAGTTTCAAGCACAACCTGACCTTCCAGTAACACGTCAAAGCTTCAGCATAAAGGAGCTGACAATGTGAGAAAAATCTTAAAGGAAGTCAATGAAAACTTTTTTAGAAATACTACTTATGACACAGAAAATTTAAATCTCTGCACCAAGCCCTCTGTATCGTGCATCTGGCCCACAGCTTGTAGAGAGTACTGGAAATGCTGTGATGAGAATTTTTACAGCAGGGTGATACATTTACTGCCCCGCTGGGAAAAACCAAAGCATATTGCCAGTCAAATTGGAATTTTAAGGACTAGTCTGGTAAGGAGTGCCATGATGGGAGTTTTGGGATTGGGAAGCTAAAGTGAGAAGACTTGGAATTGTAGACTTGAAGGAAAGTGTGGCACTTGCTTTAGAAAAACTGAATTGAAATAGAACAAAAAAGATGAGGTTGAGCACTATAAAAATCAGGAGCAGGGGCAAGACATTGGAGAGGGGAAGCTGGGAGGTGCAGGAAAAGGAAATTATTTACAAGTTTGCTTTTTTGTAATGACTTAAATACATACTTAAAAAACATTTAGATGTACAAGGAGTTAGATGTTCCTTATAAAGTACAGTCTTCACTCACCACATACTTCTTTCAATAAAAGATATTTAACATGCTTTGGGTTTAATTAGATTCAGAGTACTTCAATTCACCAACTACTATATTTAGCAAAGGTCACAAAATATTTTAAAACACAGGTAGCATAAATGGAAATGTTAAAAATGGAGATTTTGGTTTTCTGGTTCTTTTTTTTTCTTTTTTTTAATGTTCTTTTTGAAATGATCTATCTGTGCCCAAATTTTATCAGATCCTTAAGAACTTAACCAGAAGCTCTATTGTCATATCTTCCAATTATTATTTTACAGAGAATGCTGTGATAAGGATCAACTAGATCAGCACAGTAGCAAACTGGTTTTTATTAGGGTATTTCCTACACTTAAAATAGCTATTACAATAGACATCACAGAACATTAATTACTCCAGGCATCAAAGGTCTTTATTATTATTCCCTGATGGAAATAATTGTAAATTGTAAAAATACATTCGAGATTCATTTTGAAATATGTGGGAGGCAGACTGTCTTTGTCTTTAAAAGACAAATGCATGAGTTACGTCTGTTTTATGGGCTTAGCCACCTACATTACTTCCAGTATTTAGCCCATCTCCATGACTAACTTATTCTTTCATTTGTGTTTTTATTTTGCTTTTTCCTCTCTTCTTGAATAACCTAAAGTACTAGCACTCTGAAAAATGGGATAGCAGTGGCTGAGAAGCTTTGGACAGGGCATCACACTGAATTAATCTGCTTGGAATTAATCTGTTTGCATCAAATCGACCACTCAAACAAGAGTTTATTGGGAGCTCCTTCACCAACCCAGATTTTTACTGGGACAGAATAGTGTTTGCAAGATGTACAGAGGTCCCCCAGTCTAAAACTCCTTCCAACTGACCTCATGTAAAGCATATACAAGGAGAACAAAACCCAGAGCACTTGAAAAGAAAGCAACATTTACTTCCAACAAACCCTGCAGCAAATTAAGCAGGTGCAAGAGCCCACTGTCTGAAAGGCAGGAAAAAAGAAATCTGTTAATATTTAACTCCTAAACAAATGCTGAGATTAGTGCAGAAAGCTCACAATTTATACTGCATTGAATCAAGCAGCTGGTGAAACATTTAGAAGTCTGTAAGGTAATATGGTCATTAGGATTATTTCAATTCCTTTGAAGGAATTTAGCAAAAGATTCCTAGACTGCTTCCAATGAGATACACAAAGGCTCTCACTGACAAGGAAAAACGGCATGGGCAGGAATGTTGTGGGGTTGGTAAGAGGACCATTAAAGCTGAAAGTTGCTAAGTTTTGACAAGGTGGATGACAGCTCTGAAGGGAGAGAACATCTGAAGAGGCAAGAGGTTTAGATTCCTCTCACCCTTCTGAAGAGCAGCAAACAGGTTGTGACCAAATCTCCCCGAAGATGCTCTGAGCTATGACCCAGTTTCTCACAAACAGCATCTGATCTTTGCAGCGTGTGAGGGGCAGCAGATACTGCCTGTCAGGGGCAGGGCCACTGCCTTGGGAGGACGTGAAACCCGCCTCACCATTCTACAGAGATATCTATCAAGACCAGCCACCAGCACAGGCTGCCCTTCTTGTAATCAGTGACAGATCTGGGTGTTCAAAACCTGAGCAGAACTTTCCATCTCTCATGCTGTTGAACAGGTTTCGAGTCGGAAATCGCTCACATTTCAACCTCATCTGATACTCACAGCCCCACACAACAACAGAGAGAATTGATCCTTCTAGAAGCTGCAGATTTTCACCACTCAAAAACAAAATAAATTTTTACTGCAGCTTATTAATAGACTAGGAGAAAATGTAATTGTTTAATTAACACTGTTGGGCAGTATAAAAATAATGAGGTTTTCTTATCCCCTAAGTCAGAAGAGAGATCAAAGCAGCAGTCTCACTCAGCCCAGTTTTCCATGCTTTTGTCTCCTCTGGTTTAAATGTGACTTTCTCAGCCCCTGCACACACTGCCTTCCTCCCCTACCTCTGTACCCTCAAGCTCCAGCACGTCCTGGATCTTTCTCCACTCCAACACCCTAAACTCTCCTTCCCAGTTTGTCTGCACCACAGTATCTCCTCCACATGTTTAGTCTAGTTCTGGTTGGTCTTGCAGCAGGAGTGGAACAACGCTGGCTGTGACTAGACCAGACCCATCTGTGCAGACTGGCCGAGCAGCTCTTCCTCTTGGCCGCCAGGCAAACCAAACACAAGAGCAGCCTTTCAGCTCCAGCAGCTCTGCCAGGGGACTACAACTGCAGCTCCCAACCTGCTGGCAGTGGCACTGTCCAGGCTTGCTGAACAACTCAGCGTGCCTCAGACCATTTGCACTCTTTTTAAATCAGGGAGCCCAACTGATGCAGAGAAGGAGAGAAACGCACAGGAGTGCTTGCTGGGACTCTTGCCTCCTTGAGAAACCAAAATAAATTCGACAAAAGTGATTTAACACCTGTTCTGCCACCTTGAAGTCCCTCTGTCCAACCCTTCACCAAAAGGTACAGCACTCATTCTCCACTTACATGTATCAGTCATTCAAAATCATTCAGTTTTAGTTTCAGAGATACTCTAAATGCCACAAACCCCAGGCAAAACTTCATAAAAGCAAGTTCAACTGGCAATGCTTGCTACCTTTTTTTTTTAGCACTTAGTGTGATATTTAAACAAGGAAGGAAAGAGCAGTGATTTAGTAAGAGCTTCACACAAGCAAAGCAGTACAAAGCTGCTGCCATTTTTGGTCAGCTAAAACCAGGTGGTCACAATAAGTGGGAGACAAGAGCCAAAGCAGCCTATTAACTGATGCCATTTGGAAGGAACACTGCTTTATGTCATATTAAAAAAGTCTTATTTCCACCAACCCTCTGTAACAATTACACCATCACTGCATTCCCTCCAGCAAGAGGCAGCTTCCAGGGCTTAACACCTCACAGGTAACACTGGGTAGGAGAGCCCTCAAACAGCTCTTGTGACTTTTCTTATGTCTTCATTTTACCATTCCTATGCCAACAGACAACCCTTGAGTGGTCAGGCACTTTGTTATAATATAAAGTATTAAATAAACAGAAGTGTAGTAATCTTGAGTAGGAACATTTAAGAATATTGAGATAATTATCCAGGTTTTCACCTGGCTGGGAGGTCCTTACCAGTGAAGTGAAGGAGGTTGAACACATGTAGGCTGCTCAGACAAGTTTTACTTGTAACAAGACTTGTCATCAGGACTCAACAAGGGCAGCATCAAAGTGACTGTGTATTTTGTAAAGAGCCTTTACAAAGAGCTAATCATAAACCACGGTGAAATACTTAGATATGCAAAGATGGAAATTCCAAAAAAGGCTCCACAAAATTAGACGTTAGTATTTTAATGATCTCTCTTTGAATAATACATCATCTTTTGAACAAGCTAATACTTTTATAGATCAGAATCTTTAAACCAAGTGTAATTGAGCTACAGTGTTTCTATAGTGGTGTCCCCTCATCCTGAATCTCTTTTAACACTCATTGATTTCTGTCAGACACTCATTGGAAGAATTAATTTATTTATGAACTTGTCATTACAAGTCATTGATTAAGATGTCCTTCCTTAAAGATTTAATTATGCCCTAAGATAAAAGATTTGCTAATTATTGTCTTTTATCTAATTGAAGCTTTGTATTACAAATAAAGTTCAAAGGTTTAAGACAGTTGCCCTTTCAACCATTTGGGCAAAGATGAGAATTTAATCAGAGGGGAGACCATGTTCTCACCAGCAGCTTCAGACATATTCCAGGAGCCATTCTGGTAACAGAATTGATGACTGTTCAATGTGCAGAGATCCCAGAAAATCTTTTAACCTTTTTTTGTCTTTCACATGTTTTCACAGCATTGCTCTTTGTTTTAGATCCATCAGGCAATTTGACAGTCTGGTCCAGCTAGTGAAATAATTTAAATCCAAGATTGAGAACTTCCACCTTTCTTTTTCTTTCAATTTTACTTAGTCTGATCTTTAAGGTCCCTTCAAACTCAAACCTTTCTCCTGTACCAACAATGGAAACAATTCCTAAGAATTCAGGTCCTCAAAAAAGACAGCAGCAATAACCCCACTTAAGAATTGTTCTTAATTGAGGACTAGAGCAGAAAAACACCAATGTTTAAATATTGACATCTCTTAAGAGTAAAGAATTCAGAAAAAAAATTACACATGGAGTTTCTTTCTGTGTCCTTCAACTCGTGAACTTGCTGGCTAATTTTACAATATCACAAATCAAGAAACAGGAAAACCTAATGTAGAAGCAAGTTAATTTTCACGCTTCCTAGGATGGGATATTCCCAGGACACACAAACTTGAAGCACAAAGCTGTCCCCTCTGGTGCATGTACACATCCATCAGCACCACCCACAAACATCACCTGCAGGAGGTATTTATAATAAATGCCCACCAGACTACTACCTCATGAAGTTGCTTGGCATTTACATATATAACTACAACAAGTATAATCAATCAATCCATCCATCTACAACCAAACTACACTTTTGAACATCTCCTTGACTTATGACATAGTTTATAAGAATAGATTATTTAATATTTAATGAGAGGAAACAGCTCTGTAGAACTGGAAGCTTACTCTGTTCTACTTAAACATCCTGGCTTTAAAGGTCAAGATAGAGAAGATTTGTCCAGAAGTACTTGGCCCACAGATTACTGGATGTTGGATTGCTCAGATACAGCAAGTTACAGAGTGAGACCACTACAAGTGAGTGGAGAATCTGACCTGACTATGTTACAAAGCATTTTATGTTTGCAGCAGCTCTCTTACAAGAGCCCCAAGCCTAAACATTCTCCCAGAGTTCATTTTCCTCTTTCTGTAAGGTTTGTGTTTATCAGTAACCTCACACTGCTCCTGGCATCAGAGTGCCATTCACAGGGATGCTTCTAGTGCTGCTCACACTAGAACTGTCAGTTCCTGTTTATCCTACTAACAGATGCTTCTAAGGTACAGGAGTTGCATTTTCTCCTTGCAGTTGTAGAATTATGGAAGTATATCTGCCTGCAATTCCTTAAAATCATTTCCAGAGGAAATGCCTTCTTGTAAAAGCCATGAACGGCTGCTTTGCACCTGAGCTTTCCCAAATGGAAAGCACAGTTTACTATCATCAGTGTGATGGGACTAAATGGAATTCCAAAACTGTTGAATATGGTTATGTTTCCAATCTTAGCTTTGATCTACTGCTCTTGAAAACGTTTCCATGCCCATCAACTCACATCACCTTCAGCAGGAATTCAGTGAACTTTGCACCCCACTGACAGTCAGATACTTAAACAAAAACAAGTTTTGAAACAACTTTTTTCCAAAAAAAGTTGGCAAAAGAAGCATGGGCACATTTCTTCCATTCTCACCGTTACAGCTTAAGCAAGTCTCCAGAGCATCTCATCAAACACCTTTCTGAAAGCTTAGGATTTATCATTCCAGGGGGGAAAAAAAATAAAATGTTATGGTAAAAATACACCTGTTCTAACCAATTGTCAAGCTCAACTTTTTCCATCTCACTTGAATTTTCACCCAAGGGAAGGAGTTGTTGAGACTACAGTGGTGAACCAAGCAGTGCAGGCACCTGGCTCTTTACCCTGCCTGGTGTGTGCAGCTCCTTCCACATTTGCTGCAGGACATGACCAGGGTTAAGTTTTACATCCTGAAGAGGAAACCTGCAGTGAGCGTGCCACAGGACCAACAAAACCTCATATGTACTTTGAGCTTGTACCTATTTAGCTTCCAACACACAGAAAAATTTAATTTTCTCAGCAATGTCCTCCCCTTCTTCCTCAAAATCTGACTGAGGGACTCATCGCCTTTGAAGCTGGAAGAATGAAACCAAAACTCGATGGGTTTAAAATAAAACTGCAATGCCATGTTCTCAGTATGCTCAAAGCATTCTTTGAGAGGAATTCCACCCTCTAAGATGCTCCAAAGCACTGCACATAATCAAGAACACCAGTAAAACTGGATTTGTGCACTGGCCATTTCCTTAGTTCTTCATTTACAAGCAGCAGTGTGAAATAAAATTGAGGATGTAAAAGAAAGCAAGTCCCTGCAGTAAATGATGATTAAATATTAATATTTTCTTTAAATGAAACAGTGGATTATCAGAAGAGAGAAATAAAAGAAATAAAAGCACTTGCTAAGACCTGAAAAAAACCCATGGCAATTTTCTGCAAAGCATTTGTCTTTGTACAAAACCCTGACTCATGATTTGTATGAGCTTCTCTAGAAACATTCCACACTGAGTTAAGCAAACACAGGAATCTCTGTTCAAATAATATTTCAGATTTACAAATTATTCTCTTCAGTTCACTGCAGCACTTCTTTTTGCTCTCAGAGATCCACATTGCAACCAGCTGGTAAGGCTCACTAATGCTGCTGACAGCAGATCAGGCTGATTTTATTTGCCAATAAAAAACTTCAGAGTTTCTGAACCTGCTCATCATGTAAAAGATATCAAGAATTACCTGTAGCCTATCACAGAAAAGTAGCATCAACAGCAAAATGTTTGATGAGGAAGTTAAACTAGCCAGAACTATGACAGCTCAAAATTGCCTAGAAAACAAACAAACAAACAAAACCCAAAAAGACACAATTCTAATCAATACTTTTTTTTTTCTTTAGCTATTGATCTTGCTGAGTGACTGGTGCAGCTCTGCAGCTGCTCAGTGGGGTGGTCACCAGAAGTTAATGCACAACTTCTATGAGCACCTTGGTCAAATCTTGATCCACTGCTCCCACTGAAGTCAGCAGACAATCTGCCTCTTGCCTCTGCCATACCAGAATCCACACCCTCACATTCAAATACCCTCAATATCAGATTCTCTAAGTTTCTGCTCAGTTACATTTTTTTTTCCTTTTAAACTCAAAATTTGGAAAGGACACACAGCTAAAGACGCTTGTAGAAGTTTTCCATCCTTGATTCTTTCAAGCTATTTTACATGGTGATTTACTTCATTGTTTTCAAGAGACTGCAAGTTCAGGATGAGGACTCAGTCCCTGCATGACAGGTCCTGCTCTCAGAACAGAAAGTGGGAAAGGAAAGTGAAGTGTCCTCATATGGGAGAGAAGTTTGCATTTTGTCAGATTTTTTTATGTGCTTTATTTATTTTCATAAGTAAGCTGTAGTATCTGGGCACCTCCTCGTATTATTTATAGGCATTTCTATAGAGCTCATAATCACAGTATCTGAGAGCCTCTCACTATTTACGATATGCCATTTATCTCTAGAGGGTAGAACTCTCCTCCTTTCTGCTTTGAAGATGGCTTTTCATAGAGATAAGGTACAGATGATTAATGCCTTCTGCACTTGGCATCTTGTGACATGGCTGTTTGGGGAAATGCAAGTCTTTAATCACACTCTAAAGCAGAGGATTTGGGCTCAGCTTGATCTTTTTTTGGACTATACCTTTTTCCTCCAAATATAGAGGCCATTTCAAAAAAAGTAGGCAGAGAACAGGAAATTCCATAGAAAAATCAGCAAGTGCAGTTTTTCCTCTCCTGAGAAACCTCACATGACAAAATATCTTCCTTAAAGAAACACAAGCCTCAACAATGTCTCCATGTTAGGTAGATTCTGCTCCAGTGGGACTTGATTTCAAACGTGTGTCAGAGCTTTCCAGCATTGCAGGGAACATTTTTTTTTCCAGTCTGAGAAGTTCAGAATGTTTCCTGAGAGGCTGAGGGATGGAAAAACGAAGGATCTTCCGTGCTGACTGACACTAAGCAGGAGTTTTCCTAACTGGCATGAGCTCACATATCCAGGGAGAGGATTCTGAATTACCTTGATAACAAACTCAGTTTCTTCAGACCCACTGAAGGAAGGACTGAGATTTGTCCTTTAACACAAAACGTACAGAAAAATGCAATCATCTGATAAACAGCAAGTCTTCAATGATGAAGACTCTTAAAAAAAATATATTTAGGAAAAACAATAAGGAAAGACCACGTCAAAGAGGTTATTAAGATGACAAGGTTTCTTAGAAGCTTTCTTATTCTTTCAGAGCAGAGAGGTTTCAATTTCTGAAAAAGTGCAAGATTTTAGACAAAAAATATACGTGGATAAACAATATATTTTAGACACTAAGGAAAAGTTTTCTAATCCTAATTCACACCCTTAAGGATGCAAGTGATCTTTAGTAGACCCCATGTGAAAAGACTAGGGAAAGATCAAAGAAAGAAAAGCGCCCATAAGGGTAGCTTAGATTTTAAGCTCTTTGGCTTTCCTTGGTTCTGTGTCTTCACTGTCTGACATGCTGACCCTAAACAGAACTGAAATACAAACAACAGGAATTTCTTCACTGCAATAACTACTGAAAAAGTTCTGTGAACGTTCCCTTCAGTGATTAAACGAATTTGCATGAACTTTGCTGACACACAGACTTCACAAATATTTCCATGATACAGATTTCTGAGAGAAGGGCAACTGCCAAAGGACAAAATTCATGAGAACATAATTTAACTCTAAATATATTCCTAAATAGTTCCAAAAGGCACGCTATGAACAGGCACTTTCAGAAGCTTAGCACATCTATCTTCAGGAAGCGTCATCAGAACTATATTCTGAGGTGGTGTCAACTGAGACAGATACACGTTATTTCTATGAGATGACTCATTTACTAAATGCCAGATACTTCCCTGTCCACACTTTCTAGTCTGCTAGAAACAGGAGCAAGATTTTGTCACATGGATACAGAAATGCTGGTTATAAAAGAGCTGAATTCCCAGATATCTGTTGAGTGCTGGCTAACTAATCCTTCCCATGTCCAAACAGCCATTTTGACAAATTATGTCCAAAATGATGAATACAGGGTCCTTTGGCAATCAGCCCCAGAGTTTAGGGTTCTTTATGCTTCTTGCTGTGGAAAGTCCTCAGAAGGACCACTGTATTTGAGCAGATCATGAATGTAAAATACTGAAATTACACTAGTATGGAGTTGGGAAAATTGACAAAATCAGCTCAGGATTCCTCATTAGGATTTTGTTTCCTCAGAAGAGAGACTTCCAGAGAAAACTACCTGGGTAAAGAACAAGGCAAACACAAACAGCACGGAAAAGTACAAAGGTGCAGGATAAATGAGTTATGATTATTTAGGAATTAAGTGACAAACACAGCCTAATTCCACAAGACTACACATTACTCCATTCCCATTTTGTTCAGAGAAAACATTTGTAAAATCAGGAAAGTACAGAGGGCAGCAAAAATAACTCAGTTTTTTGGACAAGATATGATGGTGAGTGAATATTTGCTGAGATTGGACTCCACAGCTTGAGAAAGGATAAGTGAATGGAGAAGGAGGATTCATTTTCCAATAAAGACTGGAAAGGCAAGTGATGGACTGATGCAGGTGAAATGTTTCTCAGTTGCTGTTCTGAAAACAAGAGGCCATCAGCTGAAGCCAGGGAGAGCAATAACACAAAACAATTCACTTACATTTCCTAAACTGTGTGGGCTCACAATGAGAGGCTGAAGTCAGCAACAGATGTAAGCAGCATAAATCAGATCAGAAAGCAAATGAACACACACAGGGCCTGATCTTCCTGTTTATCCCAGCACACAGCAGGAGGGAATGCAGTGAAATCAATGCAGAGCTGAGCACAATGTTCAGAGAGGAGAATTAGACCTCTCAGGCTTGGGTTACAGCAGCTTTGGTGGGTGGTTTTTTGGGGTGGGGGTTATGTGTTAACAAAAATACAGGCAACCAGTTCAATTATCCCAGCAAAGGATGAAGTGCTGTGGGCTCCACTGATGTCAATCAGACACAGATGCCAGCTGAGCACTACTTCCTTCCCATGGCAGAGGTCCCCAGATTTCCAGCAGATCCAGCACTGGAGCCTGCCTTTGTCTGGTGCTGAGCCCAGAGGCAGCAGCAGTGGTGCCTTCATGCAAGACTCTGAGTTGTCAAGTGAAAGCTATTCCAGATAATATACTCTAAACCAAGAAGGCTTGCTGGAGGGCTTGTGGAAAGCACCAGGAAGGACAGGACAGTAACAGCAATTTTTTTGTTGCCCTCTTGTAACTGTAGCTAAAATGTGATGGACTTGGTTTGTGCTAATGCCATTTCCCATGAAAGTTCCTTCTCACAGCCAGATTCACAATACTGAACACTCAGCCTCACATATTCAAAGCACAGTAAGAATATCAACTGCTCTAGAGCAGTCCTGTAGGCTGAGTATGAACTCTTTGCTGAGAACACATATAACACCCTTGGATTAATGCATTATCAGGGACACTTTAACACTTGAGCACTGAAGGACACATACACTGAATCATGTCAGATTGTTTCAACAACAGATCATGGTATACTTTTTAAACACCTCAACAAGCCACAGTATTTTAGTTTAGAATACCTGAAACACCAGGTAGTAGAGATGCAGTCAGAAGCGGAAAACAAGGGATAAAACACTGCCCTGACAGTAATATGTAATTCTCTCTCACGAGCTTATTTCCAGACATTTCACCAAAGCCTGGCTCAAGGCCAAGTGCAGGTCTCACCTTATCATAGCAAAGGCACAATTACACATTGCAAAACACCTCAGTCCTGTTAAACACTTCAAGTAGAGGAAAAAAAAAAAAAAGGCAAAAGATATGTTTATTTACTCAGACCTAAAGGCAAAAGTTCAATCCAGGAAACCCTTTGCAAACTGACAGGATAAAATACAGTTTCTCCGTGAATGATCTCAACATTTTATCATTCCATATTTTGGCTAGCCAGTATTATCTTCTGATCTCAGGAGACCAATACTTGAAATTAAGACCTTTTATGGGTTTTCTCCAAGTGTCTGAATGGTCTTCCTGAGGTAATATACATTGAACTCGAGAAGCATTAAGTACATGGTACAACTTTACTTCATGTACAACCGTGTAAATGAACCATGTCTACTCTCTTCCAGAACGGGTATCTCTGAAAGCATCTTAATATTAAATTTGAATTAAGGAAAGTTGTCATAACCATGTGACAGCAAAATATACTATCTTTTTTTTTCTTATACTGAGTTACCAGATTACCTAAAAACAGCACATCTGCACACTCCAGCCGGTAAACACACAGATTCTATGGATTCAAGGAGCACGTGCCAGATTTATACCAGCTTCCAAAAATGTGGGCACCATGAAACACTGTGGTTTGTGATGCCACCACAGTTATTCTCATACCAAGTATAAAAGAGAACTGTGGTGGTTCAAATAGCATTGCATAGTAACTGTTGAGATTTTAATGATAACTTCATTAATAATGTAGTAAACTAATGCTGATGAAATCCCTCTAACGTTCTTTTTAACTGCAGCGTGTAACAAGAAAAGAATCCATTTAAAACTTGTTGTTCTTTAGGTTAAAATGAATCCCATAAAAGCTGCCATTCCCCTTGGACCAACTCTCTCTCGTGCCTCAGTAGGACAGCAGTGAAATCACTGTACTCAGCAAAGTGTCCCAATAAGGGAAAAGCTCTCAAAAGTTTTTCCTGAAGGATTTTACCATGACAGATTTGTGCTGGTGTTCTAAGACAGTAGTTCTTCCACTTTTATGAGGTAGCCTAATAAAAGGTACAGTTTTCCTTTATACACTTTTTTAAAATGCACGAGAGGATTCCTGTAACCATCCTGGGTACTTCTAATGAATTTTCTAAGGCTAAAGTCAGGCTCATTTTAGAGAGGAACTCATGGCAACATGTGCCAGTTTCCAGATCTAAATAAGAAATACACACCACTACTAAGATCTATTGCAATATGTTTTTCTGGAGGTCACAGCATAACCTTTATTCCCTACTGTTGAACAAGATACCATTAACTTCAGCAGAACTCCAGTGCTGCTAAATATTGCATTTAAAGATCAGACAATTTATTATGACCACTAATACTGTCTTGTGGGGTGTCATGATTTTAAAATCTTCTGATAGAGCAAAAAAAGCCCCACTACTAAAAACTGATGTTCACTAAAAAGGGCTTTCTCTCCCATAGCTTCTCACCATCTTTTATCCATTGCATGTTAACCTGATAATCCTAAGTATCTGTCAAAGTTTAGCCCAGAGAAAAGAGTTTGGTAGTTAAAAGAATTAAGGTTCTTAGAATTGCCTAGAAATAGAATTTTCATTAAAGGAAAAAAAAAGTAATCCATATTTTAAAAGTTAATTTTCATCTTTTTTAACTGGTGCAACTTACAGCTAATACATTGGAAATTATAACTAGCTCTACAAGTTGAAACACCAAAAAGCTGCATTCTGCCAAGCCACTGGCCTATTAATCCAGTATAATCCACATCCTTAAAATAACATCTTCAGAAGGATTGTGGCTATATCCATCTGTTCCAGCACTGAATATTTTATTATGTTTTACAGAAACACCAACGCATTATAGAAATGTCATCTAGTGATGTTTTAAATCTTTTTATATCTGACTAGCTAAAGACATCCTGTTCCAGAGCAGTGGAGTTAAGAGGTAAAGGAACACCCCCTGCTTCCATTCCACAGGCCACTGGAAGTCAGTATTTCAGGAAGGATAAAGAAAACACTGACAAGTTCCAAAGAGCCCAATCCAAAGTCAGAGGGGACTTTCTCAGGGATGTGGCTGTAAAGCAGGTGTGACCCAGCCTGTTCCAGGGGCAGAGCTTGGAGGGGAGGTTCCTTAAATCCCTCTGAAAATGGTACAGGGAGTTAATGAGATGCTTGGTAACATCATTGCTACACGACAAGGGGATCCTGCACAGTCCATGGGGTAAATTACAGGCCCCTTGTGCACATTTGCAAATCAAAGATTTGTAACAGTCTGCCAAAGGTAGCAGAGGATTAATTCCTTCTCAGTGGACTTCTACCTTTTCTTGTGACACCAAGATAAGCCAGTGGGGAACATGTTTAAAACCAACATAAATATAAAATAAAAAATACACAAAAAAAACCCCAACAACCACAAAACCATCAACCCAATAAAAAAACCATCAACCCAATAAAAATCCATCAACCAAAAAACCAAAACACAAAAAAACAAACCAAAAACCAAAACAAAAAAAAACAAAAACAAAAAACCAAAAACAAACAAACAAACAAACAAAACCAAAGCCAACACAACCCATCAGAAGAGAATTTTATATCTTCCATTCACTTGAGCAAATAGCCAAAGCTATTTATCTCAGTGAAGCAACACCCAGCCTCTAAAAGTCACACCCCTTCAAAGATGCATGTCTGGACTCAAGAAAACACTTTTTAATTCTGGAGATCTCTTGGAATTTGAGTAGAGCCTGATACTCACTAATGAAACTTCATTCCTTGAGGAGCTCTCACAGACACAGCCATTTAATTCCATCCAAAGGGCTGAGAAATCTAATGTACTTGCATATTAGACAGCCCTTTATATACCTCACTGTTCATTTTAGGATTACTGATAGGCAGAACCAAGCAGGGTCTGATACTCATCTACACTCCAATAGCAAGAAATGGTCTTAGAACAGGCTTATATTATAACTGTAAAGGGTAAAAAGAGGTCAGTTCCCAAAGATTTACATCCCTGTTATCAACTCTCTCTGCTCTCAAACTAAAAAACTCAAGTGTAACAGTGATGCAAAACTTTTTTTTTACATAAATGCTACTAAAAACATAGAGAAACCAGTAGAAAATTATAACTGCTTTAAACCAAGCTGTTGAATTTTATAGTAAGGATATAATTTTCTGCTAAGTTTTATAGATATGCCGAGAAATAAAACACCGGACCTCTACTGAGTTTTATAGGGTTTTTCTGTAAGAATTACAAACAGTGGTATTCCAACAATACTTGTGGATCACTCTGCCAGCAGCCCTGAAGCTAAAACTGCATTGCACAAACCAGGCATTGAATAATTTGGGATAATGAACAAATTCATAAAGAATCAGTGGCTGTTTGTCAGTAACCTGTGAACAGGTAGAGTGGTAAATTCATTGAATAAATAATAAAAGAAAAAAAACCTCTTGGCTGTGAATGGTTCACCCAGTTTTACTGCTTTGCCTTTAAGGGGCTGCCTGAAGGCCTTATAACTCCATGACATTCTTGCCAGGTAATTTGTGCAGCATTTTTTAGCAACAGTTAAATTAAAAAGCCCTTATGGGAAAATTCAATGAATTTAATAGAGATGAAATCAATATGTGTCTGTAGAAATTACTCCAAACCCTTCAGTTAGATCCTCTGCCCCCATCCCAGCCCCTTTACAGTGCATAGTAGGGTCAAAGCAGTGTAAGAGAATCCTGAAGTGGTTGATGACAACCACAGGGAAAGCACATCTGAGGCTCTGTGAGAGCTGGTTTTGCACCTGGAAGAAGAGGACAGGCTGAACCTGAGGGGTGAGACAGTTCTTAGAACAACCCCAGGAGGTGGATGGAGCTCAGCTAGGAACCAAATCATGCCAAGAGCCTCTCCAGTAGCTTAGCACATGGAAAGACTAAGTTCTTCTCAGTTTTGCATTTGAGAGTGTCCTTTCTCTGCAAGTAGCCCATAGAATTAATCTGGGAATTCAATCTCAGCTAGGGGATCACAGCCAATTTAATATTCCCACAGAAAAGTTGGCCTTTCTGGCTAAATTTGGCAAAATGCTGCCTTTTGCCACTTCCTTAAGCTTACATCTCCTTCACTTACTAGGAACCTAAATGTGGAGAAGTCAAAGATGGAAAACAGGACAAAGCCCACTCCATCACAGGAGAATTCTGAAAATCCCCAGTGAGGCTCAAACCATCAAAGTAACCCCAGGGTATACAGCCAGCATTGATGGAGCTTCATGGATACAGGGAGATTCTAATAAAACTCCGTTTAGGACCAAAAGCTTCACAATAAAGGTGTTGGGGTGGTGAGAATAACATTAGCTGTGAGCTTTAACCTATTTTGCACTGATAATATCTCAGATTAAGTGACAGAATAGACCCACCACCATCCCCTGTATTCAGTTTCCACAGGATTGAAAGAAAAAAGTACACAGTAAGTCCAGCAGTTGGAACAATGGTCCTGCACCCAAGAACTCAAAACTCTAACTGTCCCTATGCTTTCCTCTCTTCCTGGGACACCACATGGAACAACACATTAAAGTCCACACTGGTCAGCACGGGAAGCACAGCAGCATCTTAGACACAGGTTGGGGACAGGCAAGATCAGAACACCCCACCTGAAAACAGGGATTTGACTTCAAGGGAAAGCAGCTTTTACCTCTTAACTTTTACACTATCTCCTGATTAGCTTTTAAAGCCTAATTTTAGTATCCAAGTTCACCAAAGTGGATGACCAAGAGAATGAAGTGTGGCTGAGATCAACACGCTCTTAAGAGCTGTTTAGATTTTTGTAGCTTTGTTTAGCACTGAACACGTTCATTAAAGTGCAGTTACCACAATAATAAACGTAGATATCACTAATTATAATACGAGATTATAAGTGCAACTTGAGTCTCTCCAGAGGCTTTTAAAGTGGTGTAATACCACAGCCAATTCAAATTTAATCAAAACTATCAGTTTAATTTAGCTTACAATTACAGCTAAAAAAAAAACCCTCCAAACTTTACAGCCATTCTATTACTCAATTCCACATACACATATTAGGTACAGGGAAAACAGGAATATTTGTTTTGATAAATAACTTTATCTTTTTGCCCATCCATGCTTACATGTCAGCTTATTCTCTAGTCAGCTTAGGGTGCAAAAATGCACACACTTCCCTTTTCTTAGGGGATGTACGTGCATTTTTCCACTCAGTGCTTAAAGAATTGGACAAATAAATCCCACTGGTAATTACAGCATGTAATCTTATCTGAGGTTCAATCTGTTGCACTAAAAATCTCCCTTGTGACATGTAAAAGGGTAGACAGATATAATGGAAGATTTCTGGAGTCTGTTCTGCTGTCCTACATCACTGAAGCCAACAGCAACAGGACTGGTCTCAGAAAACTGCCTTAAGCCTCTGAGAGTAAAGCTTTGACTTTGAAAGGAGTCCATGAAAACTGACTTGTCCTTCTGCCCTTTGGAAATTCCCAGCCCACATCCCCATTTGTGAAAAGGATTATTTTTACTTTATACAGTGCTCATATTTAGAGGCCCCAGCAGAGATCAGGGCCTTGTTGCACCAGACACTGAGCAAGCACATCGAAGGTCTGAGCTCTGGAAAACTGTCAGGACAGAGCAGGAGGGGAAGCAGAGGCACGAGGAAATGGTTTGCTCAAGATCACACAACACGTCGTTAACAGGCCAAGACCTTCTGGTTCTTCATGAGGACAAGGAACTAAAGATCCCCAACACAAGGTGAATTCTTAGCACAGAAAAATGATACTTTCTTTTTAATGTTTATATGGCAAAGTGTCCCTCACTAGTCTGTATAAATACAATGTATGGACTATTGTCAGACAAGACACTGGTCTAGAATAATCACAACTATGGCCCACTGTGGAAGTGTTGACACCCCATCTAGCCTTCAAAATGAAGGCAGATTTCAGAATTTAGGTACTGACAGTGAAAAGAAAGGAGACTGGGATTTCAGCCTCACAGGTACTGTACAACTTGACTGCCCTAAATGGTTACTCCACTTTGCTTGGTACTGCAACAAACTCCAAAGAAAGCACAAAACTCTTTTCATGGGAGAAATATATGTTGGGTAGCCCCAAAGAAATGCTGTTCTCTGAAATTTGAGCAGGAAAACACCCTACCAGTGGTAGCAGTTGTACTTAATAAATGTGCTGAGTCAATTACTGCAGCTTTTCCTGAGGGATGCTGAAGTTCCAAATGATGGAGCAGTGGAGGATCTGTATTAGAGTGGCTCTGATCTGTACCCCTGGTTAGCTTTTCATTAAGGGCCAGCGATGTAGATGAACCAAGTGTGTCATTCATGAATTAGCAAGCACCCCAAAGGATTCCTTTTCTAATGCCACATTAAAGCACTTTACCCAACTGCAAGAACCACTGCATGACATAGTTCTCTCCCAGAAATTCTAAAAATTTCCAAATTCCAAAATTTCCAACAAAAAAAGTGTTCAGGACATTCTTCAAAGCATTGGATAACAAGTTCCTGACTGACTGCTGGCACACACCAAGCACCTGGGGGCCAAACTACAACCTCCCCTGCTTCCTTACATTTTTCAGACACAGAATTTAGGCTCAGCTTCTCAAGGCTCCACATTATGTCAATCTTGCTTCACCAATAAGTGTTATTTAAACATCACTCCTAATGCATCAATGCCACCACTGTCACAGCTCTCAGTAAAAGGCTGTCATGCACAATGATTGCTGCATCACCACAAGCAGGGTGAGAAAAAACCTCACAAGATGACTCTCACTGAACGTACAGCACCAAACCTTCTAAATAAACTGAGTTGCAGAGATTTCAGCTGCCACTGTGGGCAGCCAGCTCAGCACATCCCAGGATCAACTCCTGAGATGGTATCCAAGCATGTGCCTGGCAGCCCTCAAAGCCAATTCCCAGCTCTCTCTCACTCAGAATTATGACCAGTGGAGTCAGTACAGCTGATGACAGCACAGTAAGACTGACAACTGAAAAGAAAATAAAGTTCCTTAGATTAAGGCATAGGAGCAGATCAGTATAAACATTAGAATAGCAGCTTGCCAGCACAAAGAGTGAAAAGTTGACTTTCTAAATAAAGTTATATCCCTCTGATAAAACTGATAAAGAACACAATTACAAGTTGTTATATAATACCAGAAAATAAAGTTATATCCCTCTGATAAAGAACAAAATTACACTTGTTTTTTTAATTTTTATTTTTTAAAAACTCCACTGATGCTGACTAAGAGCTACATTTTACTTGCCTGAATTGCATCCCACCTGCACAGTGAGCATGCTGAAACCAAAAGTCCACTGACATCCAGTGAGCTCGGTTTGCCATCAGCAATAAAATGTTATTGGAATTTACATGTGAAAGAAAGATCCTCTCAGGTATCCTTCCAACATTTGCTTGGCAACTATCACTGGCATTATTTTTAAAAGGATTTTAAGCCTGTGACCTGAGTTGTTTATTATATTGACATGAGAGTCTCCAAGCAGAGTTTATTCAGTACAAACCCTTGGGCTGCACAAGCTGAAGAGGCTCACATTCACTTGTCAGATAGGAGGAAGAAGACACTGTGACAAATGCTGTCAAATAACAGACTCATACCACAGCAGAGATGGTTTCTTTGATCAAGAGAATCACAGCCTGAAAACCTGTAAAATACCAGCACTCTGCACTATCACTCAGAAATTGTGATAACAGTTTAACGCTGAATTGCTACTGAACTTGCTTTCTTATAATAGCTGCTGTACCTAAGGAAGCTGGCAACAGTTTTGAATTTTCATTCATGTGCAATTTCAGGAGATGAGATAACTTCTCTAAAAAAAATACTTCAATATTTAATGGGTCAAAGTAAACGGCAACAAAAGGAGAGATTTGAAAAAGCCACACAAAACACAGGGTTCGATACAGTTTTAAAACAACCACTTGGAAGATGAGAAATCTGCCTCAAATATAGAGAAGAGTCAAACTTGGATATTGTATTAAATCCAGGAAAGATATTAGGGTGGTGACTCTTGGGGATGGTCCTGTGCAGGGCTAAAAGTTGCACTCAATGATCCTTGTGGGTCCCTTCCAACTCAGCATATTCTGGGATTCTGGTGCTTCGGTTTCCCATTTCACTTCTTCCCCTCAAGGGGTATCAGGATCTTCTAACCCTGCCTGTGACCTATTCAGACACTCCCATAACTGGCACCTTTGGAAAAGACAATTTAGAAAGGAGATGAGATCTTCCTAAAACAAGCAAAATATATCCCCCTAATCAGTAAGTTGTTGTGAAAACTTCAATACCAGAGAAATGGAGAAAACATTAATAAGGTAGGAAAACGAGGGGGAAAGGAGCTGGATTAGACTGAAAAGTGCCTTCAACACTTGTCACTTAGCAAGAAATTCCTACTCTCACATCAGGGATCCCCACTATTGATGATGCACTGAAGTATCCACTCCAAAGAGAACACAGAATCCCACGAAACTTGATTGATGGTGTAATACAAGTTGTGTTTAGAGACCATGCACCCCTACTTATACATTGGTTACTTGGAAACCGTGTGCCAATGGCTATTTTTTAATATACATGTACAACCTCACAGAGACATTTCCTCCACATGAAAGATCACCTACAGTATTTCACTGTGGCTTCTGGTTCCACCCTAATGATGTCAAAGCCATACATTTACATTTCTGGAGAGTTTGCCTGTCACCAGAGCAGTACAGAAATTCATCACAGGAAGCTGCTCTGACGCCACAGCAGTGTCCCTTCAGAAATACCATTCTGCTGGGGGTTTTCTAAGCTTTCCAGCTGTAGAGAGAGTGAACTGAATAATGCATTCTGCTGGTTGCTGACAGGGAGCTAAACAAGGTGACTAAAGCATTTAAAGGTTCATTAAGTTACAGTGATACATGCAGGAAGAACACAATCAGCAAGGCTGCAACACTGGAGTATAAAATAACTCAGGCCAGTGCAAATCCTGACACCTTCCTTAGAGTTTTACAATGGCCACAAACCACCTGTAAATGTTTCCTGGTTTACTGCTGAATTACTTTCTGGTTTTGGACCCAGATATGCAAACTTGAGATGCAGACAAAGGAGGGTTAAAAATAGTACAAGATTAACAACACCACCAAAAGAACAAGTCTCTAATTGCACTGATTCTGATTATTAGAATAACTACAAAACCCCCAGAATCTTCATACTGAACAGAAAATTTAGAGCAACCTGAGTTCTGTCAGACAAGTAAAGGATGTGAACTTCCAAACAAATGGCTCTACCAGGAGCTCCTCTTGGCTTTCAGGTGATCTGGTCAGGGAGTTATTGGTTACTCCATTCCCCTACCACACACAAGAGGTAGCATTTAGGGAGTGTCATGTATAAACAGAGATGTTGTTCAAACAAATTAGTGATGTAAAATCCTACAATTGCATTCCTTTTTTTTTTTTTTAAACAAGGAATTCGGATTTTTCCCTTGTAAATGAGCTGGGATTGGCATTGATGACGAAATCATATCTAATTATGTGCATACATTTACTGTGGTGTTTTCAGACTCCTTTGGATTACAAACACTGACTACTTATGATACTTTGGAACTCTTACTTCTGACCAAACTGAGATGAAGAAATAATAAATGAGAATATTGCATCAAACTACAGTTTACCTTTCTGGACAGTAGTTTAATTTCTTTCATCAGAAATCACTCAGAACACTCAAGTAATGGGAAATACAGTTCTCATCCAAAAAGTGTCATTAGTTTTACTCTAATTCTCTACTAGTTTCCCACCCATTGGCCATTGTAGTCCAGGCTTTTAATGACTACATATAAAGACACAAAATTGCCAGGAGTCCAGTTGTATCCATTCTTTCTCCCAAGGTGACAAGTACAGCCAGCCAGGACAGTCTAATACTGCATCTCACATTTGGACAATATAGAGGAGGAAAAAAGTTGTTAATAGCCTTATTAGCACCTACAGCACCCCAAGATTAGCCAGTACATTGCAGATACACAATTAAAACAGGCATTTAACTTTATCTGGTGGTTGGCAGGGAACCATCTAATTTCTGCTTATCTTTGTTGAACTTTTGAAAGTGCACATGCACACTTACACCCAGAACAGGTCACAGAAACCTGTGGTTTTGTCTTTGGTTCTTATAAACTGAAATGACTCAGCAATATGAAAAAATACAGATTGCAAAGGCAACCTTTACAGATCTTATGGTCACTCACTTGCCTTAGAATTTTTTTTTCCACTGGAGAGCCACTTTCCAGCCCCTCTTCCCCAAGCCTGGAGCACTGCAGGGGGTTGTTGTGACCCAATACCTGACACTTCACTGAGTTGAACTTCATGATTCACCTCAGTCCACTGATCCAGCCTGTCCAGACCCCTCTGCAGAGCTTCCTGCTCTCCAGCAGATCAACACTCCCTCCTGACTTGGTGTCATCCTACAAACTGACTGAGGGTGCCCTCGATCCCCTCATCCAGGGGATTCATAAAGACATTAAACAAAACTGGTCCCAGTTCCCCATCACTCTCTGGGCTCTGCCATCCAGCCAGTTTTTCACCCAGCAAAAAACAACACACCCATTTAGGCCATGAGCAGACAGTTTCTCCAGGAGAATGTTGTGGGAACAACAGCAAAGGCTTTACAGAAGTGTAGACAGACACATCCACAGCCTTTCCCTCATCTACTAAGCAGATCACTGTCACAGAAGGGGATCAGGTTGGTTAATCAAGACCCACCTTTCCTACATCCCTGCTGGCTGGGCCTGATCCTGTGGCTGTCCTGTACCTGCTGTGTGATGGCACTGGGGATGAGCTGCTGCTCCATGAGCTTCCCAGGCACCAAGGTCAGGCTGACAGGCCTGGAGTTCCCCGAATCCTCCTTCCTGTCCATCCTTGTAGACGGTCATCACATTTGCCAACCTTCCGTCACCCTGGACCTCCCTAATTAGCCAGGATTGCTGATAAATGATGAACAGTGGCTCTGTGAGCTCTTCCACCAGTTTCCTCAACACCCCTGAGGGGGATCCCATCCAGCTCACAGATCTGTGTGTGCCTAAATGTTGCAGCAGGTCACTGACCATTTCCCTTTGGATTATGGGGGGCTCCATTCTGCTCCCCATCCCTGTCTTCCAGCTCAGGAGACCTGAAGAACAATTTGTCTTAACAGCACAGACTGAGGCAAAG
This sequence comes from Corapipo altera, assembly GCF_003945725.1. Lineage (NCBI taxonomy): Eukaryota > Metazoa > Chordata > Aves > Passeriformes > Pipridae > Corapipo > Corapipo altera. The sequence goes on along the minus strand of NW_020884894.1, from coordinate 8,463,680 downwards.
AAGGCTTTTCCTTATCCTTTATGTATTTCTCCCACATCCCTCCTTTTGTTGCTGATGTATTTATACAAACCTTTTTTATTGTCTTTTACAGCAGTAGCCAGATTAAGTTCTAGCTGGGCTTTGGCCACTCCTTCTGTAGTGAAAGACAGCTGGGTTTTAAAGAAGGTAAATATCACTAAATAGGTCTAAGACAGGAAATAAAATCTGAAGTTTAGCTGCTGTCACTTCAGAATCACTACAGCAACATCTAAGAGAAGCTGTACCTGACCTTTGTATGGACTGCTGCTACCCGAAATCAAATCTGGCCAGCAAGTAAACTCTCTATGGAGAATATTACAGATATCTTAATAGCATCAAATGGACATCAGTATTTCATCTCATTGCACAAGAAGCACCTTAAATAACTTACTTGGAAAATGCTGACAAAATTTTGCCCAGCCTCACAAAGAATCTGAAGTGCAGGGTGTCAATGCTCATCAGAAAGAATGCAATTATCCAAGTGGAACGAATTTTTCATATGTGAGGCTCAGGATACTCTTTTATTATTGTCTGACAACACCTTTTACAGGCAGATGTCTTACAGAGATGGTCAAGCTCCTTCTTATTCTCACAAAGGACACGGTCTATACCCTTGAGCTGAACATAAGGCTCAGTTATAACAGACACTGGAGAGTTGGTCCCTTTCCCAGATTATGCCCCTGTTTCCACAGTTCTGGAGCTCAGTGTTTCCATACAAGTCAATCACAAGCACAGCCCCTTGCTGTCAGCAACAAGTACTAATCTCTATGTGATTCAACCATCAGCAGAGTCATCCTCTAAACTCTTCCTGCTTCCGTGGGCATTTCCTGTCAAGGCAGGTCTGTGGAATATCAGTGCCTATGGCCTGGCATCCTCCCTTGGATGCACAACTGGATATTCACAGCAGACCACACAAAGCTTCATATTAGGTCACCAAAAGCTCAGGAATACAACTGATAAGCTGACATGCCTGTTCTGACTAAATTTTACCCACTCAAATAAGCAGGGCAGCAGGGGAGTGGCCACCTTAGAGGTGATGAGGCAAAAGGACTGAAGCAGATTCACACAAAGGTCTGAAAGCCTCCAAGTGGATGGTTTAAAAGCCCAGGCAGCACTGTGCTCACAATTCAGATTTGGCAAGAAGAGTCAGCAGAACATAAAAAAATTAGTTCTGATGCAGTTCTGTATAAGCTTTCTGCAATTGTCAGAGTGCCCCTACAGCTTCTGCAACACAACTGAACCAAGGTTATCACCAATTTGCTCTTGATACAGGAAAAGCGATTTTCATGCACTTGCATCTGCTCTCAGAAGGAAGAGAAAATGGTTTGTGAAGTTGCCATTAGCATACAAAAGCAGCAACATCTGCTGGGAGCTTTAAGAGGCTCATTGCTGTCACCTCATCAGCATCACGGGCTATAGCTGGTCACCTCTGCCCTTGGCAGCACTCAAGGGATGGGTTCAAGAGAGGAGGGGACAATTTGACCACACAACAGCCCTTGTCAAGGCTTCTGTATCTATTAAAAAGACCCTATTCTGACTTAGCTGAGGAGAGGTAACTCCTCCTTGCATAAACCTGCAAACAGTATCGCTGCTCAGGTCGTTAATCCTTTCGTACAATACGTGACTTCAGTGAAGTGACATTTTAACAAGGGAGTCACAAACCACGGAGTTCCCCTCCGTGTGCTGGGGCTGTGGCACCATCTAGAGGATTCTGGTTGGAAATTCCTCACACAACGGGCAAAAAAACCTGGGGAACTGCACTCAGAACTCGTGGAAAAATTCCCCACAAAAAATATTTATGATATTTGGATTCACGGAAGTAACACAAGATAAGAACAAGTAAAACTTTATAAACTTTCAGACAGGTAAAGATCTTTCACCCACTCTGGGTCACACGCTTGCTACAAGGTGTTTTTCAGGTGGAAAAAAGCAAGTCCTTCCCTACGGTTTTGTTTACAACCTTGCAAGGATAACTATTCCGTTTGCCTTCATTTTCACCTTTTCAAAGGAGGTATCTTAAACTAAAGCTGAATTTCGAACAGGGAAAGGAAGTGGGGTTTAAATTGGAATGAGTGTTTGGGGGTTTTTATTATATTTCACACACAGAATGAGGTGCTGACAATTAACTGCTCACTGCAGAACTATCAAAAGAGGAGATGGACAGGTACAGCCCTGGAGTCCTGCTGGTTGCTTTTTCCATCCACAGACACCCCAAACCCCACTTTAACTCCTTTCAGCTTGGCAAGCTCTTTCTTCCCCCATAACTTCATTCTGCTACAGCCACAAAAAAACACTTTTGCTCCTGAAACTTTCTGGGGTAGCAAAGTTCAATCCTTGTTACTTCAACAAAACTGAGGCAGCTCCTCAGAGACAAAAGACCGAGAATTGAGAAAATTCACAATGTGACTGTTCCACAGAGTTGGGGGGGGACAAATCCAAACTGCAGCTCCTGTTCATTGCTTGATCCATGACTGACCAGCAGCATGATTTTAATACACCTCCGCATTAAAAATTCAAACTTTTGTACACCTGAATACAATTTGTATCTCTGTCACTATTGTGTCAAAATAATCCTGTAATACCAAATAATCAGTCACTTATTTTAGATACTTACAAGGACTGTGTGCTGAGAATGGGCTCTAAGCTGTCAGCTGCCACGCCACATTATCTGCTTCTGCCCAATTTCCTTGGAGTCTTTTTGGCTGGAAATAAAAGCACAGAGGGGGAAAAAAGCTGAAAGACCAGCTGTGTGGTCATCACCAGCATTAATGCTAGTCATGGATGAGCTCACTGTACTTTACAGGCCAACAAAACTGCAAACTTCCAGAGATAACCTTCAGCGTGGGCAGGGGAGCTCTCCTAAGAGCTGACAGACCTTTACAGTTACTTGTATTCACGACTGCTCATTATAAAAAGCAAAGTTCTTCCTGAATTGAATTGATTTATGCTATTTCCTAATGGCTGGCAGCAAATAAGGATTATTTACAGCACTTCAGTGTAGCTCAAGTACTTCCATGAGTGCTTCATTCCCTTCCTACTCTTTCTTGTTACACAGGTTCAAGCAGCAAGGAACAAAATAAAGTTGGATGTACTTACCAGCAAAATCCTCTTCCGAGTCTCCACGTGGAGAGTTACATCTTCTATCATACCTTGAGGGGAAAAAAAAAATAAAAGAGAATAGCTTTAAGTATTTTCCATCTTTCAGTTGATTTTTTCCCCCCCTCAATCTCAACCGTAAATGAAGGAATTGGTACAAACATCAGTCAAGTGCAAGCACCTGAAGTTTAAAGGTTTCACTTGCTACTTTTACTAGCAAATATTTAAGCTTGTTCACACAGATAAGAATTTGCAAGATTCCAGTCCTAGACTATGAGGGGTTTCTGTTTCTCAAGCATTATCACTCTGTTCCTAATACTGTTTTCACTACTGTATATCAAAGGAGTAATTATGTTGCTTGGAATCTGAATTCTCAGTTAAATTTCAACCAAGAAAGTATTTTCATTTATGTGTCTAGCTCTGAGACAAAGCCTATCTGCATGTCTGTAAAAGTCTGTGTCTTTCAGTCTTTCATGCTGAGCCTAAATAATGCTTCCAAGAATAATCCTGCATCATGCTAGCTGTCATTCTGGCTCCAGTTCAGTATTTTCTGCCAAGCTGAGCTGATACTTGTATTGGTTTTAAAAAGACACATAGGTACCCTGCATCCATGAAGGAAAACAGTGGCCTTGAAAGAAGCTTTGAAAATTAAAAAATTGCAACAGTACAGCAAAGTAAGTGGAAAAATGTGTCCCTTTCATTTTTCTAAATCCCTGGCATTGCCAGCCCAGTTACTGGGGGTAGGATCACCACTATCCTTTACAGGATGTGCTGACTTGAATTGGACTGTAATAGCAAGTCACTAACACCAACAGCAGGACCAGGTTGATATCACACAATCTATAAGTTTTCATTTAAGAGCATCTACTGGCCGTATTAAAACAGAATTGCCCAGCAGATGTTCCAGTCAGATTCAATAATCACGCACCAATGCTTCCAATTGTTCAAAAAAAAAAAATGAAAAAGTATCTGTAAAGGCACCTCATTTCCAAAAACTCAGGGCACCACAGCTCTCCCCTGTAGCAGAGCTGCACCTGTGGCCCTGCACCTTCCACTGCTGCTAAACTGGAAACAACTCCAGGCACAGTGCTCTCCACTGCCTTCCACAGCACGGCATGGGATGCTGCTTAGCTCCTAAAATAGTGGCTTTTGAAATAAATGTACTTGTATTTTCGATAATTCCTCCCTCTCCTCACAAACCAGATTTTCAGTTCATTTACACACTTATCTGAACGCACAGAAACTTCAACGCTCCTGATTTATGCTGGCCCTGCCAGTCTGAAACTTAATAAATGCCTGGAATAATATTGTTGCAATAGATAGGGTGATCCCAGGCACTGAAGTAATTTTCTCACCAGCATAATGCCAGAAACTAATTATGTGCTGATACATTGTTGCAAGTTTCATATACAATTGTGTCCTTCAAGAGATGCAGATAAATAACTAGATTGTTAATTCATTCTTAAAATCTCCATCCTTTGGGAAAAAAAAAAAAAAAAAAAAAAGAGAAGCAGGCGCTGGTGGCTTCCCAAATTTACCAGATCTTCAGAGCAAAGCACCTAAAGATCTCCCCAATGACAAAAACCCAAGAAGCTTCATATACAACACAGAAGAGTCAGTAAAACTAACCCGAACTAATCCCCTTCTCTTAAGACAAATGAGGGTTTTGAACACATCAGTGAGATTTACTGAGAATGGAGGAAGAGGGAATGTCAGATGTCTGGCACACAAAATTTGTTCCCCTACTACTTTGGTAAAGGAGAATAGTAACACGTGGGTAAATTATTTACACTACAGCACTGTAAAAACTAACTAAACTGTAAACTAACTTTAATAAGTCTAGATTTCTTCCAAAGACGATTTATCTATCTATACACAGAGATCACAGGACAGCTAGACTGGAAAGCTTCTGCTGGTGAGAGCCAAGCTCTGCACACCCACACAACACCTGGGGGAAACAGAGAGCAGGCAACACTTACACACAGGGAGAAGACACACACTTATTTCTAACAACAGTATCTCAGCTGGTATCTTTGGGATTTAGTCAGTACCAGCCTCAGCTTCATGTAAACTCACTGGAAAACCCCTCTGCTACAAAAGCCAAGGCAGCTCCCCTTCCTTCCACCTCACCTTGGAGTCCCTCAGCAGAGCTCAGCCGCAGATTCTGCACAGCCAAACCCACACCAAGAGCCAGGGTCCCTCGAGGGCACTAATTAATGACCCCTCCCTGCCCCACCCAGGGCTGCCCTCACCTCTCTGGGCTCTGTTTGAGCACCTTTTCCCCTCAGTCCCTGAAGGGGTCTCTCTTCTGGTTGTGAGTTGTGAGTCTTATAGTGTTACTTGTGCTGCTCTGTAGCAACACATCCTTCCTCCTCATATGATGAAAGAAAACCTCAAGGAGAGGTTGCCACAGCTGCTTTTATAAGCACCTGGGTAAAACATCCTCAGCTATGTCCAATATCACCCTTGGTAGCAGCAACCCCTCAGTACAAAGCTGCCCCTTGTGAGGTATCAACACCATCCACCCACCATGGTCCACCAAGGTGCTGCGATTTTCAGGAATATTTTGCATTTGCACTTGCATTTGTATTTGTTTTGTGGCCATTCCTTGAAGGTCTCCACGTGTTTTCATGCAAGTTAATGGAAAGCAGAGTCTTGACATAAGTCTTCACTGAGGAAATAAACAGAAGTACCACAATCTTCATTTAACCTAAGGAGTTTACATATTGTTACCTATCTCCCTTGTTGAACTAAATTATGCTTTTCAGAACCAGAACTTGAACATTTCATAACAGGTTATAGAAAGGGAGACTGTGTGGCACTAAGCTGTCTCTTTTTCAGGTGCACTTTGGTTCAAAATTCTTCATATACCCAAAAAAAACCCCACTCCCCGCTTCTTCCTCTGAAAAGTTTTGATAGAAGAAAAACATCGGCAAAAAATATCTACTGAACAATGTTGGTCTTCTACTGTGGGAGCCATTCCTTGGCCCTGCTAAATATTCACAAGTTATTTCAATTGTGTTATGCTATGTTGTTGTAGGAGGAAGACCAAGTTTCCCATCAGGCCAGCTTTGGCTTCGATCCTGCAGATTGCAAACTGGCCACAGAGTCAGTTTTCAGAAGCCAGGCTTCCACGTTAATCTCTTTTAATCTTTCATTAACAAAAGAGACAGCTCGTGCAATTTACCTTGCCCATAATTTAGTTGACCTCCTCCACTTTTACAATCCCCAAAAAAAATCTATTACACTAACAGCAGTTTAGCAATGGGAGACAAGAACACCAAGAAGGAAACCTAATTGTTATTTAGTCTTCAGAAATTGCGGACAGTTTAATTTCTGTGCCTGGGCACGTCAAGTAAAACGTGCCTTTGTTCACAGAATAGATGGTGCAGGTCAAGAGGGAAGCCTGGAAAATGGAAAGGCAAAAGCTGCTTTGTGCCTGCACATCCTCATGCCGAGACATGGATGTTCACTGAGCTGAAATGCAGCCTGGTTTCAGAACAAGCCCAGTTTCAGCCATTTCTGTTTCAATAAATAGAATGTGACTTGATTCAATGAACACTTGGAATAAGCTGCAGACGAGAAGTGAACAAAATGAAGCAATTAGATAACACAAATGATCCTTTTTGCACTTGTAGACTGACACGTTTCTCAAGGCAAAACCACCAGTGTAATCCAACACAAAAATAACCCCATTTTCTTAAGCTCTGTTACTTGGAACACTTGTCTTCTTGGCACAATATTGCTCAGGTGTGCTTTCCCACTGCTGCAGTCCTTCACCTGTGGTTGTGCCACAGAGGGGAAGCTTAGGCAGAGCTGTGCAGAGCTCAGACAATGGTGTGCTGCTGAAAAGGCTGGTTTGGATTCCTTCTGTCTCAATTTCCATTTGCCAAGTAGGAAAAACATTCCACTTCCCTTTTCTGCACATTAGACCGTTCACAGCAAAGGTATAAAGTGTTCCCATGTCCTGCTCAAACTTCCTCATCCTCAAATCTGTAGAACAACTGAAGCCAATGGACAAGATTAGTGCAGGAATTTGGGGTCCAGTTGATCATTTACAAATGTTTCAACACCAGATGTGAATACAAGAGAGTCTGCACTCTGTGAAGTCATATTCAAGGTACCAAGGAGTTAGATTGCACTAACTAAACTTCCAAGTGTGTAGTTGTAAGTTTTTTTAGCATCTCCAAATGTCCACAGATAGCACTGGTCAAGCCAATTAATTCAAGTCTTTCTGTGGGAAATATAGTTTAATTTCCATCTGAAACATTTCAAAAAACTGGACAACTTTAATCAAAAATTAAAATAAAATAAAAGTGAAAATACTCAAACCAGTGTTGCATTAGTGAGGTTTCTTAGGCTGTTCAGGTTTCCTGAATAGATGGAACCCTCTTTTCTTCACTAACATAAACAGATTTTTTTACTAATATTTTTGTAACAGTGTAGGTACAGTTAGGTGTAATAGTGTGCAGGTGAGATAGCAAAGCAAAGATTTCTGATGCAAGCATTGCCTTCAGTTGATTTAATGCTCAGATTTGATTTGTTCATTGAAACACTGCTCAGTATACCTTGTTTATCTGGAAAATCTCATAAACTGCTGCAGCTGAGGAGAATCACCCCACAGCATTTCTAATGAAGGATTTATTTGCCTTTCTCTAATTTGGGCGGCAAAGGCAAAGAGAATTTGTCCTAAAGTAAGCATAGCTCAGTTTTCATCCAGGGATGTCAGGAGTGTCAACTCATTTTCATGTAATTATTAGACCTTGGGGGATCATTTAACATTTACCATTTTCATTGGAAGTGCTATGTTTGTTGAAGCAATCATTTAGCTACAAGGTCATATAAACTTGACACTAATTCATGGTTGCTTTTAAGTGACTTACAATTCAATGCTGTGATTATATAGATATTCTCATGCTAATGCAGTGCTTGGGAACACCTGTTTGTTTCCATTAAAACATCCTTTTCAATCTCTGTGTAATAAACATTAGACACAAAGGATGTAGTGGGTCATTCTGTACCCTTCCCTACCCTACACAATGTGGAATTATTCCTCAAGTGGCAGCACAGATTTCAAGAGGTTCAAATAACTAGGAAAATTATTGAATAGTCTAACACCTGAGGTGTTTCTTTTATTTCTTTTACTCCTTTGCCTCTAATTCTTTACCTGGCATTCACTATTTTTGCATGTTGATTCTTCTTGTATAATCAGACTCTTCAATTTAAATCATATTACTCTACTTTTGTATTCCTGTCCTGTCCATCTGGAAGGCACAATACAAATGTGTGCAAAGGGAAAATTGCCTTGCAAGCTTGTAATCTATTGTCTTTGTTAAGAGGGCAAATAAATTTTTTATTAGTGAAACAAGCTTATTAATGCTAAGCAGTTTTACACTCGTAGGATTACTGTGAACTCTGGTTTCAGTTTCACCCGGTGGCCTATTAATATAAAAAGCATGATTTGACAAATCACTGACAAGCAATGATTCATTAAATCATCAAAAATTAATCTTGACTTACGTGGTCATGTTTTAATAGCTGGGATCAATACACTGTGTACCACCAATTGTCAATATTTTGCCACTAATCGGAAGGGGTTGTTCCAAGGGTGGTTTTCCTTGCCAAGTGCAAACATGCCACTTCTGCCCTTTGATTGCTCCTGGTATTTCCCTGGGAATGTGTGATTTCTATCCCTGCAGATGCCAAATGTGTGGGTTACATTCTTGCAGCCAAGCTACAGACTCAGTGATGATGTTTAAGCTGATGAAGCACCACAACTGGTTAAGCACTGCAGAATGGAATTCCATAGGATTTAAGAGCCCTAAACAGCAATTAGGCTCGTTCAAAAGTTTCATTAAGGCAATTCAATGTTTAATTGCTATGATTAATATAAATTACACTTCAGAAAGTATATAGATACCTGAAATCAACACAACTCCTTTCTGCTATGGAACAGAAAAAAATTATTTAATTCTGGATTTTTCTCTTAGGATCTGCTGTATACAAAGAATATTCAACCTAACTGAACGATTATTAGAAAATTATTAGTTTGCAGGCATTCCAATAAATACAGCTCTTGACAGCTCTAACACAGTCCAGTGTGCAGGTTCTTCATCAGCTCCCATGAAAGCCAAGAGCACAGTGAAAGGTATTGAAACTCAGACTGATCTAACCTGTCTTAGATCAAAGAAACATGAAATTATGGGAACTCCAGGTCATATTTCTATTAAAATAACCATAGAATTGTATGGCCTTTTGAGTTTCCTTTAATTCTTCACAAATATGGCTACCGTAGAAAATGCATTTTGAAATGAACTATATGAAAATATAACTCTATAGTCACCATGTAACCACATGTGTTAGGATTTTAACAATACAGAGCTTGTAGTATTCAAGCTTGGGGACAATCAAACAAGTCTAGATCTGAATAATGTTCTGATTCCTGTGGGTTTTCACAAAGGAAAACAACAAATATGCATCTCAAGTAGTCTCTGTGTATACATACAGTATTAAAAGCAGCAAAACCATTGTAGCTCCAAATAGATGCAAAAAATCTTTTTTTTTTTTCCATAAAAAGTAGTTTTTACTTGGTATGTTGGCTTCCTATCCCTGGGTGGATTCTGGGTCACAGATACACAGCGTTATCACCAATATTAGAACTGTGATATAATTATTTTCCTTTAAACAACCAGGGCAATATAGCAACCTGTTTCTCATTCATGTTAAATACAAATATACATTAATTTATTAGCTGTGTCTCTAAAACAGACCCCAAGGCCAGCTGAACAGTGGTGAAGCTGTGCTCAGGGACCAGCACAGGGTGAATCAGGCAAAGTGGAAGTCACTGGTTGGGACTTAGATCCCAATGTTTGCAGTGGCAAACTGAGATACTAACAGTATTCAAGGCAGGCATGTGGAACAGAAAGGAAGCTTCAGGGATCTCCCCCTCTCTGGGGAAGGCTGGACAACCTCACTGGGTTGTTCCTCTGACACTGCCTCGATCACAAACGTGGAGCAGAAGTGTTGCTCTCTCACCTCACTGGAATTATTTGTCGTGGTGCTATGAAAACACTGCGTGTGGAAGAAATCTGGCACCATCACCAGGTGTGAACATTTGTCATTAGCTGATACTAATATTAAAACTTTAGTTTAGTTTCTATTTTGGAGTATAAACCTAATGCATTTTTTTTAAAGTCATGTTTTTTGCCCATTGATTTAAATGGAAGTACTTGTTTCTCATTTTGCATTTGCCCTTCACTTATTTTTAGAGGTGACTTTTTGACTGGCAAAGATTAAAGCACACTGACCTGAACATAAGTGGTATAAAATGTGAAGCTTTTTTGCTAAAGGGAGATCAGTTGTTCAAAGGCTTGATTGAATTTTACTTCCTGGAAGGTGGCAAATGAACCACCTGTGATTTATATTAAGTGGCTTTTGGATAAATATGACAATGCAGGAGTGCAGCATCTTAACTCTCCAAAGCAGATATAACCCTACTAAATTCACTGGATACTTTCATGAAATGTTTCATTTAAAACAGATAATGGGAAATAGCTTCCAACTGAATTGTTTCCAAAACTTCCCCGGGCTTTTAGAATCAGTAGGCGAAGTCTGGCATGCATAGAATTTATTCATAGTAGAAGTCTATTCAAATCTTTTCTGGTTTTTTCATGCCTAAATGGGGTTCTCCATTTTGAATAAACCAGTTACTGAACTGAAAGAAGTCCTCTGCACCTGCAGAAGAGGCTGCAGATGTCAAAAGTTTTTTATTGTAACAAGAGTTATCTTCCAGGTGCTTCTCTCGTGACTTTTTTCATCTTGTTTAAATATCTTTACAGCTTCTTAAAAGCAAATCTGCTACTTATTAAAAGAGTTTTAATATGGTATAGTTCAGCTTTATGACACAGATTTGTTTTATCAGTAATCTCAGATTTTTGAACAAAAGTGCTCACATTTTCTAAATGTTTGAGGTATGGATATATAAATATATAAAAATTAATGCCATTGCTTATGTTTTATAAACAAATAACAAGTTTGAGATTAATAGATAAATAAAGAGTATTGATCAGGAAATAAGATAAAGCAGTTTAACTAAACATTTTTATATCTTTTTTTCAGATAAGGAGTATCTCCTGATTATTATTCAGAATGCATGTGAATAGTCCTACTATTGTAATATCTTTAAAGAAAGTGGTGTGGTCCTACTTGTTAAACTAATATTACCAGTTGATATCTTATATCAAATACAGCAGCAATTCTACATAAAGTGTAACTGTCATGACTGAAATGTTTCCAAAGTTAAAGCTCTCAGCTGTGGTTGTATCAATTTGTGTTTGAGAGGATCCTAATGCATAAATCCAAACACTGCTCGTGTACCTTCACAGTCAGAAGAGCAACAGAAAAGCAAAATGCCTAGAACCTTCTTTAACGGATATTCCAGCTATTCTTGCAATTAAAACATTCTCTTTACACTTCTAATATCTGCTTGAGGAAAATCATACCTGCTGGGATCTGTAGTTCCTGTGTACACACACATCTATGAATGTGTCCCCAGGGACTAGAGTAACCCCAGTGACACAACCAGAGAACACAAGCAATGTTCAGGTCAGTAATGAGATGGGCTGGATACTGCCCAGTCTTCAACTCCTGGTTTTTTAAGTTTTCTAAGGGAAGAATTTAGTATTTTCCAATGTATAGATTCATAGAATGATTTGGGTTGGAAGGGGATCTTAAAGCTCATCTCGTTCCAGATCCCCTGCCATGGGCAGGGACACCTTCCACTAGCCCAGGTTGCTCCAAGCCCCATCCAACCTGGCCTTGGTCACCTCCAGGGATGGGGCAGCCACAGCTTCTTTGGGCAATCTGTGCCAGGGCCTCACCACCCTCACAGTAAAGAAAACTTATTTCTCCAGACAGAAACAGTTTTTTATTTAATTTACTTTAATATTTAGTATCATGTGGCTGACGTGCCCTCCTGGCTGTGGGAGGGCAGAACAGAACTGGGAGCAGCACCCCTTTTCTGCCCACATTTATTCCTCAGCCACAGGTAATTGGGGCCACAAACTTTCCCCCCCTCCTGATCCCAAAGCCACACCAAGCTTTGCACCTGGGTGTGTGCAGAGAGAGTGGGAAAGTGCAGGGAGTCTGAGCTGACCCTGTGCTCGAAAAAAATATCCAGTCATGCTTGTACTACAAATCATCTCAGGTAATGTAGATTATATAAAAATTCTATCCATTATTTAAACTTTAAAGTTTCAGATTGTCTTTGCTTGGAGGTAAGAAGGGGTTTGGGTTTTTTTCTACATATAGGAAGGAAGAACAACAAATATGTGGGGTGCCTGTGAGGATGAAAGGAAAAATGAATCTGTTGAATACTGCTCAGGGAGCTTTGTAGTACATCATATGAATTGTGGTTGAGGTTATGAAGCTGATAAATCACTGACTGTCTCAGTGGGGATGGAGTCAGCAATTCCTATTAGGACTATGTTATGTATCACTCACAACTTACACAAAGGGGAGCATCAAAGCCTGGTGGTATTTTTTTAAAACCTGAGTGTTTGCTCTGGCTTTGCCAAACAGCTTGGAAAGGCTGTGTTTCACTGGAAAATCTGGGAGAGTTGGTCCCAGAACCTGAAAGTTCCTGAGCATTGAGATCTCAAAGGCTGGCAGACAGATTGCACATCCCAGCCTGGGAGAGGGGGACCAGGGAAGATCCAGTGCCACTGCCCAGTGAGGGGAAGAGAACCCAAAGGCACAGAGGCCCAGCGTGATGGAAATGAAGCCCAGCAATCCAGCTGGGCAGGGCTATTCAGAATTTTAAGGATATGTAAATCAACAGGACACTTACTGAGGTCAGTGCTGTGCCAGAAGAATCTCCTTCCTGCTGGAGGGATTTCTGATTGAGCACTGGAAAATAACCACATTGAGTTGTTTGTAATGAACCAATATATTGACATGTGGCAACGCTTAAAAAAAATAAACGAAAAAAACCCAAAAACTTATATTTGTTATCTTCTCCGCTTCTGTTGTGATAATTTTAAAAATTCAACCTGTATTGCTATGCATTCATTTTTTCTACTAATATCCTGGTACATCAAACACCTACCAATTCAAAGCTCAAAGCACATACCCTAAACTACTGCTGAATTCCAACTACTATTAATGTGTATTTGGGTCTAACAGTTTTGTTTCTGCTTTTTTTTCTAACAGTGTTAAATTCTGTGGAGGTTTCACTGTGTAAGTTCAGAAAACTGCCAGAATTACAATCCCTACGCTTTTGTGTTGACAAAAATAATATTGCTGTTGCAATTTCCAGAATCATTGAAAAATGTCCTTCAGCCCAAGGAACTCAGTAGTGCCTTTGGAAAAAGAAAACCACAGTATCTGGCAACGTTCTTTCATTTTTGTCTTTCCCATACATATGTTTGCTCCCTTTACAGACTTTAATCCAATATTTATTAAGCAGCTGATGATTGCTGCAGCTTGATAAAGCACTCAAAAAAGACACTTAAGCCAAATCATTAAAATTAAACACATGCCAAATTATTTCGCTCAAAAGTGGGGGTGTATGTGGGAAAAAGGCCTCAAGCAGATGTATGTATTTCTCTGAGGGTCAAATACTTCTCACAAATTAGTTGCTGTTCCTATGAGAAGTTTAGATGCAGACAAGAGGGCAAAGTTTGGCCCCTGTGGAATGATGTGTGTAGCACCAAACACGTGGGCTGAGCTGTGCCCCTGCCAGCACCTCAGACCAGGGTCACCTCTGGGTTTCCTTGAAAGCATTAAAGTTGATACAATTTTGGCAACATCTTCACCAGGGAGCATAAATTGAAATACTCCCTTTCATTCCCTAGTGATTTTTTCCTACTCTCTGTTAGCAAAAGCAAGTTGAACACGTGTAACTGCTCCTGTAGGACTTTCCCTAGGAAATGGGAGTAACAATAATTGAGTCTCTAACAGTCCACAAAGTGGGAATCCTTCATCAGCACATTGATCTGAACAAAGGTGAGCCACTGCAAAGGAGTGGAGTCGTTCAGACAAAATACAGGGAAATAAACTTATAAGTTATTTGAGCCCCATGAAAGTGTTACACCAAGTCATTGAAGCTGTCATTTATGTGAACCAGCAGAGACTTTATCAGTTAACAATTAACTGGGGGGTCATTGAGGAGAAAAACAGTCTGAAAGGGATTGATTTGATAGAGGAATATTTTGTTAAGGGAATGTTGGGAATGTCAGGAATGGCTGTTGCTCACTGCATGGCAGGGCCTGGGTTGAGCTGTAACATGCTAGTTGGGCAATCAGCCAAGGAATAAATGATGTCAGCATCCTGCATTTGGAGTCCTCAAAATAAACCAAAACAGGAAGTTCACAGAGAGCTTTCAAAGTAAAGTATCTTGGATTTTCCTTAACGTACTTTTCAAAATGCATGGTCCCTCATGGGACAGCAGCTGATACAATCAAGGTAGTTGTTCTTTCTGTATTTTCTCCTTTGCCAATTAAATACTTTTAAATGTTTCAGTTAATGCACAATCAGTGCATTTGGCTTTCTATGAAGTTACATACAATTATTATTTAATTAATAATACACAATGCATAGAGAAGTATCAAATGGTGTCTTTTCCATATATACCTTCAGTGTGCCTCAAGATTTATGTAGATCTGTGGTCTTAAGTTTGTGCATTATTTGATTGAATATAACCATGGAATATAAAGAGAGTGATTCACAAACTGTGCAAGTGGCAAAGCACTGGTCAGGTAATGAACTGCTGACTGTTTGTGACTCGTGAAGATGTGCAAGAATTTATATTTTCTCTATATATTTGTATTTTGTCAGGTCTGGTATGGGTTTCCTTGTGACAGAATTCTTAGAAGAGTGTGAGATGGTGAGAAAAGTTGTATTAAATATTAAGTCAAAATGGACTGAAGTGGACAGCATTCCTTAAGGATGTTCAGAGTTCATCTAGGAAGAATTAGGATGTTCAATATGAAATTCCCCTACTGCCAATGAATGAATCATCCATCAGACTGTGTACCTGGTCACACATTAATTGTACTTGCCAACATAATTTCAGTGAGAAGTTCCTCAGATTTACTGATGACACAAGGCTTTGTATAGACCAGTATTTTGTATATGATGGGCATATGTAAATGTATATATGCACATAAAACATGTCTATACAATAACTTTTAACTTCCTGAGAGGTGTTTGTTGGACCTCACTGGATTCTCTGAAGAAACTCCCTGATGGGAACTGTTAATTACAGTGACCCCAAAAGGCAGATTGATCAAATATCACAAGCATCTGAAAATGCATTTAGGAATTAATATTATTTTTAAGAGTTATTCAGTTAGTTTGGGAACTAAACAGTGACAGCAGCACTTTCAACACCAGAGGAGCTTCCCCAGGAAGAGGAATCAATCCCAGCTGCACTGTCTCAACTCAGCAGGACACAAGTTCTAGGGTGGACCCATAAAAAAAGTCACAGTTTTCCTGAATTGACTGTCACCCTTTTAATTATGTTTTAATTTTTAAGTTACAATCTAGAGAAAGCAAGATAATTCCCCTATTGATTTTTTTTTTTTCCCCCAAATCTCAGGCAGCTAAATTAGAATGGCCAGGAGAATTACAAGTTTGTGTTCCCTTTGCCTGGCACCTGAACAAATTAAATCTCTCAGTCTGTAGAAAAATTAGGTCATAACAACAAGGTTCACTGCGGGACTTCACAGTATCCATGGGAGAAAGGAAGACTGATGCTTGGAGAGAAAGCCTAGAATGTCCTAAGTTAATTAAGCATAACAGTGGAGGTACATCATGTATTTGTTCAGATCATGGCACTGATTTGAAACTCTCTGAATTTCAGGACATTCACATTTGGAGAAGCAGTGGGACTAGAAAGAGACCCTTGTAAAAAAATGCAGCAAATGGCAGGACAGTAAAGATTACAGGGAAATCTGAGCTGATCCCTTGAGCTTTGTGGACAATTTGAGATAAAAAAAGGTTAATTCTCCTTCAGGATGCAACCAAGCAGAAAATCAGCCAGTCCAAATACAGGCAATTTTTGCCATCTCTGCAAATTATCCTTAAATAATGATGAAAGCACTCAGAATTTATTTCTGAAGAGTTTTCAATAGTTACATTGTGCAGGATATGCTATTTTTAAGAGCAACACTGATTTAAGTCAAAAATCTTCTAAGTGGATTAATAACAAGAGGGTGTGAGTTGTACCTGTTCTCATCCTATTTTGGACAGCTGGGGCTCTCAGCTCTGCAGCTTGGTTTGGGTGGTGCTGTGGTAAAGAATATTCTCCCTCTTCTCAAAAATGCATGTCTGCCTTTGACCTGAGCACCCTTTTAGCTGCTCTGGCTCTGCACCATTGATTTCAGTGAAACTGCTTCTTTCTAAAGCACTTAAAATAATACACAAAAGATACCATCGCTTTGAGTCTAAAGCAGCTGGTTCAGGAATAAACCTCAACATCCTTTCACTGCCTTCTTTTTAAAGATGCTGTGCAAGAAGACAAGTGCCCTGGACCATTCCTTGGTGAAAGTGGACAGTGAGATTAGTTACCAGCTGGCAACAGGTTTACAAAGTATTTTTCAAAGGCCAGGAGCCAAATAGGTAACCAGAGGTCCAGGCTAAGAGGGTTTGCTAGAATATGACTCATCTTTAAAAACAAAAAAGCACTCAATGGCACTTTTCATTTTCAAAGCACTGTAGGAATGCAGAGAATAATGTTGTACTGAAGCACTTCAGGTATCAGAGATGCTGGAAGGAGAAGCAAAGATTCAGCTTTCCTTGGTATTTATATGTATACAAACTCCACAGTTCAATCAATGCAGATAATTGCAAAGAAGGACAACCAGGGAGGCATTCATTAGAAATTCAAACCATGTAAAGTGACTTTGCAAACATGTAAGGAAAACTCTGGGATCCAGTGAATGATTCCTTCTCCCTCTTGCCCCTTGCCCCAAGAGGAGTCTGCCTTTTTGGATAAATCCATCTGTTTGTCAAAGTTGTTGCTAATTTTTCCAGAGGCTTCCTCAGATTCTGCTCCCAGGAGCAGTGTCTGCTTCTTACACATCAAACCACAGTTCCTACCTGGTTAAGCAAAGATTTTTTGGCTTTATTTTATTTTGGTAAAGGGAGTTTACAGCTAAATCATAATCCAGATTTAAAAAAAAAAAAAAGAGACTGATTAATCCACAATCTCTACAATTCCAGATTATTGTTAAATGTAGAATATTCCAAGGGGATTTTCCCAGTATAGCATTCCAGAAGCATTCACAATATCCTTGCCACAGTTCATCTCACATGACAGAACCATCCTTGGCCTAAAGGGCTGACAGTCTGCAGGACCAGTTTTCTCACCTCTACCAGTGTTTCAGGAGAATAACTTCACTGACTTAAAAGAAATCATTCTGTGTCCATACGAGCTTTACCTTCCTCTTGTATGTTCCACTTTGGAAGAATTTCAGAAATAAAAGAAAGACTCATGGTTCAGCAAACCACTGAACAGGAGAAGTAACAGTCAGGAAAATTTAGTACCCACACAATATCACTGCATTTTTTTTTCAAGCAGTTTCATTCCCTTCCTTTAGGGAAACAGAGGAACTACAGACAATTTCTACTTATTTACCTGACTGCAATCCATTAATAAGAGCTCTGTAACTCTGCCTTGCCTGCCTGCAGTATGAGTTTCCCTAATTTGTTTCCCAGACACTCATGCTGATGCACTAATACAAGAAATTTCTGCTTGGCTGTAGGTTCATTGCTAAGACAGGATATGAAATAGGTTGTGGGTTTTAGAAAGAACAGGTATGAGCCATTGGCCCACTGAGGGGACTGGGCACTACTGATATACCAATTATTTGCAAAATTTCCTACATTGCAGCCTCAGTGAAGTCAGCACCATGGTAGGTGGCTAACGGGCAGGTTTCTCTTTGCAAAATGAGATCCTGGGTTGTCATGTATCTCACACCCACAGTGTCTCACTTACAGTAAGACATTTCACCTTCTGCTTTGGGTTAGAACTTCAGAAAACACAATTTAAACATATCAGATCTTGTTTGCAGCAACTGATATTTAAGCCTTCCACCCATTTTCCCTCCCGTGATGATGTTCTGTAAGATAAGACATGAAATTTTTCCTATCATCACAGAAATTTATTTTTAATTGTTCCACTGATCACCATTTCCTGCTGAAGGAGTTAATGTTTGCTTGCACCATTTGCATTCAAAACAAGCAGAACTACAAGGGGAGAGGAATTTATTCAGACACACCATTACTTCAGCCAGATTCCACATTAGAAATTGCTCTGATTTGTGGTATTTAGATTGAAAGTATCAAGTCCCCCCCAAAAAAAATAATTCATATGCTCTTTGTGTGTGGAAGTAGGTTCCACAAATTTCCAGAGAAAGGCAGATGAAAAAGGAGATCCATATTTAGGAAGAAGAGTTCCATTTTACAGTGTCTTTTTTGACTTCTGCTGCAGATCAAACTCAAAGACAATACTTACCCAGCACCCATGGATCAGATAAGCACAGGGAATAAAGGATATACAAATATTAAATGTGCACACTACCAAAAAAAAAAAAAATCCTCACACAAAAATTTGGCAACTGAACGCTTAAATTAACATTAGCATATTCAAATCAGGGGTTTTGTGAGTAAGCCTGCTATCTTCAGCTTCTGTTCCACAAAGGAGAACAAAAGTGGATGTTTTCTTAGAGCAGAGGAAGACATTTCAAATAATATTATGAAATTAAGAAGCACATTTCCTAAACAAACACACCAGCGCAGACAAGTGATGGTCTTTCCTTCACCCAGTATCCTTTACTGCTTATAAGTATTAATGTTGCTCCAGGAGATAAAGGAATCCAGAAGGTGCTTCATAATTCCAGCGCTCCTCAGACACCCTTTTATTGACAGACGTTTCTAATATAGATAAGAAAGATGGAGCGGATATTAAAGCAGAACATCTCCCCATCTATTCTTTGTCATTCCAGCAGAGATTTACCTCCAGCACTTTCTCTGTGCCGTGGAACTGGTGTCAGTTATTGCAGATGCCACCGTGGTCTGCCCGAGAGGAAGAGGCAGAGGTGTGTGTGTGTGTGTGTTAACACTTCCTGGTAGAGAGAGATCTTAGATATTGCACATTATAATGTAAGAATGGTGGGGGTGAGTGGCAGCGGAGGGGAGAACTGGAGAAAAGAAGGAAGAACAGAATTATTCACTTACTCAATAAGTAAATAAAGGAAAATTTTATATGTCTCAAATCATGCGTTTTCATTCATATACAGGCTGATATTTGCTGTCAGATATACGATGTTTAGAAGCAATATATTGCAGGCAAAGGTGAGGCTCCTTTCGCAGGTTTTTAGCAGTTTTCTACTGTGGCATCACACCATGTTTTAATGGCAATATAAGCCCCGGGGTAACACACAAAAACGTGTGAGAAAAGCTCAAATCTCCTTTGATTTTTCTGTGTATTTAGTTCGAGAATCCCCGGCGCCAGCTGAAGCCAGGTGGGTTTGCTCTCTGCTCTGGCCATTAGATGGCAGGCGGCTGAACGGCCAGCGCTGCACTCCGCGTCCTTCAGCTCCCGAAACCAGCAGGAAAACGCCACTGCTCTCCAAACGAGCTCTCCTCCCATCCACTCCGGTGACGTACACGGCATCCCAAATGCCTTCCAAGTCCCCTTCCTTCTTTTTTACTCCCAAACCACACATTGCAGCAACCCAAACGCTGCAATGAAAGCACGGAACTGCCATTCCTTCCCCTAACACTCAACTTTATGCAGAAAGCACCATCCTACCACCCATTCCCCACCATTTCTGCTCTCAGGATTAATCTCTGCAATGAACTAATTGCTCTCATCTGAACTATGACTGATTTCCCCATGGCAGGATTTCTTTAACAGCACGAGAAAATGCCTGACGTTGCTCTCCTAGTAAAGAGCTGTTTAAGCAAGGGAGTACAACTGCACACTCAGAGATTCCTTTTTGGATCAGCACTGTGATATTTGTAAGGGTATTTATCCACCTGTGCCAGACAGACCTTGTCTTTCATAAGCCAGTGATACCATCTACACACAACTGCTGGCATCAGGAGAACATCTGCAACACACAGAAACAAACCTAAGCATGGAAACACGTCTTATAAATGCAACTCATTCCTATTCTTTACACATGCCACTCTGAAAGCCCATTTTGTGGTGTAATTGCATGGTTAATCTTCGCAGAATGCCAGGCCATTAATGGAAAAATGCTCCCCTCTGCCACATCAAAAGCAAGAAATTTCCAACTAGTGTAATTTGAATGAGGTGTGACTGGTGGTGCCACTTTCTCACTGGTGACAGACCTGTGAACATGTGCATCAACAGCACAAGGGAGCGTTGCCAATATAAGCTGTGGAAATAGTTTCGCATACATCCTGATTACCTATGGCCTTCATCCTACAAATGGCACCCAATCAAACCAAAAACCCCATTCCTGCACATTTCATTCTTTCACTGAGAGCATCTACATGAATTCCTCCCTCCATGAAAGCTGCTCTAAGACAAGCAGTGTCAGGTTTGTGAGCGCTTTTTCAGCTTCACACTGTGTTTGAATAATGCCACTACGAAACACAGACAAGCTTAAGTCCCTGGGAGTCTTTGTCTGTGGGATATTTTAGAGTATGGGTAATGCAAACACACATGGACCCACACACACTGCATGGATTATGTTCCTCCAGACAGCACTGAAAGCAACGCCAGCTTTAGTAAATGTGGTCAGGGTAAAGTATCTACAGGAGCAAATTTACAACAGAGGTAGGAGGCATTGTAAAAGTCAGAGTGATTTACTGAACTACAAAAGTTATTATCAACAGACATCAGCATAATCTGTTAGTCATTCTCGAGCTGTACCCCATCCAACAATAAACTTCCAAAAGGTTTTCTTAAAAAGTCCAGGACACTTTGCAACCATCCCAGGTTCAGAAGAAGAAATGACTGCTTATGTGCTGTTGCCTGAAGCATGGAGGGGCATGCTTCAAGTAACATAAAAGGCATAAAACTTGACTAAACTTGCAAGAGGAGAAGCCCAACATAATACTTCACAAAAGAAATTTTTTCCAGTTTTGCTTTTGCACGCTGGCTTCTCAGAATTCTGTTATTTGAAAAGGTGTTGGATGGTTCACAAGTGCCCAAGTTGAGCTCTGCAAGTGCAAGCCTTCCCTGTAAGGCCCCAGGGTGGGTGATAAATTGAAAAGTGTGTTAAGACAAGGTGGGTAGATACCATATTGCCCTACCAGGAACTGGGAAAACTCTGTCTACAGTCCCAAGCTCCTTGCACCACTCTCTCCAAGGAGAGACAGTCTTTGCACACACCACTGTGTGCCTCTGGGTGCAGACTCCCATGTGCTGCCACTATTGAATCTGTCATTTAAATGTGCAGTTTATTTTTAAATTCTCCTGGTGGGTAATGAATAACACTAGTTTATTTCATTAATGTTAGGAGCTTAGGAGGTATTTTATGGTCTGTATTCCACATGCTCTGGAAATAATTTTAACAAATACTACATCAGAGTAAGTGTGTTTGTTGCACAATAGATATCATCTACTTACTCTATCCTTCAATGTACAGAGGGATAAATATGAATCCCACATGTGGGAAATTGTCAATATTATAGCACACCAGAAATCTTGGTGAATACTCTCATAATATTTTATTCATTACACAAAGTGCTTGAAGACCGAGAGTTCCCATGACTACGGTATGAAACCAGTTTACTCACAGGATAAACTGCGAGCTCAAAAGCACACCCCAACATAAGTTACCACAGAAAAATCACAACACCACAGGTTATTGTTCAGTGCAGGATGACTAAACATGAGCAATGCACACTGTAGATGGGATCAGCTGCAGACACCACACTTTGCTTGGGTCTTGTCTCCTTGCCTGCATCTCAGATATCCAGGCCTAACTCTTGCACCAGGTTACCACCACCTCATTAGACCTCATTTTTCTCTGAAGTCTTGAAAGCCTGACCAAATTTTGAACTCCAAATTGTGTGGGCAAAAATATTCCTGGTTTAATTCTGCATCTTCAGTTTAGCCAAACTGGGAGTCTTAAAACTTTTTCTACAGCATCATTATGCATATGCATGTGTTATCACTCCTGTTACAGAACTGCCTACATGCCACACTCTTCCAGTGGCTCCAAAGAACTCAGCTGGATATTCATGTATAATTATTTTCACATAGTCACTTGCTGCCTGGGAGAACTTACCTCGGCCTGTTGCTGGAAATAATTGCTCTAAATGATTTTTGGATGATGTTTTGCACATACAATGCAAAAATGCAAAGACCCTGTGACGGATAAACCCAGTTAAAATCTTTTTAAAACCATCATTCTTAGTTCTAGACTACAAATTACTGATTTAACAATGATTTGATGATGGAGTGGGGGAGCTCTTGTAACTCCAAGAAGAAAAATACATCCTCCTACTGCAGGACATACTTCCCTCCATGTATCTGAATTATTAAATCCATTATCACTGTTCCCAGGTAAATGTTCGTGACTTCTCTTTCTACACCATCCACACTGGATTTATTTCCCTTCTTATGTTCATGGTTTCCTCAGATATTGGCTGGGTTGTCCATTTCTACCCTTATAACTTGAGTGATTCCTCTCATTAATACATTTATTTTTTTTCTTGCTGCACCACTTTGGTGCCTTTGGTTCAGATTTTTCTTTCTGCCTTTTTTAGAGCATTTGACTTTGGTTATTTACAGGTTTGGCCACACAGCAGAATGTGAGAAAAGGGAAAACGAGGACAAACACCTCTGAGTGTCAGTCTGGGTGTCTGGTTCTCTCCCACTTCTTTCCAATGGACTTTCCAAAATTTTACTCTTCAGTCACTGACAATAAATAAAAGGTTATCTTCTGACACAACTTGCAGCCTTCTGAATCTGCAGGTTCACAGCAAAGTGAAGCTTCCCCTGGAAGTGTAACCATCCAGGTGATCTCAGAGGTTTTATAGAGGAAGAGCATTAAGCAAAGGTGTGAGGAGGTGTCTGACCTGACTTCCAAAGACTGTGGAAAGACACGGTGCTTCAAATGTATCTGCTGTGGCTTCCTCCTTTTCCACAGTTATCCAAGCCACCAAAGGCAACCAGCAGCCTGCTGACATTATTGATTAAACTCAGGGAATATTTGGTCTCTGACTTAATCGGGAGCTTTTCAATCCTAACGGCTTCAAAACAAGGCTTTTAAGTGTGTGCTTTTTCCTGAAATTAAGGAAATTGGAAAAGCATCTGAAACCCCCAAGAATTTTTACTTTGAACTGCTTTTAAAAAATGAAATGGAACTTGGAGGAATATTAATTAGTATTAGAGCTGAAGACTTGCAAGGCAATAGGAGCTTGGTGTGTGAAACTCCTTTATGAAGCCCATGAGAAATGAGGTTTCTGACACAAATAGCAGAGAGCTTAAACTCACTGTTCTGTTACACCAAACAAATAAGGACACAAACAATGCATTTTCTTTGGTTAATTGATAATATTCTGATAACTCTTTCCATGACCACCAGCTGCACACTTCTCCCTGTCTTCTGCTTCTGCCCCCCTTTAAGGCACTAAAATAATCTCACTTCTGAGCAGGTAGAACCCACCCAAAATTCTCATCAGAAATTGTTACGTCTTTAAAAAAAAGACCACGCAGGTTTGTTGTCATTCCAATCCTTATGCCTTTGCATCATCTCAATGACTAATAGCACCCATTATGACTTTTAAACTTGACAGATGTCAGCTTAGCATCATATTTAGAAGATAATCATATGTAACTTATGCTGTAACTAAGTAAATTGCAGTAAACAAGCAGCAAAAGTCACTGTCAGTAAACAGAGCAGACGACAATTCTGAAACAAGGTCTGTGGTTTCCAAACTGGCTGCATTTCATTTTAATCTTTCAGAAGTAGCACAGAATAGATCTTCGTTAGCGTGTCTCATACTTACTGTTATGGATCATTAATTATAGTCCTAAGAAAAATATATAATTCTGAATGGAATTGGCTGAATAATTCATTACAGTTACACTTGTCTGCAAGTGTCGTCGGCAAGTAGATCATGATCATTTTAGCTGTATTCATTATTTAAAATTATTTGCCAAATACCTCCTACAGATAATTCTTGATCTTTAGTTATTTAGGAGCTGCTAGTTGCAAATATTTAAAATTTATATGCTGGGCATTTCCAGCTTGATATCTGGTCAGAAATATACATCTAGTTCTTTGCATGTGTATGCAATTACCACCCCTGCAAAGTCACTCAGGCTGCAAAGTCACATTCTCGTGTGAACACAGACCTGAATGAATCAGTCAGTGCCATGAACCAGGCACAAGCCACGTGCTTCCTCCTCGTGTCAAGACTTTTCTGCTCCATGGATATGCAAAAAGAGCACAGACCTTCTTTCCTGGAAAAGTGTCACAGGGTAGAGACAGATGGATGGGACGATACGGGAACAGCTCCACCATCCGGGACAATTGGTTTGGGAGTTCATTTGCAGAGACCAGAAAAGAAGATGAACCGAAGTGATGGAATCCTGTCTCCTCAAGCATGAGGCAGAAAACGAAGTGACTGAAATGGAGACAAACTGTCAGCTGCAATGCCAGTACAAAACCCCTAGGAAAGAGATTTAGCCAGCTTGGCAAAAGCAGTTGTGTTCCAGATGTGGATCTTTCAAAGACTCTTTGCTTATGCAGACAACATCCAAACACTGCAAGAGTTTTAAGTATTTGATGAGCCAGAATCTGGTAGCAGATGCTCCTCTATAAACCTATCTTCCACCACTGGAATTACTCTGAATTTACTACAGCACGAAGGAGATGAGAGTGTTTCTGAATGGAGAACTTCTGCTCCTTGATGATCTGCAGGAAATAGGAATTCCTCAGACGTGTTTCTCAGAATTACTACAATTAAAATGGAGATCAATCTTTAGCATGTATTTGAATGCAAACCCCACATTCTGCTCAAGTGCAGTGCAAGGCCTGTTCCCAGGGCAGCATTAGGAGGAAAGGTCTTTGTTACTCTCCCTGAAGCCAAGGTCTCAGAAGTCTAATATGAGCCATAGGCAAGAGCAGCACTGAACAAGCAACACGTGGGACCAATTTGCTAATGTCCACTATTTCTCCTGCCCAGAAAGAAGATGGAATGAAAGGTGGTAACAGGAGCAAAAGGACTATGGAAAGGCAGTAGTGAAAGAAATAGAATCCCAAGGCAAAAAAAAGAGGCCAAATTATCTCAACATGGCTCTGAATTCACACTACTATATCACACACAGACCACAGACAGTGGGATCCATGTATCAGCCACATAACCAGTGTAGCTGATACCTTTTACTAGATGGACTTGTAAGCTTCTTGAAATGAGCCACAAATAATTCTGGTGTTATTAGAGTTGAAAGAAACATGCCCCACACACCAAGTAAGGAATTTACACCTTTTGTAACAGAAGATCCAAACCACCACTTAGATTAAATTTAGGATGAGCCCCACTAGGAGAAATACTGATCTGTACAGATATTTTCTCCATGTTTTTTTAGGTACAGAATACTAAATGGGCTGTCATCCATGTAACTGCTCGTGCACCATTTGCCAGATGTTGTTTGTGTGTCCACAGCAATGTATTCATATTAAAATGAATGAAACTGTTTATTTTTGCCGGCTGCTCAGTGATGGCAGAGCTTTCATGAGAGTCCTGGCCTGATGCTGCCAGCAAGACACAGTTAAGCAGACATTAACTGCAGATTTCACTTCTTCATTGACCTACAGTACAAGTCAATTAGTGGGTTAATATTGTTCAGACATTCATTAAAGCTTGAAGCAGGCAGAATTTCATCTGTTTGATTCTTGCTGTTTAAGAGTGTCCAGGGAGAATATTTACAGTTGGTAGGTTGTGACCATCTACTTTTGGAGGAAAACCACAGATTTTTTTTGCAGTAAACAGTATGTTATTCTGATAAGAATTTGTACTGAGTCAAACTATAAAGATATTCTCCCATAGGAATTACTCAGTGGCCAGGTTTTACTGTGGTCTTAGGGAGGTGCTACTTCTCTTACCACCTGCCTCATTTTATGTATTACATTTTGACAACTCTTGTCTCTGTAGCATCCCTTTCTGTTGTCTGCCCCATTACCTCATGGTCTAGTAACACCACTTAGGTAAGGAAACTGTTTGGTGGCAAGATAATACCAGTCAACAATTATATTTTTTGAATAATCAAAACAGAAACATTTCATTCTTTGATATTATTTAAGTGTTATATGTTTAAACTGATTCAGTTCTGTCCATCCATGGTCACTGTCATTTGTATTTCTGTAGCATGTTAGAGAGGTGCCCCAACACTCCTGATGTGATACACGGCTGCAGATTGAAATTTGTCAGAAGTTTAGGAGAGTTCTCATCAGGGATTAGCCCAGACACCATCTGCAACAATTATAAATCATCTCCAAAGGAAAAGCCTGGAAAGTGCATTTAGGAGTATGCAAAGTAAATCAGACTGGGCCAAATGCATCCCGTCTGCTCCTAAGCACCAACTCTCATCTCCATATCCACTGTGGCTGCTCAGCTCCTTCAGCTCTGCCAGCCTGGGCCTGCTGCTCCTCTCTCTTTGCCAGACAGGCATTAAGTATTGATTTTCAGAGTACATCTTAAGAAATGTATGTGCTGCTCTGTGCCCAGTCGCTGTGACTGCACACAGCTCATTAACTGCATAACAGATCTGATGTGTAGCTGCTGTGGTTTGCATGTACCAATGGCACCATCCAAAGTTTCTGCACACTGACCCCACTTCAACTCACAGCTCCAGCACAGAAGGGACCTCATGCTTTTGGTGTCTCGCAGAGAAAGAACAGAAGTAGAAGGAAAAGGGTGCAAACTGTGCTACGAACACATGGGGAAGAAACAGAAAGATCTTCTATTGAACTAACAGAGCTATGATGATTTATACCCCCTGCAAATCAGGTCCTTAATCTACACAAGCAGGCTGGCAAAGTGGGCTAGGGCAGCTGGAGTGAATACAGCTGTGTAACAGCCACACTGCCCCGCTTTGGCCTCCAGCATCATCTGCTAAAGCAGCAGGCAACAACTCCAGTTCTCAGCCCAATACTGACTGTGGTGGTTGCTGATGTACGAAGCAGAACACAAGCCAATTGTCAGATTGCAGATTAAGTTTGCCTGACTGGCAGTTAGAGGGAACCTTATCTTGATGTGTAAATGCAAATAATGCGTTAAGGAAGAGAGATGAAGGAAAGCAAAGGTGGGGTGCAAAGACGGCAGCCGGGGGTTTGTCTCCTCACACACACAGCCCACAGTCTGCAACCTGTTCCCTGCACACAGCCCTAACTCCACACTTAAAACCAGCACGTGGAAAACACACTATAAAAAGCAGTTGTGTCGATGATGTATAGGTCTCTGGCTAACTGATATCAAGCATGGAAGATCTTATCTTCAGGTGATTTGTTCATGGCACTATCTTTACAGAGCAGTAAAAAGTATGAAATACCTGTCACGATGGCACACAAATATCCCAGGCTGGCCCTTCTGTAATGGATGACTGAAGACAAGGAACGGTGGGTAAGGAAAATTAATGGCTAAGGGAAAAATTAATAAGGTGCTTTCACGAGCTGAGGAAATGACTGTGGATCCTTTCAGCTATGCAAAACCCACCTGAAGGCCTGTGTCTCCCATATGTTTAGCTATAGATCGAGGTTATTGCTCCATAAGCATTAATCATTTCATCCATGAGAACACAAAGGATCCCTTGTACCAGAGGAAAGCCCTGGCAGCCCAGCCCAGCAGAGTAATAATGCACTCCAACTGTTCTTATGCCTTTCCCTGATAAGACCATTTGCCCCTAAAATTAGCCTGGTTTTTCCTTTCTCAATAAACTCCAATACCATGCCCTCCCATATGGTATAGTTTAATAACTGTAACACTTAGGGACAGTGAGACACAAATCCAAACTTCCACATCCAAAGGAGGTACCCAAACACAGGCTCCAACAGCCTGACTATGGCTCAGTCACTAGGCTACCATAGCAGAAGTGGGCCAGTGCTGTGGTGTCTGTTCTCCCTTGACAAGCTTTAAAGAATGCAACATTTTTTGGAGTATTTTGGAATGATGCTGACAAAATCAGGGTGATACATGTTCACTGAGAAAGTCATCCAGGTGTCTCTGTGACATGGATGAAGAGGCACCTCATGGCACGTCAGGACCAAATGCTCAGTCTCAGCAACGCACTTTGATGTCTTGGATTACCCAAGATTTTGGGTGGCATGTAAGAAGCATTTTTATGTGTTGCAGAGGGTTGTCCACAGAAAAGGGAATTAGTACAAGAGCTAAGAGAGCTAATTCCAGAGTTACAGAGTTAATTCCAGCAGAGCAGGTACCTACCCGGGACGACAATTTTGCCCTGAACCATTCCTGACTGGAAGAACTGGCAGTGGGATCAGCTCATTAATTCATGCTTTTCTTCAGCACTTCAAAGGAGGGAGGGTATATTTGCACACACCAAGCCAAACTCTGCACCTTCTCCTGTTCCCCCAAGCGAGGCGAGCCCCCGCGGGCCATACGGCACACACGGCAGAGCAACCCTACCCGGGCTGCACGGAAGGGCATTGTAACAAAAACCTCTCCTCTGCCAGCCTGCAGCACAAAAGGTTCCTCTGATAGCTGCCAGAGCCCACAGCCCTGCTCCCACCAATAATCCCCTCCTCCATAATTTAATAAGCTTCACCGGGGTGAGGTTCTCCCTCCCCCAGCCCACGATCCCCTTTCCCCTTCCCCAGACAGGCTGTGACAGCCACAGAGGAGGAATACAGGAACACTCCCCGGTGCATTGTTAAAGGCCCAACTCCCCAAGCCAAAGACAGGCTCAGTTAACATTAAAGCCTTTTCCCTTGTGAGCAACCTGAGCTGAGATTAAGGAATGAGCCCACACTGTCAACCTTAACCCTGATATGAGGCTGGTAACTAGGGCAACAGCATCTCACAAATAAACCCTGCCATGCTATTTTGTCTTCTGACACTGCAACACAAAATATGATGGGTAAGCGGATGGGTAAATAAAAACTGAACATCACCCACTCCTCTGGCTCATATTTTAGTCCTGGAGTTCACTGAGAGCTAGGAATGGTTATTTATTAATGCTGATATTAATGCCAAAACATAATCTTGTTCGCTCTCTGTGCGTGGCGTACACCAGATGATAGCAGGCTCCTTTCTTGCTTGGGCTCCAGCATAATTATTTACAGAAGGTAGCACAAAATGATCTTCCCAATATTAGACTCAAGCTGCTTGTCTGGTTTAGCTTGATCTTTATTTATAGACACTGAGTCTGGGAGCTTTTTGTATGCAGAGCAGGACATAGTGACCTACTCTGGCTCGCTTATATAATAGTTTCAAAGCAGACTTAGTGTAAATTGACCCTAATCTGATCTTGAATTGTAACACATTATAATTCCAAAAATAAATCACCATTTATCTCACTCTATGCAACTCATTTATTTCAGAATTGGAAATAGCCAAAGACTGACAAATTTAAGGGTTATTTATTAATACTTTGAACTTCATTTTTAAAGTCCCTCATTAACTATGACCGTTACAACAATCGACTAAGACATTATTATACCACGCAGCAGGGGAGAGCTCTGTAATAAACTTACCTCAGCTTTAGACTTCAGTTTCCAAATGCAAATACTGTATTCACAGAAAGCAAACTTAAAATTTCCATGTGGTTTTTGAAAGCAAACCCTAAAATTCACCGAGCTAGATTTGCAGGGAGACAGAAACCCAGGCACACCTTTAAGCACATCAGGAGTGCTCCTTCCCCTCAGTATTTGAGCAAATTTACAACTCCTTCTCCACAAACTCTTGAGCATGCAAGAGCTTTCCGTGGGCATCTTGATTGTACACTTTAATTTTACTCATGGAAGGGAATACAAGAGAGGTATAAACATGCTCCCTAAAATTAATTTTCAAGCCTGAATCAGTATTCACAGATATTTTTCACAATATCTCCTTAACTTGCTGATGAATGGCATCTGTATGAAAACACAGAGACATGTTTGGAGCTGTTTCTAATAACTTGGAGCAATAATTTCCTGCCAAAAAACTGATATAAAAGGGTCTTAGTATCAATGGAAAACAGGTTCATCACATTCTTCCTTTATATTAGTATTAACTAATTAATCAGCTCAACTGATTATGCACGCTATTCAAATTTGGCCTTTGTGAAATGCCACAGCTTGGGTTCAAAGTGATTTTTTACACAGTAATAGTTATATTAATTTACAATAATAATTTGCATGATAAAAAAAGGCTCCAGTCCTGGAGACTGGCCCGGTAGGAGTAGATCATTGTTGTGGGGTTGTTGTGGGCTCAGGCCCTGCCCAGAGCAGGTTGTGCAGGGGGTGAGTCCCTGACATTCATCTTTGCTATCAGTGAGGAGCACAGAGGGCTTTGGCACTGCACAACAGCAGGGCCCTCTCCAGTGCAGCTGGTGAGGCCCACACTGATAGTCCTACCATTCTGCAGGTTATAAAGCATTGATGGATGATGAGAAGCCACCTTCTGAGATACTTGTCCATTCCACTGCGCATCAAGTTATTCATTCTTTGTTTGTTGAGCAGAATAGAGCCTCCTGCTCACTCATAGTATTTAGAATATTTCACATTGATGTGCATGGGGAAGCAACGACTTTTCCTATTGCTGCTATTGTTCCTGAAAAAGTAATTGTTTATTTTAAACTATGTTGGTCCAGCACCTTTATCAAAAGAGCATTTGTGTATTATCTATTTGTGGATCAGGTAGTTGATTCTTTTCAAAAAACTCTTGATCCACACCCTCAGAACAGGGACAGTGCTCATTTTCTGTGCAGATCTGTATGAACTAATGACAAAATGCTGCACCATTTGGAAGGGTATTCTCCTTCAGACTTCCTGGCAGCTTGGTTCTGGGCAAAAATACCTCTCTGGACACTGGTAGTGTGTTATCACGTGGAGATACAGCATCTGATCCTGCTGAGATGCCCACAGAGAGCTCCAAAACAGAGTTCCTTGCAGGCCTTCCAAAGCATTACCTAACTTGCATTTTTTTCTGATACAGATTCAGGATGGAGTTTGCTTGTTTAAATAAGGTTTCACTGACAGCATTCAGGGAAGAAAAAGGTCTCATGTTTGACATGCTGGTTTCCACCATTCCTTTTGAGTTCTCCATATGACTCTTTCTTTCCCAGAGCAGGTGGAGGAACAGATCTCATGGAGGGAAGGCTGCAGGTAAAAGGATGACAGCTTCTCCCCAGGGAGGTCTCAGCTACGCTGCAGGGCACCAGCTTTGCCTCTGCAGCTGCTCCCCTCCCTCTAATACAACCTTAAAGCCATGTCCCAAATCCCACTCAACGCTCTTGGCACCAGATATGGGATATTTAACATGCTTTATCTCCTATTTCAGCCTTCCCACGTCACACAGAGGCTCTGGCATCGTGATGATGGTCTCACCTTCACACCTGGCACAGGGTGAAGAAACTCAGGGTGAGGATAACTCCTTGCTGTCTTTCTGTTTCTCCATGTACAGTCCAGGAGAAAAACACATAGAAGGGAGGCTCCAGGCCAAAACTTTAAAACAAAACAAAGTCTTATTGCATCAGTTGCATTCTGATTAATGCGTTTTAATAGGCACCACTATTTCATTTTTCCTTCAGAAATAATCCTTCTAAAGACACTTGTGTTTGCAAGCAGGCAATATTTTTGGCACACTAACTGTACTGTGGGGGAAAGACTCTATTGTCTGCTGCTTTATCTGGGAGTGAATAAGGGGTAGTAGGAACGGATTGCTCTGGAAGAGAGATTGGATTACCTATGTTTGGCATAATGGAAATAAAAGTGAAATACTTCTTTTGAGATATTAAAAATTAAATCTTTTTTTAACTGAAGTACCTGCTCTGAATAAATATTTTTGTTCTTTAAGTATAACACAAAAATACCTAATTGAATGTGTACTAATGAGCTTAAAATAGTTCGTCTTGATATTGATTTTCCTTGTTATTTACTGTCACCACCTAGCACTTTTAATTAGGAGTTGAAAAAAATTGCAAGAAAAAAATAGAATCAACCCTAAAACATGCCTTCAAAGAGATTTTTCAAATTACCCAAGAACAATACAAAGATAAATTGAATACCAAGGGGAAAAAAAATACGTGAATCCTCAGTAATAGTTCTGCCTTTATAGCATCTTTGTCTTCAGAATGGTTGAGGAGCAATTGTTACTCCCAGGCAGGTAACCAGGTGGTGAGAACATGGCAAAACTCTCTGAGGTAAAGAAGAGCAGTTTAGTATTGCAGGCATTTACTAAGAAGACACAGAAATCAGACAAGCAGAAACCCACACAAACAGTGGGGAGTTTCTGCACTGACTCCCCAGCTCCATGGCAAAATTTAGGCTCCAAGATCAGCAACATGCCAAGAACATCTGTTCCCAACTCAAAGTGTCTGTGATCTTATGACTCTCAGATACTGTGATCTCTCAAAGAGATACTTTTCACTTGAAATACACTTTTATTTCAAAACCAGAATTCTGGAGGCAAAAGTTCTCTCTCCTCTCTTTCCTGATGCTCAGGTTTGAAGCCATGGCTTACCCACTAGCCAATGAAAGTCAAGAAATCAGCACCTCTAAGGACACCAGAGAGGCCTTAACACACCAGGCATTTCCAAACTTTTCTCTAATGACACCACCTGGATGGTTTCTTTATGGAAGGCCACACATAACTGACAATTGACAATCTGGTTCCATAAACATTTTGCATATAGTATTTTGTCTAATCTTGTTCACAATGCCTGGATTATAAACATCTTTGGGACGTAGCCAACACCCCATCTCCTGGTTTCACATGCTATTCAGGAGAAGAGCACTGGGAGCTTCTGCTCCATTAAATCCCAGGGTATGGCTACAACTCAAACATTTATTAAAGAAATACATCTGAAACCAGTAAGACTACATTGTATCTACCCCCCACAGTCTTGGAGTTTTCAGGCAATATGCCCAGACCTGCCTTGCCAAAATGCAGTTACATCAGTCATTTGAAAATAGAACCACAAGAGAAAGAGAACCCACAAGAGAGCTGAATCAGGTAGAGAAACGACCTCCACTTCCAAGGGAAATATCTTTATTTCAATCACCAACACATTTCAGACCTCCAGTTAAAGTAAACTTTATAAGTCTTAGGAGGGTTTGCAGTCTGACCTTGCCACTCAGCAGGGTCTGCTCTGTGCCCACATAAATTGGTTTACGGGCTTCAAGTGTCTCAGACAAGAAGAGGCCGTGGCTTCCTCACTCACCTCGTGCTGCAGGAGGGCAGGGGCCAGTTATTGGAGCAACACAGGCAACCTGGGGAAACCCTGGCTAGCAGAGAGCACCATAATGCTGAGAGTCCATGGGAAAGATTCTTCCCACTTTTCCAAGAGAATCAGGATTCCGAGTTACATTCACCTTCCCTAGGAGTTTCTCTATTAATAATCCAGAATTTTCTAACCAAGGTACATTGGCTGTGCAGCTGAGAGCCACCACTTTTTGTGACAAGGAACTTCTCCCCACATTCCAGATCAGAAATGCCAAGTGGATGCCCCGAAGACCCAACAAGTAGGACCCCTGGCAACTCCAGTGAGTACTGAAAGCCAAGTTGAGGAGCAGTTATATGTTTGTGAACAACTATGCTTCCCTCCAGTCTGCCTTTGGCATGTGTTTCTGTCCCTGCAGGGCCTCATGCAGGAGCCAATTCAGTTCCTCTGAGTAGATTTCAAATGTCATTTTCGGGAGGGAAAAATATAATTTGTGTTGTACATTTTCTCAAGCTTCATAAGCATTACTGGCTCAGCAGAACATCAGTCATACCCTTACAGTCCAGCAGTGCTATAATCTCTGCTTTCCTATGCAAACACTATCACTCATGCTTAGATTTTAACTAACTCTTCTCTCAGTGCACTCAGCCCGTTAGAAATCTTGCTTGACAGCTCTTAGATATCTACACAATATATTTTCAAACCCTCAGCAACAAAACTGAAGTACATACAATCTCTCGTGATGTTGAACCTTATCCAATGGAAGGGTTGAGTTTAGACTCCAGTTATTTATGAACTATTAGTTTCCTGAGCTAATCAAATAATTTCACCTAAACAGTAGAATACCTTTTACCACGTAAGACAGTGCAACACTTTATAATCCTGCTTGACAATCTGCTGCCATAGGCAGGGACAAATTGCTGTGCACGTGCCATTCAGATTTAAAACTGATAATGGACAATCTGAAGATATGCATTAATCTTCCAGACATGTTACACCACACAGAAAACAAGCAGTGACACAAATATTTAGACACAAGAAATATTTGGCTGTTTCAAAACCAATCTAACGCAAATACAATAAAGAGCCATTATTCTGAGAGAACACTTTCTGTATGGGGAGCTGTTCTTGCTGTTGTTGAAACAAACTATTGTGTAGTGCTTAGTGCTGTCGTCCCCCAAGAAAATTTACACATATATTTACTGGGACAACAATGTAAATTGTCACATAAGCACAGCACTGCCATGGACTATAAGAATTGTAAACTGAACTCAAGAGTTATGAGATGAACTCAGAAATTTGGTGGGTGTCTCTCTCTGGCCTTGCCCTCATCCTGCTCTTGCCATTCACACTGGTTGGGTATTCCACAGGCGGCTCCATTTCCTCATCTTCAGGTAGACTTTGATCTCATGCTCAAGTGCTTTGGTTGCCGTGTACCTTAATATCTCCCCTTTCCTCTCCTTCACCTTGACTACAAATCACAAGCTACATTTTAGATTCCCAACTCGTGTTCAGCTTCTCCAGCTGTAAAACATGGTTTGCTCACAGCACCTGGACAGAACCTTCAGGAATGACTGATGGTGTCTTGGTCTTGTTCACTTAATAACAATATTTTGATATGAATTAGTGAATTACTAAAGAGATGGTCTAGTTTTGTTGTGTGGTTCTAGATTATTTCTTTATAAACACCGGTCTTGTTTAAAGTTCTTCTATCCAACTATAGATCTGTTTTCTGAACTAAAAGCTAAGATTTTTATGTAAAGGATGAGCTTTCACAAATATCAGTATTTCATCATTCATGATGAAAGTGTGAAAGCTGGTAGTACTGCAAAGCCAAAGATAGAAGAATCTGGCCTAGTTCTAACAACATACAAAAATGGTTTTCACATTAAGCCATTGATTTTTCTCATTTATTCTTGACTCTGAGTTTTCCAAGGCTGCTTATCTGTTAGTTCACAGAAGTGTTACCCTGAACACTACAATTCATAGTATCACCAGTCCCTGGCAAGAAATCTTCCTTTTTCTCAGTAAGATATTTATCCACCCAGTTTATGCTGAAAAAAAAAATATTTTCATAGACTGATGAAATTAATAAGCTCAACTATTTGCGTTGATGAAGCATTAACTACTTTTTACAGTGTGAATAAGTATGGGTAATTATGACCTCACTTTCAAATATATGCAGGTGGCTTTGCACAAAACTCTCCATTTTCTTTCTGGAGCATTTTATAGTGAATAAAAATACGTATTCACAAGATTAGATTTCAAAAACACTGCAATCCATTGCAAACAGCCCATCAGGATCATTGGACTCTAAAATCTGCTGCACATTTCATCCACAAAATTCTTGTCTCTTGACATATCTATCATATCTGTTCATCCTGAGTCTGACCTGCACAGACCTAAGCATCTGTATGCTCAGCTCCTCATCCTGTGTGTGCCCGGACACATTCCTAAGGGCACAGCAAGATAAAAGAGCTTTGTGAGTCAAGCTCCAGTGGATTTAGGAATGGCAGTTTAAAACATCAGTGTTTCTAGGTCTCTACCTCATCCTGATGCCAGAGGTTAACGTCAGCCTAATGGGATGCAGTTATGCTTGAGATGGCAGAGTTCACTGCCCAGGGGGTTACTTTAAGCACCATGGATGAATGTGGACACCTGGAGAGGCGTGGGAGGGACAACGGGAGTGACAGTTTTTGAAACCACTGCACTGAATCCACCAGAGCTTTAAATTGGACCTCCACCCACCTCTGAAGTTGGCCATGCAATTCCAGTTCATACTGGTAAATCCAGCAAGTGTAATTCAGCAATGTAACGCAGTGCTGGCATTTTATTTTTATGTAATCTAATTACGTTCCAAAGTACCCCATTTTTCTTTACTTTCAGGGTTTTCTAGCTCCAAGTTATTGTTTTGCATTACTAAACTTTAACCCAATCCAAATGTCATTCTGTAGAACTGCTGTACTCATATGTGGGAAGCTCTTCAGATTTATTTAATGCCGGAATTATTGGGCTGGACTGTGAAGTTATTCCATTAAGAAAAAGTCCATCTTGGGAAAATGAACGTCTGAAAATGAGATGTAAAGCCTAAACGCAAGGATTTGGGTTACATGTTGGCACTCAGCTCTGTAGTAAGATTCTATTTATACTTGCTATGCTGCGTTCACCAGGGGAATTGGAAACACATTTGCAAATTAAAGTCTGAGTCAGAACAGTCTCTTGCTCGAGTAAAAAACAAAAACAACAACAGTGACACAGAGCCAGAGTAAAATAGCTTAATTTGTGTCTACAGGGAACATGTTTTTCCTCTCGCTTATACCTTCAGAATTTATCACATGAAACCTTCCGCTTGTGGATGACTCATTTCAGACACAGTCACTGGTTATTCTCATATATCTGGCGTTACACATGGCAGGTTCCGAGTCACCTCTTCCAATGCTGCTGCCCTCCTGCTCTGTGACACGTGGAACACAGCCCTGCTGCAGCCCCCTGCTGCAGCTGCCACCCTGGGCAACACCAGAGATCATGGAGTCATGGAATGCCTCAAATTGGAAGGGAACCAAAAGGATCAAGACTGAGGCCTCCAGCCGCAAACCCGCACATTTCCCTAAACATCACCTTTAAGAAATGCAGCTCCTCGGAGCAAAAAATCAATGGGAGAGTTTCCTCCCACAGGGGATGCAGCCAAGCTGGATTCACATTAAGCAAACCCACCCTGTCCTGAGCGTGTGTGGAGACCAGGGCACCCTCCTGAGAGGTCTCTGTCATCTGGTAGCAGGTGAGAAGAACCTGCACATTCACTCTGCTGGATGATAAACCCTCCTCACTGCAGGATGTGGGGGTGATGCTGTTCAAAGTCAACTGATTCTCTGCTTTTTATGGTGCTTTTCTTGCCCATGGTATCCTGTAGAATCACAGAATCATCAAGGTTGGAAAAGACCTCCAAGATCATCAAGTCCAACCTTTGAATGAAGGTTGACCTACTGAAAATGTGGGCCTGTGTGTGCAACAGGGGAGGAATCCTAGATATTATATTGTTGTATGATATTATATTAAGTCTTAGAGTACAAAGCAATATTAAAAACCATTTCTTAATTAAAAAGATACATGGAAATATTTTCCCCTAAAGTGCTACTGACTGACTTTAAACTACACCTAACCCCTATTAATAAGAGATATGTGCATTTGAACCAGTGAGTGCAGCAGGATCAGCAGCGTTAGGAACAGGTAAGCCATGATTTATCCATGAGGACTATGAAAACCAACAGCATAGACTGAACTCCATCTGTGTGGATGTACCACGTTACACCCAATTTTAACTACCTCAAAATGCCCTTCAGACAGAGACATCCTTTTTTAATGTCCCCACACATAAACTCACTGATCTTACTGACTATTTAAGACTGACAGGCAGGACCCGTCAGTCAGGCCCCACAGGTCAGAGCCAGGCTTGGGCTGGATTTGGAAGCAAGTGCAGATAAACAGGGAGACCTATCTCTGCCCAAAACCAGAGAAGACAGAAAAAAAGTGTTTGTCTCAGGCAAGGTTTTCAACAGGAAGACATTTTGGGCCATGAAACCCACAGCTACCAAGCCAAAGGGTAAGCAGAGAGCACGAGGAGAAGCCAAGGGAAGGGTCGGGATGCCGGGGTGCAGGTACAGCGAGCAGGATTTTCAGAAGGGATCAAAGACAAGCAGCAAAGCCCAGGCAGACTGGTAGGAGGAGGAACCAGAAGCAAAACAGAGACTCAGAGCTGCAGCCAAGGGACACATTGAACTGCCAAGAGCAACCGGAGGTATTTCCACATCTGACTGCTGGGTGGGGGAAACCACCGAGAGCCCCACGAGGCCCTGCTCCGCTGGGCTCTGCAACCCCTGAGCCTCCTGCAGCCCAGGGCACAGCCTGGCTGCCCTGCCCCTGGGCAGAGCTGCTCTGGGATTGCACATGGATGGTTGCAGAGGGGTTTTAGCCATTTTTGGGAACATAGAATAAACACATCTCCGTAAGAGCATGAAGGAAACACTTCAGTGTAACAACAACACAAGGCATTTTTCCCCACGTGGAGTTTCCCGCTGCTTTTTTCATCTGTTTTTATTTTCTTTTTGAATTACACAAGAGCCACTCTTTCTAGTAATTGTTCTATTGCTTATAGCCTGCCAGGGAAGATCTGCTAGTGCTCTGCAAAATTTATCCTTAGCAAAACAAATAACAAATATGTCAACTGTCTCTCTTTCCAATGCTTTTTCCCATTATCCTTCTTTGGATATGGATCCACTTTCCATAACAGGTGATATCGTACACACTATAACTAATAGTAAATAATCTGACTTTAACTGGCAGATGTGCTTCTCAGGCAAGAAGATTGACTGTTGCCCACATTATTGATTAGAGAAAACATATCAATGCACATCGACCAGTGGAACCCCTTAAAACTAATGACTTCCAATTACTCAATGCAGAAGTGGCAGATGTGACAATTGCTTATTCAAATATTGATTCCAAAGATCACATGAGTGATGCTGTTTGAATTTATGGAGCACTAAACTTTGCCTTTCAAACAGCAGATGCACCTTTCGATCACCGATAAGAGTTAGTTGGGATTTTAATCCCAGTCAATAACGGGGTGGATTTCTCTGTTCCCAGCGCTGATTTGTGGACATCTCCAAAGGAATCTCTCTAGGAGCCACACCTAATGGCTGACAACATATTTGTCTAGAAAATGAGTGAACTATCAAAGTCTGCAGTGTTGTGCAGCTCTCCTAACAGGCTGATAGCTGCTTATTAATTGTAAAAGGTTTGCATAGCATTAAAAAGTCTATAAAATCCACTGATGACAAAAGCCATAGCAGCCTGTAACATTTTACTGGGCACTGAAATGGGAGGATTTTGTGGGTATTAACTACAATTGCAGCCTCCAAGTGTTTACATTTCTGTTCTCACTATTTTTGCTTGTTTTCTTCAAAGTGTGAAAAGAGGTCTGAGTAAATTGACCAAAGCATTGCCTTCTTCTATTAATTTATACAGATCTTTGCATTTCTTTGCTCTCAGATTGTTTTTACATGTTATTCTTGTACCATATCATATAAAAAAAAGCAAATGTTTGTAAAAGAAAGAGCTGACCTAATAAAATGATGTTATTGAATAACTCCTGCAGATATTCTAGAGAGATGACTATGGAACCTTGGGTATAGGTGCAGTTACACATAAAAACACACATTCATATACAAATTCATATTGTGTATATATTAAAGGAGTAATATGATGCACTGACTCACTTGTTTAATCCATTCCAGGTTTACAGAATAACATGAATAGCTGCCTTATTCTTTAATATTCCAGAAGTTGCTAAACTGCAATTAAATGATCTAAAGCTCCACACTCACAACCAATACTCAGTGGGGTTTGGATTCATGTGATCCTGAGCTTGATATGTCATCAAGAGAACTGACCCATGGCCTGCACGGGTCTCATTAAGGCTGCCCAGATATGTCATTTCCAATTTTTCATGTTGACCCTCCCATCTTCCTTTCTTAGCTAAAGTGTTCAGTCATCTCCATCCTGCCAAAACAATTCTAAGCCTACAGCTGATCTTGAGCTCTTCTCTTGACCCTTTGTAACGCTCAAAATAGCAGATGCCAAGGAATGCTTCAACACCACAAGGACTAATCATTCCTTTCATAACCTCCTTTAGTGTTTTGCATTAAGTGTTCAATACTTTAAGATGAAAATGAAGGAAATAATGTATTTTCCTATGTGTGCATTTGTAAGTGTATCTTATGTTGGAAAATGTGCAACAACTGTTGGGAATTCTCTAACGAGTTACAGGATTAACAACAAATCAACAACCCCTCTGTGTGTCCATAAACTCTCACTGTGCTCTTGCCCATCTCGTGAGAGACTGAGGAGATGCAAAGAACTCAAATGTGCCTCATGGACCCGCTGCTGCTTGCTGTGTTTCCCAGAGAAAGGGGCAGTTCCAGAGTGTTCCTGTAAGACGGATGTTCATCTTAAGCCACCAGATCAATTAGTCCCAAGCACAGGGCAGGATGAGAAATCTCTTACTGCCAGAGGGATGTGTGTCAATACTGAAAGCTGGACACTGAAATGGGCTCTGCTCAGGGTGGCACAAACAGGTGAGAGGGGTGATGAGTACAACAGCCCTGCACCTCCATGCACGCTGTGGATCACACACTTCTTCCTCACTGGCTGCTGCTCTTCCAAATATTGTGATTTTGGAAGCTGCTTCTGAGGGCTTCTCTGATAAATGGCATTTCAATTTAATACTGTATCACCTGTAAACTAGAGTTCACGGGCCAAATGCTGCTCACATTTGTCCTTGAAACATCTGCAGTCCAAGAACAGTGTTACAGATTATGATAATCACCTTTTAAATTAATCAGGTGTAGCCTGTTAGGGCAAGTTCTTAAGGAGCCTTATGGAAAGGGGATATCTTTCCATGTGAATACAACCACACATAATGTCCAGCACAGGAAGACTCTGCAGGAAAAGTCTAGAAGTGTGACAGTGGCTCGTGTGTTGTCACAGAAGTGCACTTGGGATATAAAAAGCCTTTGGGTTGCCTGTGAGAAAATTCCCTCAGTGCAGCCAGTGCATACCACACTTTTGCTGTAATGTGCACGGGATCTCCTACAAACTTCAGAGTAGGAGGCAAAGGGTAGGAGGAAAAACTACTCCTTCAAAACATGCTGTTGAGGCAATTCACTGTGCTGCTTTATTCAGATTGGAATAGTCATCGCTCCAGTATCTGAGAGCCTAATTATTGCTCTTGAAAAGCAAAGCAAGTGCTAACAACACGAGATTTGTCTGCCAGTTCAAACTTTTGCTGCAGGGCACTCAATGCCTTTATCAGAAACACTGGGAGTACGGTTTCACATCACATATGGGCCCAGAAGGGCTACTTTATACATATCTAAAGAAAACTGAAGGCTTTGGTGGAGATACTTTTAAGTCTGAGCATGAAGAGCTCTTTCCCTGCCAGCAAATGCCTCTTCTACAGATAACCAACACTTTTCTCTACCCCTGTTCAGCAGAGGGGTTTACTTCAGAAGATACATGGCTGTCAAAAGACACAGCCAGCCTACAACTGCCACTGCTCCTGCAACGATGCAGTTTTTTCAAACAACGTTCAGTGGTGAAGGTAAAGCATCCACAGTGTCCTGCCTGGAGCAGCTCAGAGCTCAGGGTCAGCTAATTAAGTACTTGGTGCTAAGTGGCTCCATAGCTAGAATGCTACTGGGATATGAACAACTAGTTAGCATTAATTTGGGTATTTTTCACTATACTCCAGTTAGATTTATCCACGATGTGATTTAAACAGAGCAGCTGTAAGCTACAATACTCAGTAGAATTTTAAACTAGATGTAAACCTTTACTCGCCAAAGTTGACACTTGTGTCTTTTGCCACACTTCAGCTACATCCCTTATTGCTTAGAATCCTTTGGATGGGAGAGAAGTTTGTGGTAATGAAGATTTCCAGCTCAGGAGAGGAAGGGAATAAATATCATTGAGAAAGTACTGTATTATTATTTTACTTACAACTCACATGATTATGGTCTATTTTCCTTCTTTTGTACACACACAGGTGCATTTCTGGTTAAAGCAGTAGTATGAACACAAGCCATTTTTAGCCTTCCACCAGGACAGGAGTGCTGCAATTCCCTACACACCAGTCAGCTTTTTAGGAACACATCTTCAGAACTCTTTCTGTGTGCCTTCATTTATCATCTGAAAAATCCAAATATATCATAGGCCTTAAAAATTGTTGGTCCTGTAGGCAAAGACAGGCACTATTTTCCCCTTAATGTTTTCTTATGCTAATTATAAGTGATATGAAGTTCATGTCACCTATTTACAGGATGAAATCTCTCAGTAAAAGCCTGTGTGATAAAGTCAAGGATTTGTTTGGGTAAATACAAAGCCAGGTACCAAACTGGAAGAAAGTCAGCTCTATGTAGCACAGCACTGGATACTCATTCCTAGCAATCCTAGCAGAGGAAAAAATGCTGAAGAAAACCATCAGCAAAAAAATTCTCAGGCCCTGATTCTCATTTACAACAAAAGCACCTTTAAACCTACAGTACTGTAAGAGAATATTGACTCAGGCATAAACATAATATAAAATTCTATTCCTCCAAAGCCCCATCCCTGCCAGTATAAAGGTGACTGGGCAGTCAAATCTGTTTCCTTTCAACATTATGTCAGGTTATATTCCATTTCAAAATGATGTTTAAACATAACACACCTGATTTGCCCTGA
Source organism: Corapipo altera (assembly GCF_003945725.1). NCBI lineage: Eukaryota > Metazoa > Chordata > Aves > Passeriformes > Pipridae > Corapipo > Corapipo altera. The sequence continues at coordinate 8,420,917 of NW_020884894.1, read as the reverse complement.
ACTTTTAATTTGCAGCCCATTGTCCTTGCCCTCCAAGAGCAAGAACGAAAAAATGCTGTCAGCATCCCACTCCTGGAGACAAGAAAATCACATCAGGCAGGTGGGGAAGTCAATGACAGCCTGACCCACAACCTGCACTCGCTCCAGCATCGTCATCTCCTACCTTCAGGTGGGAACAGGGATCAGTCTCTGGAGTGCTGGCTGAGGAATGGAACTCATCAGCATCTCCTGCCTGCATGGGCTTATTTCAGTGATAAAAATAAATTTCTTTTTGAGCTCTGACCAACTCAGTCCTCACTCAGGATTACACTCTCAGCTGGTGTGTGGCCGGGTAGTTACACGGATCATCCCGGCCCCGTCTCCCACCATTTCTGCTCTCAGAGGCTCCTCCAGGCATTGCTCCGTTCCTGGTCTGGAGGACTTTGCACAGAGTGACAGCAAGAAAATGTAGAAGCTCAAAAAAGCACAACATCCTTCTAATAAACAATCCCTTTTCACTGTAAATTCCATAAAGCCTTGTTTATCTTTATAGTCTGTCATCCCAGAATGACATTCCTCCCAGCTTCTGTGTCAGTTTGCCACAAATGCTCTACATTTCATGAATGAAACCTGTATTTCTGCACAGGCCACCATCCCATTGATGGTTTTTAGGAGAGACAAAGTATCTTTCTGAAAGTGGTTTTTAACACTCCAGGCTTTTCTACGGTAAATCAGATTAACGGGACCAAGTAGTTCTTCCTTTCAACATCCAGTGTTTCATCAAGAATACAAGTATTTATGAATGAAAATTCAAGTATTTCCGTAAATTTTGAAATTATTTTGGGGAGGGAGTGTCAACATTTTAGTTTTCCAGCTATTTCTCAGTCTCACCTTCTCCTGTGATGATCACACAGCCAAGTCTCTTCATACACAGAGATGATGTGAGGAGTTTCTTCAGCAGCACCAGTGGGAACTCCAGTGTTACCAACATACCCTCACTAACAACTGAAGAATCAGGTGCCTGACAAAACTAGTGGGCAGCTCCAGTGACTCACCCTAAAGGGATGTGAGAATTTATAACACCTCACAAACTATCCCACTTTTCCCTTTCTCCAGAGGTTGTAGCCACTGTATCCACGCCAGCAGAAGCAAACAGTGACTTTCTAGGGACTAACTACTAAAATTAGTAACTTGCTATACTGGTCTTAACCAAAGTGAGCAGTAGATAAGTTATGTTTTAGGCACTCTGACTGGAACAGTTGGACAGAGTTTCTCAGGAGTGTTTTTGGGTCAGCAAAATGAATTAATCTCCATCAGAATCGGTGCAGGGCACTGAAACCGGCCCTTCCAACTCTACAAACAGAACCACTAAATCTTCAACAGCAGTGAACAAGCAATTCTGTCTTTTGTGTTTCAGTGAAAAGACTGCCACCAGTGACAGCCCAACAACGGATTTAGTGCTGTCCCTTTCAGCAGCCACCTCCCCTAATCCCAGGCTGGCCTGTTGATTCAGCTGTGACCCAAAGAACGGGACCCTCCCAGCCACGAGCACCACCCCCTGTGAGGCACGGGCCTTCCTGGCAGATCTCCTTCCATTCTCCATCACACAACTGCACTTTTACTACAGATGGAGACTCTCCACCACACTCACTCTGATTTCTTACTGCTTCAGATGCCACGGCAGCGTTAAGCAATATTAATTGTGTTTATGCAACCTCTAATGCAATTCAGTTCCACGGGACATCGTGTGTCATTTGATCCTTTAATTTTGCAGCTTCTGCAGACTGAATCTGACTTTAACTGGTTTAACACAGCCAACTCAGAACTAAACCAAAATACTGAACCTGAGGTTGAATGTGTGGTTGAAGGATCATTTTTCTTTCCCAAACTGAGGCTAGAATTAAACCAGAGATATTCAGTTATAAGGTCATCCCGAATGGTAGAACTGAGATGGAGATTTTCTTCTTTCATTCTGATATATCAAATGGAGATGGAAAAATTCCTGAGATGTTTTGGCTTTGGCAGTACATCTAATCTGTCCTCAGATGAGCCTGCATGCATAATTGAAACTATAGCAGCAATACTGCTACTGAGGCTAATATTATACTTGCCTTCAAGATGGTCTGCAATAACAGGAGTGAGAGTATGGATTTAGTATAGTGAATTATATAAACTGAATTACATACATGGAAACTACCATCAGATGAGAATCTTCACTCACGGATATTTGCTATTGCAAGCATCAGTATTTCTGAATATTTCTAATCCAAACCCACACACTTCTGGATGTTAAATGAAGAAATGTGTCAGGGACTTTCTCCTTGCCTCTCTATCTGGACAACACTGTGCAAACACAGCAAAAGTTCCATCTTTGGTAACATCAATACATCACCCTTGACTCACGTATTTGGTGTGATGTTCATTAAAGTTCATTCCAATTTATTAAAAGGCTCTCTAAATAAAAGAATGTGCAGCTGACTTCAGCCAGGCCTGAATCAGACACTACAATTTCCAAATTACTTTATTACCCACAGTCTACTAAATCAATAATATCCGGATCAAAACCATCTCTCTTTCAGCCTCATAATTACAGAATAAGCTGCTTCATTGTACTGTTACTGTGGATTAAATTGATTCCACACACTCCCAAGGAATGGTATTTTCAGGGCCCCCATCTGTTCCGTTTTCCTTGTCACGTTCTCCTGTCAGCTAAATTGTCAACCTTTCACTCCTTACTCGGGCAACTCCTGGAAATGTGGGTTCATCAATCCCGGGGCACAACCCAGGCAGACGCCGCCCATTGGAACTTCAACGGCCACGACGCGGCAGCAGCGGAATGAGGTCGACAGGAGATTTCACCAAAGGGAGAGGTCGGATCAAAAAGAAACACACCTTTCCTGACCCATAATCAAACATATTTAATCATAATCAAGAATTAAAAAAAAAAAAAAAAAATTCTGAAAGGAAAAAAAAAAAGAAAGGGGAAGGAAAAAAAATAACTGCACATGTTGATGATGCCCCGGGATATTTTAACTTGCTTGCCAAGATATGCTGGGGTTTGTGAAGCTATTGTGCTTATTCTTGTTGTTCAATAAAAAATAATTAGTTGCCATGGGAACTGCCACATCATGTCATGCTTATGTTGTTTCTGGGATAAAGAGCACCTTCTTAAAAAAAAGAGTCATCACTTTGTGGTAAAATGCTTTTGCTTTTTGCCATATCTACGAGAAACAGTTTCACTCTATTTTAAACTTCCTGTATGGAGCTGACACCATATGGTCAGACAATGTTTTTTTTCCCCTTCCATAGTGGAATAAGCCATTTTTATCTTCATTAGGGAATTAAGCAACAGTTGTGATAACAGAGGATGCAAAATATTTGCCATATTTTTTTGATATTCCAGGTGCAGCTTTTTAATGCAATCAAAACAATAAAATAATTGCCTCGTTGCACAGCCTGGTAACCCATTTCACAGAATAAGGTGGCTATTGACTGAACCTGTATTAAAGTGATGTGAAAGGGGAAGTATTAGGTTCTGGAGAAAGCAGAAGTAACACATTGGGCACAGATTTATGGCTGCTCTAGAACATGCAAAAGCTGCCTTAGCAGTGCAGATGAAAATGAGAAAGAAGATCTGTGAGGTTTGACTAAGGTTGGTCCAGCAACATCCCACCATTCCTGCCTCCCCTTCATCTCTCCTTTCCCCATGCCAGGCCTGGTTCATGTCTTCCAAGCTCATCTAACACCTTGCAAATCCACCCTGAGGGCTGGTGGCTCAGAGTAAAGCAGATCGTAGCTCACCTTTCCCAGCAGCCACCGCATTCCTCATCACTTTTTCTTCCCATTAATCAGTGGCATTCACTTAAGAATAGCAGAGTCAAAAAAAACATCCATTTCCAGAAACCTCCCTCTTTGTGTGACTACCCCACCATCCCACTTTTCCTGTCCTTTAAGTTACCTAAGCAGATTGTTAGTGAAGCTCTGACTTTACTTTTCACAATCACTTTTTTAAAAACATCCTAAGAAATGATTAACAAATACCTTCTTTCAAAGGCATTATCATCTAATCCACCTCTGCATTCTATTATCAACAATCAGGGTAATATTTGTTTATTATTTTATCATTCAGAGCCAAGATTTCAGAATAAGTGCTCTGTCTGTATCCCCTCAGCAGCAGTGTGGGTTGTGCACACAGGTTTGGGATGCTGAGTTACTCAGATATGGACAGACAAACAGAGCAGCTGGATGCCACCATGTCTTAAGTTGTTCTGGTCATCTTTCAAGATGTTCACACAACGTGAGCTCACACATTGTATGAGCTTTACAAACATCATTTTTTTTCAATTTGACTAGTAAAAGGCTCATAAAAACTTTTCTTTTTCTATAAAAAGAAAATCTGGTATTCTTTGAACAATTTACCAAATTTTACAAACAGCTGACCCACAGCAGTGCTGCCTAAAAGTGATACTCATCAGGCAGGCCATTATAGGTGAGGGCAGGGAAGAGAAAACTGGGGAATATTCTTACTAAGGCACAACACAATTAAGAGCAAGTGTCTTTCCAAAGTTGTAATAAATTAATATGTCTTCAATATCAATAATAACTTGACTCAAGGTGCAGTGAAACACTCCTTACCCAGGTGCAAGAACCTGAGGAACTCAATCTTCATTCCACCATCGTGTTTCTACATGGTGGAACCTTCATTCCACCCCTGTTTCTACAAGGGACAAGAACTGAGCCACTAAACACAACAAATATCAAATCCTCAGCACCTGGGACGTGAACAGGAGCCACAAGCTTATTTGCATGCATTCAAAAAGCTACATTAAAATAATGCTATTTCTGTTCTATTTCAGATTTCCCAAATGTCACATTTACAGCTGCACATCCAACCTTAATTTGCCTCCCTTGTGCATCCAGCCTGTGCACAGGGGCAGCAGGGCTGTCAGAGGCAAAATATGTCCATGCAGTCCAAGATCACAATACCTACATGCATGGAAATGCACAATAAAATATGGAAATAATCACCGTAATTATGAAATTCTCCTAACTTCTGGGGGGACGTTTTACCATATCACATATATTAATTAATACAATATAATAATACACTAATAAAATTAATAAAATATTAATTTTTAAACACTCAGGCTAAAGAAAAAAAAAAATCTGTGGAATGTGCAGCTTCTAACATGCTCTCTCTGTTGTGGCTCAGCACCAGGAGGAGGATTGAGTCCTTGCTACCTAAAACAGGTTCCCCTCACTGGGGAACAGGGTAAAATATTCATCATCTCACAAGGGGAGAAGGTTATTATCTTCAAAAGATTGGACTGCACTTTTAGCACCATGTGCTGGGTTCACACACTGCTCCAAGGTGGGGTTATGAAGCAACAATCTGTACCCTTGGAGGTTTGGTTTTGTTTTGTTCTTGGGTTGGTTTTCCTTGCTAAGCATATAAAGATTGCTGGAAGATGTGGGGATGATAATTCTTCCCAAGAAACAATCAGGCTTTTTGTACCAGATAATATTAGGTAACCTGAGTGCAAGAGCTTGGTTCCTCTTCTTTTAAATTAGAGATGGTTTAATATTAATACACCAAGAAAGGGCTGCATATTTCTGAGATCTTATTCTTGCAGCAAGAGATGATCAAAAATCTAACAAAGAAAGAGAACAACGTCTAAAAAAAAGAAAAAGGTTCTATTACTGTAATTTGAGAGGAGGATTTTCACAAATGTTACTGTAATTTGAGAGGAGGATTTTCACAAATGTACTTTTAAAATGTACTGACAGAATTTAGAAATTTTTTTTGCTGAGATGGTTAAATATTTAATTGAATTTAAGTATCAAAATTTTGATCACGCTTATGGGAAAGTTTGGAAATTATTACTAAACAGAAAAAAAAACCAAAACAAAAACTTAAAACAAAAAAATGGAGCTATTCCAAACACCTTGGAATGAAAATAATCTGGAAACTATAAGAATATTTCCATGTGTCTGCACTTTTTCATCCATCAGACTTGGGTTGTTTTGGTGGGGTTTTTTTTAACAGCCCTACATTGCTTTTTTTTTTAAAAAAAAAGGCATTTTAGGTCTTCTTTCTAAACACATGAATTTCACTTATACCATGACTTTACAATCCATATTTTGAAGCCATTTGCCACGAATTACATGTCACCCACAGAGCCAAGCAAACAAAGCCTGTATTTTCCTTTCCATCCTGCACACTCCCTGCGTCACACGGAGCTGCACAGGGTTTGCAGCCTTGCAGGATGCCACTCCCTTTTCCCGGACCAGAGAACATGAGTCAGACTGTTTAGCAAGAAACAAGAGTTTGCTGGAGAAGCATTTTTTCGTAGCGTGTTGTAAACTGGCAGTCGGGAGAGGGCAGAGTTCCAGTCTGGTTTGTATTTATAGATTCATTTAAAAGGGGATGACTAATGGCCAGCATAAATTTGAGACGAAGTCCAAAGTAAAAGTGAAACCTTATTGTTTCATGGGAGCAAAAAAAAAAAAAAAAGTATATATAAATTATCCAGCCTGGAAGACAGGAGCAGAGTTTAGAGCTTGTCACAAAGCTGTGATCCAAGTCCACAGCTTGGCCTTTAAGACAGAAGCCAGTGGCTGCCTCTGCAGTGTCCTCAGCAGCAGCATAAGGACACACATGCCCCATGGCAAGCTCTGTTTATGTCTACATTTTAGAGGCTTATATCCGCTTTGAAATTTATCCTTAACCTAATTAAATTCTTTATGGGTTTGCCTGCTCCTGCTGCCCCTACACAGAGACAGACACAGGCTCCTCTGGGGCAGTGGACATGTCCCAGCCTCCTGGCACACACCCTCACGGGGCAGAGGTGTAGGTGCAACTACAGCTAAACCAAGACACGTGGAGGAAGGTTAAAAGTCTTGTCAACAAGGGATCAGAAAAAAACCCCAGGATGTGTGATCTTATATAAAGCATCAATAGTAACAGCAGCAGAGAGACAGCCACGCATGACAAGGGATACCTGTGCTGCAGGTAAGGTCCACTGCACCTTGAGAGTGGTTTGTTCAGGGTTTTGCCTGCTTTCTTTCCATTAAATAGGTCCCAGCAGAAAGAAATGCCACACTGTAGGATGCTGGGCTGTTGGTATGGCCCTTACCCAGCATCTCAGGCTGATTCTGCAGCCCACACTGGGACCTGTGCTGCTCCAGCCCCAGCCCAGGCACACCCTGAACCACCTGGCTCAGTACCAGCTCAGTGCTGGGGGACCTGGCAGTGTGGCAGTGCTGACACACTCCTTGTCTTTCACACTCTCTACTTATCCTGTTTACCCATCAAAACTCACCACCTTCTTAGTTAATTGATTTATTAGTGGGAACAGACAGTCTTGCAGCAATAACTTGCAAATTAGAATTCCTCATTTCTGACTCTTCTAAGGGTGTTCTAGATTCCCCCATCCAGCAAAAAGGTCACCTCTAAGGTACCATGACATTTCTGTCAGCACTTGGGACAGCTGCCATCACTCAGGATGGGGCTGCACCCCAAAAATCCCTGATTCCAAAGGCAATCTCCTTCCAGCACAGCCCCAGGGATGAGGTGCAATAAGCTCCTCAGCAATCAGCTCATGCAGTGCTCCTCTGGTGGGGGTTGTTCTGAACAGTCTCCATGGCTCAATCACCACTATTCTGTCTTCACTGGGGCATGGCAAGAACCCCGGGGAAGGCAAAGAAGATGGCAGGCAAAAAAAACCCCTCTCTTTGCTTTTGGCTGGAAAGCAAATAATTTTCCACTTCTACTTCCATTTTTCAAATTACACTCATCTAGCTCTTGTGCTGTCTTATTAAATCATATATGAATAAATGTTGCCTAAGAATTAAACATTTCTCTGAGAGACCCAATTTAGCCGTTAGCCATGGTACAATGTTTTGAGATAATTTAGTGGTGGGCACAAACAACGAAAATCATATGGAAACTGTCAAAAATTAAAATAATTTCTAGCCCAAAGCTGTATTTATAGCACAATGCTTAAGTCTCAAAAAGTGAGATCAGATTACTGGTTCAGTGTACCAAAAGAAAGCAATAACAAAAGCCTTGCTTATAAAGGTGTGATGAAAAAGATTAATACAAACCTGAAATCAGTAATCTGAAAGACTACTTTATCATACCGTGTCTGAGAGGCATCGGGGAAATATTGACTCATTGGTCATTCAGTGTTTGAAAACATCACACTTTTCATTACACACAAAGCAAGGTCTTTCCATTTTGGCTCAGTAGTGACACCCTTATCACTGTAAATTACCCCAGCACTGTCTCAAAACCCAGAGAACACAACAAGCTTTATTCTTCACTAATGCTGTAAAAAAAAAGAAGGGCCCAGATTTCCAAAAGTACCACAGGTCGACAGGGCTTAAACATCCAAATGCTTGAGCAAATTCTGAATCACATTCCTGATTCTGCCTGGTTGCTTTGAAAATCTGAAAACAAGTTTCCTACCCAAAATATTTCTGGGCACTATCTTAACTCCACAATCCAGACATTATTGATGAAGTATGGACTGCATCACACTTAATGCATTAGCATTCAATTAGGATCCAGCTTCTAATTATTCACATTAGAAATATCCTTATCAAAAACACGCAGATGGGAGAAGATTTAACAATTATTCTTTTCACATAGATTCACAGAAAGGAGTCAGGCAAGTATTTCCTTATAAAAATTAATGGAGGTTTGCTAAACTGCTCAATGGTTGAAACTAATTTCTTTTAATCATCAAGCAAATTAAATATTAAGAAGATACATTTCCCTTTTATTTCATAAATTTCTGCGCAAGCAGGAATAAAGATTTCCCATGTGGCCAAAATCTGAAGAGAGAATGAATTAAAAGCCAGATTTTCAGACTCAACTGAACCTTGTGGTCTCCACTGGAGAGAGATGTTTGCTTTTCCAGCTTCCCTTCTCCAGAGCAGCTCTGGAGGTGAGAGCTGGAGCAAGGCTTGGTCACCTTGAGGAGAAGGACTTGGGGTGTTGGTGAGACCCCACATGTCCAGCCCTGGGGCAGCCAAAAGCAAGAAGGATTTGGACCTGTTGGAGAGAGTCCAGAAGACACCAAAAAGATGATCAGAGGACTGGAGCATTTCTCCTGTGAAAACAGGCTGAGAGAGTTTGGGTTGTTCAGCCTGGAGAAGGGAAGGCTCCAGGGAAACCTTCCAGAACCTTCCAGAACCTACAACAGAGATGGAGAGGGAGTTTGGATAAGGAAATGAAGTGAAAGAAGGCAGGTTTAGATTAGATATGAGGAAGAAATTCTTCCCTGTGAGGATGATAAAGCCCTGGCACAGGTGGCCCAGAGAAGCTGTGGCTGCCCCATCCCTGGAAGTGTTCCAGGCCAGGTTGAACAGGGCTTGGAAAAACCTGGGCTAGTGGAAGGTGCCCCTGCCCATGGCAAGTGAGTGTAACTAAATGATCTTTAAGGTCTCTTCCAACCCAAACTATTCTCTGATTCCATAATTTTTTCCTGTGCACAAATCCCTGAAAACTGACAGACCTGCAGTGGAATGGAATAAAGGATAGCTTTGACTACCTTAGTATTTCCTTAAATTCCTTCCCACACTTATTTCTTCTTTTGAGTTTCTCCTGTACAAACACACAGTTCAGTGGCGGAGGAAGCTTCCTACAATTAAAATCTCTGTATTTAAAGCCAGTCTCTTCTGCCAATTACTGTTCACAGGAAACATATTTTGCTTACATATTTACACACACCAAAAAGTCATTTTACACTCAAACAGTGATGGTTTGCATTCTGACAAAGAAAACCAGCAGTGTACATCATGTGTGTGTAGCCAGTAGGAGACAGCAGGCAAGCAAAGGCTATGAAAAGTTCAGCAGACATCATTATGCACAATATACTTCTTATTTCTCAACAGCATGAACAAATTCTGGCACTGTGGTTCTTTATGAATGGCACTTGACCCCCAGGTGGACCGTTCACATCATCTCCAGAAAAGCTTGAAGAGGGTGGCCCCTGGTGAGCCCAGGATGATCCAGGGAACGAAGCATTTGAGCACAACAGCTCAGGTCAACACTGCTCCGTGAACAACTTGATTCCTTCGAGAGCAATAAATCTGATGTCGGGCAAAGGAAAACCTGCTGCTCCTGGAAGCACACTGTGCTCCTGCTGGTAAGAGCTCCCCCAGCCACTCCAGGGGAGTGAGAATCTGTTCAATGAAGATTTCAGGAAAAATATTGGCAAGGCAGTTGTCTCTCTTTTTGACCCCACTTTATCTGGTTGCTGCCTCCTAAACTTTGCTGGCTGTGAACACACTCCTGGCCACAAGCTGGACCTCTCCTGGGCTCTGCCACTGCCTACAGTGGGCGAGGCAATTGTGCTCCACGAGGCTTCAAATGCTGCTCACAACCGCGGCACTCCCTCCTGCCAGAGATTAAAATCCAGAGATTCACAGTTATGTGGGTTCAAGAGCCAAGAGGAGTCTGCATGGGAGCTGCTTTTCCTCTCCTGAAATCAATTCCAAACAACAAGGCAAGCAATAACACTCTCCTAACAGGGCTGAGAGCCTGGGGAAGCTGCACCCACAGGCACCGAGCAGCCTGGTGTGGCTGTGCTTGGACAAGCTCAGGGTGCTGCTGTGCCAACCTGCAGCTGGTGACCTCCTTCGTGCTGCCTCTGTGGTCACCAGGTCCTGCCAAGGGAGCTGAAAGTGATGATGCAGCACCTTGTAGGAGAAGTCCTGGGGTGGTTCAACTCTCTAAAGCAGGCAAGACACCAGTCAGTGCCCACAGTGTGGAGAGGCTGAGCTGCAGTTTCAGGAGTGGAAGCACAGAGTTAGGGGCAGCTGTGCCTCTGCCAGCTTGGGTGGGCTGGGCCCCTTTTGCCAGCAACCTTCCCACCCCACCAGTGCAGGTGGCTGTGAGTGTGCATAGGAAGCCCAGACAAAAACCCAAATGGGATGGAAAAGCTTTTAACTCACTGCAGAAACGACATTATTTCTCCTCTAGATCTGTTTCTCAGATGGATCAGCTACACAAATGTATCCCAGTGTAGAACTGGAGAGAATGAACCACGTGGCCCCACCAGCACTGGACAACTCCTGGATGACCCAAAGCCTTTGGTCTGCTCTCCCCTTCTCTCTCCACCACTGGAGGCTCACACCAGAGTTGCTCACCACCAGCAGCCATTCACTGCCTTTAAGTGCTTTACAGGCAGCATGCATTGCTTTGCACCCATGGCAGGGCCCTTGGGACACCACTGTCATCTTTAAAACCCATTTAGACTGCAGCCAAAAAGCTTGGGTACGTTCCCTGGTGCTCTGTAAGGTGTGCCCTCCTCGGGAGGGTCTGCAGGATGGACGGTGCTGGAAAACACGCCGTTCCCATGCCATGGAAAAATGGATGTGCTCTTGTAAAACCACAGAGGCCATCTTTTCACTAGTGAGGGGTTTTTTCAGAGCCATTGACATCACGGAAATAAAATTAAAAAAAAAAAGAATTTGTGCATATTTCTTCTCACTAGTCCAGTGTTTGCAGGGTGCTTCCCCAGCTTGTTCTGTACACCCAGCTTCTGTCTGCCTGTTTTGTTTTGGCTGTTCTCATTTACATGGTACTTCCTCTCCCTGGGTGGATTTCAAGGTTAGACTGGGGTCAAGCTGCATCTTTTGCAAATCAGGATGTAAACAAGTCTGGATAACTCATGTGATACGGCTCTGCCCACCCCCTTTTCTGTTTGGGGTGGGTTTTTTTTAGATTTATATTAGCATCAGAAATGATCCAGGATCCTTTTAAAGATCCAATTTCATACTTTCCAGCATCCAGTAAATTGGCTACATAGCAGGAAAATGCCAAGTGCTCTGAAATAACCAGAGTAAAGGATGCTACAATAAGAAGCCCAGCACACCAAAAACTCACCCAAAGAGCAATATCCCGTCAACTAGAATTTGCTACTGTAGTAAAAAGAGCTTGAATTTTACGTTCCAACAGAAACATCTCCATAAAGCACCTTCACATGCCAAAAAGAGGGGAAAAAAAGGTTTGATTAGGGATGGAATAGGCTTAGAATAATTCAGGCTGGTGAATCCTTGCCAGCTCCACTCCTCCACACATTCCTGCCTGCATTCTGATCTCATTATGCGCCGGGCGAGAGCTTCACTGGAACAGTTCTCACCCATCTGCATCCTCTTCTTCCTTCCCAAACTGAAGGAGGATGTATATTTATAACCCCCTTTGAGATACCATGTGGGTTCAGGGAGCAAAGGCAGAGCAGGGTGGTGTGTGCTGGGCAGGGCACGGGAGCGATTGTACAGGTGAGGCACGTGTGTATTTTCCTGTTCCTCCTGCATTATAAAGGCAAGGCTTTGTTTCAGATGGATACATCAGCTGCCCTGATACCTCACAGTTTCTGAACTAAGACCAAAGCTTATGCTCAAACACCAATTTTTCCTCCCACGGGTATTGAGCGTATCGGGATGTATCAAGCAAGGTCCCCTAAGGATCTGTCCCGAATCCAGGTCGATCCAGTGTTCTCACTGATGACTCTGCTCGTAGGAAGGATGATGCAGAAGGTGCAGATGCTGGGGAAGGTTGTGACTGTTTTGAAAGACTGTCTTAGAATTCACAACAATCTCGATGAATTGAATAAAGAGCCTTAAATCAAGACATTTAACACAGGCAAGCAAAGGAAGGGCAAATCAAACAAACAAACAGAAAATGAGAAATGACTGGTTAAATAAGAGTACTGCAAAATGTGTGCTGGGAGTTATGGAGGACCCCAGGTGGAATATGACTCAACACTGACACACTACAACAAAAAAAGCCAAGCTCATTCAGTGATGTATTAATACGACCTATGCGTGTCAGACATCGGAAGCAATTATTCCTTTTCATTAAGCATCAGTGAAACTTCTCTTAGGGTGCAATTTGGAATGCCATATTTTACCAAAAATGCAGACAAACTTGAAAGTATCCTGCTATATGGCAAAGCTGAATTCTTCTCCATTTGGCCTAGAAAAGAGGAGACTCAGGAGAGTATGACAGGAGCTTCCAACATAGTAAACAAGAATATGTGACAGATAACATTGGAGTTCACTCAATTCAGAGGGAGCAATATATAAGCTATACATAAGAAAAAGTTTTCTAAGAATAGTTAAGAGCTGCAGAAGGATATCTGCAGGGTATCTCTGTGTCTGCCTAATTATCCCTGCCTCTCAGCATGGCTGATGATCCCAGGCTGCCTGCACTGTGCCTGCCTGATTGTCCAATGTCAAAACCGGCTGCTCCGAGCTCGCTGTGTTCTCTCTGCTCCATGCAATGTTACACAGCACTGCTTTGCATTCTGATGGCATCGAGTTCCCTGCAGGACTGCATCGTTCTGAGTCACAGCTCCACTACAAGTGTAGCTGGTCCCAGGTTTCCGGCCTCACCCGCTCCCGCCGGAGCGGCACAGACAAGCACTGCTCAGGGCAGGTTTCTGCCAAGGACACAAAGATACAAAGGCAAGCTGAGCAGCACATTAGCTCAGCATGCAAGGAAAATGTGTAGGGCCTGCTTCCAAAGCCCAGGAAGGCAAGTCACCCTGCTTCATGAAGAGCCAAGGTAATACCAGGCCGGTCTCCAGCAGCATCTTCTCTTCTCAGGGAAGTGCATCTCCCAAATCCTTCTCAGTGTTGAGGTTCACTGGCAGCCCTTGCCTCACAGAGAAGCCAGGTCCATCCAAGGTTATCATTACCAAAAAGAAGGGAGGACAGCAATTCTTCAGCTGCTTATGACAGCAAAAACATTTTTGCTTGTCTGGGCAGCATTCATCCCTCCACTGTTCCTGTGCTTGGGCTCTGCCTCTTCAGCTGGCACAGTAATTTCCTGGGATTGGTTTTTCCAAGTTCTCTCACACTCAGTAAGAGGGAGTCTTGCTGGAATACCCAAGGTATAGCTGCCTTTCTGGAATAAAGCAGCATGGGCAAGCTGAGGATCATGCCCAAAATGGGAAGCTCAAACAGCACAGGTATCACCAGACTACTGACTGGGAGCCTGTCAGTCGTTCCCTTATGGATTAGTGCCATGGGTTCTTTCTAGGGCTCTTCTTCAGGATGTAACAGCCCTTGTGAGAAGCCCAAAGGACCTCAGTAGTTTCAGAGAGGAACAAAAAATAAAACACTCTTTGTCTCAGAGCTGGAATGTGACCCAATGTGTACATATGGGAAAAAATAATTGGAATAGAAAAAGCCATGGGCAATTGGGCAGATGATGTGCCTGAGAACTTTGAACATCTGTTGTGTGGTAAATATGCAACCATCAGCTTTTCTCCATAGTCTATAAACAAATTCAAATAAAAGAACAGGACGATAGCTTTTATTTATATGAAACTGTCTATCATAGAAGCCCAGGAATGAACACACCATTGTAAAACACTAACCTGCCAGATCAGCTCATCTGCTGACCATTGTTAACAGGCTGCAGAGTGCATTTCCTCCAAGGCAATATGAATAAAATAGGGCTTTCACGGATTCAGCTCTCCTCTATCCCCTCTTTCCCTTTGAAGCCCTCCTCTAACCCACCTCCTCCTCCTCTAACATGCCACTTCTTCTGCGGGCCCTCTCTCTGATGGATCTATTTCCTGCATGGATCAGCTTCCACCTTGAATGTGCGGGTGTTCCAAGGTCACACCACTCACCAGAGCTTTGAACACGTGAATTCAGCCTTCTCTCACTTTTCAGGAGCTCCCTAAACCTCCACCACTTCTTACTTCTCATTCAGCTTCCCCACACCTCTACCCTGCCATGGGGCAACAAGGACAAGTGCTCGGCTGCTTTGAACAAAATGTTTCATGGTTTCATTGCACCCTCTCCCTGTATCCTCTGCCATCCCCCTCCAGCACTTGGAGGACAGCCTTTCTGAAAGGACATCCTTTTTTCCTGTGTGTTTATGATTCCTGGCACAGCCCAGCCTCTTCCAAAACTGAGGCTCGTGGGTGCTGTGGTAATAAAAATAAATAGAGGCCTCGTCATTAATTCACCTTCTTTTTCTATGCAGGAAATTGTGATTGGCAGGAAGAATTTGGGTCAGACGTGCATTTTGTGCTATCTCATTGAAAGCAATAGAGCATTGGGAGACGGAAGTGGTGATGTTTAAAACCAGAAAGGACAAGAAAAAGAGTCCTTAAAACTCCAAAACACATCCTGTTACAAAGACAGTGAATCACTATCACCGAAGTGATATTTTTATATTGTTAAAAGAAGGTAAGCACACTTCATTTAATGCAGCTTAGTGGCACGCTGTCAACCACAGGGATATTTTACTACTATTAAATTGTTGCTTTTCATGAATAGATTCTTGGCCAATGGCTGAAGTAAAGCACCAGCAGAAGATGAGGAGCCTGCAGGGAGCTCAGCTGATAAGAGAATGGGTTAAAGAGAAACCCCTCTTATTTGTGTGACAATCATCTTGTGAGAATATTTTCCGTCTGTGCTATTTTTGGTTCCCAGTGAGATCGTTCTTACAAGAATATGGAATTAGAATTTGAATATAGGCATAGTAAGAGCACTTTGCATGTGTGCCCACACACCCCTCCTCCCCCCACACCTCCATCAGGGAGCTCCACTGCTGAGCAAGGTCAAATTATATCAATAAGGCACTGCAGAAAACCTTTTACATTCCCAGATTGGTTAGAGAAATTAAACCTCATCTCCTGGGATTTTCAAATCAAGGAATGTTGTTTATTTTAAGGATCACTGTAGCGTTATATTTATGACTTACTAATCACCTTGGCTTGAAAATCTACATCAAACTAGGAAACTATTGCACCTTGAAGATTTGCACAGGATGGCCAGATCCTGTCTGTAGGCACCTGGTCTAATGGAAAGAAAAGCCTTTTCTGCACAGGGAATTTGAAATTACAGACATGTCCCTGCAATTATGGACTGAGTTACTTAACCTTCCTGACACCAATGTTCTCCCACAGATCTCTTTAGGGCAGGAGCAACTCTCGCTGCAAGCTTGTTGCAGGAAGAGATTTACTGGAGTGACTGAGGGAATGATCAACTTTTGGTGCAGCTTGCACTTTCCTGGTGTGGTTTTCGCTGTGTCTGCACGTGGCTGCATTTGGCCTCTGCTTTTATAGAGCCCAGGAGAAGCCTTAGCACAGCAGAGGGGCAGCACAAGACACCTCTTGTGCCATGTCCCCAAACCAGACCTCCACGGTGAGCCCTGGTGGTGCTGAGCTCGGAGCACAAGAGAAGTCCCTGCTGCACAGACACCCTCTGCTTGAGACAAGAGACAAGGTGTGACAGCACAAGGAGGCCAGGGGCAATTTTAGGCAGTGCAGCCCTGTTGTCTAACAGGGCTGGTTGCCAGTCTGGTGCTGATCATGTAGAGTCACTGGGCAGCAGCTGACCTGGGCAGCAGGATGGGAGCCTGTGTTTCATTCAAGACTTAAAAAAAGCTCTTAACTAACTCAGTTTTGTTTTCCAATGCTGTAAGTTTTAAAAATTAACCTCCCAAGGGAGCTAGAGGATACACTTGAACATCTATTTCAGCTAGAAAGGTCTGTTTGTGCTACTCCTGCTCGAAACTGTAATGCACTTCTTTATCTTCGTAGTATCAAAAATACAAGGCGTTGATTGTGCTTTCAGCTGAAGTAAACCCACCACAATCAAATCAAACCTCTAATGCTGGGAAAGAACTGGGTTGTAAGCTCTGCTGATTGAGGAGTCATTATAGCATCACATCCCTACAGTTCACATCCATAAAAGACAAGGTAGAACATCACTGGTACAGGATCATAAACCACATACCGGCAAACAGAGACTTTATATTTACTGACTCTTCTAATGGAGTTTTAAAATGTGTCCTTAATTTGTCAATGAACATTCACATAATTGCATAAACATTAAACGCACACCGCTGATTAAGCAGAATTGCAAAATCATTGCTTGAGGTTTTCAAATCCCTTCCCAGATGTTAAGGAATTGATCCCTGTGCCAGTCAGTGAGGGGTATGACCACTGGCACAGCACAGTAAACTGAAGCAGGAGGACTAAGCTGGACTCAATGATCCTTGTGGGTTCCTTCCATCTCAGCATATTCTGTGATTCTGTGACTAAGCACCTGACCTCAGCTTTTTGCAGGCTACATCTGCACTCTGCAGAGCAGCACGGCCCTGACAGTCAGATCACTCAGACTGGTTGGATTTGGCTGGATTAGACTGAAACTCTTTTTCAGCTCTGGGTTTCTCCAGATGTCAAGGTAAGGAAGGCAGAGATGCACACCCCCAGGTCTTGTCTCACCACGGAGAGCCTGGACATGGTCCTGGCTCCTCAAGCTCAGACATCACCAAATGAGGAGGAATGAAAGGCAGAGCTAGAAATCATGACTCTCAGTTCTCACCACTATCTGTAGTTTATAAGAGTTCCTTAAATATCATAATCTTAAAAAGAAATGATTGTAAATTAATGAGAAATATTAAAAAATGGCACAGACAAAAGAAATGGCAGGTTCAGAGAACCAATCTATCCTGCTGTGATTCTCTCTGACCTCTAAACTCACTTGATCCACCTACAATTTCATCCTCACTTTCTTTCCAGTGCCTTCCCTCTGACTTTACCTAATTCCTAGTAGGTATCAGTGGGAAAGTCACCTCAAAAAAAGAATTGTAGCTTAAGCTGCTGTTGCCAAATTGAAATCCTATGACACAGTTCTCATGCCAAACAATTACCAAACAACATGATCAGACAATTCAACAAGAAGTACGTGAGGTTTTGAGAGCTACAATGACAGCAGTTCTTGCAGCCTATGAGCTCTCAACTGTTCTCAAATGCAACCCATGCAAACCCAAACCCTTGAGCCCCAGCCCCTCAAAACCAGGGAGATGCCATGAAAACAGCCCACAAAGCTTTCTGCCCCAGTGGCTGACAGGGCTGGTCAGACAGCAAATTCAGGGAGCCAAGAAATATTTAGCAACAGGCAATGACAGCAGAGAAATCTTAATGGGGTGGAGAGGAGAACTCTACCCCAGAAACACAGATGCAGCAGAATGGCAGATGTCAAACTTTCACCCACTTGCATGTTCTGAGGAAGAAGTGGAACCTGCTATCATGAGTGAATTTTAAAATGCCCAAATCTCTGCGGGGAAGAAGTTCAGTGTAACGGCTGCACTCGGTGCTCCAGGTTGGCTTTATCCAAGGACTCTTAGTCCATCCTGAGTATCTGTTTTAATCCACTTTGAAAGCAGATTACACCAGCTCATAAAAGGCAGGATGCTGTGGGCTGGGAGTGCCACAGAGCAAGGCAGGTTAGGGAACTTTATGTTCACATGTGCTGTAATTCCTCCAAGGGTTCCAGCAAAAGGCACAAGAAAGTCCCAGTAACACTTCACCCAGCACTAAGTAGTTTCTACAAGACCTCATTTAGGTCTTTGTAAAGGCTCTGATTTGACTCATTATTTTACCTGCTCTACTAAACTGAGGTCAACTTCACTTCTTTAGGACCCACATAAATAAATGGATCTCAAGACATCTTTCCAGTGTCCTATCCTCCTTGTTAGAGGAGATAAAAAAAAAAAAAAAAAATAAAAAAAGAGAATTTGTGAAAAGAAATGTCCAGAACGGTGTAAAGGATTTGCCATATTTTTGAAACAAAAATTTTAGGGTCTATTTCCTCAGAATTCACAGGGTTCTTGCTTTAAGTTAAAACCAGTCATAAAAAAAAAGACGTTTTGTTGAAAAGCCATATTACTGGAGGTTTCTGCAACAAGCTGCTAAGAATAAAACTGTATTCATTCCCATTAAAGGACATGAGGCTCTTGGGGGCAAAGGACTAGTATTTGCTTTGTAAAGCACAGATCAGCTTTTGTGAAAACATTGGTTGACGTGATAAAACTGATGTGGTGATGGAGATTGACACAACATATTTTATTACTCCCAGCAGCACCTCCTCCCACCATAGGCAGCAGGAATTGTAGATGGGCAGTGCATCAAAAAATGATGTCCTCTCAAAAATTAATGAATGCTAGTAAAAAACAAACCCCAAAGATCATGAATTGAAACCTCCAGATCCAATAATTTCCAAACAGCACAGGGTTAACCCCTGCACAGATACATGGATACAAAAAAAAAAGGGTTTGGCTCTCTGGTCTGCAGACTTTGTACAAAACTTCTCCCCTCTATGAGATTAGGGGAGCTCTATGGCTACTCTAATTTGCACCATCTGCAATAATCTCTGGGGGGTAAAAGGGAGTCAAAGACAGGGATGACAAACAGACATCCCTGCATTTCTCATAGACACACCCCTTTTCCTTTGTTTTCCTCATTTTCATGGCAGGAGAGAAAATGCTGATAAGAGTAGCAAATTTAGTTCTGTGACCACATCTCCCATGCAGATAAGGAGACCCTCCCTGGACCAACACCACCTGCTTTAGACCACAAATGTACCTCAGAGATTAGACACAGAGTGAGCAAAATCTGCTTTAGATCTCGCAGGAAAGGGGAGGCACAAGAGTCAGTTTGGACAATCAGCTCTCCCTGTCCCAGCCCTGCACGTCCAAAAGCCCTATCGAACCCAGAAGGCCTTTTGCCTTCTCTAGAGCCAGTCTCTGAGGCCACGGATTCTGCTGGGTTTGCTTTAGCTTGGATATGTAGTGTCAACACAACAGCGGCTCCGGCTGCTCGCAGATTGGTGGAGAAAGTAGGTCAACACGAGACAAGCTGTTCTCAGAGTAGCATTTCTCTCTCCTCTCCCTTCCCTCTTTGTAAATGAAGAGTGCTAAACTAGTTGCTCTGAAAGGCTCAGAGGCGTTCACCCTGTCAAACAGGGGTAGAGCCATTTTGCTGAATGTGTCACAGTTCTGGATGATTATTTATTATGCAATTTAGAACAATGTGCCATGTTTGTAATAGGCGTCGTAGGAGATGCCACTTGCTGGTGCTAAAATTCAAATTAATTACTAAAAAGCTGGTTTGAGTATTAGAAAACACAGGGAGTATGTAAGCAAGACTAAAATAATTATAAATATTAGATGAATATTCATGGCAAATGCAAATTTTACACCATTCATGTTTTTGTGTGGCAGAAAATGAGTTTCGCAGTTGTATGTCAAAGGAACAGTCAGGAGCTGTGTTTTAACTCAGAGCACACTGTATTTAGAGAAAAGGTCTTCCATGTTCATCAAACAAAAAAAACTCTAACAAACCCATGGAATCCCTGTGCCCTGCCTGAGGCAGCAGCACCGCTCAGCACACGGATCTGCGACGTGTGAAGGCTCATTCTGCCAATCCCATTTACCCTTTACAAATAACTACACAATTATTGTCAGGTGAGAAATACAAAGCAGGAAGGAGAAGGGTCCGTGGATGGATTAGTCACCAAACAGTGGAAATGAGCAAACTAATCCTACATATGATTTATCTCCTGTTCACACTCTGAATTATATCAGGAACATTTAGAGAGTAGACTGGCGACTCTTTAAACTTCTCTGCATAGTTCAGCTACCTCCCTGTGCATGTCCTAAGACTCCCATCCTTAGAAAACAGATCACTATAAATTCATGCATGTCAATACCAGACATTTCTCTCCCTCAAATTATATCTATGATGAAGTACCAAGGGCAAGAGTTCTACTACCAAAAATCTGTCTAACTTTCCTTGCTCAAGAAATACTATTAAATTCAAGAGGAGTATTCATGAGTTAAGAAAGCCAGATTTGGAGCTGAATCTCATTCAAGTCCTCTGAAAGTCAATGGAACCACTCTCTGTCATGGTTTCAAGATTCAAACCACTACACTCTCAATGACTGTAAAATAAGAAGGATTGGGTTTGTGCCCATGTTTAGTATTGGAGATGCATTTTTCCATGGTGCATATTTTTCCTATATATATTGCAAATTTTTCTCTTAATTTCTTTTTCCTTTGCTTAGAGTATGACTTGTTGTTAATGAGCATTAAATCCACCTTGGTTTTATCCTACCCTTTGAGTCTTTGCATAAGTATTTTGGCAAATTTTCCCCCTTAACTGCTACCCAGTTACCTCTTTTTCGAGGGAAAAGAAGCCATACTTGGTTCCACCTTTGGACACAAACTACATGTCAGAAAGAGGGAGAAAGTCTCTTCCCTTTTGTTCTAAACCATTACAGCTCTTGGACTCATTACTCCTACTAGGGTTGATGACAAATCCTCCACTGTCAGTCAGGTCAGTGGAGCCAGACATGGATGCAGAAGACATGGGAATAGCAGAGGAAATATTTTTTCACTTGAGACTTCTGGTGCAAAGATCTGCAGGGAAAAGTGCAAGTAAATAGAATTTTATCTTCAGGGTAGCTGTTCATTTATTTGCAGCACTGTTGTGCTTGTATGGTTCAATCATGGACCAGGAGCCAGTAATGCCAGGTCTTGTACAAACAGGTCAAAAAGTGAAGGCCAGCCCTAAAGAACACTCATTTCTCTTATATATTTTGTTTACACTCACAAGTGGAAAGAATCACATGATAGTTTATCATCACACTATCTGTATAGACAAGGCTTCAAGTAAACAAGGAGAGAGTTGACTAACGCAGCAATAATATTTCCAAAGAAATTTCAGACTAGCAATTAAAAAGAGAGGTTTTTGAGCAACGTGGAATATGCTTCAGCCAGACCTAGTCTGTAAGTGTCTTATTTAATCGCTGTTACATTACTGAAATTACTGCCTTGAAGCTCCAGCCAAGATCAAGCCCAACTTCTGGCAAACAGGCCCTGTGCTTTCCATCCATCACCAAGGGAGACACGGGCTCCACCCTGGCACTGAGGGGCTGGAGCGTGTCCAGAGAAGGGCAACGGAGCCGGGGAAGGGGCTGGAGAACAAGTCTGACAAGGAGCAGATGGGGGAGTTGGGGATGTTTAGCCTGGAGAAAAGAAGGCTCAGGGGTGACGTTATCACTCTCTACAACTTCCCAACAGGAGGTTGTGGCCAGGTGGGGGTCGGGATCTGCTCCCCGGTAACAAGTGACAGGACAATGGGAAATGACCTCAGGTTGCACCAGGGGAGGGTTAGGTTGGATGTTATGGAAAATTCCTTCCCCAAAGGGTTGCCAAGCACTGCACCAGGCTGCCCAGGGAAGTGATTGAGTCACCAGCCCTGGAGGTATTTAAAAGACGTGAGGATGTGGCACTTGGGGACGTGGGTTAGGGGTGGGATTGGCAGTGCTGGGTTAACAGTTGGACTCGATGATCTTAAAGGTCTTTTTCAAACTAAATGATTCTATGAAACAGTCACATGACAGGTACAAAATTATCCCCCCACTTCAGCAGTGACACACTTCCCTGAGTAATTCCCTCAACTGATGAGATTTAGGCAAAGTATGCAGGAAGGAAACAGTGAAAAGGATCACACAAAGTGACCTGGCAGTACCCTGGGTCCCTGGAGCACAGCTCAGAAATTATGGAAATGAGAATATCTCCTGCTCAGTTATATTTGCTTCACTGCAGTCAGTGTCAATTGAACTTTACTGTTCACGTACACATATTTTTGCTTTGCCCCATCTCTCCCTTACTTTTAGCAATTGTAATGGAGTCTTCCTCTATGATTTGTTTAATACCAGAGGAGGGGAAAGAGAGAGAGATACTCGATCTGATGTGGGAACACGTTCTCCTTTGTATCAAAGAGCCATCTGCTAATTTACAAAATACAAACAAAGTTACTGGATGTGCAAGAACCCCTGTTGGGAAGCCAGGCACAAACAGTGCCTGTACCACGTCAAGGAGTGCTGTGTTTATTCTGGAATGCACAGCTCTCCGGGTTTCTTTTATCTTTGGGCATTTTTCCTCCTTCTTCTCATTTTATTGATCTAAGTTCAGCATACTGAATAAGCTCTTCCAAAATAATAAATACAGAATATTTATAGAAGGCTTTTCTTGCTGTAAAAAGCACTTTCCTAGACAGAAACAGAAATCATATGGAGCAGCAAGTATTCTGCAGGTTGGTTCAGGAAAGGTTGAAAGGAAGCTCTGCCTCCTCCAACCTGTTTTGAAGCCCCAGTCCCTGTTGACCCTCTGTTTTTGGAGCAGCTGTGTGACACAAGAGTCAAGTCAGTCCAACAGCTCTTTTCATCCTCTGTCCCCACCTCCTCTGTGCATCACGCAGGGCAAGGCACAATGCAACATTCAGAAAATATCTCAACCTTGTCCTTTTTCAGTTGTTCTGCAAGTAAGACATAGGTTAAAAAGCTGGGGGGGGGGGGGGGGGGGGGAGGAGAAAGAAGCCAGAGACCCCCCCCCGCTCTAATCTGCAGCGAGCAGAGCGATGGGCAGCAGCTGCTGTGGTCAACCAGCTCACTGTGGGCTCACCACAGACTGGGAGAACAAATGCCACCCTCCAGAAGAGAGAAGAGAGATCATCCCAAAGGAATTTACATGAAGTGGTTGTTAGCAGCAGTGTATGTTTAGTGTTCAGACCTTTTTTCTTAATTTCAGCTGGTGCTGAGGTTTTAAAACAGTCAGAAATATTTAGGGACCTGCAGTCTGACCTGCAAACCAGTTACCTAAAAACTGGAAGTCTGTATGGCAAAGATAAGGGCTGGGGACAAAACACAACTAACACAATACTCAGAAAACAGACTACTCGATGACCCATTTCTTAGAAGATGGACTAAAATGCATTTAAGTTGGGAGTTTTTGGGGTCTATGTTTTCATACAAATTTAACATTCCAGTATCTTACCACACTGACAGGCCTGAAAGGTAGAGCAGAGACGGCAGCAAGAATAAGCTAAACATATTTTTCTCTTCCCTGTGCCTCAGCTCAGGTGAGAAGACAAAAAGCAATCCCAAAACATTTCAAAGAAGTCAGAATCCCCAGGGGACTCTGTGTAGTTGATGGAATCCGGCCCACGGGGCCAACCTGACGTCGTGCATCTCCCCAGCACGGCACAGCTATGTCAGCAGAGACACAGCTCCACATCAAAGCAGCTCCCCTACTTCTGAACTCAAACCAGCTCCCTGAAGGACAGGAGGGTGTTTTCTCCAGCCTGAGGAATCTGGGAGCAGCTTGGAAGGTGCCAGCTCCCCGTCTCTGCGCTGGTGGTGTGGAGATGTGTCCCTATCTCTGTGTCTGCTCCCAGCTCAGGCTCCCTGTGCAGACCATGATAAGGGTGTCAGTTATAGTGACAGCCTTTATCTGTGGACTGGTGCCCATCAAGAGGCAGCCTGAGGTCACCAGGATCACTGCACAGAGCCTGCATGGAGAGTTCCTGTTGGTAACAACTTCCAGGCATCAACTCCAGGGTTGTGAAATGGCGACACAAAGCCCTGGCAGCAGTGCCAAGTCTGTCGTGCTCAATCCTGTGTTCTTGAAATACAAATTTTAATTTAAACTTGCAAGTAAAGTCTGGTGCATCGCAGATTGGCAGCTGCAAAAATGAAATCAGGAAACCTGTGCACTGTGTTGTAAAATCCCAAGATGCAAATGGAAACAAATGAATGTGAGACTGCCCAGTGTCTCACAAAAAAACTAAGAAACCTTTTAAATATTGCAAGAGTCTCAGATACCACCAGTGAGTCCATGCATGTATGTGTATGCTTATACACACATCCTGCTGATAGGAACAAGAATTAAAGTTTGTCCCCTAAGTTGGACAGTCCAAGAAGTCCTACACAATTTGCCATAGTTAAACCAAAGACTTGTACTACCTGGAAAGCAGATCCAGGCTGGCTTAAGACTGGGCTTTCAATATGTAACTTACACAAAATAAACAACAAAACTCTGTTTTCTCTGATGTTCGAGACAACTATTCAGTACCTATATTTTTAAGCTATATCTATGCTAATATTTGCCATGTATGTGACAATGTAATTCCTATATTCCTCTTCTTCCTTTCCATCCAAAAAACCACACTGTTTATCTGACAAACAGCAGAAGTGAACCTGGATACAGTGGAACCAGCAGGAGTTCTGCTAATTTATAGGACAATGGATTTTATGCAGTTCATTTGAACAAATGGTCCTGAGAGTACAGCAACACCTCATCCACTGACCTTTCAACTTCCTCTTACTGGAGGGTTAGAAAGTTTATTTCAGAAAGTTTATTTCAGAAAAAGCCATTACCAAAGTTTTTTTCTATTTTTCTAAGGGAACAACCCATTTTCAAGAAATGTTCCAGTATTCCAGGGTATCCAATACCCTGCAGTCATTCTGCTGTTTCCAGGGCAGTTACCACAAGCCTGATGTAAAGTTCATCTGACATAAAAAGTCCTTGCAGGTGCCATTCTTGAAAATGTGAGCTTGGAATGGGAACTGTGACTCCTACAGACCTGAATGGGAAAATATTAAAGATAATTAATTTTAACCAGCATCACTTCCTGATTTGTTTGCATCCCTCCTGCAAACAGATCGTGCCATTCATCACTCAAAGGTATTCAATGTTTTCTGGTTTATATTGTTTCTACAACACAGAGTCTAATCATTCAAATATCCAGGCTATCATGTAACATCTTGTGAAGGGACTACACAGAATATCTGAGGCTGAAGCTGCTTTAAATAGTTTCCACTGCTCTGTGCACACAGAGTGTGGCTTTTCCCTCTCATCCTCCAGCACTTTTCCATTGCAGCCTTCACACGTCACCCGGTGCCTCCTGCACCTCTCAACCCTCACGTGGTGTGGGGGAAATTTTAGTTTCACTTATGTTGGCATAATCCCACTAAAGCCAGAAGGATTGCCTGGGTTTATCTGAGATCAGAAGGCAGCCTCAGGTTGGGCTGAGTCACATAAGTGTTTGGAAGGAGCAATTATGTTCTGCAGGGAAAGACAAGGGTTTCAGAGCTTAGACTGACATGGGAGTTAATATTCCCCACACAAGGACACACAGGCTACTGTGGCAATTTGGCCTTGGGAAATATTTTTGCCGAGAATGTGATTTTTTTTTTTGCACTGGGGAAAGCCAAATTGCTGATCATTTTGAGTTTTCAAAAAATAAAATCAACAGAGTATCTTATCAACAGTAAAGAGAGTGGTCTTTCTGGATAACAGGGATGTATTACAGCAGAATGCCCAGATGCTACCAGTGATGATAGATTAAATAGATTAAAAGAGAGGAAAGAAATAAAATTCAACTCAAGCTCTGCAGCAGTAGTGAACTAAAATTCTTATTCTCTTGTCCCAAATGACTTGGCATTGCTTGGGTTCTCAGCAACTGTCATATTTCACACCAGAAATTGTGCATTCCAGTTTGAGTTTGTGTTTTAAATTCAGTTTTGTAAAGCATTGTGGGATTTTCCAGACTGAAAGGCATCATATATAAATTTAAAATATTATTATTATTTCAACATTATTTATGGATGCCATCTGTTCCTAACTCTGTTACTGTCTCTTCTCTTTAATGTTCTTATCACAGACTGCCTTGCTCATTACTTGTTAAATTGGTCAGAATTCAGCTCAAGTTATCTTTGAGTTATATGTTCACCTCAATGACTGCCTGCCAAGAATGATGTTTATGGCATATCTTGCATTGATTTTAGAATTTCTGAAAGTAATAAAGCACTGAATGAGGTTCCTTTCTTCTCACAAATTAGAATCTGTCATATTAATAGAGCAATATAATCCTGTCATCGCTTCCATTTGTTCCTTTCATCAGACTGAGGTTGACTCCACGTTCATTGAGGCTGTTTGGAAGACCTTCAGGAGGCTGTTGGTTTGTTTTTAGAATCTTCAGGAATCATTCCAAACTGGATTCTCCTACTCCTATGAGTAAAACAATCTATGACCCACCAGGTTGGCACCCTGAGGCTCCTCCAGGGCTGGGAGCACCAGGACAGGACCGAGTTCTCCATCACCGGTGGGGACGATGCTGAGAACAAAGGTGGGCATGGAAAGAGCCTTCTCCCTTCTCCCTTACCCTGCTGCACTGGGGCAGGTGGGACATACTCCATGTCCTCCTGCATACAACATCTGCCATGTGGGTACATCCCATAGCCAAGCTTGGTGGGGTTGGGATTATAACTGAGCACTGGTTAATGAGATGCAGAGCCCTCCCTTCCTGGGAGGGTGACACTTGCACACCATCCCAGTTCTGCCCACACTCGCTATTTACTCCATATTTACTCCTTTAGGACCTGTCCAAAGTACAAACCTTTCCATCAGCTGTTGTCATGTCAGATCTCACAAACTTCATGCAAACAATAATTACCAATTCAGGGGGGGGAAAAAATCTCCAAATACAATTCGTGAGGTTTTATTGGCAGAATCACTGAATAAACTATTACCCCCACCAGCAGCCATTTCCACACTACAGCTGCCTGCAATTTTTATTTTCTTGGGTTTAACTTCATAACTCTACTTTCCTTTCCCTTCTTGCTTCCTCTTGGCTGACATATTATATAGCTGCTGAAATGATCCTCTAGCCAGGAATGCTGGATGAGCAGCTGCCTGTGGACTGGTGCCAGCACTGCACTGGAAACTGGAAAGAGCACAGGCTGGCTTGCCCCTGTGTCTCCTTCCAGACACAGATAAAAAACCCAGAGCTCCTCGCTGGAGAATTCTGATCCAGGAGCCCAAGCTGCCCCTTTGGACAGCTCAGCATTTTTGGAGGTTGTACACCAACCACACAGGATGCCAAGCTGAGCTTCCCTACTTCTCTTGCCGGGTTTGGAGGATGCCAGGCTGAGATCTGCGAGGCATCAGTTCTAATCCAGAAAGCATCTCTCAAAATAAATGTTTTGTGCGTTTTCGTAGCAGATCATCCAATAACAGCACAGAGCTCATGCAACTAATGGAGCACAAGTCTGCTTCCAATGTGTCAGATAATAATTGTGCTGTAGCACCACAGTGCAGACATGAATAAATACAATTCTGAATTCAACGAGATATTTTCCTTCTGCTGCTCCTCCTGCTGCAAATGAATACACCAGCAATTAATTACTGTACTCAGCAACTCCCTGTAGCAAATTGTGTAACAGATTCATTTTCAGTCCCTTGTCTCGTAACCTTTGAGATAAGAGTTTCATGGGCCTGGAATGGCAAACATAAAAATATATGGCTTTGTACATTTAGTGTTTGTAAATGTTACAGCTCTCAGACACCAGCCATAACTTTCTCAAAGTTCTGCTCCACTGCTTATAAATCCTGCAGTTTATTTGAATATTAGGAAGATTTGAGCTCGCAACTGAGAGTAAGGGATATTTCTCAATCAGAGATATTTGCATGTTACTTTTTATGGTAAAATTTATTTATAGTTTACTACTAACATTTGAGAAATAGTGTGATATGTGTTCTTGCTAAGTGTCAACCATTTAGGTGGTTAAGACTACACCAGGATATCCTGGCCTCATTAAAGTCACTGCGAGTTCTGCCACTGACTTTGGAGAAGCCAGAATTCCACCTAAGAGTGTATCACTAAAAAAAAAAATTAAGAATTAAACCAACATCCTGTCATCTCACCTCTGCCTTTTTAAACAATTATTTTTAGGATGCACAATTTAAAGTTGCTGAGCCCTTCAGACCCTTTCAAAAGGAGTCCCACAAGGAGGAAACCTCAGAGCTGTTTCCTGATCATATTTTGCAAGTGTTTAAAGTCCAGCAGGGTCACATGCCCGGAGCTGCCAACACAGCCCAGGATGAACATTGCACAGACATGGCCTGGGTGATGAAACCCAGTGCAATACTCCAAGTGTCCTGATGACAACATTATCTACTGGTGCACAGATGGCTCAGGAAAAGCCAACTTCCTACGGTTCTCCTGGGCAAACGCGAGTCCAAGAGGGGAAAGCAGAGGAATTGGGGGAAAATAGGTAGGGGGAGTGATCTGAAAGCCAAGCTTTCTGAGTCTGAAATGATCCTAGGATCCCAGGGGAAGTGACTTTCCAGGCTGAATGAGCAGGAAGAGCAGACTGACAAAGCTGGCAAATGAGCCTCCTGAATCTTACAGGCCAGGATGCAACCCGGAACAGTACCACATATGCCATAAACCAAGAAGAATTAATTAAAAAAAATAAGTCTGAGCTTTCTGACTGGAAGCACATCACTGCCCTGTGCTTAGAGCTTGGACTGGGACTCAATTCTGTTTCTGCTACTACTGGGCTGTACAACCAGTGCTGTCTTCAATGCCATCCTTGAAGACAGGGACTCTCTCCTATGGCCAGATGTGCCCAGAAAATAAAGGTTTTGCAAACAAATTATTAAAAAATAATTCATACCAAAAGTTCTAAGGTGCCCCCTAAGTCCAGACATCAAGAACAGCATAACCACAAGTTAGAACTAATCATAAAGTATTTTTAAGACTCAAGTGCTAATGAAAAAGAGAGTAAAATTATTAAATTATAATAATTTATAGACATAACATTATTAAATGTGTTTCCTAAGTTCTATCTAGCTTTGCTCTTCTCACCTCTGCTCAATGAATACTCATGCAGCTCTGACTTATTTATTAAAGCTGAGTTCAAGACTACACAGGACATATATTAAACTTTGGTGTCCCTTCTCCAAGGAGAAGTCTTTTATTTGGTTATTTCCACCTATTAGGTACCCCAGAAATGAAGAAAAACTGAATTTCCCTCCTGTTGAACAGCCTTTGGCTTAAATCTTTTTTTAATGTAAATGTTGGCAGTGGACTGGGTTTAGATCCAACCACATCTTTAAGCTGGACTGCAGAGTGGCTGGAGATGCTTCTGGACCTGGCATTTGCTCCTGCCAGCTGAGGAATGGGCACAGTCCCTCCATCCCACTGGGCAGTGGGATGACACAGTTTGCAACGGCAACTCTGGCTGGCATTTCCCAGTCTCACAGTGGGCTTTTTCCCACAGTCCTGATCCCTGCCTGTGCCAGTGGCCGACGTTTGCCTTTGAGGCAGGTGGGATTTGTCCCTCTGGACTCCCCCTTGTGCAGGGCTTAGCCAGCCCCCTGGCACACTCTGCCAAGGACAAGAAGGGTGACTGGGCAGGGCAGGGCTGACAAGCAGTACTGAGTGACCCACTGATGGTGTCTGGAGACCATCCACCAGGGAAGATTCAGTCTTTTATATTCACTGATCTTCCTTCACAACCTTTCCAGAGAGGCCTTATCATCCACTCTCAAGGCATGGGGTTCCCAGGGGCCAGTGCAGCCACTCCCCAGAATACTCAGATAAAGGAACTCAGGCTATTGTTTATCTCCAGGCTTTCTCCAAACCCAGCAGACTGCAGCAGACCAGGGCTATGCTGCCCATCTGATATACAGAGCTTCAAAACTTCTTTCCAGCTGGCATATGTCTAATCTTCTCTCCACTTAAAAAAAAAAACCCTGGCATGTAACTGCTGCTCTTCTCTTTGTACCTAAATCCTCAAACTTACATTCTTATTGTAGAGATTTAGTCAATGGAGTCAGGCAGATTAAAAAATAAAAAAAAAAAAAAAAGAAAGTTTTTTGCACATCACATCAAAAAGCAATTGTTCAAAGACACATGGTTTGTGAAAGATTTTGTCCAATGTTAGTGCATTACTAACCACTTTTCCATGCTGCCTGGGCCTCTGGAAACAATTGAAACCTAAGAAAACACAAGGGATATGTCCTCATTTTCTATTATATTTTCTTAATAGGATGGCAGGTGAGTCAGAGTTGAGACTTCATTTGTGCAGGAAGTCTATGGATCCGATTTTAATCATCTACAAATAACAGTAAGGCAGAATAGCAGGAAGGAAGTAACTGTGGGGTTGATTATCAAGAGATCCCATATTTCTGTACATCTCCATACAACCTGAATTCCTTCATTTCAGTCCCCTCATCCATATAGATGGTAACAGATCACAGAAACATTGTGGGAATTAATTACTTAATGTCCTTACTTTGCCTTTGAAAATGTAAAGCCCTCTGTGCCTAACAGTTCAGGTGGATGTCCAAAGGGATTTACAAAAGTACTTAAGAAGGTTAAATGCCTACATCCCACTGACTCTCAAAGACTTTCCATAAACCTGACACTATAAATGGAGCAGCAATAAGGGAGAAGGCTGTCACCCCATCTTTATGGTGGCCAGGACACTGGAATAGTTTATGTTCCAGGGACTACAGCTTAGTCACAGGCAGCCTCTTTGCTCCTGGCTGTCACACTCATCTGAAGGAGGTACCTGCCTGGCTCAGTATCTTCCATGTCCCAAACCAATCCCTCAAACCAACAGGAAGCTTAAATCCTTAAAGTCCTACTGTCCAGGCAGGGTTTGTTACCTGAGTGAGAACAGATGCTGATCCCAATGCTGGGCACACACAAGGACATTAAGGTGGTGCAGGGGAACAGTGTGCCAGGTGCTCCTCTGGGGACACCAACTGTTTGAATCTTCTGAGAGTTCTCTGTGTTACTCTGACACAGCTGGCACCTACAGACTCCAAAAAGCAGGACTCCTCCCAAACCAGAGGCAGCAATAAACTGACCACTGAGGTTTCCTAATTCCATAAGGCTGCTGTTGGAACTGCTCACATTCTCCTGCCTATTAAATGCTGGTTAAGTCATTGCTTCTGAGTTGCTTTCCCCATCAGCTCAGAGATCTTGTAAGGAGGGTTCAGAGATAACAAAACCAGCCAGGTTTTCTTGGTCAATGCAGCTGATCAGCCCAGTGACCCAGTCTAAAATGACCATCAGAGGTGTGTGGGATGACAGAACAGACCCAGCTATAACCAAATCCCCTGAGTACAAACAGAGGTGAAGGTCAGCTGCCCACAGGGATCTCTGTTTCTTGGGTAGGTTTTGCAGCCTGCATTGAACTGTCCACAGAGTGGCAATTTTGGGCTACCTGCACACAAGTGAACTGGCTTCATGTGTCCAACATAAGCCTTGCCCCTGGAGCAAACAGGAGATGTACCCTACCAGCAGCTGGGAGTTGGGAAACTGGTTTTGTCATCAGAGAGGCATAGTGAAGGATTAAAAAAAAAAAAAAACAAAAAGAGGTTTAAATTACACTTCAAAATGAGTTAGAGAATTTGGCTAGTGCAGAATGCAGCAAATCTTTGCTCTCTGGTAGGCAGTGCATCTTACCAGGAGCAGAAAATGGGAGAGCTCAGGGTTTTGTCCACTGATGATTGGGTGTGACCAGGTGGAATTTTAATTTTACAAGTCTTCAAGCCCAAACTGTCTCAGGAGCTGTCTGTTTAAAAGAGCACATTTCTCTTTGCACATTTTGGTCAGCACTGCAATCAAGAGAGCCACATATGCTGGATCCTATTCAACTTAATAGATAGAAATTTGGCAGTGGAGTGTTCTCCATATGGGGTTTTCAGCTGTAGAAAAGCTTCTGCCTTTGCTATAAAATAGATTGGGATTGTTCCCTTCCAGAGGAAGCTGCCTCTTCATCTAGATGGTGGAGGAGAACTGGATTCGAATGTGAGCTGGTTCTTTATGTGGAATTAAGAACTAGTTAAAAAAAGAACCCACCAAGCATGCTGGCTTTCAGAGGGTGTTCATGATGTTCCCCTGAAATTCCGAGGAGTTATTACCCATTTTGCCTTGACTGTATTTTTGGCTTAAGTTTCCTCAAGAGCACCCAGGGAAATAGATTGTCACATCCATCAAATATAACTTGTAATGAATAAATGTGTCCTTCCAGTCACTGATCAAACTGTGGAGGTGCAGAGGAGTGTTGGGAGGTTTAACAGTCTAATAAAAAAATAACTGAAGTTATTTCACCAGGCAAAATTATGCTGGGATAAAGGTACAAATGCATTTTCTCAATATGGTGCAGGTATAATGGCTTCATTGTACTTCAAAACAAAGAAGTTTAGCCCAAAATAATTAATTTCTGTAGGCAAAGCCTAACATTTGCATAGTTGCCAAAGGGAAAGTAAAGAACAATTGTAAAGACAGGAAAAAAACCTCACAATGAGATTGCTGGGAATAATTCCAATAGCATGAAATTAATGTAAATCACAAATAGCTCCTGTGAAGCTAAAGTAAGAATCTGTGAGAAACCAGAATCAAGTCCAATAACCTAAATATGAATCACTGACAAAAGACAAACAAAAGCATGACCCAAACAGAGACCATTTAATAGTATAATAAATGAATATTAACACTGAATGATCACTAAAGGAATAATTCCCTAATACTTCCCTAAGAATACTCGAGTCTTATGGTGGGACTTTCTTGCAGGGATGGTATAAATCTTAATGATTATCTTGTCTCAGTAAATCTTATGGAAGCTACACATCCCAAATGGATCCTGCTATAGCTTTCAGAAGATGCTCCCTCTGAGCTGGGTTACGTGGAATAATGGATGGCAACAGGGATGTTATCAGGTAAAGCTGACATATAGAAACCTGCCTAGACTGTGTAACTCTTCTGCTCCATCACTCTAAATGTGAGCAAGTCTCTTTGCCTTAAAAGGATGTTTTGTGGCAGCTCCTCAAGGAAGAATAGCCAGGGGCCCAGCATGGCTTGCACAATGCAAGTAATTACAATTCTTCCTCTGCTGCTTTCATGCAATTGATCTAACGAATGTTTTTAGGTCCCAAATTAATAAAAACCACATGCAACTCATGGGAGGATTTGTTCTTCAAGATTTGGGCTCATCAAAAGAATCAAAAATATTACCCTTAACTAGTTTATTTCAGACCCTGGTTCTCTCTTTGAAGGTGTTTGTGTCTTTGCAGCAGAGATTGGGATGAATTAGAATATATAGTGTATGCTGAGATGGTGCCTGTATTTCCTCCACACTGCCCTGCTTTGGTGAGGTATTGGCTTTTGTTGTCTAAATGGGTTCAAATATGTCATTCTTATTACCAAGGCTTATTTAATTCATTTACTAGGTCATTGCTTGGGATAATATATGCAAATTGTACATATTAAGAGTGATATGAATTACATCAAGCATTGCCATCTATGTGGAAAATTCATCAAATGTTAATGCAAAATCTATAAATAGAAAGAATAAAATAATAATAAAACATGAATGAGCAGCAAGCCTAAAAAAATGGAAGACCCTTAACTGGCCATTTATTAAGCAAATAAGGATGGTAGATCCTCAGTCAGAGAGAAAAAGGCAACAGAAAATGACTGTGTGTTACAGTGACACCGATAACCATTTAAATCAAGCCTCCAGTATTCTGACAGGGTGTGTGCTTGTGAATGGGGAAATGAAAATTCATGTCAGAAAGGAATTCCAACAACTGTGCTGAGTAGAAAGTGGTAGGAGAGATTTA
This sequence comes from Corapipo altera, assembly GCF_003945725.1. Taxonomy (NCBI): domain Eukaryota; kingdom Metazoa; phylum Chordata; class Aves; order Passeriformes; family Pipridae; genus Corapipo; species Corapipo altera. Next base: position 8,386,848 of record NW_020884894.1, on the reverse strand, counting down.
AAAAATAAGCCCACGGATTTAGTCTTTATGACAAAGCTAATCACAGATTGCTTGGGCACTCCACCAAACAGTTGGAAAAAAACTATAAACCCAAGAAGAGTGTTTTATGTCATTTCAAGCCTGTGTTTCATATTCCTGTGATTCAAATGTTCGTGCTTGCAGGTACAGCCAGGGATGTTACTGCCTAGTCATAAAGTGCTCTGAATCTGTAACAATTCATTTTTCTCATCCTGTAAGGACAAATAGTCACTTATCATTCCAGTATCTGGTGAAGAAACTTCCACAGAATCTCATATATCCCTACATAATTTGGTATAACTGGCAGGCTTTTCTAAAACAGAATAACTGAATAATAATGAAGGCCATTAATGATGATTAGAAACATTACAAGGAGTGAAAAATTAGCAATATACTTTCCTATATTCACAGGCTGCTTATGAGAATAGATTTTTTGCAGGAATCCTGCACAATTATTACTCAAGGGGAGGATATCAGAGGTAAGTTATTTGAATTTTCACTCTTTTTAAAAAGTTCTCATTATGTAGCCTGAATTGCTACACTTCATAAATACAGCAAGCTTCTCCCTTTTTTCCTAGTGATTCATGTAGTGTTTCCCTACTCAATTGTTTTAAATCAAGTCCTCCTTTTCCCATACATTGATAACCACTTACTACACCCTCCCTTCAGGAATCAACCATCAAGGTTAATTTTGCTCTTACGGCTGCTGCTTTAAATGAAGCCGTTTTTACTTTTCTTTAAAATTCCAGATGTCATTAATTTCTTTTATCAGCCTCTAACAGAAAACATACCTAGAGACTGTTCAACCCATACTGCTGGGCTGTATAAATCTCAACTATAAAACAGTGGAGCGATGCTTAACATCTGCTCATCCTCGTTACAGAGAGGGGGGAAAAGGCCCCACTCTTCCAATGGCAGTTGTGCAGCTTTCCCAACCAGGCTCATGGATTTCTGTGCTCTATTTTGCACAAGGAGAATAATAAATCACTGACACTCAGTTCCCCCAACAAACAAAGTTTATGGGAGCACAGCCCTCTCCAACACGATCTGCTCTGGCTGGTTTTGTATTCGCTCGTTTGGAGAGACACCGTTTGTGCTGCCACAGAGGATCATGTCCTGTAGTGCTGCTTTATTCCTAATAAATGCCACTTCACTCTTAAAAAAAAATCTAATTTAGATCCATGTCAGTGAATTAGCAGCCTTTGACTGAAACTGATATTATCTGGATGAGGTAATTAAACAGAAAGCAGGTAGCCTGCCCCCTTCTCAACCAGACTCACAGGGTGCTTGCCCAAGTCACGACTGCAAAGTGTTATAGAAAATATATTTAGTACCTTTATAGGTCAAGAAAGATCACATTCCTTTGGTTAAGTTGATTACCTTTGGCAGCTACAATAGGAAAGAGAACCTAATTTTACTGATGCTTGGACAAACCCTAAAGCACAGAACAAAAGTGCTATTCCTGCACTTAAATGTGACAGGATATATGATCATGCTTTATATGGAAATTCCATTTTTACATACTTCATAAAGAGTAACAATTATTAATATGTCCATTAAAACTTTAATAAAGTGTTACAAACTGCAACTGCTTAATAGACTGCTAATAAGGGTGGTTTCCACTGCCTCTTCCCCTAGACTTTGCTTACTTCCCTACAATTCCTATTGCTGCTGCTCAGTTTATTAACCCCATGTAAACAAAACATTAATGCAAAATGTTACCAGATGTTTCAAAGAATCTATGAAAACCCTCCCTTAGGTTCTTCAGACTTGAGTCATTAATCTATAAATTCTTTGGTTTCTTTTCTACTTAAACATTATAGGATTTTTCCAAAAGGATTTGGTGCTCTCAAAGGTAAAATCTCACTTGCCTATTAATGCATGAAGTCTCACTAAAGTCACTGAAACTGCTCATGTGAAAAGACATCCTCAAGTTCATTATGGAAAGATTATCCATTTGGGCTTAAGGAAACTGTACACAAAGTGCCACAGAGAAGAGAAGTAGTTTCAGTCTTTCTCATTTACATGCAAAGCAAATTCTTCCACCATTTACTTCCAATTTGATAACTGAGCAAAAAGCATAATAATAAATAACTCACAAGAAAAGAAAGAAAGAAAGAAAAAAAAAGTAATTTACTTTAATAAACCACAGCTTCAGACTATGGGCACCCGAGGAACTGTTTGTTCTGTCACCCCACAGGAGAGGGAGGAGCTGCTATGGAGAATTCCAGCTCCTCCATCCTGCTCCAGGCACTACACGGCCACTTTCTCCATCTGTGGATGCCAGGACTGCGCAGAGCAGCTTAAGAATTTGAGGAATATTTGATCAAGGACAAAAAGAACAGCCCAAAATACAACAGAAGCCTGCACATCCCAATACAGATATTCTTAAAGGGGCCCAACACAGTTCTGTGCAGCTCTCAGCCACATTTCCCAAGTAGGAAAAAAACAACCCAAGACCCACAAGCCTCTCCTCCTGAGACTGCCTGGAAGAAGGACAGTGCTTCCCAGGAAAGATGGCTGGGATGGTTGGGAACTGCCCAGCTTTCCACAAAAATTAGAATCATAGAATCAGCTGGGTTGGAAGGGACCTCCAAGATCATCAAGTCCAACCCTTGATCCAACATCGCTGCGGTTACCAGACCATGGCACTGATGCCACATCCAGTCTCTTCTTAAAAATCTCCAGGGACGGAGAATCCACCACTTCCCTGGGTAGCCCATTCCAATGTCTTATCATCCTCTCTGTAAAGAAATTCTTTCTAATATCCAACCTAAACCTCCCTCTTGGCAGCCTCCCAGCAGAAGATCCCAGCAGTCCAGTCGTGTTCCCTTCCCGCCCCCTCCCCTCCCTTCCCTGCAGGCTCCGGGATTGCAGGAGGAGACTCTCCCCCCTCAGATGCCCAGAGGTCTGCCAGGATTTGGGAATGGCTGTGTTAACCCCCAGTGCAGAGCCCTGCTAACCTGCATTTTGTAGTCCAGGCACCGCAGAAAACACCTTTCTAACACTCTGCCCACAAAGGTGACTCGGATTTGGGTAAAACTCGAGAAGAAAATTAAATAAATATAAAAGAAGAGACTAACTTCTCTTGAAAATTCAGTAATTATTTTCCTTGAAATAACTCTATCGATAAATATTTATATCTCTTTTGAAATCCAAACATTTACTATATTTATTAGTAGTTTATCTCAGTCTCATCAAAACTGATGGAGATTTTGCCAGGTTTCATCCTGATTAATGCAGAGACTCTCACAGAATATTCCCACCTTTTTTCTACAAAAACCTCGTGCTCTAGGAACCCTCCAAACAGCCACATATAAACACCCATGTTCTACCCATGTATGGGGAGGTTTAAATTTTGATTTGCATTACAAGTACCACAAAAACATTGAAAAAAAGAGGAAATTGCTTGTCTGAGTAACAGCAGAGAGCAAATCAATAATATGGCAATATACATATTATCTATTAAATTAATTCATTATAACTTGTTATTGGTCTCCTACTAAGCAACAAGTAATGGAAAATTCAGTCAGACCAAGAGGAGCCTCAGGACAACACTTTGGAGATAAACCAGTTTTCTGTGCAGGGATAAAAACAAAAATTCAGGGGCTGGGCATCAATGTGTATTTAGAGTGTGAAAAAGCACCATTGAATAATGCACCAGGATGCTTTTTATCATAGTTTTTCTTTCAGGAAAAGAGAAGTAGGGAAGCAATTAGAAGCTATTTTGATGGGCTCATAATCATCATCTTCCATAGAAACTTCAGAGCCCGTCAGTGGAATATATAGAAGTATCTGAAATGCTAATTGTTACTACATAATTGCTACAAGGCTGAAACATGTTAACTAGGAAGTATCTGGGCATTCAAACAACTATATCTTTGAAAATAATGCAAGGAAGGCACTTCAGTCCCCTTCTGCAAACCTAATCAAGTGCTGTGTGAAGAAAAACATCACACACAACTCAGACGAACACAGCAGGTACACAGTGCAAAATGTAATTTATCCAGGCAATGGTACAATGCTGGTTTTAAGAAAGAAAATTATTTTATATTCATTAAAAAAAAAAAAAAAGGCAAAACACCTGCTCAGATGGATGGGGCAGCAAATGATCTGTCTGGAGAATTTTGAGAAGCGTTTTTAAAGACAGGGATTTCTTTGACCCAAAAACAAAGGCAGCAACTGTTTCCAGATATGCACATGAGAAGAAGAAATGCTTAAGCAAAAAGACAGTTTTAGCATTAATCATAAATACATTGTGGAAATCTGAAGAACATTTCTGGTTTCTAGTTCAGTGACATTTTGAAACCAACACCTAGAAAAAGAAATGTAAAGACGAGAACTCTAATATAATTATTATTATATTATAATAGAATAATAGTATCCATTATTCAAATGGATATTCTGTGGCATTGTAGCAGTGAAGAGGAGCACAAATAAAATGCTATTCTTGTAAATAAAAACAGTTGCTAACCCATCAAAATTAATATTAACATATTGATAACTTTTTACGCAGGTAAAAAATGTGCAGCGATTTGAACAACTAAAAAAGAAAACTGCCAAAAGACAAAACTTCCCTTGAGCTTTGTAGTTTTTTGTCTAAACTGGGCAAAAATTACTCCCACAGCAAATGTGTTTCCAGTTCCAATTTTTTTCAAATACAAAAGCTCTCAGCTTAAATACGAGCATCACATACAACTGAAATGGTAATAACAAATACCATCCTTTCTTTTATCCAAGCATAGAAATCACTTCTAAACAGAACAATTTGCTGGCTAACCTGAGCTGGTGGGTTCTTTTCAGCTAATCACACCATACTTCATTACTTGGAAATGTTAAAAGCAATATATTACCAAGGAAAGTACAATACTTGCTATTTAAGCTTCTAAACGTTGGTTTAAAGTGGATATCTTCTTAATAGAAATGAAATCTAAGATATCAACTTACAGTTCTAGCCACAAAAGATTATAAAGTCTTCACTTAATTAGAAATTATCAACTTCCTGCATCAATTAAAAGTCTTTCTTGCAATGTCATTGTAAAAATCTTTGCTGGTTTTCTTGTTATTCTTAAGGTCTCTGCAATGTGCTATGGAGTGTCTGAATGTCACTGTGTTCCATCTGATATTTGCCTTCTGGGGTTACATTTCCCAGCTGTGTTGCTCCTCCACGGACATGGCACTTGGCAGACAGGCAGAGTAAATCCAGGGATTCCATTAGTGTGGCAGCAAAACATAAAGAACAAAGAACGGTCCAGTCATTGATTTCCCATTACATTTCTATCTGATGGAAAGATTACACTTGGCTACTACCACCAAAGAGAACTTGTTTTATTCTGGGTAAGTCATATTTAGATTGATTTTCCCTAAAATAGAAATTTTAAAATTGCTCTTTCCTGTTCTAAGTCTGCCTTTAAGGAAGAATTCCCAGCATGGGAGGAGGAATATCCATCGTTCCTGTTCTGAGTTGAAGAGTTCAAAACCCCCACCAGAAAGGGACATAGGCACCCAACTCCCATAAATATGCTGAATTCCCAGGGAATGGGCATCTGCATTGTTTTAAAACAGATGCTGGGTTAAAATACTAATAATGAACCAAAACCAACTACTGACATTTCAAATACAGCCATCGGTAGAAGACCAAACCAGAACTCAGCATGAATAGAAATATCCTTCTAAGTTTCTCTGTTCCATTTATTTTTGGTAGTTTCTTTGCTCTTATTTGGTAATACTGGCCAGGAGTATCAGACATCCACACTCTTTATAATTTTGGTAGCACTGGAAAACTGAACACGCTGCAATTGGAAAGGAATCAAGCGGTCTGGTTTCGTCACCAAAAACCGGGCGAAACACACAGAACAGACAAACTACAGGAACAAAGAAAATTAAATTCACTTCTTCTTTCGGTTTTAATATCCTAAGACACAGATTCCAAAGCAGTGTGTCACCAGCTGCATGCGGCAACCACAGCAAAAACTAACCACTGCCTGCTCCCTGCTCCCTGGAGGGCAGTGACCAGGAACAGATGCAAAAAGAAAAGGCGCCAAGAGCGTTCCCCCAGCAACTTTCACAGCTCCTGGCAATCTGCAGCCTGGGGACTTCCTGAGCTGGAGGTTACATCAGCATCTTCCTGTTTAGTAGCCCTCAATGGACCTTTCTTTCATGAATTGTCTAATCATTTTTTAAAACCTATATATATTTTGGCATATGAAACATCCTGTAGCAATGGATCCCATGACTTAATTGTGTGTTGTGCAAAATGAGCACTTCCTTTTGTTTGCTCTCAATCTGCAGCCCAACCAGGTTATCTGGCGCCTTGGAGGTGCTGTGTTCAGAGAAATTAATATTTCTACCACTGCCTGACCACTTGAAACCTCTGGTCCCACGATTCCTGAGCACCCTCTTTTCCCGCTGAACAGTCTTAGACTGTCACTGTCTCTCCCCTGGCCTTTCACACTTGACTATTCCCAATACCCTCCCTGTCTTTCCTAATCTATATTGATTTTTTTTGAGTAGGCTGATAGAACTGCACAACTGGATCGATGGGCTGAGGCCAAAGGTAGGAGGTTCAACAAGGCAAAGTACCGGGTCCTGCCCTCGGGTCACAACAACCCCACACAGCGTTCCAGGCTGGGGGAAGAGGGGCTGGAAAGGGCTCAGTGGGAAAGAATTTGGGGGTCCTGGTCCACAGCTGCTGAACAGGAGCCCAGTTGGGCAGCAAGGCTAGTGGCACCTGGCTTGTACCAGCAATGGTGTGGCCAGCAGGACCTGAACAGTGACTGTCCCTCTGTGCTGGGCACTGCTGGGGCCACACCTCGAGTGCTGCACCCGGTTCTGGGCCCCTCAACTCAGCAAAGACATCGAGGGGCTGGAGCAAGTCCAGGGACAGGTAACAGAGCTGGGGAAGGACTGAAGAACAAGCCTCACAAGGAGCAGATGAGGGAGCTGGGAGGGTTTAGCGTGGAGGAAAGGAGGTTCAGGAGGGACCTTGTCACTCTGCAGTTCCCTGACAAGAGGGGGGAGCTGGGGGTGGGGGGGTGGATCAGGCTCTCTCCCAGGGAACAAGGGACAGGACAGGAGGACACGGTCCTAAGCTGTGCCAGAGGAGGGTGAGGCTGGACAGCAGGAAGAACTTCTTCACTGAAAGGGTTGTCAGGCATTGGAAGGGGCTGCCCAAGGAAGTGGTGGAGTCCCCACCCCTGAAGGTGTTCAGGGAACGACTGGACGTGGCACTCAGGGCTCTGGTCTGGGTGACACGGTGCTGTTCAGCCACAGGTTGGACTGGATGGAGTTCTTTCCCAGCCTTAATGATTCTATGATTCTATTCTATGAACAAACTCAAAATGTAAATGTGCCATTGCATACACTGGCATACAGCAATTTTTTATTTCATTTTACGTTTCCTTCCTAATTATTCCCAATATTTTCTTAGCCTCTTTCACTGGGTCAATCTGTCGAGGTGCATTTTCAAGGAACTATTCACAAGCAATTGCCCAAACACTTTTCTCAACTTTAATCTTGACTAACATCTTCAAAAATAATTTAACATGGTAAAACCTGATCAACTTACTACTCCTGGTCACCTCTTCAGCTCAGCTATGAATATATTAAATAGCAGAGATTCCCAACCTGGATGGCTGGAGGAAAGCACCAGTTCTCCTTCTAATGAAAAATAAGAAAGTTTATTCCACCTCTGTTCTACCTGCTTCCCATTTCCATTTATTCTAATACCTCTCCTGCCAGCACCTGAACACAAGAGGGGTCTTCAGCCTTGGCACCATAAAGGAAAAAAAAAAATATCAAATTTTCCTCTGAGTGAACACCAGTGCAAATAACTCATCCAGCTTTATGCCATGTCATTTTTTCATGCATGTGTGTTTTACACATCCACTGGTTGTGCTGTTTCTCTGGCAGAATCTCTCCTTGGGAGAAAAGAGGAGTTTTTTTCTTCAACGGTTTTACGCCTTCGGCGAGTTGTTCTTCAAAACCTTCTTAGGTCTGCCTCGTGGTTTTATATTTATATATGGTCTGGTTTTATATTTAACCAGTCAAGGTAATGCTCTTTTTCCACCTCCCATTTTGAGCCAGATGCTTTTTTATTTATAAGAGCCTCCTTTTGCTCTACTATTTAACTATGCTGCCCCTTCTTGATAGTGGTATATATTTGCTCAAAGCCTCTAAAACAGCATAACAGCCCTAAGAAATATTTACAAGCAGTATTACTAAACTTGTTCTATAATACAGTTTTATATATATACATTACTTTGAAACACTGTTTTTAAATGCAATGAAACCATAAACAAGGCATTCTACTGCTTGTACTAGAAAAATAGCATTGTCATTAATTTTGGGGAGGGGTTTTAATGTTGACATTGAAACACTTGCAGCTACCTAACAAGAGGATTAGAGACATGAGGCATATATCACCAGGAATGGAAACTCTCACATCCAGCATATTGATTCCCTGAGACTCTGCAAATGAAAAAAGGTGCCTTCCCTCACCTTCTTTGGTGAATTATTGATTAGCTCTGCCTTAAAAGTGCCCATTTCTCTCCACTGATTGCAGGGGGAGTTTGGATAATGAGCTCTTACGTTGACATCTATGTTGTAGATACTTAAAATTGGGCAACATAAATCCTGCCAGGAGGAAACTCAGTCGTGACACTTTTCTACTCTCTACACACAGGCAAGGAAGATGACAGGGTGTGGGAGAAGTGACATTCTGTCACCACCATCAGAAGAGACTTCTCTGCTGGAGTGATGGTCTGAACCTTGTTACAGATTTAAAGGACACCAAATGTTCACATCACACCTGGATTTAACAAGGGGATGTAAAAACACCGTGACCAGATTTGAGGCAGTTGACCTGAAAGGAAGGTGTGTTGTTGCAGTGAACCCAGACAAGGGGCTGTCAGTAATGGAGGGTTTTGGTTTTTCCACCTGTGTTAGGTGGAAACATGGTAGTGCTTATTTATTTTTGAATTGTAGAGCCTTGACTCCTCGATCCTCCTGATTTCCAGGTTCACAGACAGGGCAGAAGGCTTAATTTAGTGCCACTGATGTGGGATTTATATCAGTGCCCGTAGCCACAGCATTTACTCCTGCCATTGTGTTGGGAAGTGATCCTCCATCATTCCCAGTGCCTCAGCTGAGCGGGGTAAGACTCCAGTCAGCCTGTTCTCTGCCAGCTCCTTCCAGCTGTAACTCTAACTCAAGCTGCTTTTGGCACTGACCTTTTCCATTACTTGCAAACAAGGTCAGCATTCTTTGTGGGCCTTTCACATTACTCTCCTATAGATCAGTGTGCCTGTGGTTTTGCCTCCTAATGTCTGTCATGTTGGCAGTAGCTGTGCTTTTGGAGCCTAAGAATGGAAGTTCTGTGAGTGGGGAAATTGAGGAATATATCTTTTTTTATGGCCACTTTCCAAATCCACTTCAAAGGCAGGTCTCCCCAGGCTTCCACCATCAGAGAATTTGTGCACCCATGGAGACTAATAGATGCTGAATGTTGCCATAGAAATTGCTATATTAACAACTGTCCCATGGATTGCATCCTCTGTTGGATCCCAATTCTCCTCAAATTGAAAGCAGTGGCACAACTCCAGCATTATTTATTTGTGAGGAAGGGTAAGATTCACAGGAAACTCTGGACAAGCTTGTAAATAACTTGTCTGAGATAAATGAAATATGTCATTTGTCCCTAATGATCTCTCTCTGCCAGCACAGAAAGACAGGAAAATAAAGCACTTTGCAACATATCCCTCAAAGTGAAGAAATTTTCTTGTCATCCTCAACAGCATCCACAAAATACAAACAGAACTGCTCCAGGTGTTAGCAGGTTCCAGTTGTCATGGAAAGTTTAAAGAGTTTCTCATGATCTGGAAGGCTTGGAAGGCACATGTATCTCCAGGACCGGAGACATTTAAATATTGTAATTATTTGAAGCCTTTTACCTCTGCGCATCAACTCTGTAATTTTTAGTTTAGATGATTCCATGGAAACATCACCACTTGTATCTTGTGCTTTTCTCACTGTTCTACTTTTCCAGCAGACCTGGTGGAGAGTCTCTTAATAGCCTGTTCTCTGTTATATACACACCTGTATAACACTAGGCCAGTATCCAGTGCCTGCAATTCCTGCTTTTCTTTCACAGCATCATTCCCATCAAACACAGGTAGCAAAGAAGGAGGCACAGGCACACAAAACAGCTCAGGAAAGGAATGAAGAAGACCTTAGAAGCCCATAAAATGCCTAATAGTATGCTGCTGATTCAAAAGCTGAAAGTTGCCTCAGATCCACATGTGCAACATTAAATAAGATTTTGATATTCATTGCAACAGTTTTCTGTCTCTGAACAATAATTTGGGCCTGAAGTGCAAATGTATCCTGCTTTAGACTGAGTTTTACGAATGTATCATTCTGAAGTATTTAACAATATCTAGAACCTCTCTTATTGCAATTACAGTGGGGACACTGAGTCAGTATTTGTGTCTTTGACAGATCAAATCCAAATTCCTGATAAGAGCATTTTCCACACCATCTCAGATAATTTTAAGATTTCTCCACCATTCCTTAAACACACACACACCCATCACTGATATTGTACAACCTCCTCTAAAGTGGTCCATGAACTACCAGTTATTATCATTTGTTAGTACCATTTAAAAAATAGATGAGGCACTAAAAGAAATTAAGGACAATGAGCCAGTGTTTGTCAAACCTTACAGCATCATCAGCCACACAACAGAGGCACTTAAGTCACAGTATTTGTAAGCTTCCCCTGTGTTCAACAGAGCCAATTCCAGCCAAGATTGACTGGCCACTGGCCAAGGCCAAGCCCATCAGTGGTAGTGGCAGTGCCTCTGAGACAATGCATTTAAGAAGGAGGGAAAAAACCCAGTGCAACAGCAGCTGCACCCAGAGAAACTAGAGTGAGAATATGTGAAAAACAGCTCTGCAGACACCAAGGTCAGTGCAGAAGGAGAACAAGGTGCTCCAGCTACCAGAGTAGAGACTCCCCTGCAGCCCATGGGGGTGAACAGGGGAGCAGAGATCCCCCTACACACCCCAGAGAAACCCACTCCAGGGCAGGTGGATGCCCAAAGGAGGCTGTGACCCCATGGGAAGCCCTGGCTGGAGCAGTCACATGCCAAGAGCTGTGAATCTGTGGAGAGAGGAGCCCACTGTGGAGCAGGTTTGCTGGCAGGACTTGTGACCCTGCAGGGCACCCACAGTGGATCAGCTCATGCAGAACTGCAGCACGTGGAAAGGACCCACAATGGAGAAGTTTGTGGAGGACTGTTTCCCATGGGAAGGGCCCCACAGCAGAGCAAGGGAAGATTGTGAGGAGCCCTTCCTTCCTCCACAGACAAAGGGGCAGCAGACACAATGCGACCACAGCCCCCATTCTCCATCTTCCTGTGCCACTGAGGAGGGAGAGAAAGTGAGAAATAAAATTAAACCCAAAATGAAAGGGGGTTGGGCATTTGTTAGTACAGCATTTGTCTTCTGAAGCAACCATTACATGCACTGAAGTCCCACTTCCCAGGAAGTGGCTGGACATCACCTGCTTTGTTTTCCTTTGCTTCAGCACGAGGCCTTTGCTTTATTAAATTGCCTTTACCTGGACCCATGAGGGTGTTTCCATCTTATTTTCTCCCCCTACACCCTGCTGAGGAAGGCAGTGACAGAGGAGTTTCGTGGTCACCTGGAATCCAACCAAGGTCAACCCACCACAGCATTTTACCATGTGGCACATTATTGCTGGTCCTCTCTCCAAGCAAGCAAGCTAAGCTCAGCAGTTGGATGAAGTCCAAATCTTTCCAGTTTTAAATAAACTTCTCTGTTTCGCCCGTTATTCAATAAAATGTTCCCAAAACAATGGTTTTGTAAGCTATAAACGAGTCAGGCATTTAAATAATTGACTTTGAATAGAGGAACAGAGAATATGTTAAAGGCTTGTGTCTTAAGTCAAACTAACAATAATTCTTAGTGCTCAAGGAAACTCCCAGCTCCTAAATAAGATCAAGGTCCACTTAGACCCAATGATCTGCAGGGTCTCTGCCCTTTACACTTCACAGTTCTGTAAAAGGCAGAAGAGAAATTTGAGAATAAACCGACTAAAATCTTATGCATTGGCTGCTCCTGTAGACCAAAAGATTCACCTAATTTATTAGCAATTTTTTTCTTTTGCTATTTTCCCATCCTCCTCCACTAGAGAGAGGATGCTGCTGGGGTGGATCCAGAGCTGAAGAATATCCCTGACTGCCCCCTTTATCCCCACAGAGGAGCCAGGTGCTTTCACTGGACTTGGCCCAGTGTCAAAGAAGCCACAGGGCTATTTAGACTTTTCCTGAGTAATAATCCATTAGTTTGGACCTTGTGGAAAGAAGCCCCTCCCAAGAACCTCATCTCTCCATCCCATCAGACTGCCTGTCATCAAAACCTGGGAGCCTGGCAGTGCCAAACCACAGCCATGTGTTCAATTCAAGGCAGAAACAATGACAGTGAAGATAAGAAGACATTAGTATTTCATGAACTCTCAGAGGAGTGTGTGATGTAACATTGCTCAAGCACAGCTTGTGATTGCACCGGCAACAGAATCAGAATCTTTTCTGTTGGCAAATAAAGAAAATTTACCCCGGCAGAACAATCTACATAAATTCTTATGTACAGCAGAAGAACCACATTAAGGACCTAAAATTGGCCTTACACAACACGAGGTGCTGTGCTGGCAGTTTGCACTGAGAGGAGCATCACTGCAGGGCAAATTTCACCACGGAATGTATCTGCCTATCTTGCATCTAAAGATCTGGGCAAAGCATCCTGCACACAAATATATAGCTCAGGAATGAGAAGAGGGAGAAAAAGTACTAGTTCCTCTTAATGCATGTAGCAGTCATTTGGGAAATCCCCCCAAGGACTTTGCTCTGAAAATTATTGGGCAAATGTGCCTGAGAATGTGCATTTCAAGAGTGCCCTTAGAAGTGAAACTGCATCCATCAAAAGGAACTGGTTTCCTGTTTCTATTCTTCTTGCCTTTCATTCTTCAGATGTGTAGGCTAGATAATGAAAAGCCATTCCAGACCATTTTAGGTATTGCTGGGATGAGGTAAGGTTGTTATCTGTTTGAAGGAGAATAATTTTTCCTTGTCTGCTGGTATAAACGGGGAGAGACTTTTTTTGCTTTCCCCTCACATTCAACTGACATAAAAATCTCAACATTCTCCAAAGAGCAGTATGGAATTTAACCATTCTATTTGCTTTAGGTCACAATGAAAGCCATGGGATTGGTGACTACAGCTATGCTTTTCCTTCGAAAGTTAGAGAAGTTTGTACACAACTAAACTCGTGTTTAGTTGTTTTCATGTGGTTTCGTGTTTTTATTCAGTTTTGCAACACGTGTGGTGTAAACTACAGACAACAACCTCATCTCGAATTTTCACTTTTCTTACAACAGCAGATTGATATAATTGAGATCAGGATCTTGATTCCATGTCATATTTAAAGATGGTTCTCGGAACACGTGTCCCACCCACTACATTGTGAGACTGGATCTGCTCCTCTCAGTCTGTCACTAACATTTTCTGCACCTTTTACAGTATCACCCAGACAACTGTTGAGCCAACTGAACACTAGTTAACAGCATTATTTCTCAGGGGGTGTTGGCTAATGACATTGGCAGCTCAAGGCAATCCAATCCTGAATTATGCAAAATTACTTCAGAGAAGAGTCAATGGAAAAGCAGCTCATTTCATGGTCATTGTGCATTTCTTAATTCTCTAGGTTGTCCTTTAATCAGTCATTTTAACCAACAAATCTTTCAGAATCCAGACTAAACCAGCCCACTGCTTCTGGGTCTTGAAAATAATTATCTCTTACAGTCAACAGACAACTGAACCAATTTCATTTTTGTGAGATGCACAAAATCCTCATTCTGGAATATCAAGAACCATCATGCAAGCTAAATTCACACTCAATTCACAGCACCAACTCTTCTGATGAAATTCTTGTATATGAAGCAACATGACTGCTAATTTTCATGAAAAATCCAACCCCCACTGTAATTTATGAGTGTAGAAACCCCCTCTTCTCTGAGGAATGACAACTCACCTCATTCCTCAAACTACTCATGTGAATTGCTCAAACTGTTCGGGCTGTTTGCAGAGCTGAATTGTACTTTTGAGTTCTAAAATTTACATAGACCCATTTTTCAGGGAAAATGTATTTGTGGATTAATGAGCACGAGGTTGGTTGCATCAGGCTTTGAGTGAAATGGATATGCCATGTACAACCTACTGTTTCTCATTCCAGGATGAGGCCACTGGATTTAACCACACTCACAACATGCAGCTTTATAGGGAAAACAGCTGCTGTCAAATCAGCAGTTTTTAACTGACCTCAAAAGCTTTAGGTTTTTTTTGCAGTTAATATAATAGTTGATAAAAGAACAAAGATGAAGCTTATTAAAAATAGAAACCTGTGTAAATATTTTTAAAACAGAAATTTAAGCTGGGCAGATTGCCAGAAGTACTCACTGACAGGAGTGGGAAAGACTAACACTGGATTTCCTTGAAAACATGCCATTTATTTAAGTAGCCCACTTGTGGGATTCTCTTTGGCCTTCTGAAAGTGTCTTGTGTCCTTTCCACACTCCAAGACCAGAGGGGAAAGTTTTGATCAGCTCCTAACAGAGTTAACATAAATTCACTCCGTCAGTCCCACATCTTACCCAAAAACGTGTCAGTGATGAAGGGAACTGCTCGAGCACAGCCCAGAAACCAGACCTGGGTTTCCAACATAAAAAGCCAGAGGGGTTTCAATCCCTCACTTCAGGAGATGTTCTGTGGCTACACATCAATCCTGCCCTTCCCTTTTGATATTCAACATCACAAAATGCTCTTCAATGCAAGTCCTGGGCTTGCAATGACCATCTTCCAGTACAGAATGCCTGAAACACTGACACAGCAATAAGCTACTGAGCTATCCCTGAGCAAGTGCAAAAATAATAAATATTATACTTGGCAGGATTTTTAGTAAACTCTCCCTGGTCCCAGCTCTGCCTCAGGATTGGCACAGATCATTGCACCTGCATCCAGTCAACTCACAGTGTTGCAGATCTGGCACAACACAGTTTTGCTCAAGTCAAGTATTGTTAAATCACACAATATCCATTCATTTGATTCTGAAATTACACGAGTAGCCACCTTTTGGAACAGCACTTGCAGCACAACTCCACCATCTCAGAGATTTTTCTCAGGACAAAACAGTAAAAATAATATGTCCTCTGCAGCTTTTGCCCAGGGATTTGCTTTGGCATGGCACTTCCTTCCCCTGTCCCTGCCAAATGTCAGAACGTTTGGAGAGAGAACATTTCATTCTTCGCCATAAAAACAAAGCAACACAGAAATAAAGGAGCAGTTAAGGGAGAAATCTGACATCTTCTCACCTCCAGCACGCTGTGACAAGGAGCAGTTGCTGCAGCACAGCCCTCCAAATGTGGGACAGCTTTGCCAACACAAATAGGTCACCCTAAAAAAGACTGCCACAGGACTAAGCCATAGTGGTTTTATTATTAGTTATCTTCTATTTTACTAAGATGCTTTGCTGGTTTTGAGTTCACGTGGCGTCACCTGGAAAAAAAAGTATCTTCGAAACAATCACTGGGTTTATATTTCCTTTTCTTTTCAAAGAAACTAATGTAAAGAACAGCATCCCTCTGGCCTGCAGGCACCTCTCCAGCCAGCAATTACAATTGAAAAGAATTACAGCTGCAATCTAGCTGAAGAAATTGTCTTATCTGCTCCATGAATGCACCCTTGGGAGGATTCTTAAATGCTATTTTATATCCCTGGAGAAGAGTAACGCAGAGACAATGATGAAAAAGGCATCTGTTTGAGATGTGTGTAGTTCTAACCACTAACGTGGGCTGTGTGATCTATGCCTGTGGATAGTATGACTCCTGCTCATTAAAGTTTTACCATAGGTTGCTCCATATCTTATTAATTGCATGGAAGCTCAAATGAGACCCAAACTCGGTCAGTCCAGAACCTCCAGAATAGGTGTTAAAAACAGTGAAAGGATGAACACAAAATTCATCCCATCTATGAAAAAAAGAAAGTCTTCATATTTATCTGAGTGCTGCCAGCTACATCTTCCTGTATGGAAGCAGCACAGGTAGTATTTCACCAATATGGACTATCCCAATGACAAGCAGGACAACAGATACATTCTGAAAATAAGTTTCAAAGAAATCGAGCTAGAAAACGTTCACGAGAATTTTTCACTAACAACTCCCTTTCCAAAATACATCTCTGTTCTTGTAAGGCAAGGTATAACAGAGCCAGCCCCAAAGGAGTGAAAGTTTTCAGCCTTCTCTCAGGAGTGGCACAGGTTAAATGAAGTCTTCTGACAGAGCAATCTCCCAGCAGCTCTGCTCCCTGCTGCTTGGGTCTTGCTCCTTGTGCTTGTATATAAGCATAAAAGGTACATGAGACCTCACTGTCCTTAAAGAAATTACCCCAATCATGTTCAGTACCAACTCCAGATCACTTCAAAAATCAGCATTCTTGAGTTAGTCCACCCAATTGTAATAAATCCTAAGGTAGATTTATCTGACTTAATCCCAAAACCAGAGACAAAACTGTTAGAAACACTTTAAATGCATGTTTACTCAAAGAAGTTCTAAACAATCACAGTGAGGTCCCAAGGTATTTACTCATATCCAGTTAGTCAGCGATTAGTCAGCCAAAACCACACCAAAGCAAGGTGGCACTTCCTGTTCAATTTGTCATGGACTTGGGCACAGAGATGGAAGTCATTTGTTCTTCAAACAACCCCCAGTACACACAGAGAGACCAGTTATACACAGATTATCTTCCAAAATAGAAGGTTCTAAATCACGTTTCATCCCAGCCCCCAAAAGGCCCAGAGAAACAACAGCACTCTCATTCCACCCCCACCTCTAATCCCACACCTCTAGGCAGTGCTGTTAATGACCTTCGAAGGCGTGGATGGTGAATAAGTCTAGACATGCCAGAAAGGCAGTGCTGGGAAGCTGAGTGCTAAAAATTGGCAAGAACTGATTAAATGAATGAACTGTTTTGAGGGGCACTGAGCACCTGCACCATTATTGCCTTCAGCTGAAGATGGGAGTACTGTCACCCCTTCAAAACCAGGAGACGTGCAATAATTCAAGGCTGAGAAGCTTATTGAAAACTAGGCCTGGCCTAGGACCTCTCAGAAGATAAAGGTGTCTCTGTCACCCATCACACCCGCCCTGTGTCTGCTCTGTGCCAGGACTCACAGTGCAGAGACGTCCTTGCTGGCACCAGCCCCTGCTGAACCTCGTGCTGGAGATTTAACTCCAAAAGCTGTATGAGTTTGATGCTGTGCCCGAGCTGATTTATGAGCCCGTGTGTGGAGTTTATTTGTCAGCCCCCTTTCAGTCCTGTGCTCACTCAGCTTTTTACTTTGCTTCCACATGTGGCATCTGCATCAACTCCACTGCTGTGGGCACCTCTTTCCAACACATCCCACTTCACACACGTGTCTCGTGTCCCAGATGACACCACACAGGAATTGGTAGAAAAGCAATGGAATGCTGCCTTTGAATATATATATTATAAAGGGCTTTTACGTGCACCGTTTACTAAACAAATGCTACATATACAGAGAGCAGAGCTCTGTACCTGTGATGAATGAGAAGTGTTTTCTAAAAAAACGTGCCTCCATATTTTAGAACAGAGAATATAATTCCCTGTTGTTTTCTGCAACTGTTCTTGCTTTAATACACATTCTCTGCCAGAGTTTTCTCTTAAATATTTTTGGGGAAAATAATGACACAAATTCAGCTTGATATTAACATTGCCATTTTTGTTACAAATAACCAAAGACTGCTGGTTTGAGCCACTGTGCTATAATTCAGGACTTATCAGACTACTTTCAAAACTCCACAACATATTTCTTGCATGACCCAGTAGAATCCACAATCTCCTTGTGCCTGTCTTTCCATCCATAAAATAATGAAAAATCACATTCCTTTTTCTTCTCTGTGTTGCCTTTTTTGGAAGGATTATACAGCACCTATTGTAACAGGTCTCAGGTGCTGTAAGTATGGTTTCTCTAGCCACACAAAACACAAATCCTTCCAAATTACCTTTTGTAGGTATTTTTCAGTCTGATATTATGAAAAAAACACACAGCAAGTCAATGCTTTAGGTTTTCTTAAAGTAAATTGCCAACCCTGAAACTCACTCATTAAAATGACATCCAGTTGTTTTTGAAAACTCATCCAAAACTACGTTATTAAAAAATTCTGCATTGTAAATACCTGTCAGGACTGGGTTCGTTGTCCAGCTCCACAAAGACAGCAGATAACACCCGGCAGATAAGAAAACTGAAATTGTGGATAGAATATTGATTTTGAAACACAGGAAGAAACAAGAGAAAATGTGATATACTACCACAGCAAGAAAGCAGAGACACAGGTATCTCTACATCTTGCAACAAGAGAGCAAAATTTTGTTTGCATGGGTTCATTTAGTCTTCCCAATATCCCATTCAGAGGTGTTTCCCAGTGGTTACACGTTTCAGCACCCGACCTCTTACACTTGGCATATGGCCCTCAATCCTCAGGGTGACATCCACTGGTGTTCACATAAAGAAATTAATTAAATCATTCCATCTGCACTGAAAATAGGTCATTTTCAATGTCTTTGGGATGCAAACAGTCAAATTGCACACTGGTACAGACAATTACAGTCCTACAGATCATCACTAAACACCCTGGTCATTTGAACAAGCACCTTCAACTTACAGTGACAACTTAGAGGGACGTGGTTCTCCAACTGCACCCAGACACAGACCTGCTGCTTTTAACTTACTCAGGATTTTTAGCAAATCATTGAAGCCCAACTGTCTCACTTTCCTCTCCCAGAGAAAGAATTCAAAAATAACAAACCCCAGCTCTGTCGTCAGCCCAAACAGAGCCTTCAGACTGAACTAGTTCAAATGATATGATATTTCCACTTAATTTAGCTCTCATTCTATTTTTGGGTAAACCACTTCATACAATATTCATAACATAAAAATATGATCAAATTCGAAAGTTAAGCACACCACGTGGGAAGGCAGAAAACATGGGTTACATTACCAGGTGAAGTTTATTTCTGTCTCCTTTCCTATTCAGTCATTCTCACTGTCTCCTGCTGTGCTGCATCCTGCAAAGGATTCACTCCCTAACCAACACACACGAAGGAGAAGGCAGCAACAAGGGCAAGTGCATGGAAGGAATAAGGAAAATAAGTGTCATTACTATCAAATTAATTAAGTATGGAGTTGGACAGAGAGATCTAATCATAACATACCCTTCCATCCGATTTAAGAATTTAGACTGATTTTATTATTATTTTATCTGAATGCTTTGTTTTGAGACATTTGCATTTTGAATGGGCTCGTGTTGTTGAACTCAGTAACACAACCTGTAAGCTCCTCAGGATCTCTGCCCCTTTTTCCTTCTTCCTTGCTCAACACAGCAATACTAACTCAGGGCCTGTCTTATACTTGTAAATATGGAAATCCTGGCTCATCTTGACTCTCTCCTGCCAGGCTCTCCTATTCTTCACCCCTGTAAACAGAGCTCTGCTGGCCAGGGTGAACTTGAATCCAAAAGATATATCAGATTTTTCCCATTCCTTCTTTGTATGGTCAGCATCTCTGCAGCTCTATTCATGTCTTCTTAAGCTTTCCTTTTGTCTGTCTGCCCCACTTCTCCACACCTCCTGGGACAAACAGCAGCTCTGCTCTGTTCTTTGTCAACAACCAAAAGCAGCAGGTAAAGCTCTTGATCCCTAAGCTCTCTTTTAAGAACAGGTCAGGGAAAAGTAGGGGAAAAAAAGGATGCTTTCTGTGGCTGACCTTGCTAAGTCTGGAGACAAAACCCAAAGACAGAGGCAAGCACAAAGGACAGGACTGGAGGATATTCACAGGCTCTGGGGAGGAAGAGTTTAGAGGAAAAGCCTTCCTGACCTGCAGAGAGAAAGTAGAGTGTGGTGAGGATGTGGGGGTTAGAAGGGTGACACTAGAACAGGCTAAAGGGCACAGCTGAGAAAGGCACCTGGGTAGAATTAATAGGGCAAAACTGTCCCAGAGCCTTGGGGCTGTGCACATGTAATATATTGCCCAGGGGAAAAGGTCCAATTCAGACTCTGGAAAGCAGCACCATTCAGATCAGCAGATGTAAGAGATGGGCCCAGCTGCAGCACCCCAGTACCACCTCTCAAAGTATCTGAAAACATTAACACTATGTCCCTGATACACTACAAGAAGCAGAGGAAATCTGAAACTTCAAAGAAAAGAATAAGAATTTCATGTCTTTTCAGAAAAGCAGATTGGTTTCGAACATCCAACTTGAGACTTTTAATTTCTGAGGCTGCCAATACCAAGAATTTCCAGAATTTGCAATACCAAGAATTTCAATACCCTTTTAACCTAGTATCAAGTACCTACTGCTTGGTATTTTCCCAGCTTTGTAGTTTCAGCTTTCCTTCTTCTCTACTGGACTTTTTCATCAATACTGGCATTTTAAAGCCCAGCTGGTTAACTCTGATCCTCTGCTATGTCCCTGGAAGTGATCCTTCATTCCATGAAGAGGTCAAACATTTTCCTTCTTGAAGAAGTTACAGCCAAAATGGGAGGAGGGAAAGAGAATTTGCCTCGATGCGCAACTAACTCGAACTGAAAACCTCAGAATGGGAATTTCCCACTGTCACACAACTCCAAGAAGCACCAGACCCGAAATGAGGCTTCTGTAAGGAGGAGAGACATGGAGCTGCAACCAGAAGCAAACAGACCTTTCAGCTGGAGATGGAAAGCACGAAGAGAATGACACTCAGAGCCTGCTGAAATCAGAGTCTTTCCAACAACTGTCAGCTTTGGGCTCAGCACACCCAGACGCTTTTGCCAAAGTGAATAATGCTGCAGTGTTTTCCAAAATCATGAAAAACAAGTAGACACTGCTGATTGTGAGAGATGAAGAAAAGATAATGGCAATTAACCACACAGAAGAGATCAGCTTCTGTGGACAAAACAGAAACTGGGTTGGCAGCAGCTCACTCAGAAATGTGCTGCAGATGTACTTCAGCATCAGGCTGCTGAGATTCGGCCACAATTGGCTTTTTGGAAATAAAACAAATCAATAACCAAGAAATTACGCTCCACATCAGGTTTAGGGGAATTCCTCTCCCTGCGTGGAGGAAGAGTATACAATCATCTCATGCTGATTTGGGATTTCTAAACACAGAATGAAATGCCACTCATATCATAATACTCACAGAGTGGAATTACTGTTTAGTGTCATTTTAGAGCACATGACAATGGTATTAACAAGACAACCATTACAACTGGCTAAGCTCCATTTGAAGTCTTTCTTTTTAACTGCCTAACAGTGGCATGTTATTTCATATTAATTAGCAGCATTAAGCAAATGGCAGTCCATGGAACAGGTTCAGGATAGGTGGGGATCTGAAAATAAACAGCTTTACGTGCAAACAGCAATCATTACTTACATGATATCGCCCCCCAAACCACAATAACAAACCAAATTTTTCGAAGAAGAAAGTGGGGATGTAATTGTCACTTATGGATAAATGCAGTTTGGTTTTAAAAAGAGCCTGAACGACTGTAAGGGATTATGTCAAATCACGTTGCAGCTGTAAAATTTAAAAAGCTCTAGCTGCAATGTTCTAGATTATAAATTACCTTTGATTTCATTTTTATCATCCTGAATGGATTATGATTGAAATGAGCATGTAAAGTAATTGCCCATGTACACCGTGCACCACCCTCCCCCGCCCCTGAAGCTCTTGTAAACAAAACAAGGTAACTCAAGGGAACGTTCAGGGAAGAAAAGTTAGTAAATGAAAAATACACCCTTTTGTCAGTGCCTGTAATTTCGCTGTATTCTTTTGCAGCCGCTATCTGCACCATCTTTCATTAGCAGAACAGCCAGTGTCTGCAGCTATGGGTTGTGGAAACTAATTATTATGTTTCTCCAATAAAAACTTCTGTTCTAAAGAAATTCATTCAATTGCCACCTATTTTGTACTGATTTACTCTCATCATCGTTTTTAGAAAAGTCTGCCATGCCCGGTGAAGGCACAGATATATTCACAAAATCCACCTGCTGCCTTTACTTCACAATAGAACTGATTTGGCATGTGGTTTCTGTTCTATTTGAAGGTGTCATCCTGCCTCATACATTTCATGATAAACACCTTCAAAAACCCCAGCTTTCTGTTTGCTTTGTTTGAGGAGGAAGAGGGGAGAGGGCTCAGCACTCAGATGAGAGCCAGGCTGCCTGCTGATTGACAGTGTAATAAAATAACCCCATCTTCCCTTGTAATCTCACACAAAATAATGTAGGTTGGCATTACTTCACCAGAATGAAAGCTGTGACTCTTGACACAGCAGCCACCACTGCTGCACACAGATAGTGTGCTGTGGGTCTGGGAGGTCTAGCACTCACCAGCATGTTTGCTACAATAGGATTTGTATAAGAACTAATATTAATACAAATATTTACTAACAACAGCAGAGGAAAAAACACAGCAGAGAGAGAATTCTCAGTCATTAAGCTACAGCCTGATTGCTAATATTGACTGCAGTGGTGAGCAGGATCAGGTAAGGCAGCCCTGGGGCAGAGGAGTCGGGTACCTGAGTGTAGTGGTTTGAACCTTGTTTTCCCCCAGAGGCTAAGAAAAGAGGTAACCCCCAAGGGGTGGAAACCCCTGGAAGTTTTGAAGTTCTGTCCAATGGGCGCTCCTGCAGAAATGTAAACATACCACAACCAGACCAGAAGAGATGAGTGGTAGTTTAGGAGTTAGAAGAAGTAGCCATGTTGTAGAGCCACGAGGAAAGGGGCCCGGAGCCCCTCGGGGCCTCTGGGGCCCCCCAGCCCCAGTTGGGGGCTACAGAGACTTGGAACAGTGTTAAGCTGGACTATGTGTCTGTAGTTAAGCTGGGGGATGTTTTCCATCGTGAGTGAGCAGAGACAGAGCAGAAGCGGCGGCAGCGTCCAGAGGTTATGGCTAAAAGCCAACTGATAAGACCTGAACCAGAGAAGTAGCAGAAGCTAGCAGCAGAGCTACAGAGTTCTGGGGGTAAGAACTGATACCAGACCCCCCAAACTCCTTTGAGACCTCCTGGAAAGGAGGAAGATGATGGACTCTTACTTGAAAGAGCCTTGAAGTGCAACATGCACTGCAGGGAAGAGCTGAGAAGCTCAGAGCGTCCTGGGAAGCTGGACCGGGACGGAGAGGAATGCAGAGGGGGTGACCTTGGCTCCCCCCTCGCACTGCTGCCAAGGTGGCAGCCTGAGGCAGGGCACAGAGGCCCTGCAAGGAGCTTGAATCTCCTGGAGATACCAGACCGTCACGAAGACCCCCTGCGTCTTCGTGATATGACCGTGGTGGAACGGCCTTGTCTGGGGTGAACGCAGCCCCCGGCAGACCCCTCGGTTGGTTGGCGACGGGGCCGAGGGAGCTTGGATACCTCCCTCGTGAGTGCTGGCAGAGATCCAGCAACAGCTGCATGCATGAGAGAGAGAGATAGACTGCTTCTGCTACTCTGAAGAAGCTGCTGCCCTGAGAGACTGGAAGGGATCTGTCCTTCTTTCCCTCCTGGACTTTTATTTGGAGGAGAGAAGAGATCTGATCCATTGTAAATACTATATGTCATGGTAGAGATAGTTGTGATCGTGTGTATAATGTGTTATAGTATTTATTTGTACAGTCATTGTAATATATTCCCTTTCCCCCATTCTGAGTCTGGTTGTGTTTTGCCTGGAAAAACCCATCTCACATTGGGTTGAGATGTGGGAGGGGGATGGAGCTATGGAATTGGATTTTGGGGCTATCTCAAACCATGACACTGAGAGAAGGTGTCACCAAGGTGTTTGTCACTCACGTGGACACAGGATGTGACATCCAGGGCAGAATCTCAGGAAGAACAAGTTTAAAGACAGGGCAGGAAGCTCCTCAGCCCGGGCTCAGGTCACTGTTCTGACTGATCACCCCCCTGTCCTTGAGCCCCTTTTGTTGAGCTCCCAGGTGCCCTCACTCACCCCCAACTCCCCTCACCTGCCCCCAGAGCTCACAGCTGGGCTGCATTGGGCTTGATCTGCTGCCAGGCAGCAAAGCCAAGGAAAGGGGCTTCCAATTTCCTTGTTAAGGTCCCTCCAGGTTGATAATAAGGAAGGAATAACCTTTTCCCACTTGCCTTTTTCTGTATCAACCATGGGAGTCCTACACATGACTAAAGCACTGGCAACTTCATTGGCAATACCAGCATTGCCCCGTGCACTGCAAACCAAGAAGCTTTTCCAGTCTCAAGAAGACTTTCTCAGCTGCCTACAAGTTGCTGATCTGTAATGCTTGGCAGACCATACATGGATAATATGTTTATTTCTGGTAAAGCAAACAACAAAAGTGTAGAATTAAATCAATAGCTAAAAGACATTTTTAGAAGTAAAATTGCTGTTGTTACCTGCTGTATAGGTTTTGTTTCCATGAGTCGTGGTTGTTTTGATGCCACAGTTTAAGTTACTGTTTTGATCATATCTCAGCCCCTGCCATCCCACATGTGTACAGTGATTAATAAAAAGAGCCTTGAGATGGAACAGGTATGAACATGTTAACAAGAGCACATGGAATGATTTATGGCCACATGAGAAAATTATGATTTACATGACATAAGAGACATTTTCTCAGCCTCGAGAATTTTCAGAAGGAAAGTGCAACTAAGATTTCGTGGTGCTTTTTATTTTCTAATTGCTAAAACTCTTCTTTTGAGAGCTTGTCTACTCTTACAGCTATATGAACTGGTTTAAGTGATAATCATAACTCTCCCCATAAGAGGTCCTTATAGGTAAAATATGACTCAAACCATGGAAAACAGAAATATTATTTTCTACTAATGCTATAAATAGCAGAACTGAGGTCAGCTATATATACCAAAGCAATGCATACAAGCTGGCTAACAAGAATCATATCAAGGTCATCTGTCTAAATTACACTCAAACCACACCAGCTTTTGTAAATTCTCTAAAAATGCTTTTCAAGAACCTGAAATACCCCACCTAATTAATGTGATAGACAAATTTGCCCTCCAAGAGTGGCTTCAAAGGGAGGACATGGATGTTCATGTTCAAAGAGCAGGATGCTGAGGGACAGAAGGTCAAGTCCATGTCCAAGCTCCCTGTACAGCAGCAGACAGGTCATTAGAGGCACAACCCGAACTGACAGCCATCCTTCCATGGACTTCAAGCATGTTTTGAACCAGTCACTACATCTCTCCAAGCTCCAGTTCTCTCTCCATGAAAGGTGGATATAAGCAATTCCCATCATCCATCATGTAGGAATCAGACCTGTAGAAGGACACCTTCCAGGGCAACCTTGGCTGAACATCAGGCCTTGCTTTGCACAACTCACTGAATAAAAAGTGGTAAATGACACATATTTTTAGGTCATTTGTATTACCAGCAGTTTAAGCTGGTATTAGCAAGACTTAGAATGCTCTTATTTTTTATTTTCCCCTGTGTTCTTTGCTGTGACAATGTCCATCTAAACACCAACTAAATGCACAGTTCCACTTCTTCATTATGGCTTTACTCTCACTGAGAATGGTCTTAATGTCAAGTGGCTTGTGCTGCAAGACTAACACTCCTGCTCTGACACGGTGCACACCACAGAAAAGCAGTGGTGCAAGGCAGCCCAAGAGACAGAGCCAGTGAGCCAGTGCCCTGTAAAATTAGGAGTGCAACGGTGTGAGGAATCTCCTGATTGGGAAATCGCCATGTGAGTTCCTTGGGTAAAACAACCAGTTCTGTATCCTACACCACAAAGGGGAAGCCACCCATTTGTTGTGTAAAATTATCCCCTTTCATGATTGTTAAAACCCACTGTTAAGAGTTTGCTGTCATTGAATTACTTTCCTTAGCAATAGGATTAATTTTTGGCTGTTATGTTCCCTGCTGCGCTCAGCTTGGATGCTGTGTGACTGCTGATTTATCTCTCAATAAGTCTCTACATCAGTGTTTCTCATCAATAGGTTTCAATACTGGGGGCTGCCACAGCAGACAATGGGAGGGAGGTGAGGGAGAATGTGAGTTAGTGTCCGCTTTTGTCAGAATTCAGATTAAAGAGAGCCTTGCTCTCTTACCCCCTCACATCACCTCAGCCTTCAAACGGCAAGCACTTTCCAAATCCACACCAACAAAGATACAGATTGTGTACAGTACTGTTGCTTTTTAAAAAAAGTTCAAAAATAAGAATAATAAAGTAAAGGGGAGGCAGAAGACACATTCACTTCACACAGTCCTGTGCAAAGCCTGAGCAGGCCGTTCTGTGCTGAAGCTGCTGCTGAGGAGCAGTATTGCATCTGTTTGCTTTACACACTTCTGCAGCCCCCCCACACCACAGAATCCAAGTATATGACACACTTACAGTGTGCCTGTGAGGCAGGAACATCCTGCTCTCTCCATTTTCCAGACAGAAGTTAAAGAGAAAGTGATTTGTTCAAAGCCACATGGGAAATCTGTGAGAAACAAGGAATTAAACCCAAAGCTCTTCAATCTCACTTCATCTCCCACTGCACTCGTGTTCAGCGTAGAGCTGAGCACACATGGGTTGATGGCACATTGACTTACATCACCTCTGGTCTTCAATGAAAAGAGTTTTAGCAAAGTTATTTACTGCAGGCTCAAAATAAAATGACATCAGACTTCTCTGGTTCCCTAATAATCTAATGAGAGGAATTCTGTTAGTTACCAATGCCATGAGTTTAATGTCATTTACAGAGCAAACCGAAAATGATGTGGAGTTTCAGCAATACCATATTCACAAACTTCAACTTTGATTTGCCTTTGAACCAAAGGGGAAAACCAAGTTCAAATGTAACAGAGATGTGAGTTTAAACATCCTTGGAATGCCACTAACACATGTCAGCATTTCTGCTTCGACTGCAACAGCTCTGTTTCAGAAGATGCCTGCCTTCTGTTGCCAACGATGTTGTCTGAATACTAAAAATGCAGAACCAGGAGATGGTCTGATACAGCCCCATTCTTGTGACATTCCCATTTCATCCAGATAATACTGCTCCTTCCATTGATGTGGGAGCTTCTATCAGAGATGGCAAGGAGAGGTACACAATATCAGCTCAAGAGGTGAGTCAGATAACTGCCATTTCAGTGCTACAAAGGGCTGCCTTGAACATGAATCTGGGAAGCACAAAAGCAGCACATCACAGGCTTCACTTCCATACCCTGGGTGAGGCCGGGCCACAAGGCATCACTTAAATTCATTGTGAAACTGAAATCTCAAAGACTTCCTCAGTTTGTTTTAAAGGCCTCTTTTATCCTCCGCTAAACGAAGCGTAATTTCTGCTCAGAAGAATGGATGTGAATTATTACAGCTAAATTGAAGACAGAGGGACAGATCAGAGGAAATTCAGTAATTTACAAGTACAAATAAAAAATTGACTGCCCTGATTCTCGTATCATCAGAGAAGAATCAGCTGAGACTCAGACAGGGGGTGGGTCTCACACTAACACTGGCACTTTTCCAGCAGCCTCATGTTCTCTGCTGTCTCTGGATCTGCCAACTGACTCCATCCCAGGACAGGATCTTACAGGGACACCTCACTGCTCTAGAAAGAGGGAATGGTAAATCAACAAATACAAAAGTTTGCCTCCAATTTAACCCTGGGAATAGAACCCAACAACAATAGGCTGAGGCAGCTACTCCTGGCCAGCCCGTGGATGCCTCATATCCACAGGAAAGGGCTTATGCAAGAAAATGTTTCTTCTTGGAGACAGTACTGTCAGTGGAAATAAGGGCTCTTGGGGAAAAAAAACACAAATAAATATAAATAAATTATCATAAATAAATTATCATAAATAAATTATAAATTATTATGAATAAATATTATAAAATATTTTAATATAATTTTTACTTATAATATAAATATTATAAATAAAATAAATTATTCTATTTAAAAGTATTAAAAATATTACACTATTTTAGGGTGTGCTTGCGTGCATGTGCAAAGTCTCACTCTGATTTCTCAGAGCAAGGCTCTCCCTATTTAAAGTTTCTGCAGTTTTTAAGAAGTTTTCTCAGAGCTGCTCTAAAATTCTTGACCTACACGAGAAAATATGCTTTACCCTGAAAGCAAAATCAGAGTAAACACTTGGTATGTAATAGGCCATCACTAAACTTCCAAAAAGCCTTGATAAAAACAGTTATATCAGGTTATTTCATAAAAAATCATAGTCTTTCATAAACAAGATACAGATATCGCTACAGTACAAGCTAAAATTAACCACAGGAGCATTGCAGTTAATGAAGAGAAGTTATTATTTATTGCTATTGATTAAATACAAAATGTATCTATTACAGCTCTATTAGGCAGGCTGTGACCACCATAAACACACTCTTATCTGCTTAATATAAACCTTATTAGAAGACTTTCCTACAAACAGTCCTAAGGGTAAATTTAATTTTCCTTCAATTATCTTTATCTTAGGCATGAAGTTGAGAGTTCAGAGAGGTTTTCAATAGGAAGCATTGCTTTAAATTCTCCAGCAGTTCTACATGGGTATTCCTTTTAGAACTGCCTTTAAATTATTTTATCCTTTTATGTCTTGCTTTTCATGAGGGTTGTTGCTGATTTAGAGCTCTATTTCGAAAGGTATTTTTTAATGTAAAGGTGGTTTTCAGGAGTTTATTTTCCTATATTTAGTAAGACTGTAAATTTGTAGTATATATGTTTACATATTACTTCTACTAACACTACTGTTTTACACATACCCTCCCAAATGTCATGTAATTAAGTATAACACTAAAAGTGAAAAATTACATTAAGAAATAAGGGATGCACATCTGTGTATGTTTGCTTTTGTTGTGAGTTTGTTTCTCCATTTTTTAAGTGTGATTCCTGTGTGTTCACAACACCAAAGGCAAGTCAAAGGAGCATCCACAGCTTTCCCAACCAGCCAGCTCCTCACTCCTCAGAGTTTACAAGCCTTTACAGCCTCCCCCATGAGTGATCCTACAGTACATGGTGTTCCTGAATAACTAATCCTCAAAGATTTTCAGTATTATCCAAGAAATCAAACTGGCTTTTAATCAGCTTTTATCATAAATGCCTATTTTGCCACATATGCATGTAAATGTGTGCATACCTAACAGACATATATGTTGTATGTGGATATAATTAAGGCACATATAGAGGAATCACACATCCTACATGCAAAATTACACACCCATATCACAGCAGCTACAGAGAAGCTCAAAGATTGAGCTCCACGTGGGTTTGTGCCTGTGCCATCCATGGTTGGCCCTCTCTAGGGACTCATTTTGGTGTGATGTTGGTCCCCAAACAAATGAGATGGACTGATCCATTAAATTCTCCACCATCCAGAGCTGATCTGAATCTGAAAATCACCCTGATGGCACTTGGATGACTGAAGGCACCCAGAGTGCACAGGTTCAAGGGCTCAGAGGGGAGGAGCTGCAGGTCTGTCCCTCCAGGAACATCAGTTCTCAGCCCAGGGAGAGGGAACAGCTCGGAAGGTCCAGCTCTGGAACCAAAATGGAAAATGCTAAAATGTTCTCAGGAATGGCTGCTCAGGCTGACACAGAGAACCACAAAGAGATTTCCAGCTGTCCAAGGAAGATTTTTGTCAAGGGCTTTATGGTAAAAAGAGAAGGATAAGAAAGAAACAATTGTTGAAGCTGAAGCTGTCCAAAGTCTGATTAGAAATAAGGCCCATGCTATGAACAGTGAGGTTGAGTGACCATGGGAGAAACCTACCCGTGTCATGGTGGATTTCCCAACACTGGGTAATTTAAAAACCAACATGCACCATTTTTCTGAAGCATACGGTCTCGTTCCAAAAATAAGCAAAATTAGTGGATATGAAGCAAAGTAGAAGAGAGTTGCATGACCTGTGTTATGCAGGAGACTAAACTTCCTGATCCAAAGAGCCACTCTTAAACTTTGTGGGAAAAGGGATGGTTTCACAATGTCCAATAATCGACATCTATTTACTGAATTGACACAAAACCTTTCTGTGCAAGGTGCCATAAAATAACGTTACTGAGTTAAGCTCATTGTTTTCCATAAGGGAAGTTTCTTTTTACTGAAATGTATTGAATTTTTTTTCATGAAACTTTAAAAAAACTGCAGAAAGTTCACCAAACAAGAAAATTCTCCATCAAGTAAGAGGCAAATTTTCAGCAAGACAATACAAGACATTTAAAAAACGAGACAATTTCTTTTACAAAGGAAGTTACATATGAACGAATAATGGAGCAATACTTGATTAAATCCAGTAGAATAAAGAAGCAATAGAATGGGCAGCATAATATATGCAGGACGAGAGCATCTGTATGACATCTTGTAATAAATATGGCAGGAATAAAACATTAAACAGGCAGGGGAAGTGGGTGAGGAAGTGTGAAAGACAATCAGGAATAGATTTTTTTAAAAAGAGTTATAGTATGTATAAAACATCAGCTCTACAGGAGGACAGAAGAGACTCAGACTGAAGTTATGTGCAGATGGAAATTATTAAAGGCAGGAAAGGCTGCAGCCTAAGTGCTTGAGACAGGTGAGAAGTTATTGAGCAGATAAAGCACAAAAGATGGGTGAAAGGCATGACAAGACATCTGAGAGGGTGACAGCATATTTTGCTGCAAGGGCTGGTGACATATGAAAGGCAGCAGGGCTATCACTATATTTCTGTGTACTAATTTCCAGTCTGTTTGTTTGGTTTGTGAGAGAAAGAAAAGAGGCATTTAACGATTGGTTTTGCATGATGTCAATCAAACAGCAAAGTCCTCGGAGGGGTAATTTGATGAGTCTTTTAGTGACACAGTCAGTACCTGCCCACAGGAGCATCCATGCTGGGTTTCACAGGGCTGCCACACGACACCAAAGCAGGATGGCAAAATTGGCCCCCAGTTTTGATGAGCTCTACTCAGCCAGTAACTACAGCTGTGGGGGCAGAGGAGAGGGCACGCACCCAAAGGTGTCCTGCTGCCACTTACTCTGCAAGTGGAAAACAGGATTTCCACTCATGATCTAAGCTACCTGCCCAGAAGACAATGCACTGCTTCATGGAGAAGGGATGAAGTATCTTACCCCTTCCCTGGGAGAGGGGAAGGAGTCAGGATTCAATCCTGTGCCTAGAACAGTACCTGTACTGGGATAGACTGTACAGTCACAGTCTGGTTCTACCCAGTAGCAAAAGAAGTTGGTTTTTCATTAAAAAAAAAGAGATACTTGTAAAATTTTTTTAGCTTCTTAATAAATACAGTCCACTTGTCAGAACAATGCAATTTAGTAAGTTGCCACTACCCGTGTTAACTGAGCAGTTTAATTTGATGCCACTAGAAATACTTGCATCTGCTGATTAAGATCTGCAACTTCCACTTAGCACCTCACGACAGAAGTTACCTGGAGCTAGAAGAGAGGCAATGAATTTCTTTTAATAAAATATTAATATGAATTAATTCAGCAGTAGTAGTAGTTGTTACTGAGTTCATTCTTCAAAATTCCAATTTCAGTTCACCCTCCCAGTGCTTCATTACTGACTTTTTGCAAGGCTCATGCAATGAATTACAGCAAAACCTCCACAGGACAAAGACGTGCTGTGGGAATTCCTCCTCATTGTGAAAAGCTGAACTGCTCTGTTTACAAAATTGTACCTCTAAAAGCCAAGTAAGTCTGTGCTGTAGTTTGAAATAAGGTTTCCTGGTTTAATGTAAGCTTGAGTAGTGATCAGTAAACACTGAACTTTGGGATGATTGAAAGAACTAAACTGCAGAGGAGTTTAGGGTTTTTTCAGTATGGTGCACATGGCCCTGACTTCCTTCAGGCAGCAACAGGGTTGGCTTTGACACTCATTCCCTCCTCCATCCTGTCCCTTCTCCCACCATCCAGCTGGGCAGAGTTTATGATGCAGGAGTTGAAGGACAGGGATATGCAGAGAGGTGACTCAGTGACCCATGGATCCCAATTCCAAGGGCAAGAGCAGGGATCAGATCTGGCTGAGCAGCAGCTTCTGCCCCACTAACGAGTCCCAGCTGAAGTTCCTGGAGAAGGGGTGACCTGGAGAAGGGGTGACCAGCCTCACACATGGGAGTCCCCCCCATCTGGGTTGAGTTTGGTGTTGTGTCTGTGCGAGTCCCGAGCCACAGCTTTCGCTCCGTCTGTCTCCCCAGCACTGGTGGTTTCTTTTATCAGCTCTGTCACCGACTCATTGTCTGACTGGGGGAAAATTAATTTAGTTTTGTCTGTGCTTCAGTTTTCTCCATTGCAAAAGAGCAATAATCTGGTTTATGTACACGTGGACACCAAACACTGCACACACTTTTACCACTCAAAGAGGGAGTCTTTTAGCATGTTTTGTACCTTGAGATCCAAGTGTCAGCATTTCTTGGCACGCTTTTCCATACACTGAAAAGTTGTTCAATAGCAGCAGCCTGACCTTTCAAAACATAGTCAGATTCCAAGGTAAAAGAAAGGGTTTTTTAAACAATAGTTCAAATACAAAAGTGAGTAGGAGATGAGGCAAGCTCAGATCTATCTGATCATACATGCACCATTTTTGTTAAATATAACACCACGTTATGTAGGCATCTCCAGGCACTCTGAAGACAGAGCACCACATTTAGTCTTTCAGCCTCATATAAATAGAAACTTTATGCAAAATATTCAGTGAGAGAATTATGATTAACACTGGCTATTTCTTTTTTTTCTTTTTAAAAAGCAATTTAACCCCTTTTTCAGGCTAAATGTTTATTCATTGGTGATGCTGTTTTCCAACTTGCAGAAGAGGTTAGAGAACAGATGCTGCACTAAACTCTCACTTTTTCTTAAGAAAAGATATGGGAATAATTTAGAGGCAGCGCTTCTAAACTAATTGGTCTAATCACAGTTACTCAATTTTTACTTCATATTTTTTGCATGTCAGATCTGAGGGTGATTATTTTGTGTTACAGACGCATTTGATGGAAAGAAACTTGATAAGTGATTCAAAAAATTCTAGACATACCCTGATACTGTGAATTTAAAGTCAACTAGAAACAAATTTTGAAAAGTCAATAATTAACGATCCTGAGAAATCCAGACAGCCAGGCAAACACTCAGATAATACTCGCCTAATGTATTTTATTTATTTGGGTATTTCTATGGCAGTGATTAACCCTGACATCATTATTCTTGAATAAGCAAGGAAATATTTAATTTTAATTATTTTGCTTTCAGTATTTGCTTCTGCTTCTACAAGCATCTCAAGACATTTAGCATCTTGCAAATGCTTTGGAATATAATTTGTTGCTAATGACTCAGTTTTTTTGTTTTGTTTCCATTGACAAACATGAAGTTAGAAAACAGGGGAAGGTTTTCAATGTCACTGGCAGTGCTACGACACCTAAAGCACCTTCCACTTCGGGTCATGTTTGTTGAACTCATCACACCCAGACCTTCTTGAGGAAACACTGCAGTCCCAAAAGGACTCTGGGAAGTGCACCCAGCCCAGCTAAACAGGTCATGTCCTTTGTCACCACCACGAGGGACCTTTATCAGCTCCACGGTACCTGAGCAACCTTTGAGCCTTCCCTGACAGCTGATTTCCGTTGGCCTTTGGCGACAGCCCAGTATTTTTTCCTGATGATAATAATTATTACAAAGCTTGCTGTCTGAAGGGGGTGTTCTGTACAGTATTCTCAACAGACTTGTTGAAAATCCCACTGAAGCCAATGAAGACATTCCCATTGACTCTGCACTGGATGGAGGCCAGGAAAACTGCTCTGTGCTGTTATTTTTGGTTGCTATCCACGTTGCTTCACCTTTTATAAATTGCATATTATTCATTCACCCAGGAACTTTAACTACAGAATTCAGCCTCACAAACAACTCCAGGTGTCCAAGAAACTCAAAGACAAGAAGTGACACCATGACTTTTCACAGGAACTTGTATAAGATACTAAACTGCTTAAAATAAAATAAAATAAAACAGATTCAGCAAACTTTCAGCTCTGCAGTTTTCATGAGAGCCAGTTGTTGACATGTGTATCCCTAATTGCACTGGGACTCACCTTTCTAGTGTCATAAGGAAGAGAAAATCCTGTTAAATAAGGAATGCAGAATGCAGTAATGCTTCCTCATGGGATAGGAGTAAAAGGAGAAGCTGAAGTCTACATATGCACAAAGGAAGAGGAGACCATAAAGAAAGGAATAAGAAAGAGCAAAGCTGGAATAGGCAGGCTAGAAGTGATGAATAGACAAACTTGAGAGAGAAGGTAGGGACTGAACGTGAACAAGTAAACCTCTAAGAATAAATGGTGTTTTATTCTGTTTGACCTTCATCCAAATGTCTTTTCTTCTTCCCTCCCTCAGAGGGCTAAGCTTTGTGAACCTGACCTTGTTATACTATGCAGGTTGAAAACTCTGGGAGTAGTTCAATTGTTGTATCTTGCCAGTAGAGCTCACACACAGCTGTGTTTGGGTCCCAGCTGTGTTGGACCCAGGCGTGTTCAGCAGACCCGCCAGCTCTCCCAGCGTGGATCCTTGTCTGCTGCTCACAGCAGGAAATCCCTCTCTGCTGCTCTGAGCAGTGACTGAAGAGATTTGTCCAAACTCTGGAGGTCCAGAGATTTGTCCAAACTCAGAGCTGCAGGTACAGCTGACCTCTGCTTGGTCTAAGGGGGCTCCAGCACTGCTTTTACCTCGGCCTTTCTGAAGCACATGAATCTCCTCTCCTGCACATACCTTGATCCCTGATTCACAAACCCTCCCTTCCTCTTGCTGTCCTTTCTAGGCAAGCATTTTCTTTTTTTTGCAGTCCTACAGCTAAAAACATTCCTCCTATCAACATGGTAAAGCCCTCAGTGTCTGCTCCCTTTCTCAGAGGTTATTTGCATTCCTGCCTAGCAGGCATCTGTGGTGTTGAAGACCAAGTCTTAACACACAGTCTTGTAATCCAGTTTGCAGGGAAATCACCACCTTCCAAATAGCTGAGGACAAACCTGGAAGTTATGTTTATTTAACCATCAGTGTCCATTGCTCAGACTGGAACAGGTTCCAGTGTTTACTGACCCTCCAGTATCACCAGTCTGTAAAATGCATAGCCTGTGGACGATCACCCATCCCACAGGGGAAAATATTATCAGACAGGAGCTTCATAACCTCAGACAGAACTCACAGTTAAATACAATCCTGAACACACCATGGTCTCATTACATAAAACACCAGATGCCAGATTATCATTACCTTATTATAATAATTCCTCCTGGCATGGGAACTGATCTTGTCCCACTTAAGCCAACTTGAGTTTTGCTACTGAATTCAATGAGTGGAAGATAAAACCCAGAGAGGAAACACAATAAAGGAAGGAAGAGGAAAACGATTTGCCATTGAACACAAAGTGAACTCTTAGTTTTATCTCTGTTCATGTGTAATTGTTCAGGATGGATATTCAGAAAACCTGTATGAACTTCCAGATTCTCTGGGCACCAGAAGGATCCTCCCAGTGCCCCACTGGAACATCCTACCTGCTCTGTGGGCATTTGCAGCAGTTCTGTTCCAGCCTCCTTGTGCTCCCCTCGAGACTCATCTGTCTCTGACACGGCAGCAAGGGAGATAGAGCAGCTGGGGAATCAATAGGGACAAGCTGAAAGTTATTTACAGATGTTAGCCCAGAAATCAGGGAACCCACAGAGCAGGGCAGTGCTTGCAACTTCATCTGAGGGAGTGTTCTCCTGGAATTAGAACCGGGAAGGTTTTATACTAATTTTCACCTCTTGCTGTGAGCAACAGCACCTAATCTCAGCAACTGCTGTCCAAATATTCCAATACTCCTGACATGGAGACTCCAAGCTCTCAAACAAAATGAAAGGAAAAAGCACTCTGGCACAGTTCCAACTGTCTGCAGAGACCAAACCTACAGCATTTTCTGCGTGTCATTCACCACAGCCCCCCAACAATGGCTGCAGGAGAACACAGGATGTTTGTGAACACTGGCTGAAGGCAACTGAAGTTACATCAGCCTTAATGCTGTACTGAGTAACCTCAGCTAAATCCTAAAGCTATTTTTAAATTTACTGATGGCTCTGTCCACCTCTCTCCCTGCTTCACCCGTTGCACCGGACTCCAGCCAGCCCGGGATCATTTAACCTCTCACAAATAAACAAGCAGAACTGAATCATAATTATGCCAACCATCGTTACCACCAGCCCATCCTGGAGGTCAGGTTTGGGAGCATGACACATCAATACTGCCCACAGATGCCTATTTGTTTCTAATCTTATAATTTAAATTGATCACTTGAGTAAAATTACACGAGAACATATTGTACGAGCAGGATGAAGGAACTCGGCAAATCTATGAGTACCACATCCTCAACGAGTTCCTATCAATTAGATTTGTAACATCACACTTCTTACTACAGCCCATAATTGAATTCACACTTTGGAAAAACAGTCCCTGTCACCCAGTTCACAAAACCTAGTGTAATTTCTATTTTAATAGTTCTTCTCCTGCTTACAGAAAATAATTAACTCAAAAAATTATGACTTCTTACTTCAGACAGGTTGAAACAGAGCAGCTTTTATATTTATCCCCCAACTATTTGGTGTTTTATTCCAAAAGCAGTTTGTTCATATAGGTCATAAATCAAGACTAGTTTCA
This sequence comes from Corapipo altera, assembly GCF_003945725.1. NCBI lineage: Eukaryota > Metazoa > Chordata > Aves > Passeriformes > Pipridae > Corapipo > Corapipo altera. Next base: position 8,350,080 of record NW_020884894.1, on the reverse strand, counting down.
TAATGACCAATCTGAACAATAATTTTGACTAAAGGAGACAGTAAAAATATGAAAACATGTCAGAAAAACAAAAGTGAACTTAACATTTCCGCAGAAATAGACCTCATTTTTAAGATAGTTTCTATAAAACCGGTGTGATTAACTGTTGTTAACACAGAAGGTAAAATTCAAGTGTGCCCCTGGCACACACCTTTCCCTTGTATATGTGTTGCATAACTCCATGCTTGGTTTCTTCACCAGCATTTTCACATGTGATTCAAAAAAAAAAAAAATTTAAGTGTTCTGTTTCCAAGACTGGCCTTAATCAGCCCTGTAATGCCTTCACAGCAGGCTCCTGCTCTCAGCCTTCTATTGAGACTATAATTAATTCTGCAGTTCTAAATGTTCCATAGCTATAATTTATTTATGGGTCCAACACTTTCCTCACATCTGAAATTAGATTTGCAGCTCTTTAGTTTTTTTCCTAAATCTCCCCTTGATCCTTCTCAGTATGTATGGCTACTACATTTAGTATTTTCATCTCCCTGACATCTTCAGAAAAGGCCTCTGGTACAGAACTTTTCTAGTCGAGTGCATTGTGATTGTGTCACCCAGAGTAAAGGTCTGTACTAGTTATTTGCTCTGAAGGGCTGACTCACTGCTATCATTTGCCTTTCCCTGTTTTGACTTGTCTCGAACAACACACTATTTCTGTTATCACCAGATATCACTCATTTTCATCAGTCCTTTCTAGAAAGTTAGGAAAAAAAAAATTGAAAAACTTCTAAAAAATTAGAAGAGTGTCAGAAATGCACATTAAGCCCTCTTGAACTTTCTAAGCAAGGAAATATCAGCGCCCCAATATTTAAAAAAAAACCAAAGTAAATAATCCTTGTGGTGTAATAGATTTATTTATTTTAGACACTGCTTAAACAAACCAATTATGGTAAGTGGTTTAGGACTTTGTACACTCACAAAAAGCCAACATGTCCCAACCAAGCTGCCCAGCCAGCACACACACATTTTATCCAACACCATCAGAAGCATTGCCTTGGAAATCTCTCTGTTGCAGAGATGCTTTCTCTGTTTCAGCATCTCCTCCGAAATTCTGCCCTTCCTAAAAACTACCCACACTCATGCAAGTGCAGCTCATTCTGCTTCCAGGGTGGAGAAAAGAGCTCTGGAATGCCAGAGCCTGGCTGTCAGAATACCTCTCACCCTCACCCGCTCACATCTACCGAAGAAATGATCCTCTCTGTCTTTACACATTATGTCAGGGCACAACTGACAATATTATGGGAATTAGGTATGTAGTGCAACAAGAGTTATGTTTGCTGATCATGTGTTAAGAAAACAGGAAAGTCACTTGGTTGGGTTTCAAGTGTGTAGGCAAACCAAGAACTTCCTCCTGACTGTCAAGCAGCCATAGCAGGAGCAGTCTGCCACGCTCATGAAACCAGGCAATGCCACAGGGATCTGGAGTCTCCCTTCCAGATTTATGTCACAATCCTTCAGCTCAGAAACACATTTGGTTTGCAGGAGAAAAAAAAAAAAAAGGAATGGCTTTACATGAGTCATTCTTACCTCACTCAAATTGTGCTGCTCTGCAGTTCTTCCTTTTCCTAAAAGCAGCCTCTCCATTCAGCTCGGAGCCTGTTGTGTTCACAGTCCTGCCACAGCTATTTTCCTCCATGAGAGAAGAGCTCCTGGAGTACATTTGCATATTCAATCCAACCAGACATTCCATGACGAAGGAAAGACAGTGAAGGAGCGGGATAGTAGGTGGGTGTCAAAGGAAACCAAAGAGCTCTGTTGGATGCACACTGGGACAGCTGTTCCTCAGCTGAGAGACCCTGTTCTTGACACAGTGGTGAAAAGAAAAGTAAATGAGGGTGTCAGAGGGAAAGGAACATGGGACTGGGACCCAAAATTCAATGGCATTATTGGAAATTCCACTGAGTGAATGGGATCAAGAAATCACCCTAATGAGGGCACAGCAGCCTCTGAGGAATCAGAGCAGAGCTCATGTAGCAAGTAAGGCAGCTAAAAAAAAGTGCATTTGAGTCCTTTGAAATGCTCAATCACCTGTGATGGTCAAGGTGAGAGTCCATGCTACGTACTGCAAAAAGAAACAGAAAAGGAAAAATAATTTTAAAAACTAGAACCAGACTATGGGTTCATTGTTTCAAAGAGGAAAGCATGTCTAGAGATAAAAACACCCTTGAGTTCAGCCTTGGGTTAGGAAGCTTTAGGCAACCACACTGTGATCTCCAGATACTTATCAGGTCGGTACCTGAGTGTCCTGCCAGGATCTTCCAAGCAAATCCCTCTGCAACTCCAGCACTCGAAGCAGGTGAGTTCCTACAGAACAGAAGGGAGAACAGAATAAACATTTCCATTTTATTCATTTATTTCAACCTTACTCAGTTCTTTAAACACCTGTGATTGAAACTCCTCATAATCACTTAAATTCAAGTAGCAAGAAAATGGTACTTCCGACTAGAAAAGTAAATTGAAATACAATTAAAATAATTAAGTGTGAAAACATGTATAAACTATCATTATTCTTTACATGGGGGAAAAATCAGTGCCACCTGAGAACCAGTGTATCCAGCCATTCAAAATGTATCACTTATCCAAGCCAGGAATGTCAAAAATAATCTCCCCACATATTCAGCTACACAGACTTTTACATAAATCACTGAAGATACCACCCTAAGGGAACTGAGGATGAGTTGCCAATGTCATTCTGCAGGCCTGCAACAGAACTCTCTCAAAACAGATTTTGTCAAATCATAAGATCAAGGGATGTTTGGAAAAAGCACAGTATTCTGCTGTATTCTTCTCTTCCCACTTGTGCCAGAAGAGATTTCCAGAGCATACAAGCGAGATAAACAGTTGCACCTGAATTCAGCACTAATGCCAAAGCCCATTGAATTTATCCAACCTGTGACAACTAAATCAAGGAATTTTGCCATCCAGAGAGTGACAGGTGCATGGACTGAATCAGGAACCAGATGAGCAGTGCAATGCTGTGCTATCAAACCAAAGCAAACAGGTTTTATCACAGGCACTGCAGGAAAAACCAAACTCCTTCAGTTTTAAAGGATTGATTCTCGGGATGCTGAGTAACACGTCAGTGCAGCAGAAGCAGCCCCAGAGTAACTGCACGTGCCAAGGAAGAGCAGAACGGGGGGATTCCGGAATTTACTACAGGGTGAGGAACAGAAACTCAGCAAAGGCTCCCAAACAAATGCCACTGAACTTCCAAATAAATCTGCTCTGACTGCATCGCAACCTTCTGTGATTACTATCCATGAATATTGTATCAAATGAAGATTGCTCGCTGGAACATTGAATTTTAAAGGAATGTTCCACAGTAGCTGAGGAAAGTGAACTATGAATTTTTAATTTAAGCATTCACATCAAAAACAAGCCTCTAAAAGTTTTGGGTCTTCCAATCAGATAGACATGTGGGTTGACCTGTGAGTGCAAGTACTACACTTTTAATTTCAAATGCCAAGTAAGAACAATGAATCCTGAGCAGCATCAGACACAGTTTGTATTTTTCCTGACACTAAAATATCTGAATTTTAATGGCATAGTATTTTTTAATCTTTTTGTTTAGTTTTTAGTAAGAATTCAAATTCTATCCTCCACTGTCATCCACACGTAGCAATTTATGCAACTCCAACCCACTCTAACTCCCACTTACACCAAAAGAAGTTGATCCAGCTGACTGAAGAGGAGTGGGATCCAGCTGATAGCATTCCTGGGGAAATAACAGAACTGCAGCTCCTTGGCTAAATCCAGGGACAGGGAATTCTTCACTCTATTGAGCCACAAATGGTGTCCCAACATCACTAGGCCTTAATAAATCCAACTGAATCATAAACCTACATTATAGCAAGGTATCAGTCTTTCCCCATTTCAAACTTTGTGAGTTATTTTTGCAACATAAAATTATTGTGTATCATACACAACAAAATATATATATATATCTATATTAACCAAAAAATCCACATTTTAGGTTACACCACACCCAAGTTTCAGCTGAAGAAGAATTCAATAAAGAGTGCTGAGCATTTAAATTTAGGGAGCTATCAAAAAAGCATCCATGAGGTAGTGAAGACAGTCATTATTAATTAAGAAAATAATTAAGAGAAGGTGTGCAGAATATAATGATAATCCCATACATTGTCTAATTGATACAAGAAGATGTTATAAGCTTGATACCACCCCTGGTAATAATAACAGCTCACTGCTTGGTCATGCACAGCCAAGACCATTCACTCTCTGTATGGCTCATGGGAAGGGCTCTCATCCAAAGGCAAGACGAGAGGAAAAAGAACAAGAGGTGAAGAAGATAGGGAAGGAAAAAGTAATTCCTTTTTGGTTGTTATTATTTTTATTTTTATTAGGTTGTGGGGTTTTTTCTCTCTAGTTTTAACTACTGAGTAGATTCCCATGGAATGGGAGAGGAGCAGGAATCCCATGACAGCCACTGGGAGCCACCAATGACTCCGGTGAATGGCGGTCCCGTCGTACACGGGTATCACTGGTGCTAATTAAGAGCAGCTAACGAGGATGGGAACAGACACACATGAGCAACCACCCCCCTTTGCTCTGAACAGCTCAGACATCCACCCACTTCTACAACCCAGCCATGGAGCTGTTCTTGAAGAGGATCTGCCAAGCTGGAAAGACCTGCTCCGTGTCACTCTGGAGAAGTGATTCCCGTGCCCCAGTGAGGCAGAACAGCTCACTGTAAATAAAGTGTGGGGCCAAGGTAAATTTCTGTTTGAGTTTTGTAACTGTGCTTCCAAAATAACACTCTCTGCAGATAACAGCACCGGCAAGGGCAGGAGGGAGGGCTCACAACAGCTCCAGCCAGGTAGAGTCGAAGCCAGAAATCTGTAGAAACACACTGGAGTATCAGCCCCCCACCCAAAAAAAGACTAAAAACCACTGCGACAAAATGTGTGGAATATCTAGGCCAGAATGAGGGGGGAGATGAATTATCCCTGTGGCAATCCTCCTAAGCTCAGCCCACTCTTCACGCCTGGGCTCCTAAAGGCACTGGTGAGTTGGACAGCAGCTCTCACGTGTTTTGGTGATTAAAAAATTCGAAGCATTGTCAGTGCCAGGACAGGTATGAATCAGCCCATAATCACCAAAAAAGAGTCCTCATGAAAATCTCATCTTCTACCAGACTTGAAGGTTATTTAACATGCCAAGACATATGTCATAGGCTTCCAGATTAAAGCTTTCCTGACCTTTGCTAAATACCATCTTTCGTTCTCCTCCTTTATTCACGTGGTGACCCATGAAAACATCAAGCCTTGCTTTCATAAACATCAAGTGCATAATACCTGCTTCCCATTGTCACACTTCTTCTGTCACTGTCACTCTTCAATAAATAAATGAAACATCTTTCTCTTCCTCAATCCCCTACAATAAATACCCCGAAAAATACTTGCTAAGAGCTATGACAGTCAGAGTCATTTCATGCTAATATTTCATGCTCTGATTATCTCTTTTTCCAATGCATTACCTTTTAAAAAATAACCTGTTCAAAAATACTATATACAGTTCATTTCTGTCCTCTGACTGTTTTGTGCTTATTCATGATACTGTTCTCTATTTCTTTGGTTGATGACACTGTCATCTGTCACCTCATCTGTCATTTACATCTCATTAATACCAATTGTGCCCTCAGGGATCAGTTTTGTCATCAGAAAATGGCACAGAGGGTCTGCAAATGGAAGAAATACCAAGCATCAGTGCCAAAAATAGTAGTGAGACATCCCATCTCCATTTCTCAGACCCTACAGATGCTCCTGTGTGTAATCACATCACGGTGACATCACTCTGGTCACTAAGGTATAGGGGAGTTGTATTTAATAATCACACTGGTTTCATTAGAAAATTAACCAGCAGAACAGCAAGCTGGTACTGACTGCAATGCAGAGCTTCCTGCTGCCCAGGACCTTTCCTGCTGTCCAGGACCTTTGCCGCTGTCCAGGACCTTTCCTACATGGAAACAGCAGGTTCCAAAGACAAGGCTGGATGATTCAGAGTGAGAGAGAAACACTAGGATGCAACCATTGATGCTACTCCTCAGGTCTTCATTTCCCAAGAAAAACCAGGTGGGATGTGGTGCAGAAAAATTCAGGCCAGTCAGGGAAGGCAGAAACATCATTTCTCTGAATACCCAACATGCTCTTTTCATTTTTACAAACCATGAAAGTCTCTACACTGTTACCCATCAATCCCCTTCAGAAAGAAACTAAGAAGTGCTCTTCCAACAACACCACTGCAGCAATGCTGCCAATCCCACCCACTGGAAAATGTGTCAGACAGGCTGTCAGGATCACTGGACTGCCTTAAGTGTCATGACAGATACTGATGGGTTGAACACTGGAAGTTTTTCTACAGGAGAACTTTGTGAGCTTTCCTGTAGAAAACACTAGATAAAACTCTGCAGCCTGCTGGGTTGTCATCCTCACACGCTCTGGAGTGTATTCTGCTGTGCAGCAGTAGGTCTAGCAGCATGTTCAGCTCCTTCTTTCTGCTGATTTCCATTGTTGAAACATACATCACAGATGATTTTGCCTGGAAAAAATCATTCCCTAATGAATGTCCATAAATGTGGCACTTGAAGGCCCCTGTGAAAATCACAGCTGCAACAGCAAAATTTTATGTTCTATCAAAGCTACAGGAATGTCACCCTCAGCTGGAGAGGGCTGCACTCACCACAGCCACACAATGAGCCAACATTTAAACTCTGTACATGCTTGGTTCATTTGCTGGTAGTTATATTTAGTGGAAAGATCTCATCCTGCTGGCTGCTCAGTCACTTGCCTCTGCACCTAATTATCCTGAGCACTGGGAGAATCCTCTGCTGAGCCCAAACAATGCAGAGCAGCAACTCTGTACAGACATCTGCCAAACTGCAGAAAAATGAACTTGCATCCTATTTGACTGCAGATAATGTCTACCAGACTTTCTCAGAGGTATGTACTCCATACATCCTCCACTGCTTACCTACATCCCCAAAACCTTTATCCTAATTTCACTCGTCAGCCTCTGATGTCTTTATATATCACATTAGCATCCAGTCTGCCTCATCTTTTCCACTCCAGTGGCCCTCTATCTCACTGCACTGCTGCAGTTTATCCAGGAGGCCCACACCTTCCATGCTGCAGCATCGAGATGACCGCTCAGCCAGATAATCCTGGTCAGCACTGTCACAGCTCTGACAACAGACGACTGTACCTGTCACATTAGATAAGCCATCCCATTTGCTTCACATTAAACAGCAGGGCAATACATAGATATCATCTGTCACATGAGAAGCCTTGGTGAAAAGACAGCTCCATCTCACACAAAGACCAGGAAAAGCAGGAGAGGCTGGAGGAACTGTATTTTATTATTTCAAAGATCCCCCTTCCGAATGAAAATTGATGACAAGGCAAAGTCACTTCTCCAAGAGATGGCCTGTTCTCACCCTTGATCTCTATCAGCCATCTTGTTTTCAACACAAATGCTCTTAATATTATAAGAAGTTCAAAAAAATGCAAGGAATTAGAGGCAAATCTTCAACCAAGTGAGAGGTTGTGCTCCCTACATCAGTTTGAACCGAAAATGGGATGATAAGTTTGAAGGTCTGTAAGCAGAGTCAGGGGAAAGATGCACTAGAAACAATCTCTGAAACAAGAACATGTTAAATCTCTCTTTATTCACCTTTGCAGGAAATATATTGTATAAAAGTCACACCATTTATGATGTTTTATCCAACAGACTGATGTGAATGGCCTATATGTAAATTGTCATCAAACTTCAGCTTTTCATTCCCTACCCAGAGAGGATCCTGTTCCCCTGGGCTCTGGAAGCACAGAAGCTCTTCCAGCCAAAGTCATTGCAGAAAATGCCTGATAGAATCAGGCAAAGACAACCAGGTGGGGTGGTGGCCATCTGACCAAACCAGGAGCATCTGTACAGCAGTAACAACTCAGCTACATAACTTCACTGATTTCACTTTGTTTTGCTATTTTAAAACTGATTTATGGCATTATATATATGGATTATTATCAAATTCCAAATGAGGTGTTAAAATCATTCCTTGTATTCAAGCAGCAGTGAATTTGGGATGTTTATTCTACACTTAGGAGACCTTACTGTATAAACTCACTTATTCTACTACATGATATCTTTTGCGACAGATCAGACAAGGAAAGTTTAAAGTAAATTAGTAAAGACAGGGATTATTAAGGTCTGATGGCATGGTTCTCTTGGCTGAAAATCTGGGAAATCAAGTTCTTTTTTCAGAAAGCAAAGCCTGTCTCAACATCACCATGCATTTTGCTAAAGCTCTTTTGGGTGAATTTGGGCTGCAGTCCACAGCTGACACAGCTCCAGCTCTCAAACCAAGGGCTGCAGGATCAGGTCAGCAGCTCAGATTTTATGCCTGGACACTGGTCATAAAACAGGCCAACACCCAAAATCAGTTTTCATGGTTGGTGGAAGAGAAGTTAGAACACGTCAGAATTGCTGTCTTCTCTCTCTCCACGCTGATCACTAAAAATGTAGATTTTTTTGTCAAAAGAATTAGATCTCCCAAGTTATTTCATTAATTTTCTGTATTTTGATAGGTTTTATTGCAGTTATTTTACTGTATTAGATAGTTTAAAATTTCACTTAGTAAAAACCTCAAATTTTACATCTAGAAAAGTGTGTTATACAAAATTATTAAGAAGCACTTTCAAGGTTAAGTTTATACTCTGTTGTTAATGAGGATAAAAACAAACAAAGAGTGCCAGGAGAACGACAGCCTAAATTTAAGAGAAAAGTGGAATATTTGCAGCTGTTTGCCCAAACCAAATATGAGTTGCTCACTGAAGTGATGTTCTGCATTACCACATCTGAAAGGCTTTTCCATTCATGCTCCACGGATTATTAGCAATCATATATTTGACTGGAGTGTGTACATACACAAAGCCACTTAGCTTTTAACCCAAGCAATAATATCATCTCAGCAGGAAGCTGTAAGGATAGACACATCCAAGATCCTGCAGCATCCATATATTATAGCAGCAAGACTAATACAAGAATCTTAATAGAATTTTCTGCCTACTGCTAACAGGTTTGCCCATTAACTCTGGGAACACAGGGAGCCTCACAGGTAAAAGGAAACGTTTTCAAAACCCTCAAAGCGGTTTAGGAATTCCCACAGGATTCAGAAGGCTGAGTCACTGAGGAGAGTTAAAAAAACTTGAACCCAGGAGTTTGTTTCCCACACAAAGGACTTACAACTGGGTTGCAGCCCAGAAAAGACAGAGACAGACAGGAGCCTGTCTCCAGGAGGGAAGTGGTGACTCTCGGAAGAGAAGGGTTTAAATTAACTGGAAGATGCTTCTTCCTGGAGCCCAGCTCCAGGTCGGAGCAGGGGCAGTTGGTGCATCCAGCTGGGCTGTCCTGCTCAGTTAATGCAGCTCCTGCTGCAGTGGCCTCAGTGCTCCTGATTTTCCATGCAGCAAGGTCAGCTGATGTCGCTGCTCCTTCAGCAGAGCTCTGAACCCGCGCTGTCCTTCTGTCCAAACCCAAGCACTCCCACCACGACTCTGAGCGTGCTGAAGACCAGCCAGATACCAAAGACTGTGACCAGTCACTGATGGAGTAGGGAACAACATCTAGATGGTGGAATTCACAGTTGAATTGAATGTCTGACCAAGGGTTGGGTTCTGCTTTGAGTTGATATTTTGCTTAATCCCCTGCCGTGAGTCGGGGCTGCTCCGGGACTGCCGTGGTCGTTACTGCAGGAGAATGTCAGCTCCCATCAGCTTAGACTGAAATGTTCTAGAGATGGAAATTCCATGTCAGCCCAAAGTACTACTGTTGCCTAAGTACTACAGAGCAGGTGCAGCATTTCAAATCTCAGGTGACTGGAAAAGAGCACTGCATAAAGCATCAGACAAATGTTTCATGGCTGGGGCTGCTGCTGCTACTACGCCGCTGTTATTATTTTCTTTCATTATTTAAATTCAGTGCTAACAAAAAGTCAGTTCATACCGGAAATTGCTGCTTAACATTTTATGAACTTTGCAGGGTTTTCTCTTTTTTTTTCTCTTTTGTTTATGTACTCGGAGTAACTGATTCTTTTTAAAAGGATCAATTCATTTTTAGATATGAATCACACGGTAATATTCCAAGGGAGAAGAGGAATTAGTCGTAAAAACAATTGTGTATTTAAGCAGAGAAGAGTGTGTAGAGCAGGACGGGGGGTGGGAGGCTGAGATAGACATAAAGCTGCCATAGCTATTTTAATCAGCAAAAATAATACTGTCGTGGAAAAAAAAAAAAAAAGAAAAAGAAAAAGCTAAACCAGTTCCATAACCAGCAGAGGGAGCCAGGAAAAGCCCTTCATATCCACAGTTAGGGAATAAAGACAAATTAAAACAGATGCATCTTTTCACACATCTTTCTTCCATCTTCCTCTCTTTGGTGAAAGTGTCACAGTCCCGGATTCTTAATCCAGATTAGCCATTTCCACTACTGAGGAGGCATATTAAACACAGTGAAGCATCTTCAAATGTGCAGCCTTATCTTCTATCAGAGACCAACAGAATTTATTCAATTTATAGAGGAAACGGGGAGTTGTGCATGGACTTGGATGACTTGCCTGCCACGCACTTTGATCCTGATATCAGAGGCAACAGTTCTCCTGCAAGATTCTGCAGAGCTGAGCCACAAAAAGGATGCACTCACTGATCCCTGGCTTGTGCTTCTCCCAAAATACCCATCCATAGACCACTGCCCCTGAATCCAGCACCTGAGAATCCTGCACTTGAGCAGAGAAATGCTGAGTCCTGGGTCAGCCACGGACTCAGGCACTGCTGTTATTCCTCAAACTGGAGAGCAGCTGATCTGAAGCCTTATTCAGCCAGCAACAAAAATGACTGAACAATTTACTGGATAGATTGATAACATCACAGAAATCAGCTCTTATTCTAAGTGAACAGACCAGATCACCAGGAGCTGCAGGAAAACCCAGCTGCTTTCTCTCATTGTAAGTTGTCTTATTTCCACAGCTCTGAAAATCAGACCCAGAGCTGGGCAAATTCCCCTTTACAGTAAAATCCAGGAAACTTCCTTTGGGAGGGTCCCTATGTTGCATCACTTCTGCATTTCTTGGGTGCTCATTTTGGGCCCTGCTCTTCAGCTACAGACTCACATCAGTAAATATCCAGAGTCGGAGCAGTCTGGTCTGTCAAACAGGTGCATCAGCACCTTCTGCAAGCAGGAAGAAGGATTAACTTTGGGCAAATTGTTTCTAACTCCTTTTTTCCCCCATAAGCAAAATAATTGCTGCAGAACATCTTAATTTCCATTTAGACCATCAGAGTGTCTCCACTAGTTCCAGTTTCACTATTGGTGTAGATACAGGGTCTTGCAGGGATGAAGTTGCAGGCATTCTTCAAATTCAGTTTTGCAGGGTTTCTGAAAACAGATCTTTGTCTAATATTGACAGAAAGCCATATTCATATTCATAACCCTACAGGTTCACAAAAAGCATTCAAAACATTGCCATAATATTCAGCACAGCATCACTTCACTTACACCATTTGAAGGACTTTGATCAACACTAGGCACTCACAATGCATTGGCTAGAGTGAGCCAGGGATCAGGGGTTTTTTTTTTTTGGAAACTCTTATTTTGTAAACAATTCTGAAGTGTAAGGAAGTGTCAGTCTATTCATGAACAGGAAAGTAAGAGAAATATTTGAAATATGATGAATAAAACCCAGCTCTTCTTCAATATTCCACCGTGCCCTTTGGACTGACAGAACAAAAAGTAGGAACAGGCATTTAAAAAGTCAGTAAGTTGGTTCTGAGTGCACTTAGGACACAAATGATTTACTGAAGCTTACGTCATGAGCTATTATTTTCCACTCTGACACAGAATCACAGTTGTTGGGTCCATAACAGTGATATGCAAACATCTTCAGTCCAAGCAGGAATACAGAGCACATTATGTTCCCAACTCTCAGAGCAAGGGTAGGGCAGAATTCTACTGGCTGAACAGAAAAGAAAGGAAGAGAACTCCCATCCATAGCTTGTATTTATGTAGAGCCTCCTGTAGTGGTATAAATGTTGTGTGTTTGGCTGCACACTTTGGATTGAAAATGCTGTTTGATCTACCGGGTTTACCCTGAACACAAACACATTTCACTGAGCCCTTGCTGTTGCATGTTATTATTTCCCTTTGGTTTGTTTTTTTCCAATATATCACTTAAAAGTCTTGTCAGAAGACTTTACAACGCTGTAAAAATGGTGATGAAACTCAGTGAGAAGGAAATACTTAGCAAACAGGTCTGAACTTATTTTTTTTACCAATCCAGTGATTATAAGAGTTCTGGTGTTTTTCTCCCCTTTGCAAAGTGTGTACATGTTCCTAAGAGATACTGATATGTGTGCCTTACCAATGTCCTTTGTCTTAAAAATAGCATTAGTTACACACAATATAACAGTTGCTTTGGTAACTGATTTTTCCCCTTCTAAAGGCTGAATAAATAATTGTGTAATACACATTTAAGTTATCAGTGTATGTGACTGCATTGAGTTTGAAGCAACTTCTGTACCATTATTTTTCCTGTGCTGCCATGAATATGCATAAATGTTGAGGTATGACATGGTTACTAAGTAAATAACTGTGTCAACATGGCATGTTGTGATGAAAGGAAAGTATCTGGACAATGATGAACTCGAGTAGAAACTGCAAAATTAACAAGTGTTGTGGGATATAAAACATCAACCACTTTCATTCTACTGGTAATCCTCACCTTAATGAGAGTCCCCACTGTGCAGGACCTTGGGAATGACATAATTACATCATGTGTATTTTGAGCTGTATTTTGATGCAGCAGGATCCAAGCCTGTTGCTTTGGCATTCTGGGCAAAGCACCAAAAGGAGCCAAACTTAAACTGTACAAACCTGGAGTCCACTTTCACTGCAGATTTCTCATCCTTTGGAGCAGCCACAGCTCCCAGCAGTGCAATCCTGCACCGCACCAGCTGGGCAGGACGTTCATGGGGCAATATCCCAAGAAAGCAGAGGAATCTCCCCCCAGTTGTAACATCCTGGACAAACCCAGGGTCAAGTAACTCCAGTTGATTTCATTACCAAAGTCCAGCTGATCTCAGGGAGAGGAAGGAAGACACTGTGTGTCTCCTGGAAAAACGAGACGACACCACTTTCACTGAGAAAGAACTTGTGACTAATCTAGAAATGCAAATTTTTTCACATATGTACAGGCAATGCACATAGTACAGAAAAACTGCTAAATCATGCCACTGTGTTATACCTGGAAACAAGATCGTTTCTCCCCCTAGAATGAGTGCAAATATATTTGATCTCAACTATTATAACATCTTTCTGGTGACTTACTCAAAATAAAATACTATTTTATTACCGAGAGCATTAAAATGTCATGTTTATATAGCAAAGATTTAATTAAAATTCAGATTATAATACTAATTTAACACTGGAGTGTAGAACTGAATTTCTTTCACTATAAATTCAAAAGGGTACATTAGCACAGACACACGTGTCAGGAACATGGCACACTATCACATTTGGGAATTAAGTGCAGATGGTGCAGATGACCATATTCCTGTCTCTGCTGTTGAATGCCCAAGTGCATCACCCAAACCAGTGAATGCTGCCTGGCAGCACCAGGGTAATGAGGGTAAATACTTCCTAAGAATGATTCCTTACAAAGATTTGCTCAACAGACAGAATGGGTCTCAAACCACACCGGTGACCAAAGTCAAGTGAAGAGTTCCTATTAATTTTGGCATTAGGCCCTAATAAAAAGAAGTTGCTCTGTAAGAGTGGTAGCCCTGCCTTCAGCTTTTTAGGAATATGAGTATGATGGGTCAAGTAGCAGCTCAAGTCTTGATAGCCTGAGAGGTCCTTCAAGTTTGACAACACAATCAAAGAAACCCCATGAGACAGGCACAAGATCAAATATAAAAAGGTTTATAAAAATACCCTAGTTTATCAAAGTAATTCATAAATTTGACACAAGGAGTGGCTGATATAGCTGACAGGAGTGACTTCATCAACTCCAGAAAATTTTTAGTTCTTCTGCATTGTTTAATACTAAGAAGGGACTTTTTTCCTCAACTTCTGATAAAGACTGCCCCATTACCACTGGAAAGGGCAATACTTCAAAATCAGAAGCATCCTGGTTTACTGTCTTCAAGTGCATAGTCAGATGTCATCAAGCATCATCCTGACTTTGGCCACTTCAACATGCAAGTTGGTTTTCAAGGGGCTTAATTTTTCTACTTCCAGGTGCAAACCAACACCTTGACCTGCACAGGAATTTTATTCACTGTCATCAATTATTTCCCTGTGTGTGACAGTGCAGAGATCTAGAACATCCTTTTCTAATTGGTTTCCCACTCCCAGGCACCTGTGATAAAGATTGTGATGTTTTCAAACGGCCCTTTCACGTAATCTGATGTCTGGTGGGACCTGTGTTCATTTAACACTTGTTACATGTGATTGTCGTGTCTTCCCTACTCCTGTTTCCAACATTCCACCCTAATTTCAAACACAGTGTCACTAAACTGCTCTGATGCCTCACATCAACTACAGCCTCCCCAAGTGAAGTACTTCCCTTTTATCACTATAGGCACTGAGTTTCATGTGATCTTATTTTCAACAGCAAATTACTTCCTGTTGTGAGTTCAACTGTTTGAAACACTCTGCAAAGAATCCTACACTGCAGGAAATAGTCCTGTTCTATTTAAATATTTGCTAGTTATACAAATTACTTCCTTTCCAAATTGCTTTGCTTTTTTTTTTACTTTTTAAATTGTTCTGTTTAATTATCAAACTGATTTCAAGTACAGGGAATCTTGGTGGTTTGGGTTTTTTTCCAGAATACTAATAGTTCTAAGTTATTTCTGTAATAATACATGTTTTTCTTACATGCATTTCAACTCCCACAAAAGTAATTTGAAAATAACTACAGCATCAGAAAAAGTAACACTGGGATCTTAGAAATTTAAAGGGTAAAGTTTAAGTGACAACTAAACAGCGATTTTTCCATTCTGATGAAGACAGACCTTGTCATTTCAACCCTCAGAAAATCAAAACAGCTAAATATTTGCTTTCTTCTTTCCCTGCCAAAGCCAAAACAAATTATGTTTTTATTTCAAACGGGAAAGAACATAGTCTAGCATAAAAATTAAGAGCAATAAACGGGTACTTGGAATATCTGGTGAAATGTTTTGGAGGCAAACGCAGAGTGACAAGAGCCCAATGAACTCCCAACAGCCCTGATCTGATCCCAGCGACACCACTTCCAGGTTGTTTGGAAAGGTCACTGTAAAAATAACCATGCATTTTTAGGATTAGCTCTGATACCTGCTTGCTCAGTAGCTGAGCACACATCAAGCAATGACAAAAGCAGTTTGATGAAAGTTGAGTAGTTAAGGCTTAACTCCTGGTTTACATCAGGGTCTAATTATAGAGGCTGGGTCACGCCGCCGGCTCCCTCCGGAGCACCAGCCCTGGCTGAGCCAGGTGGGAGCAGGGAGGGGAGTCCCCAGTGACACAGCTCTTCTCCACCTGGCACCTGGTCAGAAAAGGATGGGCATCAGTGTTTCCAACACAAAAATGCTCAAAAGGACAAATGGAGAAGTACAGGAAGTGCAACGAGGACCCCGCGCTACTTTAATCTTCGCCCGTTCAAAGCCCCAAAGGCAGACTTCGCCTTCCAACACATGCAGAGAAATGCAATTATATGTGTGAAATAAACTATTTCTAGGGTTCCTGGTCTTTAGCACCATTTGCTTGATCATCTCGTTGACAAATTAGGGAAAAGTCCTCACACGATTTCCGTCCGTAAAAAGTCAAATCATCAGAGGGGCTCAAAGTTCAGACTTCAGGGCTGTTTTCTAAATGACACCAAAAACCTGCATTATTTGTCAGTGTACAGGAAACATGCCTGCTGTGCAACACAACTGTGAAACAACCAAACTGTGTAGGAGGAGGACAGCATTTTGTAAAAGAGGTCAATGGTTCTGAAAATTAATATCGAAACCTGCACTTAAAAATGCAGGAAACTCCTGAAGTTTCTTGTGCAGAAACTGAAATACGAAAGTGGAGCTTACACAGCAGCCAGTGCCCAAAATGCCTTTGTTAGTAGTGTCAATACAATCCTCCTTCTATTTTTTATTTGCTATGCTTAAAAAATTTAGTCTACTCCTGTTAATCTTTTAACTTCAGTCCATTTACCACGTTTTAATCTCACAGGACAACAGAGGGAAAGTTCAATGAATTTTCTACAAAAAGGCTGGTAAATATTGATGAAAGAAATACAGAGCAGTTTGGGGATCTTTTTTGTAGGCATCACCACTAACCTTTCCCAAGACTATTTGTTCCTGACTTTTGGCATCCTGGGATTTGTACAATGATGCTGAATGTTGCTTTTTGTTCAGCTGTCAGTTACAAACTACAGTTGAAACAGTTTCTACAGATTGAATTTTTTAGTCAATTTTTTATCGAGAAAGAATTCTGTAATCGTGTCTAGAGGAAGGAAGTGTAATGAATTTATAAAATCCATGTTTACTGATGAGTGAGCCTTAATTCCAACTGTGGTAATTCCAGTCTGAAGGAATGGGAAGGGTTACTAAACAGAATATATTGCAGTATGAAAGTATCTTCATTCAACAAACCAAGGAACAAGAAGGTCCTGAAATTTAAGCAGAAGGCCAAGTATTTACAGTTTTCCTTTTAATTTTACATGACTGTATTAAAACCAAAAGAAGATACCTAGTAATTGCTGAGGAAATATTGTTTGAAGGTCAAATTCCTCTGCAGCTGCACAGAGGTCACCTGAATTTTGTATAAAGGGCAGAACTGGTCCTGTGGTAGGAAAAAAAATACCTCTAACATTTAACCTGATTTTTCATCAGCTTCTGGATACTTACTGCATGATTATCCTGAAGTTATTCCATAAGTTTATAAATCCGAAGGGCCCAGTCTTTGAAGTCTCTTCCAGAAGAACTAATCTATAACTAAAAAAGAGGGCAGGCATTTAGAAACCTTAGCAAGCTTTGTCCATCCAGATATTTTCTGGCAAGTAGAATTATTGCATTGTTTTAAAGGTTGATGAAGTTAAACGATGGCAAAAGCCACGAGACACCTCATATATATTCACAATGAATCTCTGTATGTTCCATGCATGACATCAGTCCTGCATCAGTCAGCTGAACAGTCTCATTGTGCTGCCAAAAGTCTTCTTGTAGGTTAATATTTAGATCAGGGAACAGCCCTGCTGGTATAAAGGATGAGACTGACTCCAGAGGAGCCACTCCTCAGATGGAGTCACCTCACCCTGTTGACACGAGGCCGAAATGAACTCTGATATTTCTTTCTAATAAAGGATATTACAGCAAGCTTCAAGTCTTTCCCTCTCCAAATACAGGTTAATAATGCAGTCAGAAATTATAAAGCACACTGTTTAACTGGAGAAACCAAGAGCTTAGTACAGGTTGGAAGAGTCCCATTAATGGTGCTGCCCACAAAACAAGCTCCAGAGAACTCAGGTGAACACCATCATACCAGTGAAGGAGCAGTGACAGGACCTGAGGGAACAGCTGGAGCTGTGCCAGAGGAGGTTTAGGTTGGATCTCAGGAAAAGGTTCTTCTCCTAGAGGGTGGTTGGGCACTGAACAGGCTCCCCAGGGCAGTGGGCACGGCCCCAAAGCTGCCAGAGCTCCAGGAGCATTTGGACAATGCTCTGAGGGACAGGGTGGGATTGTTGGGGCTGTTCTGAGCAGGACCAGTAGCTGGACTTTGATCCTTTTGGGTCCCTTCCAACTCAGGATATTCTATGATTCTATGATTCTAAGTTGACTGGATATCAATATTGTTACCGGATAATGCAATACAATTTGGCATTCGGTCCGAGTTTTCCAGAAAGCTGCTAAAATGAAATATTTAGCAAAACATTTCCATCACTAATACAAACAGCAGAAAGTCTTGTTAGACTATTTTTAGACCTCAGTTTTCATGCACTGAATATAAAGTTCACCTTTGGGGCTCTGTCTCATGCTATCTAGCTGCTGCTACGCACACCTGCAGGTCAATGTCCCCGCTCCTTTCCCGCTCCCAGATCCCATAGTTCAGCCGCCAACAGCTGGATCCTTCCCCAGCTATGAGCTGCACTGGGGCTGTGGAGAAGGAGGGTGGCCATGGCAGAGTACCACACAGGGTGCCACGTGCCAGCAGCAGGCTGTTGGTGCAGGCCCTCCCTGCCCATCCCACGGCACCTGGCACAGCCAGGGTTGGCCACGGTGGGATTAAGAGCTGCTGTCACATAACCCGGGGGCTGAGACCCCGGGATCCACCACTGCTCCATGGTCTGACATGAGAATTGTCAGGATTCCAGCAGGGACACTGAATTCTGGTTCCTTAACACATCTGGGCTTCATGCCAAGTTTTTAGTAAATCATAATTAGGAGCTCAGATGGCGGGGATCGGTTTGATGATCAGATCCAAGCAGGGAATGTGGTTGCAGTCCCTTCACTTCACCATGCAACTCAAGGAATGACCACCCAGCACTGAGAAAGCTCAATTTAGCAATGCATATCACTCAGTTAAACAAAGTGAATTGCACTGAATAATCCTTCTCTCTCAGAGCAATCCGTCTCCTGAACAATTCTACTTCATCATCCAGGACTCATTCGAGAAGAAATTATTTTAATCTTGGCATTAGAATTCTGGATATTTAATACTCACAACTGGACACAGGAAAAGGTCCTAGGAGACACACTGTTCTGAACCTTGTTTTCATTTTTTTAAAGAGCTTTGTAATTGTGTTGGAGACCCAAGAACACAGTAAGGAAATTATTGGTCAGAAACATCCTCTCCTTGGTCAGAGCTCGACTTGGTGCAGGAGGGAGAGTAGATCTGAGTAAGGGCAGAGCAGATCTGAGTAAGGACAGAGCAGATCTGAGTAAGGACAGAGCAGATCTGAGTAAGGGCAGAGCAGATCTGAGTAAGGACAGAGCAGACCTGAGTAAGGACAGAGCAGATCTGAATAAGGACTGAGCAGATCTGAATAAGGACAGAGCTCCTGGGCTGAGGTCCAGCTTTGCAGCCCCAGCAGGGATCCTCCTCCTACAGCAATGGATTTCTCTCCCAGCCCGCTGTGGTCAAACCCCCTGCCCTTTGCATAATGGAACACACAGACCAGGATGTCAGGATCCATTCCAAGAATTGTGCCAGATATCAGTCAATAAGAAGACTCGTTTTTACATTTTTTATAAATGCTGATGGCTTTTATATGAAGGCTTTGGGCTTTGCTGGAGAATAAGTATGAAAGAGTCTGCTTTACTTCCTCCACTGAGGTTACTCTTCTAGTTTCAAGCAGCAGGATTGCAATAAAGTCAAAAGAGTAGATCAGGCATAATTAAATATTAATTTCTACCAAGTTTTTAGAAATGCCAATATTATTCTCAGTACATGTGAGAACTTGAGTATTTCACCACTTTTCTTGAGTGTTTTACTTACACTAACCTTTCAGTGATATTTTCAGTAATTTATTTTCACCTTTTATAATTAATAGATTATCTGCATAAGATATTATTTTTCATATGCTGCATAATTTTCCTCACAAAGTTAGTCTAATATTAAAAGTCATTTTAGACTGGCTGCATATTTTTGGGGAGTTAAAATTTCTCTCTTAGTAACTCTGTAAAGGAATTCCATGTTTGGATGCATTCTACTCACACTGAAGCACTCTAACACTGACTTCCACGGGGTAAATTAAACAAAAACCAATATATTTGGCAAATACCATCCCCTACACTTGGCTTTGAGCAGGCACCTCATTTTTTTATCAGTTATAAATAGGTGTCATATCTAACAGGATCACATTCCTTGTTGTTAGTCAGCGCTTAAACAGCAAAATACTTGACCACTGCAACATTTTTGTACTGGAGTAGTTAATGGAAACCCCAGTAGAGTTCCTAGTATGTGTTCAAACTCTTGGCCAACTTCCTCTGAGCATGTGGAAACCCTGATTTGTGAGCAATGTGCTTGGGGAGTACCCCAAGGAAGGCAATTCCTGGTGGTGACAGTGTAACGTTCTCCAAAGTATAAAAGCATCAGGTGACAGTGGCTTTTCCTGCTCCCAGACCCTGCAAAGGAAGAGCTTCCCTTCCCACCACCTGTGCCCAAGGCTGACCTTCCTTAAAGCAACTCACTCCCATTCCACTTGGCAATGCAGTGATTTTATCAAAACACCTCCTGCTTTCATAATGTTCATCAATTTTTTTCTGAATTTGCTATAAGTTAAATTCTAAGTTCAGGTATAGCTCCTCTTTTAGGAAATACAGAATATTGAATCATTTGATCTTTAAGGTACAAAAGTAAAGAAACAGATTTGCACATATCAGTGATGCCTCTGTAAGTTTTATGGACATCTACTTTCCTCTAAAGTACCTGGCAGATGGCTCATGAGTTTCCAGAAACAGCCACAAAAGTCAAACTTATAGGTCAAACCATCTTCTCTGAATATTAACAATGGAAGTAGCTCTAATTTGAAAACCAAAAAACCACAGCCCTGTTGGAGTATTCCAATACAAAAATAACATGAGCAGATTAAAATGCTCCAACATCTCCTCAGAACTCAAATTGTTCACAGGAAAGAGGGGGAAACTAAAAAAAAAAATCATACTGAGGGAAAGAAAAAGGTGATTAGGGATCCACAAAAAGAAGTTCAGGAACAGTTGTTCAAAGACCTTTCAAAGCAGGGACGTGGAACTAAATGAGAAATAAAATTCATGTCCTAGAACACACTGGAATCATCTTGAAAGCTGAAAACATGATGGCAAAATCCACCTCATATGAGCACTGTTTGTAGAGATTTTCCCCTCACCTGCTAAAGTTGCAAGTGGCAGGACAGTGATTTGTGAGTGCTGGGGGATGGCTCTGCAGTGAAGGCAGCACTCAAATTTGGACCCTGTGCTTGGGATGGAAGTTTGTCCCAATGGATGCAGATGTTCCTTATGGACAGAGTTCTCCCCTCTCATCACTGAGCCCTTACAAAAGATCCCCTTGCACCTTCTCTGCCTTCATATTCTTTTAATATCTTGGAGTCTTTGCTGCTTCAGAGGAGGATCAACTCTTATGTGTCCAGAAGGAATATCATTATTGTTTCTGTGAATGGATAAGCAACAACTCCTGCAGTGGAACTGCTCAGGGTAGCAGGGGACTGGAATCAGTTCCCCAGTGAGTTTGGTTGTGATTCTGAAAGGATGATGCAGCTCATGAATCACTTTTCCTTCACACCAGTGCGGAATGTGACTGGAAAACAGATCTATAAACTACACTGTAAGGAAATATGTAAATTCTTACCTTTCAATAATTACATTTTATAGTGATTACCCCTAAATTCCCAGTAATGGTACTGAACTGAAAACTGAGATTTTGCCACTTTTCCTGAGGTCAGAGGCAGTTTTCCACGCCCAGCTGGGTGATTCATCCCAGCTCTGACAGGCAATAGAATGATTTTTGTTTGGCTTTCTTACTCATGTCTTCAGTGCTGCTCCTATCACAGTGTGCAACATTGCCCAGCCAGGGAGAAGGGATTCTTTCCCCTGGATCCCAGCCAAGGAGACAAACTGTGTCTTCAGGACCACACCCCACTGCACTGGTGCAGCCTGTGCTGCTTCACTACGGACGTTCTTCCACCTCTCCTTGGAGCTGACCCTTTCCAGGGAAGCACCTTTCTCACAGTGCAGCTCCTTCTTTCTTTTTCTACAGAAACCCTCTTCCTCCTCGAACCATTCCTAAATTAACCATCCCAACCCTACACAAAGGAAGGGCTGGGCCATGGAATCTCCACACACACACACCAGGAAGCAGCTCCAACAGGAGTGATAAGCATCACATTTTTTTCCAAGGGCTCAGAAGCTCAGCTCCACGTTTGGAGCTGGCCACAAGGTGTGGCCCCTTAAACAACGAGGTGGCAATGCCTGGAATGCAAAAATAACTGAGGCAGACTGTGCTCTACCTGGGGTTTTTCCACTAGAGATCTGGGATCTTAATGACAGGTTGGACTCAAATATTCCTGTATGGAAACATTCCTTTGGAAATTAAAAAAATTATAGTCTTCTAATGCTTTGAGAGTATTTTTCCTCAAAAATCTTACATAGCTTTCTAGGAAGTTGTATCACTGCTCTACAATTATATGAGCTATTGTAAAAGTCATTCTGAGGTATCACTGGTTTGTTCTAGAGGTAATCCTAAAAGTTTTGGTGGGACTTCATTAAATTCTTGCAGAATCCTACAAGTCGTGTTCCTATTAAGTTTCCTACTCTTCTTCCACAGGGGTTTGCACAGTCTGTTAAAGCAAAAGCCTGGAGTCAGTATAATCTAATTTGGACATTCTGATAAATGAATTTAAAGGGGAAAATTGAGTCATCATTAATTTGTAACACATTGCCAGATTTAACAGCAAATACTATCACCATAGTTTTGAAAACATCTATCAGAAAGCTGATGCTCTAAGTCTTTTACTAACTGGTTGGCTACCACAAATGAGCCATCTCAACAATTCTGTGCTGATGTAGACAGCTGGGTATTTGCAATGGACCCTAAACCCTTACTCTTGAACATATAAATTTAGAAGTCAAAATAATTTGGTTTCTTCCTTCAGATATTGCTATAGAAAAAAAAAAAAGCATGCAAACAGAAAATGGTTTACTGTTATCTAATTGGAAAGCAGAAGCTTTAGTCTGCAACAAACACACATTTTATGACTATCCAGGATGAACAAATTGGGGCAGAGAGCTAATAATTTATACCAGCATTGCTCCATGCATCAAGGATCTTTTATGCTCCTGGGAGGGCATTACAAAAATTAGACTAATGTAGCAGAAAGAATGAGTTTGATCTTCCGTTACAGCATTATTCCATCACCACTGCTTTGCATTTCAGGCAACTGCACAAGGAACATTCAAAGACTGGGAGAAGAGTTTCTGCTGGTGAGAATTCACTGGGCTTCTCTTGGACTGGGAGACTTGTGAGAAATATGCAGCAGATGAGGAAAGTGGTGTTTCCTCTGTGCTTCCTCCCTTTTATGCAGAGAGCTGGATATTTGATGAGAGTATTCAAAATATTCCCCAGCCTCTTTGATCATGTTGTTAATTTTGTTTAATGGGCTCCTGCCTCAAGAGCAGGGAATTGATGGGATTCTCCTTCCTGGTATCTGAGCATCATAAGGGGACCGACTCAACAAGTTTCAAATGGCAGGTGGGAAGACACTGAAAACACTGTGACAAGCAGCAAGAAGTTACAAAAGTGAACCCACAATTCACATTTTGAACTAATTCACTGCTTAGAGAAGTAAAAATTGATATACATTCACTATTATTGATAGTGACTAGATAAAGGCCAACTTCTAGACATTATACATAACCTGCTTCACAGTGATCACAGAAGGCAGTCACCTTCAGCAAAATAACCCAGGAATTCCCCCTTAGGTAGTATAAATTTTGATGCTGAACATACATATATTTGATGCTGAACATACATATATTTGATGCTGAATATATATATTCAAGATTTCCAATAAGCATTTAAATAAAAATAAGATGAAAGTGACTGCTGGTTTATAGTGCTGCTCTTCACATCTCGGGATCACAGTTTCCAAAGGGGGCAAGAACTCAAGCCAAGGAGTGTTCTGTGATGTCCAGCTCAAGGCAGCCACAGCCCACAACCCCAGCTACAAATCACACCCTCTACACAGAGTATGGAGCATTCTGGTAAGGTTACCAGAATATGGAACAGGGTGTTTTGTAGGACAAGCTTTCCCACAAAGTCTCGCCCTTTACAACACAAAATTGGGAAAGACTTCAAGCAACTGTTCACTGAAAAAACCAGAAAGCCTTTAGTGACCCTCGGTTTCCATCATTAACTCGTAAGGCAGCTGAAAACAAACATATTTACTGCAAAATAACAAGCGAGGGCAAAGGAAGGAGTTCTGCTACAGAAAAGTCCCACATGGATTCGGTGTTCCATTTCACCAGGAAAGTTCTCTGGCACTTCACAATACTTTTCTTAATTTTTTATTTATGTGTATATATATAATAAAGGAACTTCCACATATATGATACTGATGTGCATATATGACAGTTTGGTACTTCATCCATTTTCTCCATTCAGTGCATATTTTGTGAACAAGCCTCTGAGACACAAACCCCAGGAACTCATTAGCATAACAACAGTGTATTAATAACATGAGTGGTGCAATAAAACAATAACAGTTTAAGTAACACCAACATTTTGTCACCCATGTATCTCCCATGAAAAAGAATACTAATATAAATGCCACTGATAAAAGCATGACTTCATTCTTCTGTCACACACAAAATATCACAACCATATAATTAATGCCAGTAAACTCCCAGGCTGTGTTCCTGCATTGCTTTTATCCCTCATGGAAGGAAATAATTCCAATGGTTTTTCATCGTACACAAGTCAGTTTTGCTATGACTCTTTTCAATCCAAAAGGAACAGTATTGTTTAAAAATTCATTAAATACTGTAATTTCAGTCTAGACACCTGTGCACAAAAGGAAGGGGATCCACGGGAAGAGAAGGAGAGTCACCCTTACCTGTGACTGGTTCTCCCTCATTTCACGAGGGACTGAATCCACACTATCACTTGCTCTGCCTCATGAATTTCTTCTGCTTCCCAAGGCCCTAAAGAACATCTTCCAGCAGCATCAGCTGTTGCATTAGTTCTGACTCAGTTGAAAGTAAAAAGTGCTGTGAGCTTCAGTAAAGAAGACTCCAAGTTAAGACCCTCTCACTCAGAAGTGGCATCATTTTTTAGTGAGGGTTCTTCCTCCCCTCAGAACTTATCTGGACAGAAATGAAGTAAGGCCCCCTGAAAGCCACTGCCAGTCCCAAAATCCTGAAGTGATGGAAAGAAATCACTCCTGATGTCCGAGAAATCACAGAGATTTGGCACTTCTCCACATTACTTCTGAGTACAAGGTCACGCCTTTCAAAGCTCTGGCCTTACCCTGCAGCTGATGTGTTTATTAAGAAATCTTCTGCCATTCATTATCAATTCTAGAACACAATTTTGTTTCCTGAACAGAACAGCATCATTATTCATTGCTTTTCACTTGCAAACATCTTGCTGCTATTTGCATATGAGTGGAGTCCTGCTTCTTAAAACAAAGGGAAGAAGGAAAAAAAGCTGTGTAGGGTTGTTCCTTGTGATCACCAGCTCCAACCTTCATCCTGGGTAAGGCCTCATGAAAGAGAGCTTTGAGCTGAGCTGTTCTTTGTGTACTTCTGTACAGCCAAGACCATGCATCAAAAGAATGGCTTCTGCTGGAAGAAAAAAACTCTTTTCCATGCAGAAGAAAATATGTGAAACTGAAAACTCCATGATGAATGTGAAAAATCTTCAAGAGTAAAGAAAAATTAAATGCAAGCTGCTGCAGCCTCTGAACTCTGCAGCAAAGCTCTGTTCTACCAGCAAGAAAGGAAGAGCTGGAGTAGACAAATGATGGTAAATTGAATGAAGTAGGAGGTTAAAAGGGAAGAAAAAAAGGTAGGATGTCTTCTGGAGCTGAAATTGCAGGAAAACACCAGAAAGTTGGAAACTGAAAACAGAAGTGGAATGAAACCTTTCTGTGCTGTGTGAATCACTGCTTGGCTGGAAACCAGGAAATAATTGCTGGAACAGGCAAACAGGGAAAAGCCATTATAAGACCCTCAGCAGGAAAGAAGCAGGATGGTTTGGGAGAAGCTGCTGGACGGCTCGGACACGTTCCATTGATGGGGCAGGTTACCAGAAAACGGGGAAAACGGGAATCAAGGAACAGCTGTTCCCTGCTCACCGTGAGATGTAACATTGTCTGATCTGATAAACTATGGGAAACACCGACCCAAAGAATCCCAAATTAACTTGGTAAGAAGGAATCTGCCTAAGCCAAAGGGTGACATTAAAATATCTAGAACGGAAGCAAAATGTTTCTTTCCTCCATCCTTCCATAAAGTGGAAGCCTACATCTGGTTTTAACAGGACTGCTTTTTTTTTTTTGCCTACAAAAAAAGAGTTTTCCATGAAGTGTTGGCTTTCCTTGGAAAAATGCTGATTCATTAAAAAAAATTATCGTTGAGAAATACACAGAGGGCTTTAAATTGTCTTAAGGCTCTGGATCAGAGCTATAGTTTGATTTTGCACTTCCATAATAGGAAAACTGAAACGTAACTCTAAGAAGGCAACAGCAGAAATAGGATACCCTGGAAGCATTTCCAAATTCAAAACTTGAGGTTTTAGAACAAAATCTTTTGACTGAACATGTTTAGGTTTCCATTGTTTGCTTGAGTTTTTTATAAAACAAAATCAAAAAGTATTCCCATTAGTTTTAAAGGCAAATTTCCAGAATAGTTATCTTTAAACAGAAGTAGACATTTATTTAACTTGTTAATTTTCAGTACAGTTGACTGGAACATCTCTTTGAGAAAGAGCAGGAGGATCAGATTGCAATAACTGGGTTTAGGCTAAAAAATGCTCTCCTCTCCCACAAGATTTTCAGGAAGGTGAAGACATTACTCCACTATACTTACAAAAGTATAAGGCATAAACATTTGCTGAAAATATCCCTCCTGTGAGGTTGGATATCAAGTTTTTAGCAGGAGAATGGCTGTCATGAGGAGCCACTGCTCCTGTCCCACCTCAGAGCATGATCTGAGTGAACCCTTGCTTTGAAGGGACTGGGTGACATAGGGTGTCTCTGACCACTTGTGCAATTAATAAAAATATCCAGCCCTCATTCCTGGCAAGTCTGACTTCTGGGTGGTCATTAAATATTACAATATTCAGCCTTTGTAACACTCATGAAGACATACTCGAGTGAAGGAGAATTTAGCCCTCGGCCATCAACATAATTAGCTTTTATTCTGTTTTTTTCAGGCCAACTCAGAGCACTGCCAGCACATACAATTTCCCTGTTTCTTAAGGATAACACAGATCTGAGCAAACTGAAGCATCTCAGAAAACATGCATCTTTTGGTGGAGATATACATTTCTTGTGCCTACTGATTTCTTTATAATTTCACTACCTTAAAAGAATAGAAGTGGTCTCGATTTTCCCCGATATAAATTAAAAGTACCCTTATTAACTCCATAAAATAATAATGGTGAAAGACAACGAGTATCAGGCTCATTACACTCTCACCTTGCATAAAACTGATATTCTTTGATAGAACTTCTCACTGTGGCTGGTCTCTAGAAATTAGAGTTCTAAGGAGTATTTACACAGGATTTCAAGATTTTTAAATATAACTTCATTCTAAACTAAAAACAAAAGCTTTCAGAAGCTGTGCACACTTATCACACAAAGACTGCAAAGAGCAGGGAATGACACTTCCAAGAATACTCTTTCAGATTCCTAAGCCAAAGATTACACCTCTCATTTAACAACCTCTAATTGATTTTTCTTTCACAAATTTTCCAGTTGCTTTTAAATTTACAAAAACCTTTGCTTTCCATGGCACTCCATGGCAGAGAGTTCCACAGCCTGGAACCCCCTGGCTCTGAAGGAGCATCTCCCTTGGATGTTCTGAACCTGCTCCTGCTTCCATTTCTTGCCCCACATCTCTTTGGAAGGCACAGGGAGCAACCTCCTCCTCTCTTTTTCCATGATTTTATGGGTATCTCTCATAGCTTTCATTTATTAAAGGAAATTAAGGTTAGAGAGTCCTACTCTTCATTCATTCCCCATAAGGCTGCAGCTTCATCCCTTCGGATTTGGCACACTGTTGCCATGATTTTCCATCTTCTGGAGTTCTGTTGCATTTCCTTTGAGGCACAGAACCAAAACTTTACATACAGTGTTATGGATTAAGGTGCCCAACATGCACTGACACCACGATGCTTTCTGGATTGTTTATGTTTCTTTCTGATTTTTCTCACTATCCCATTTTTTTTGACCGCTGCTGAGTATCAAGGTGACATCCTGAGCTGAGTGACACTCAGCTGAGTGATATCCTGACCCTGCTCTGAGCAGGGGTTTGGAGTATAATTTCCCCAGATGTCTCTTCCAGCTTCAATGATTCCATAAGGCCATGATTCAGGCTTAGGGGACAGCTGAAAAATTTCTATTTTGCCACTGTCCAAGACACTGGAATCACTCCTGTCCCGATGTCACAAGCAGCCTGGACGACCCCCAGTTGGAAAAAAATGAGCATCAACTGGATCAAGCACAGAAAATCATTACTAAGATGAATGGGTAAGGCAGAGCTTATCTTCCACAAGAAAACAAAATAAACTTGGGCTCAGTCTAGCAGACTGAAGCCTGAAAAGGTTTGTGATTGATGTCTGAAGTATATTAGAGATCTAAACACAGTGAATGTCTATTTAAGCTGTATGACAGCATTGTATTAACAACAAATTGTCCAGGTGTATGAACCATTCTTGAAAAAACTTGAGTTAGAAAATAGGAGAAATATTCTATGAGGGTTTTAAACAACATTTTCATCAGCCAGTGATTCTGGCAGTACCAAAGCCAAAAGCTCATTATATTTAATATGGAGTTTACTGAGTTTTGACATTTTTGTGAGCTCTTTCTTTCTTGAAGCTAAATGATGGGGAAGACAATGCAATTTTACAACGTGCTTTAGCTTTCCTGGAATTTCACACTGTAATGGAATATGACACTTGAAATTTCTCCATCCACGTCTATCTCAAATGCAATATATGCAGTTTGAAACTATTAGCTATAGCAACAAGTAAGAGAGATTTTCCACCAACCCTGGATAAAATTCTTAACAATATAATGAGGAAAAACTTCAAAAGCCTCAGAAATGTCTATATTGAAAAAGAAAGACAAGCCCAGAGAAATACAGCTCTTAGAAAAGGCCATTAGTGACTTAAAAACTATAGTTGCTCTCTTTCTAAGGAGATGTGACAATCGTCTACAGAGCTAAAACAGTGATTGTTCTATCACCTCAAATAAAGTCCCTTATTATTGACTGGATATACCCACAAATTACTGGTACATTAGGTCAAAAAATCCAAGACAACAACCTGTATTTTGCCTATTAAAACAAAAGAAGTCTGAGCAAATTAACCAAACTGACAGGCTTCTAAACTTGCTTTTTAAAACCCCTTGTTCCCTGACTTCCCAGTCCACGATGCATTTAAGCTCCACAAAGCTGGGGCAGAGTTTGGACACACATTGGTCCCAACCTTTGAGAGCTGTTCATCTGCTGATGTGTCAGAAGACCCAGCACGTCAGATTTTATTTGAGCTGCAAAAGTCAATCTGGTACTTAGGAAGTGCAGAGCATGAGACATTATACACCTCATAAACCCTTTTAGTCAGGGCGTTCTACACAAAAGATTTTGAGTCACTGACTTTTTCAGGACTTGTTAAGTACATAAAAGCATGTCCAGGGCACTGCTGCTGTGATGAAAGGTCTGCCACACCATGGAGATGGTTTAGGCCTGTTCATAAACACCTTGTGGGAGATCTCTTTGCCCTCCCAGGCACAGTGTCCATCCAGACACACATGTCCATCACATTTTGGGGAGCATCTCATGCAGAGCCAGGCTGACTAAGATGAGAGACTTGTTTTCTGAAAAGAAAGCAACAGAGTGTCTTTAACACTTCACGACTGAAAAAAAAAAGTCCTTTACTTTAAACAGCGGGAAAAAATTGTTGCTTGCAGTTTTTAGACAAATATCAGTGTCCCTGAGGATCCTCTCACAGAGCAGCCTTACTACGTTATCTCTGGAGGGCACACAAGTCTCCCTACAACTCACAGTTTAATTCTCATTTTAATCACTCTCTCTTCCCAAATCCTGACCTCACTAAGGGAATGGCACATACATCACTGGCCTCAGGGGAGTCCCTTTGAGACACTTTTTTGTGCATAAATTATTTATGGAATATGTATGTCAGACACATAAAAGTGTGTAACTTAAATTTCTAATTATTATTATTATTGCAGACTACAGGAATCTCCCTCTTATTAAAAGGCTGAACTTCTGACAGGTTTTAAACAAATGACTCTTGTGTGGTGGAACAGATCACATGGAGCAACAGCAATGGGAGCTGCCTTGGAAACCTTCTTTGGAAGCTCCTGGGAACAGAACATGGGTGAACAGGTTCAAGGTAGGCTCAGTTGTCAGTGTTCGCTCACGGATCCTTTTTAATATTTTAATTTTCTTGCCTAACAGATTTTGTTTCAGAATCTTTTGGACACCTGAGCTGATTTAAGAGGATAATTACCTAATTTAGACTTTAGTTTTCTGATCAAAAATTGAGGTTGAAGAGGAATACATTTATCTGCCCAAGTATATTCTCATGCCTTTTTTTTTTCCTGTGTAATTCTCCCGTCATTTATTAAATTTACTGCTTGAAGAACATACTTGAATATTTCAGCCAAAAGATCTGGCTCAGTCCCATCTCATTTGATGGGAAGGCTTTGAAAGACTTGGCTAGAAGTGGATGGTTCCCAATGGTTCCCTGAAGGAACACCAGGTCCAAGGGGCAGCTCGCTGGCTGCCACTGCACTTTTTTCACAAATACTTAGCCAAGTACCACTATATGTTTTATAATGTTCCTCAGGGGTCAAGAAACCCTGAATATTAAATAACAGTCTACAAACTAATACAAGTTAAAGAAAACCTCCTTGGGAGTTTCCTGGAATTCTGGATAGAGGCTTCACTGTGCTGCCATTTTAGCTTTTCATTTTCTTTAGCTCAGGGATTTATGATGATCAGAAACGATTCACACACCACAGATCTAATGCACATGGAACCCTCAGGAACATATATGTAGTAATATGAATATGATGAATCTTAACTAACTTAGATTCTACAATTTTACCGTTCTGTGGCCCAGATTTACTGACATCTTGCAACCATTCACTGGTTATTCTGGTACGAGTCTGTATGGAACTACTACGAGAAATTATGAATTAGCCTTGTCTCTGTAACTTCCAATAACTTCCCACTCTACAGAAATGGAATCATCTGGGACTGCATCATCCTAAATACTGAAATAAATGTGGAGCAAATATCACCATCCAGATGTAACTACATTTGGCACTACCAATGTGCCTCATTCTACTTAAAAAAAAAATAGCTCTTCACTTTTCATGAACCACGTCTATAAAATTCTGGTCTTGGACGAAACAAGTTTATTCCAAGTTACCAGCTATGGAATATTGCTTTACAAAGTTAGAGTTTCAGATTTTCTGTAACTTCCTAAGTTGACTTAAGCATTAATGCATTAACTTGTGATGATGGTCAGATAATTTATCTAAACCTATTTTAGCTAAAGATTACCCTCATATTAACACAAAATTTCAACTGAGTTCTAATTCAAGTGATCAAAAGTCACCAGACTATAGCTGATGTTTCATCCATCCTCTATTTTACCATCAATATCTCAGTTTATTCCCTCAGTCCCATCCCAGGTCAAACTGTGTTAAACACGACAGAGGATCCATTCTACACAATGCAGATCTCTGTAACATAATTTAGACTTACTCTGATGCAATATTGTAAATTACTTCTGGTTTGTAAGTTCAAATAATAAAATTCATGTAGCTTATAATAGGGTTTGATATTATTATTCTTATGTTAATATAATATTGAACACATTAAAACGCCACAGGATGTAAAGACTCCAGCTTGTACCACTTCAGTGGAATTAAGATGTTTGTAACCAAGAGGCAGATCAAACCCAAAACATAAATTTTACTATCTACACAGTTTAGAAACACGAGAAGGAAAAAGTTCAGTAGGGCAAATAGTATAAAGCAAATTTAGCACTGAAACACATTTTCCATAGAACAGACTGACATTTCTTTGAAGGTTTGCAAAAGGCACTTTATGACCCATTAGGAATCAAATGCAATATTTGTGGCACAAGTGTATACACTGTAACATTTATTGAGTCTATTTATCTGAGATAAAACACATAGGATACAAAATGTGAAAGCCATTATCATGTTTTGTCCCCATTTATTCACCTGGCCAGGATACACTATTGGATTTCCCAACTCATTTAGGACGGAGTCGTGGGATTCTGGCAATTGCATAAATAATACCCCGAGTCAAAAAGCAAGGATGCAACCACTGAAAAAAGTACAACTGTGTTTTATAGCAGTTCTTAATCTGCTCCTTTCCCCACCACAGAAATATAACACATTAACCGTTTATTGATCTTTGATGTCACCATGTGACCTTTAAAATGAAAGGGTGTGGACTTCAACAAAAAACTCTACTCCCTAACAGATTAATGCACTTGGCCTTTGTTGTGACATTGTTACAGCTTCCAGAGTAAGTGTTGGTGGCGTTGGATGCCACCACAATCACAGCCAGAGCAAAAGGACAGAGAGGCACCGTGGACCAGCATCACTGGTTTAGCCTGAATAACGAGAAGCAACCCTAAATAGAAAATATCAGGGCACATCTAAAATAAATTACATCCTGTTGGGAACAAAGGTTGAAGTACGTGAAATTAGTAATGAAATTAGTAACGAAATTAGTTTTCAACTTCCATGTGGGCCATGCCCAGGCTGCACACATGACACACCAACCCCTTCCAGCAGACACACACCTCCAGCTGGAACCTCTGCACACACGGGATTCAACTGATCCACACGGGATCCATTTGGGTGCTCGGGTCTCCCCACCCCGTGCAGGCAAAGGAACCACCACCCTCACAGGCACAGCACCAACCTCTGTGTGTGAGCAGTGGGGTGTGCACAGCAGGCTCAGCTGTTTGGCACAAACCAGCGCTGCAGGAAGCACCACTGGATGTCCAACGTGGCAATCCAACCCTCAGAGTGGGGAGATCCGAGCTGGAGACCCCCAAACACCTGATTCCTTTCACTTTTTAGTGAATGCAGAGAATGCAACAACCTATGGATGACGTTGTGCCTGCACTGAGGAAATGAGGGCAGTGATGGAGTCGTGTACTTGAATTTCTGTTGCCTTTTCTTCTCAATTGCACCAGTTATGGGCAAATACCCCCAATCAGACAAACTGCTGAGTCACTCAGGGTGCATTGCTGACTCATGGCTGCTTCAGTTTAGTCAGATGAAGGAAATACCTGTGAGAAATTGTTTTGGTCAAGTAGCTGCAGCGGTAGGAAAATTCTCTATCTAGGTCCTATTCCCATAAAAGTAATTACCATATTTAAATGCATAACTGACAGCTCAAGGAGAGGTTTACTTGCTAACAGGAAAAAAAAGGAAAGGTATTCAGCATATTCCCAAACAATAGCCTTCCAAAGAGAAAAGGTGACATAAATCTCCCAATTTTAGAAAGTGAAAAGTTCTGTATCAGTAAACAACCAATGCCCACCAGGTATTTGGCCTCAGCATTTTACTATCACCTGGAATGGCAGAGTAAGCAATGGGAAGGGCTCTTCTTCAGGTTCCAGCATTTATTCCAGAGGCTTCCCCTGCCTTTACACTCTCCATGAACAACTGCAGTTGACATTCTACATCTTACTTGATATTTCCACAACAGCAGTAATGGGACATATGTTCCCCAGTCACAACAAGAACAATGTGTGGAGACGAGACTCTCAGACGATGCAGAGCCAAAGACTTCTCTGTTGCAATGATGTGGCCCCACTGATTTCAAGATGTGGCTTTAGGGATAAAAGAAGGAATGGAAATGCAACTACATCACAGGGCAGCTTTTGAATGAAGAGACAGAACACAGCGGAGTTTAAGCAACATTATGAGTAACATATAATTATGTTTTAAAGCAGAACTATGAATCAAAACGCTCATTAATGAAACCCCTGAATTTATTAATTTTGCTAAAGAGGTAAGCCACTAAACTGCCCTCCAAGTGGTGTTAATAGAAAGGTCAGTCAGTCATTAGCAGCATAAAGCATCCTCCTGCACTTTGGAGAATTCTGATGCTTAGTAATGGATGCTAAAAGACAAGCCAGGGTTCTCTCAGTGCATTTTACCTGAAAATTGGAATATTCTTCACATAGAAACATAACATGCAGGAAAAAAAAAAGGTAACCTTTTCACTGTAGGAAATGTCAGTGCTACACTGCAGAACAACAGAAACATTACAGTTCTATCTGGGTTTTCTAAACCACGGCTGTGTAAGCGCTGGCTAACGGTGAGCGAGGACAGACGCTCAGCAAATATTACAAGTACTTTCTACCCTTTTTATTGCAAATGTAAGGGAGTCAAAATTCTCACAGACAAACTCCACCTGTGAAAACCCAAACTGTACAAAGCAGAGGCAGCTGGGAAGCCATAATTTTTTTTCCACAAGAAGTTTTGATCGGCGACAAAAATATTTTAATAAATTTGGAAAAGGGGTGGGTATATAAAATATGTTCTCGATTATCAGAATTGAGAACGTTTGTAGGTTTGCAGATTTTAAGTAAAGAAATAGATGTACCAACAAAAGTTCTTCTTCTTCTACCCCAAAAGTGCTATTTAATTGAAAAGCCATTTTTTTCAAGAAAAAAAAAAAAAGAAAAAGTTTTGATGACAAATGTCCTACTTGCAACCACTGGTTTTAATGCTCAGCCTAAGAGTCTGGAAACCATTGACACTGATAAATTTGCTTGCAGTAGCACAGCAATGCTGCAAGCTTCCTGCAATCCCCACCTCCCTTCAGGGACCCAGAAATAGCTGCTGAGGTCCCACAGTGGGTTTAGCTGATTCATGAGAAATGCAATCAGGCCAGGAAGAAAATGCACTGACTGGTTATTTCTCAGATGGGTTTTTGCAGGTGAGAGCTGCAATCTTGGAGACGCTTTTGGCTCGTAAGAAACTCAGCCAAACTGAAGAGGCAATACCAACTGTCCTCATTAAGTGACTCTTAATCCACAAGTATAAAGTAATTTGTGTTCTGCTTTTAGGGATTAATCTAGGCCAAAGCAAGAGTTTCCAGTGAGCCTAATGCCCAAGAAAATCCCAAATGCTGAAAGAAAAGCTTGCAAAAAAGAACATGGCTTGATACACATCTTATCACCTCCCAGTTTTTTTAGCCTTGCTGTAGAGTTCTGCAGCATTTCCAATCAGTAACAAGATGTATGTGTTGATAAAGGGAGTTTGTGTAATGGGCATGGAGAATTTCATTACTGAACCAGTGCTCCAGACTTGGTAAAA
Organism: Corapipo altera; assembly: GCF_003945725.1. NCBI lineage: Eukaryota > Metazoa > Chordata > Aves > Passeriformes > Pipridae > Corapipo > Corapipo altera. The sequence goes on along the minus strand of NW_020884894.1, from coordinate 8,314,880 downwards.
CATAACAAAATTCCTCTGTAAAATCTGTGTAGCATCTCACCAACAAATTAATGGAGGAGAACATTTCTTACAGCTTCTTGTCCCGTTATGTGTCTCCACAACACTTGTATACTGGACATGATTTTCCCTGGAAAGGATTAGACCAATCCTTCCCTCTACACATGATAAAAATGGAGCTGCTTCTTCCTCTTCCCATAGGTTAGGGGGGAAGGATTTAGAAAGTCTTAAAAAACACATTAAACATTATTGTTATTGGCAGGTCTCAGATTTACGGTGTCTAAACCCTTGTGTTGTAAGAGATCCTCACAACCATTTTGACAAGCTACCATGGTTGCCACAGGCCTTTGAAATGCAGAAGGTAGAATGCCCTCCAGCTAAAAAAGTGCCTTTTCTTTATCCCATTTAATTGTACTCGGGCTGAACCCGAGCTACAAATTGTTTAAAATTGACATTTTCTTCTTATACTTGAATTGCTCAGGAAAATTTAGGAACACAGGACTGGAAGGGATCTCCTGAGTCATCACAGGCAGTCTGTAGGCACCATGTTATATAATTCTTTTCATAGAAGTATTGAGCTCCACCTTAAAAGCAGCTGTTCTTTCTCTGAACCCACTACTTCATTTGCAGGCTGTTCCAGGATCTCATAAAATTAAAAAAAAAACCTTCTTCTGATTTGCAGCCAGAAAATATTCATGGCCAGTTTAGACCAATTTTTTTTTCATAAGCAAATACTGCCCTTTAGCTCAACAGCTCTTTTCCATGCCTTGCATTTATTCCCTCAGGAATAATATATTCACATTGTATCTCAGTTTTTCTCCTCCTAAGCTGAACAAGCCAAGCCTTTTTTTAGTTCTTTATCCTAAAATAGGTCTTCCACTCACCTAATGAGCTTCAGGAGCACAGTAAAAATTAACTGTCCATGAGCATCCTAAAGGGTCAGGTTTGCATCTCTGCAAAAATCAACATGACACGCTGGGAACTTCTGAAACCTGCTGGGGAGCCTTGAGTGACCCAGAGCTGCCACACCACTCTCCCCCAACCTAAACCATCTATAATTCCAGTTAAGGAAAGGACAAATCAAAAGTCCTGCAATGCACCAATTTTTGGAGCTCAGCACCACCAGGGAACAGAAGGAGGAGAGCACTTGGTGCAAGCTCAGGTTTTTAATTTCTCGGGTGCTTTTGGAATTGATAACTCTAGAAGTATTTGATCTAAGAACAAAACCACAAAACACCCAAGGGTTCTTTTTATTGGGCATCAGTCTTAATTTTCCAGAAGTTCCCAAAAGGTTTTTAACCAAGTCCAAGGAGGGGGTAGGTTATAAAGGTTTTTAGTCACAGCCTAGGTAACAGAAATTGGACGTATGTCTATGCAACAACATATTACACAAAGACCGGGGTAATTACATCACCCATGGACTTCATGATGGATACAATAAACATACTCTGGGAAAAGAAGTGGGAAAATACAACAGCAGCAGTGGAAAAGAAAAAAACAGAGAGTATATAATCACATTTGGTGAGTCAGTGTTGACTTTGATGAAGAAAAGAAAAAAAAAACCCACACTGAAAATTAGCTTGAGTATTAGAAAAAACTCTTGATTTCCTAGAGCCTGGAAACCTCAAAGCAGTGAATGACTGAAAGTCTGCAACTCAAAGCACCAAATGAACAAACCAGTGTTGATGTGACAGAAGGAATTTTAATGCCCTGTATTTTCTGTCTTTTATTTTGGGATGGTCATGGTTTGCTGGGTTTTGTTGGGTTTTTTGTACTCTACCCAATGAATTTCCTCATAAATTCTACACTGAATTTCTCTCAGTAAAAGAATTTCAGGATGATAGGTCAGAAAGGCGCCTCATCTCCTTCTCATCACTCATGTGATGCCCTGGAGCAGGGGGAGGAGGATCAGTGCTGTCCCACCATCCCTTTTGTGTGAGTCCATTGCTGACAAGCACAGGAGAAAGACAGTGAGAGCAGACAGGGGAATCAGTGCATTTGCCAATCTGAAAGGTGAACACTCATCAATGGCATTTATGAATGATTTAGTATTCAGAGTGCACTTGGGATGCTCCTGTCATACCCATCTATCATGGACACACACAAAGAAAGACACATAAACTACAAAATTAATCCTTTATATCTGGTTTTAGCAAGCACAATGAGTCACTGCTGTGGTTCAGTTCAACATGGATTTACAGAATACATTCTGAAGACACCAGAACAGGACAACAGCAATACATTTTACCAAGCAGGTGACTTGTTGCTTAAATATCATGTTCCAAAGACTAATGTAGGTGAAGGATAAGGTTGGGACATCTCTTCAACATATCATATCATCGCTTTTCTTCCTCCCTGGATAGCTCTGAAACCTTCAGCAATGAACTACCCCTCAATAAAATAATAGAAAAAGAGTAATTTCTACTGAAAAGAGAGGTGAGAATGTGTAACAAGAGCCTTTGAGGCCATCAGGTCTTGTACAGCTTTCAAGACCAATCACAGGCCAAAGGAGCAGTTGCAAACATAACTGATCAGTCATTTGATTTAGAAATCCTCATGAGTTAGAAGGTTTATCTGTTATTGTTCAGTTTTGCTGTAGGCCCTAACAGTGACTCCTGATATTTATAGTCTCTGTCCTCTGATAAGAAATAGTTTCTTTTTGTAACTTTACATATTCTCGGTCCACATATGAAATTTCCTCCCTGCCTGCCTTCACTCGAGAGATACTATTGAGAGAAAGGGATATTATTTGATCTGAAGGGAGATAGCTCAATATATCCACTACATTTGAAATTAATCTTCCTCATTACATTTCTGTAGGGATAAGCTTTCTAATTGTCAAGTGGAAACACTGCTTTTTAGGGTGGCACCTTCCAACTCAGTTAACATCAGTATTCTGTTACAGACAGCTCCTGAACCAAGTTAGTTCTATCCTAAAAGAGAAAGAAGAGACAAGATTTGCCCTGTAAGGAATTTTACTACCCAAGAAAGGTGACAGTTAACAACCATAAAGGCTGAGGCATATTCAGTGATGTCTCAGGAGCAGGCAGCTGATACACACAACTTCTGGGGGCTGAGCAGACCCCCGCTTGAGATGACAGGTTCTGGGTTTATACCCACTACCATTAGTCTTTTGAGACCCACAGAAAAAGGGACTGCTTTTGTGACATGATAACAGTCCATCTAGACCTGAAACTCAAGACTCCAAACATATTTCACAGACATATTTTCCTTTCTCAGCTGGGAGCAGACCACTGTTTTTGTGACCCTTCCTCCACATTAAACGCTTTTCAGTCTTTCCATTGCACTGATAAGAGTCATCAAGGAGGCAGCTTTGGGGATAACTGGCTGCACCAGAAGGAGCCAAGGGCAGTCCTACGGTGTGACCACCATGTGACAGCAGAGCCACTGAAGCAGCCACATGAGTTAGGCAGAATCCACATCTCAGCTCATCTATGACCTCTGAGAAGTCCATGTCACCAAGCAGCACCACACCCACACACACTGCTGGCCATGGAGAGACATCCTGGGTGGGTCAGGAAGGATTCATTGACAGGCAGCAAGGGAATGGGACCTGTGGACAGGAGGGGAGGGGTTTCTGGGCAGATGGCACGTGCAGGAAGAGGTGATTTGGCCACAGCCGTGCTCCTGACCCAGAAGCAAGGCGGTATCTTTGCTGTAGGTATGGCTCAATCAGTCCTGGCTCTTGGCAGCTGACTGCAACCCAACCCTTGTGCAGATGCATGGGAAGGTGGCACAAGGGTGGTACTGGTGGTGGGGGACTGTAACTGCAGCTCTCAGTTCAAGCACCGTCTCTGCTGCCCTGAAGAACCAAGGAAACCCCCCCAAAACAGCCCTACTGAGCACTGAACCCTCCAAGGAGCTCTCGTTCAGGCTGCAGCTCCTGCTCACCAAGCAGCACCAAGATTACCAAGGCAGAAAGAGTGACCAGGAACATCAGCCAATTCTACCCCTTCCTGGAAGTCAAATGTTGGCAAGTGCACACAAGAACCATCCAGCAGCCATCAGTGACCACGTCCTCGGGTTATGTCCCCCAGCAACACACTTGTGAAAGGTTCAACAGTCAGACTTTGCAACACCCTGAAACTCAAACACAAAAGGCACCTGGATGAACACAAAGATGCAGAAAACACTGCCCTCTTAGCAATGCCAAATGCCCAACTGCAGGTGTGTTGTTGTTTTACTACACTTTTGAGCATCTGTCTCACAACAACCCCAGACAGACCATGAGTGTCTCCCAGGTTCACTTGTTTCCTGCCTTCCTCTGGCTGAAGCTGCACTGGTTCCTCGTACACAAGGAGGACAGAAGGCAGGGAAAGAAGAGCTCCCAGCACTGCAGAGAACAGGAGCTCTAGCACAGGATACATTCTGCTACCACCCTATTTAATTACTATTTGCAGTTCAGGGCTGCACAGATTACCTCCACCCACACAAGGTAATTTGAACACTTTTATTTCGCCTAACTATGTACTGACATGATGTTAACAGTTGCAATTTCAAGGAGTAAAATCCTTAGAACTGAAGTTACAGATCAAGGGGAAAAAATCTCAGATCTTTCCCTCCGGTTTCATAGAATTACAGAAGAGCTGAGCATGAAAAGAACCTCTGGAGGTCATCCAGCCCAACTTCTTTAGCAAAGAAGGGCTAATTTCAGAGTTAGACAAGACAGCCCAGGGCCTTGTCCAGTTGAGTCTTGAAAATCTCTGAAGCTGGAGAATCCATAGCCTCTACAGGCATCTGTTCCAGCACTTAGCCTCTCTCATCATGATGCTTTTTCCTTCTGTCAGTCATATTTTCCCTTCTGGCAACTTGTGACCACTGCCCCACATCCTCTTGCCCCATCTCTCAGAAAAGTCTGGCATATCCTCCTCTTAAGGCCATGATTAGATCAACTTCAGGCTTCTCTTCCTAGGACTACACAAACCTTTGTCCCTCAGCCCCTTCTTCCATGAGGTTCTTAGTCCCCCAACCACCTTAACGGCCCAACTGGTACCACAGCACAGCCCCGAGCACACAGACACTTTAGTGCTGTTTTGCATCAACAAAGGGATTGAAAATCATCCCTTTCCAGAATAGTGGCATTGGGTGCAAGGTCCCAATCTCCATGTCAAGTGTTCACCTGAGACAACAGCCCCTACTGCCACATCAGAACTGAAATTCAGTTCAGGGGAATAAGCAGGGGGAGAGCACCTGTCAAATGACCAAAAACAGTGATAAGGAATTGGTAGCCATTTGCACAGGCATACTTAGTTGACACATGCTCTGAAACTGTGTTATTAAAACTAGAACAGAAAATTATATGTTTCCTTACCCAGAATTAGAATGAAAATGGACTGGTTTGTGCACAAAAAAAGTGTAACTGAGAGGCTGTTCAAGATAACAAAAAGACAAACCAAGATTTTTATCTGATGATATCAGCACCAATATTCTTCACTGTTTTGTATGAAAAGTTATCTCTATCACATACTTGCAAACAACGTGTTGCATGAACTCACACATAAACAAAACTCAGCTTTTGTTTCCAGACTGTAAGTTTAGACAGGCTAATTTGGTTTGATCTAACTGGTTAGCAACAGAGGGAACACACAGTAACACAAGTCGGAGAACTACAACTACAGCTGACCAAAATGCCAAGCTGAAACAAAGTCACAACTTCTGCTTTCAGGGAACTCTGAACCAGAAGTGACATGTTGCCCAGAGAGTAGATGAAGAAGCAAAATTATTGCACTATTATAGAACTAAACACCAAGTAAGACTAAGTGGCAAGAGGTGAGTTGGGAGCAAGTCCTTGGTTCCCACCAACATGGGGTTTATCTCCATTTAAAGACTCCAGGCCGGAATTTCAGGGAAGGTGAATTGCTGTTGCTACACTGAAAATTTCACTTTAAATTCTCTGAAAGTTCAGCTTTCAGGCTTTGGCTTTTAATATGCTCAGCTTGCTTTGTTCCAAGTAGACCGTGTAGGAAATGTGGGGTTGAGTGTAAAGGTACAGACCTGATCCTGGTCTCTACTCAGGTTTTACATTCCCTGATTTTTCAAGAATTACTCTCGATTCACACCAATAAATGAATTGGTCTTTTAAATTAAAACCAGGCTTTTTCATTGAGTTCTTTAAACTCTCACTCTAAATCAGACCATTTTGGTTTAAGAAAGCCCCATTATGGAGGCTGTGGAGCAGTCCATGCCTCCCCCAAGTGGGCTGGCTGCCACCTCATCTGTACTGACACACTCTGCTAGAGACACTACAGGAAAGTTTAATGGTTCATTATTTGGAAATCAGCACTGCAAATGGATTTAAAACTCTTAAAAATCACTCTGATGCAAAAAAAACGAAATAGAGTTAGATTCTTGACAATTCCAGAGTCTAAAAATAAAAAAAAAAGATAACATAAAAACTTAGAATAATGTCTAAGAAGAAGGTATTACCAGCTTCCCAGTTCTTTATCAAAAATTGTGTAAGTAATGCTTCGGAAGGGTTCTTCTCCTGCAAATAAATGCAATGCAAGTACTAAGTCCCATAAGGCCTAGTTTATAGCCCTTACCCTAAAAAGTAGTCCTGCTGATTAGCATAGCTGAGTATGTACTGTAACACAGAGCCTGTTGCATATTCATTCACACTGGGTATAATTCTCTTCTCAGAGACACAATCAAACTCAGCAACAGCCCTTGTATGTAAATGGAGACTTCCACTAGCTTGTACTTAAAGGCAGCTGTAAGAAAAAATAATTAACATGCATGATATATTTACATGTTTTTAAAGTGCAGGCTGTATGATAAGGCACCATTAAACATCTATTATTTTAAAACATAAAACATCCTAGCAAAATAAAAGAAGAAAAATATTCCTTTAAAATTCAGTTTCCATGCTCCTAAACAAAACTCCTGTGAATACAAACATCTCCTAAAAAGTGTGCCATTAGGAGCTGTAGCTGACTAGGCACAGAAAGAATTTGTGAATGACCACCAGGAAAAATTAATACTAATTCTCCCTGCAGTACATTAGGTTTTTCCCATTTTGCCAAGATCTAAAAGCTCTTTATTTTAACTTTCCAGGTAAAGATTAGCTAATCCTTGACTAGCTCATGATAATATTTAGAGCTGTGTTATGACACTCAAATACAATATATATTCATTTTCTTGAGTGAATTCTAATATAATGTACCAGAGCCCAAGAACCCTACAAGCACAAAAGGAACTCTCTCGTTAAAGAATGTCCTTGGAAACAATGCCACAGATGTGCCAATTCATTGATGGAGCAAGGCCTCAGAGTTGGGATATGGATTTCAGCCCTGACTGTGCAACCTGTCATGGCCCTGAGAATCAGCAGGTCGTGACACATTTCAGTTTTTAGATCATGGTCAAGATCCTGATACATTTCTAGTGTGCATTTTGAGAAATCTCATCAAAATTAAACTAAATAAATGTAGCTTCATGAATTCTAATTTAAATAGCCATTTAAACAGAAGAAAAACTTTTGTTTGTACTCTGAGGGGGGTTGAACACTGGGACAGAGAGGTTGTGGACTCCCCATCTTTGGAGATACTCAAAACCCATGAGTAAATGTGCTCTGGGTGACTCAGGGTTGGGCTGCAGGGTTGGACTGGGTGAGCTACAGAGACCTTCTCCAGCCACCACTGTTGTGCCTTCTCTTACAATAATATGCATTTTTAAAACATTTTCAGTGTATCAAGGGGTTTTGCTTGCAAGCCCAGAAAAACAGACTTGAAGCCACCTCATGCCTTCAGGCTCCCCCTCCTCACAAGTACTGACATCAAGGAATCCTCTACGTGGATGGATCCAGCTCCATAGTTTTTCTCATCAGTAAGGAATAATTATTTCAGTTTCCTGAAATGTTCTGTGTCCTTGCATAGTTCCAGAGTTATTATTACTACCATCAGTGATATTCCATTCCTTGGGCAACCCTCATGAGCAGCCCAGCTGCACACAGGGGGTTGGTGAGTGTGAATACAGGGATCCAGGCTGAGTCCATGATTAAAAATCACAAAACACGGGATTGCTTCACACACACATTTTGTACAATCAGGCATTAAACCCCTGCATATTTGTGTGTCAGATATCGTTTGTTCAGTGTGATTTTTACAGAGCAAAGGTTCCAGGGAGAAAAATCAGCTTAAAAAATTAGCTTCCCAATGTGCTGTAATACACCGTGATCACCCTGAATATCACATGTACTCTGTGTGTAAACCATACTGAACACGTCAGGTGTCTTCCCCTAAGAGAACAGACAAATCTTATGCTGCTTCCTATCATCTTGCTATTTATAGATTCTTTGTGACTATTCTTACGAATCTCACCCAGATAATACTAATAAAACATATCCCAAATTCCTCCACTTGGCACTTTCAAGTTGGCAATTTCAAATCCCATGTTCCATTACAACTTATAACATTCTTGGGTGTTTATACACCATCATTTGTTCCTTAACAGAAGAAACCACTTGACCTCCACTTCACACTTCTATTTCTACTCACACAAAAAATAAGGCCATAAACCAAAGTCTCTAATACTGGACTCTTCCCTGATGTTCAGGAAATACAGGAATATAGGAAAGCAACGTGTGCCATTTGCTCCTCATTGATGCACATCATGATTTCCTAAATCTGTTGAAATTCCACTGTTGAGCCAGCAATTCTGAAAGCTCAGTATACAAAAGAGTTCCCATTTGAGACTGACTTCTACATGATCTAGTCAGAAAGTTAGCAAATCATCCAACAGTAATGTTTTGGCACCTTCCTATTACCTCTTACAACATGTCAGGTGGGAAAAATAGCATTTGCAAACGAGAGGGAGCAGAACGTGGAAAGATGTTATTTTGGTGTCATTGGGAGGTACTCAATGTGCTCAGAGAAAGACAAAGCTATCTTAATTTTATCCTTGGTCAAAGTTTCTTTTTTACCCTTCCCAAACTAAGGCAAAACTACATTGGCAATATTTAATAGAACAGAACAGAGTCATAAAGTCGTAAGAAGGAAAGTCAGTTTTCAGAACAGCAGCCATCAAAATACACTGTCAACCCCAGAAAAGTTCTGTTCCACGCCATGTTCTGTACCACAACAAACAAGCATTGCTTTGTTTTCTATATATTACTGTTTGTTTCCTTACACTGTGGTATTTCGAATGCTTCCTCTGGATGACAAGTAATTGCACGTTATAAGATCCAAAGAAGGGTTTGGAGCAGGACAATTAATTTAGCACCAGAATCAAATGATCACAACCACTTGTTTGCTTTCAAAGACAACATGGCACAGGGCAAAGTACGCTGGGCTTTGCCCAAATCTACTTCTTGTCACAAAATAATGTAAATCAGTTATTAAAAAAGACATGGTGCCTTCCTATTTTGCTCACATTCATCTTATCTCTAATTTTCAGATTTTGTGTGTATGTCAAGGACATCCTCCTCTTGTTCTGCAGCTCCTATTTGACTTCACCTCATGGATCATTTTTGTGACAAGCTTCCTGGGGTATCCCAGCACTCCCTCAGACCTAACAGGGGAGTATGGAGCCATCATGGTACCAAGCCCTGGAAATCCATGATCCTGCCCATCACCCAGACAGAACAGTGGAGTCATAAGTGACTCTCCTCTTCCTGCTGCAGCCACTCACCATTTCCTGTCATCTCTTCTTCTATGAACTCACTAAAACTCCTTCTTTCATTTTCACCCTCACTGACTTTTTCCACGTTCTGGTCATCCTCCCTTCTTGGGTTGGCAACAGACATCTTGCTACTTTGTTCCCTGCTTTGCCTTCAGTTGTTGCTGCTAAAATATTCCCTTTGCCTCCCCCTCTTCACATAGCCAAAGCTTCCTCCTTGCATTCACCTTTGGTTCCTTGTCCTTCACTCATGCCTTGTTTTCACCCTGCTCTCATTTAATTTTCATACCTTAGAATCACAGAATCAACCGAGTTGGAAAAGACCTCCGAGATCATCAAGTCCAACCCTTGCTCCAACCCCACCGTGGTTCCCAGACCATGGCACTGATGCCACATCCAGTCTCATCTTAAACACCTGTAGGGAGGGTGACTCCACCCCCTCCCTGGGCAGCCATTCCAATGCCTGATTACTCTCTCCATGAAAAACTTCTTCCTAACATCCAGTTTAAACCTCCCCTGGCAGAGCTTAAGACCGTCCCCTCTTGTCCTAAGCACCCTGGCACAGGAAGCCTCTCCATTTCTTCATTTTCCAGATTATTCTTTCCCATCATTCTGCTTCCTCCTCAGGAGACACCACCACCCCTCAGGGCAACCCTGTTGCCAGATGCAAATCCCCTCCTTGGGGGAACTGGCTCATGGACTGTGCAGTGCCCACACTGTTTGTACAGCCCTGCACTGATTGACTAAACAATCAATCCCAAATCGATGGCCCAGCCATGCCAACAGCACTTTTGCTTTCTGAAATAGAATACTTTTGGGGTTTAAGTTTATTCAGACCGAGAGATAATTCCTGTAATTAAAGTAGTGGAAACCAGAGCATCCACCAAATCCAAAGAAGTGCTGGAGTGTGACGTATCACGCTTGGAATGCCTCCCTTGCCTGCACTGCTCTCTTGGGACGGGAAACAGGAGAAGGCAGTGAAACAATAAGAGTAATGAATAATCACATATTTAGGGAAAACATTCAGTTTAGAGTTTGCAATTTGATCAACAATCTGGATTTTGCTGCAATTTCATTTCAGAGTACAGATATTTCCATTTAAAGGCAAATAAAATTGGGAAATGTGTATTTCCAGAAAACCTATTATCAAAAACCCTAAAAAAAAAAATGGTAATAAGTTCAAGTATGTCTATTTTTTTCCACAAGACTCAGAGGGATACCACATGCCCTGTCTAGAAAACAATAAAGACCTGCTGAGCAAATGAAGGTCACTTGAATTTTTTTAAAATTTAAAACTTTGTTTTCTGCTAAATGACAGGGAAATACACTGAAACCACAATCAACGTTTTCTGGGTCTGACAATGGCAGAAGTCCTCTTTCTGCTCCTCACTGTTGACTCACACATCACCGAATCCCAAGGGACTGTGCACTCCAAAACGAGGAGTGAGTAATCAGGAAAAAGATGTTTCCCCTCTTCAAAGTATTCACTAAAGCATTCATCCTTTCAAAACTTCCAAGCTACAATTTGTTTGGCTTGTAAATCTTGCAGCAACAGTATTGACAATGTTACAGTGATCTAAACACTGTACAATGTAAATGTAATTGCTTCAAACACAGGACCAGGTCGTGGAGATTTCTTCCAATATGGTGCAGGGTGAGTGGGTCTCACTTCAGCTGCCTGGGAGCAGAGGAACAGTGAAGCCCAGAAAGAACAGTCTGATTATTAGACCTGTCTCAAAATAAAAGATGTATATTCTTCCACAGCTTGGGAAGGGAGTTTTTTTGAATTCATTCAAGACACCTTTGGAGAGAGTTGATACTACGAAGATGGCCAACAGTTTAGGAGAAGGAATATTTCAGGATGCATCTGAAAAATGACTCACTGGCTCTCACTGCCATTTTGTTTACTGCTGTGGAAAGCAGCAAAATGCAGTTGTAATAAAGCAAACTTTGAAGAGAAATGTATTAAAATATCTACTTATGGATGGATGTATTCTTATGTTTTCCTCAATGAGCTGATTCACTACCATAAACAATAGAAGTCACTTTACAATAAGACAAAATAATTGATTTATCAAGGAGAAACCATGGGGTGTGATTACGAAGTAATGCATTGCTTGGCAATTAAGAAGTATTTGCTGCACTAATTATTGGAATTACTAGGCAGGGGTGGTTTACAGTATTTCTTAATCTTTTCAACATTTTACTCTTCAAATGTCAAATCCCAAAAATCCAAATATTGCTGGCAAATTGGAAAGCAGAGAACAACCCTCCAGTTACTATAGTCAAGACAAGCAACTAGTTATGTTTTATGTGGCTTGTCCTTAGGAGTTCAACATTATCACACACCCCCCCTCAGACCACACAAACCATAAACATCTTCGAGCTCCAAACTATCATTAGATAGTTTTTATTGAATTCTAAGTCAATACTAAGCTGGTTAGCTGGCAAGTTCATAATCACCAGAGGTAATATTCACAGTTCAGGAGACGAGGTCAACCAAGAGCTGGATGTGCAAGTGTGATTTCCTACTTTCATGATAAAAAGTGACAACGTTCAAAATACCCAATATTGATATTTTACACAGGAAACCTCTCAGTCAGGAGAGTCTTTGGCTTCACCCCACTAGAACCACACCAGGATTTCTGGTGATAAATGAAATTTCAGAAATATTTCAGCACTCGATACAAGCGACATTTATTAACCATGTCGAGGCTTACCTTATCATCCTCAATAACCATCTCCAACCTGCGCTCGGGGAACAGTCTGGGCAGTGCCAATTCCCATATTCACACGGAGTGCAGCAGCATGCAAGGGACTGAAATCCAGAGATGAAAAATGCCAACAGAATGAAGATGAACAAAAGCCACGACTACGGCAAAACCAGACCACGGAGTATCCACCAGTGCTCCCAAGGCTCCAGGGAATGGCTACCACAGGTCTGCTGTGAGCTGAGAACATGAGGGCAAAATCCAGTGACAACTGGAGCAGGCTGGCTATGGAGCCAAGGTGTGAAGGGCTGTTCAGAGCACACCCTCATGGTGTGCTTTCCTATAAAATATCGAGATGACGCTCAGCCTTTAGCTGGAGAAACACGCTCAGCACAGTGTGAAGCTGAAGGAACACGACGCGATGCTCATGAGCCTCCACAGGGAACAGCCCTTGGCTTCACAGTGCCCAGGGCATGATGCTCAGGGGTCATTGCCACACACGAGTCCCTGCCTCCTGAAGATTCCACCACTGACGAAAAGCAGGGCTTCCCCTCACCACGAGTTTGTTCTTCTTCACAGAAGCACAGAACCGGGCAGGTCGGAAGGGACCACAGCGGGTCATCCCCGCTCAAGCACAGGATCGCATCCAGATGGTTCCGGAATATGTCCAGACTCACGCCACTGATGGAGTTGGTGTGAGATAAGCCAAGCTCCTCACGGGGGTTCCTGGCGCAGGAGGAGCTCTGAGCTCTGCGGTGATGGCGGACAAGGGCCTGGGGTGGGTCCAGGTGCAGCCCGGCCCGCTCAGCACCTCCGGCACACGCTGCTCCTGAGCGCGGGGACCGCCGCACTGCACCGCGAGGAGCCGGTGGCCGTGGGGCAGCGTTTTCCCGCAGACAAACGACCCAGACGGCTCCAAAGTGTCGATGGCCGATGGCTTCGCGCCACCTGACGTCCCTCAGCCGCTTCAAACCGCCGGCTGCCGCCTCCACGTGGGGGGCAGGTGGCGGGCGGCCCGTGGCTTCCATCAGCCGGGGCGGGCGGGAGAACCCGCAGAATGGCTGAGGGGGCGCGGGAGAGGCACCGCTGTGCCCGGCGGGGAGCGGGGGGCGACAGCTGCCGCCCCTCCCCGGGCCGCCCCTCCTCGGGGGGCTCCCGGCCCCGCCGTCCCCTCGGCGACGGCCGGGCCGGGTGGGGCGGCCATGCGGCGCCGAGGGGGCGGGAAGGTGCCGGCAGGGCCGCCCGAGGCCCCGCGCCCGACTCTCCCCGTGGTGACCTTGGGCGGGCGGCGCGGCCCTCCCCGACAAGCGCCCGCTCCTCGCCCCCCCCCCCCCCATACCCCCCTCCCCGCCCCTCTATTTTTTATTCTTTTTAAATTATAATTTTTTTATTTATTTATTTTGGCCGCGGAAAGAGTTTTGAGGCGGGGGGGGCGGGGGGAAGAAGGCGGAGGGGGGGGGGGGGGGCAGAGGAGGCCGCCGTCAGAGCGGCCCGGGGACTTTCCCTGCCGGAGGGAGGGCGCAGGGGGGGAGCCGTCCCGGTCCCGGTCCCCGCCCGGGGCGGGAGGCGGCGGCGGCGGCGGGCGGGGTGTGAGGGGAGGGCGGGGGGCGCCGGCCCCGCCGCCGCGGGGGAGACGCGGCTCCCGGCGCTGTGCGCCCGAGCTGCTGCTGCTGCTGCTGCTGCTGCTGGTTACGCCAGCCCCGCCGCCTGCCTCTCCGCTCTCCTCGCCTCTGATTCTGCGCACAGCCAGCCCCAAAGCCTGTCATTCTGCAAAACACAGTTTACTCAACAGAGAGAGCGAGTGGGGGAGCGGGAGAGGTGGAGAGAGGGAGACGGCGCGGAGGAGCCCGGTCCCGCACCCCAGCATGGCTTCGGGGGACCTTTACGAGGTAGCGGGGGCCGCGGGGCGGGCGGGCGGCGGGGGGGGGCGCCGGCCGGGGCGCCGCCGGGGGCAGCGGGGGCGCGTTCGGAGCCGCTCCGCCGAGCCCTCGTAGTTGCCGAAGAGCGGAGGAAATCGCCGAGGGAAGGGCTGGGGTGGGGGGAAAAGGGCTGGCGTGTGTGCCCGGGGGGGGGGGCAGGGAGGGATGGAGCGGCTCCCCTCCCTTCCCGCTGCCTCTCTCTTTCTCTTTCTCTCTCTACTTTCCATCGGGCTTGATCTTAGCAGGCCTTGCAAGAGGGAAGGAGGAAGGAGTGAAGGAGAGCGAGAGTTAGCGGTAGGATGGGGAGGCGATCGCGGTGTGATGAGCCCGGAGAGTGGAGAAAGTCCAGGTAAAGTCATAGGCGCTCTGGACGTGCTGAATGTGCAGATTAGTGCGAAAAAATGCGCCTTAGCGCTGCCGGGAGGCGCAGGGATGGAGGCGGCTCTGCGCCCGCTGTGCAAAGTGCAGGAGCCGGCGCCAGGTTGCTTCACCTCCTGCCGGGGGTGCTGCGGGGGTGGCGGGGGCGGCGGCCGGGCCGGGCCCGGGCTCCCCGCGGGCCGCAAAGTTTGGCGGGGGCCCCGCTCCGGGCGGCCCGGGCTGCGGAAGGGGCGGGCGGCTGCCCCCGGGCCCCCCAGCCCAGCCCGCCGGGCGCTGCCCCCCGGCCGCGGCCACAGCGCCGGGGCACCATCGGCCCCGCCGGCTCGGGGCAGGGAGGGGACGAGGGGCCGGAGACCCTGACGAATTTTGACCTCTGGCGCCCAGTTGTAATGCCCCAACTGAGAACGGGTCTAGCCGCTCTTGCCATGCCGGAGAAGAAGAAGAAGAAGGGAGAAAGCTGAAATTAGAAATAAGGCAGACTGGACCTGGTGGTTTGAAATATCCTGTTCCAGTAAGTGGAACCAGGGTGGAAGTCTACCATCTAAAGACACCAAATGTGACTGGATGTCCTACACTTCTTGGTCTGGAGCACCTCCTCAGGCTCCTGGTGTTTCCTGGTGAAATGGCCGTTTGTGTTGTGGTTCTCTGGAGAGCACAGTTTAAGGGCTAGGACTGAAACCATCACCTTCCAGTTGGAGCTGTGTGCCAGTGATAGGCACTGCTCAACCATCAGGGTGTGCTTGGGTGTGGAGCTTCTGCTGTGGTTGGTTGGACTTGGTTGGACTAACTCTGCGTTTGATGATCTTGATGATCAACTGTAGGGTCTCAGGAGCAAGACGTCAAGGATCTGAGAGGTTTGACGTAGGCAGTTTTTACTTTCATTGTCTTTCAAAGTCTTTGACAGAGGTCATAGTTAAGGGATGACATTGCTCTACTAGGACTGTATTTTGCTGTGTGTGACAGACCTCCTCTGAAGTGAACAGCACTTCAGCTCTCCTCCATGGTGTTAAATTATTGGACGTACATGATGATCTGAATAGTACCATTGGTGTTTTTCTCTCCATTTTGTGGTATCTGCCATTTAACTTTGTAATTTTAAGGATGTTGCATGTCACCTGTGTTGCTGTTGCAACTCTGGAATAGCCAGTGGGAGTTCTGTGAAGAACAACTTTGACACAAAAAAGTTAGCAACACAACTTTAGAATGAGTAGTTTCTGGGATGCATGGAGGATCTTTGCCTGGTGTTGTCCGAGTTTTCTTCAGGTGTTTGGATTAGTTCTAGAAGGAAATAAAGCTGGTATGTCTCACACTAATGGTGGCCGTGCTGGTTTAGCTCTGACTCGTCGTTAAAAAATTCGGCTGTTTCTGATCTTTGCGTCACGAGACGGTGACGTTTGGCTGTTGGTCGTGGGCTGTGCACTGAGTACCACTGTGTGGCATCCCAGAGAGGTTGCTCCAGGAGTAACCTGGTGTGTAGGTGTTCTGTGAGGGAACACACAGCCCAGTTTGCAGCCAGTGTTAGGCCCAGTCACTTCGCCGGCGTTTGCGTGGATGGATGTGAATTGTTGGTCCCGTGGTTCAAAGCCTCTGAATCACTTCCTTTCTTTGTTACTCCATTTGAGCTACTTTTGCTTATCATTGTACAATATGGAAGACTTGTCTCCACCAGAACAGGTAAGTGGAAGAAGTGTGGCTGTTCATTCTTTGTCATGTGAGGTGTTTGGAATATGACCTTCTCAACTGCTCGTGGTGTAAAATCTTCATCTACGGGTTGGACGTGTGGGAAAAAGTACATGCGGGGCTTTGGTTGTCAATCCCTCTGCATTTTGCGTCCTCACGGTGAAGTTCTCCATGACAGAGGTCGGAAGAAATGTCTAGAAAGCTGAAGAGTTTGTAGGTCTAATGGATAGCAATTGGTAGTGGCTTCATTTAAAAATCCACTCAGCTTTGCCTCCCTGCTTCTTCCCAGAAAACCAACTGCAATCAAGGGGATTTATTAGAAGGAAGCTCTTAGAGCTGGGATGTCCCACACCAGGTTGCACATAAGATGAAGAGCTTTGTGCCTTCAGAGGAGTCCAAGTTCTTGCTCGGACACATCATTCTTCTCTGCCCTCCTGAACTAGTAGAACATTACATGGATCACAGGATGACCATCAAACAGTTCCAGGAGTTTACCTTGAAATAATTTGGGGCTGTGGGTGGAAATAAATAATTTGGGTCTTATCGTGTCAATTCCAAAGATATATTGCACTTCTGATTCCATTTTGACTCCTTAGTAATATCCAAGTCCTTCAAGGATTCTTACTGAACTTCAGCAAATAAGACAATAATTAACTCTGCAATTTGAAGTATTTAATCCTGACTGCAAAATCATTTTTGTTAAAGCCAGTCACGATCTAGGAGCTGTGATAAAGCACATGAAGGAGTACAGTGTGTACATTACCTATACAAGCCTCTCATATTTTGGTGGCACTCAAGAAACTTTTATAATTTTTTTAAGTTTTGGAAATAGATGTGCATATTTATCTTGTCAGTCAATTCATTTTCTACTGTCTTGTTATTTTAAAAGGCTTTTCAACCTTTTAAACTTAGAGATAAATTCAATTACTGCCTTTATAATGAAGCAAAATAAGATCACAGGCAAAACAACCTCAGTGTTTGTTTGACTAGGTGCCTTTTTCTGTTTAGAAATGGCATCTACTCACCTGAAAAAAACCCTGTTACATTTGGGTTTGGACTGTGAAACAGGTACTGATTTATTCTGGAAGCAAGAGAACACCCCTTGGGAGTTCTGTGTTTACTGGTAGTTCAGTTCTAGAGCTGTGTATTAGAACCAAGACACTTTACAGCAAAAGCGAGTTATTCCATTATATGGTGAAATGTAGGTGTTAGTTTTGACGTTTTCTAAGTGCATTTTTTCCCTTTAACAGTAAGGAATGCTGTGTATGCTTTAGTGTAATTCTCAGGCTGTATGAAATGCTGGTTTGGCTTTGCTTCACTTCCATGTGCTTATGACTCCAAGCTTTTATGAGTAGGTGAAAGTGTCATGGAATACTCCCTTTTTTTTTTTTTTCCTTGCTTTTCCTTATAAGAGGTGACCTGTTAAATATTAAAGACCTATGATGCATGTTCCTTAGAAATAACAGTCTGAAAATAAAGGACTGACAAAAGGGTATTCACAGTGGCCTTCAGCAAGGCAGCCTTGGTTTGCCTTGTGATTCACATACACTGTTGGATGCATTGATAGGAGATCCTCATTCAGTTTGGTAACCAACAGAAAGGGAAATGTATTTACTCTTAAATACCAAGTTGGTTGATTCACATTAAAGTTCTCAGTAACTTGAAATAACATTTTGTATTTTCCATGTACAATTTAGTTGTCACATTATCAAAACCCCGACAGTTCTCTCACAGAGACTCTGGTATTACAAGTCCATGAGATGGCTTTAGAGGGGGAAAAACTCCATAGGAACAGTGCCCCTAACTTTATTTTTCCTAACCCAGAGCATCCTGTTTACTGCAATAACCCCCCCCCCCCCCCCCCTTTATTGATGAGTATGTGAATCAGTATCAGTATCACAGAGATGCTCCTCAAGCTGACTTTTTTTATATATAATATTTTGGGGACTTGTATACAATGAACACACTTAGACTTTCAGGGGTGATGATGTTGAAATCTAAAGTCATATTTTACCTTGTGTCAGATTGTGTTACAACATCTTTGGTAATTGATCTAAAGATTATAGCTGAATCTCTGAAGGGGACTGTCACATGCATGTGTTTGTGGATCACAATAATAAACCCAGGGGTGTTTGCTTTAAAGTGAAAAAGTGGCAATTTAAAAACTGGCATCTTCTCACTGAAATGATACAACACCCAAGGACAGGAGCTTCTCCACCAGTGACAGGTTTCAATCCAATCTTAGTTCTGTTTATGCAGCACTGTAAGAACAAGCTGCAGTTTATTTCAGCTCACCTGATCCACCAGAAAGATAATGTACTTCCAGATAATTGCAACATCTCCCATTTATACCTGCACTCAGGTACCAGCAAAGTCAAAACTTGAAGATAATAATGGCACTGTTTGGGCTGCTGAAGCCTCACAACATGTGGAGACCTGCAAGTGGGAGAGAGCAGGGTTGAGCTTTTGGATGCAAGGTTTGGGTTGCAGATGCAGGGTTTAGAAAAGCATCTTTGCTTTACAAAGTGAGAAAATGCAAGTTTTGGAGAATTGTGGCTTTCCATCTTGCATCTCTTTCAATGGAGTCACTTTTTAGCAGAGACAGAGACTTAAATCTGCTGATTGAAATGAAAAGCAGAAATCTGTTTTTTTTAATTATTTCACACGTGCGTTTTCTAAGACAGAGGTGACTTGCAAGAAGATGGTGTATTTAAGTAAATTATTAATATGTCTCAAATCAAGCTCTTTATTGATATAACTGTTCCATGATGAAGGAACAAGACTTGATTCCACAAGCAGAGAACAGTGGCACCAAGTAGGATCTGGGGAATCTAGAACAGTTAAGCACCTACTGCTTCTGTACCTTGGCAAGCTGTGGGTGCAGTGCTGGTTTCAGTAATACTGGGCTGGGGCTCTCCAGCTCTAAGTACCTGTAAGTAACACCTTATTTTTTTAGTGGAAAGGCTTTACTAACAACTGTTTTGATGTCTCAGCTATTTATATGTTATCATTGATCTGTTCTCAAAATCAGTATTTAAAGACAACTGTCCTCAGAGTCAGGTCACTTCTGAGCAGCATTGCCCTGGGTTGGTGGAAGTCTAGAAATTTTGTTGCCAGTAACAACGAGCTAACCCGAGGTCCCTTCTGCTCAGGTCCTGGAGTTCTCTAAATGAAAGATACTGAGTGAGGTTCTGAAGTGTAACTGGATAACTCTGGTAATATTCATTATCTGCCTCAGAAATTCCAGTGCTGAGCCTCGTATGGAACATTACAATGCACATAATGACTGTCTTGTTTACCTACAGCGTCACTCTGTTACCACGGGTCCAACTTCCTCATTACATTGTAAACTGCTGGGCATATTTTGGGGCCCTGAAAACCAATTGATTTCTTGTTACAATCTTGATAAAGTGTTTTATCTGGATCAAGTGTAGTTTCCTTCAAGGTACATGGCATAAGTGTACTCCTGGCTTGGGAGGGACTCTGAAAATAAACCCTGTCCCTCCTGAAAGCCTCAACATTTGCAGTGAAGACACCACCAAAGCCACTGAACTGAACGTGCTTCCCTTCAGTGTCCAGGTTCAGTGCTGAGAACTATTCAAAGGTTAAAATGACATCATTTTTTTGTAACACTTTCTGAATGACAAATCCGGTGCTTTACTTTGGGCTGGTCTTTGATTCAAAATTCAAATCCAGCAACAAACCCATTGTTTAGTAATTGCTTGTGAAAGTTAAAATATTTAGGGACATTTCAAATAATGGCAAAATTTAAACGTGGTCTAATATTGAAAGAAACGGGCTAATTATTTTTTTTAAATCAATGGAGTACTTGTGATGGCCAGCTATGCTGTAAATAGCATTTCTTTGTCCATTCATTTGACTTTTAGCAGCATTAGAGTTTCTTGGCTCTGTACATTTTCATCAGTGCAATCCCTTTTTGTTGTTCTTTCTTATCCATATATTTTTCAGACACTTTCTGCAGCACATTTTATGGCAGTGACATCCTGACACTGGCAAAAAAAGTTAACTAAATAGTTAAATGTCCCTTGCATTCAAACTATTTAGAACAATATCACTGAAGTGAAACGTTTACAATGCAGGGCAACTGGTGGTGGGATATGTGAATTCTGGCTTTCTTTACATTCATGAAAATACAAATATTCTCATTTTGACAGAAGGAAGTTCATCGTTTTGGCCTGTTGAATAATTATGTCACACTCTTTGTTTATTATCAAAACTTTGCACTGGTAATATTGCAAATACACTTCAGTCTATTTTCTTATGCTACATAGAGAAAATGTAGATTACAATACTATTTTAATATTATCTCCTGATGAGCCCTGATATAAAATATTGTTGCCAATCTATTAGGTGTCTAAAAACTTTCACAAGAAGTCAATATAGTTGACCTGGGTAGGAAAGAATGATTATTCTTCTTGTGGCTCAC
Organism: Corapipo altera; assembly: GCF_003945725.1. NCBI lineage: Eukaryota > Metazoa > Chordata > Aves > Passeriformes > Pipridae > Corapipo > Corapipo altera. The sequence continues at coordinate 8,294,115 of NW_020884894.1, read as the reverse complement.
CAAAAAAAAGGAAATAGGTTGACTCTTACAAAATGGTAAAGAGTGGCAGTGTGAGCAACAGTCTACAACAACACGCTAAAACAAAACCAGCATTGAAAACATCTGTCAGAAAGACACTTTGTTGGAAAAAAGCAGTTGCCCCACCTGGGCTTTGCTAGATTTCTCCCAGTCTACCCCCAAAATTTGCAGCCCGTTCTTTAAGAGGAGCGAAACAGGAACAATGAGGATATTTTCTTCCATATTTTCTTCACCGCATTTATTTATATTTTGGGGGGGTTTTGTGAAATCATCTTATAGTAAAGTAATCACTTAAATGTGCTCATCACAGCAGTAAGTCTGAGATCCATTGCACCTCCCAGGAGAAATGGAATCAGCAGATTCATGGGAACATGTGTCTTGTTTGTACAAGAGTTAACATTTCTAAAGGACAGCACATCTCACAGCACTCTTGGTCAGTGTCTGGATAAGAATGGCTCTGGCTGGTGTGTTTTTTCAAAAAACCTTATTGTAAAACCCTACAGGAGAGCTGGTAATGACACCAAGGTGTGGTCCAGAAGAGTTGGTCATCTCTTACCTGGTTCACAGAGAGGGTGTCTATGAAAAGAGTTTCCAAATATCAGTATTAGGGCCCATGTTGTACAACAGAAGCATCAATTATTTGAAAATAATCACTATTACTCTTGATAATTCATAGATTATTATTATACTTGTCAAGACAAAGGTTGACAATGAAGAGCTGGGTGACAGCAGCTGAAATTCAGTGTTTATAAATGCAAGCTAATGATCAAAGGAAAAATAATCCTGATTATACATGCATAAAAATAAGCCCTGAAGAATCTGTTACTATTCTGGAGAAATCTTGGAATCTTTGTGGAAAGTTTCTGGGTGTGTCCCCATTCGTGTTTTAATTTGGATCGGGTGCATGCTTTTGAAGTGGATCTCCCTGTGATCCCCAGTCCCCACACCTCTGTTTGCATCCCAGCACTGTCTTGGAGAGCAGTGACCAAACTCCCTCCCAGTGACACTGAACCAGAAAAGGGGTTCCAGCTCCTGGGGGGTGTCTGGTCCATGGGACCAGACTACAGCTTGTCAGAGTAAAACCTCAGGCAAGCACAAGTTTAGGTGTTAGTAAGAAAGTATTTGAGAATGAAAGAGAAGATGATCATCCTCATGTTCCTGGGGAATATTGTGCTTCCACCTGTGCAGTGCTGTACCCACTGCAAGGAGAACACAGAGCTGACAGTAATGCAGAGAAGGGCCATCAGGGTGTTCACAGGAGGAGTGGCTGTCAGTGAAGATACCTTGGGACAACTTTCTGGATGGGAAAAGAAGTGATTGAGGAAGGTAGGAATGGTATGGAAAAGACAAATGGGGGATGTTTAGTTATTATGCTATTTCTCATTGCACAAGAGAAGATCCAAGGCCAAGGAAATGATGAGGGGACTGACACAAAGGGAGTACTCCACAGTATTTAAATTTTGGAACTCATTGCCATGGGATGTTATGGAAATCAGAACTGTAAATGGTTTCAAAGAATGGTAAAACAGGAGGATTGATCCCTTTCAGGACATCTTTCAGCACAAACCAGTCTTTAAACTGCTGATCACAGAAGCTAGGAGAGCAGAGCAAGGGCAGCCCTTACTCTACAGATGTTCTTTCCTAAGCACCCAGTCCTAATTCCTATAGAATATACAACACGTTGAGCTAAGTGGACATTTAGTCTGACCTCGTATGGCAGTTCTTAGTTTTGTACTTACCACAGTCATTAAACAAACATAGTTATTGACTGAGGTGTTGATACGGTCTGCAGAGACCACAAACACTTGCCTTGCAAGTTGTATTCTGGTGTTCTAATTCCTAATCCTTGTCAATTAATATCTTTGCAAAGCAAAGGACTAATCAGAATAGTGGGTTCTGTTTCTGATACAGAAAAACATCAGCTTCTGGTTTAGAGCTCTCACAGCCCAGATTTAGAATCATGGAATCATTTAGGTTGGAAAAGACTTTTAAGGTTATCGAGTCCAACCATGAACCAGCACCACCGTGTTCACCCCTAACCCACGTCCCCAAGTGCCACATCCACACACCTTTTGAACATTTCCAGGGATGGTGATTCCACCACTGCCCTGGGCAGCCTGTTCCAGACTCCTGACAAAATGCAACAGGTGGTAGAAGCAGAAAAGAGTAGAAGAAGGGAGAAGGTGATGAAGTAACATTAAATCAAACATATGTAATGAGAATGGAAGATAAACTAGAAAACATTCCAGTAAACGCATAGAATGAGGCAAATGATGGAGTCAGTGTTATTGGAAAGTTACATTAATGGAATAAGAAGTTTCTGATTAATAAAATCATCTTTCTTCTATGAGAAAAGCATTTCAGCATCTAAAAGGGTTTATCCACAACTTTCCCGTATTTATGGCTTCAGATGCTCTTCCCAGGCTGTACAGGTTTGTCAGTCTACCTTACCTGAATAGGCATCAAAAAGCCACTAACTATGAACAAACCCATCAACTTGTTCTGGTATTGGGTTGAATTTTTTTTCCAGAAATGGTGATTACCAATATACCAAAATATAAACAGTCTAATTTCTAACTGACCTACTCAACCTGTCAAATTCTTTCACACAGTGAACTTTTTTGTAGCATCACTTGGCAGTCACTGAAACAAAGGAGAGAGTGTTGCTCATGTATCTTATTTTTCCTAGTAATAAGAGAGATCTTACAAAATAAAGTAATTTTTTAAAAGACTACTTTGTAAAATTTATTTGATTATACTAATGGACTTCCCTTTAAACATCATGCAGTTGAAATTTGCTCTGATAATATTTTTGAAGCCATTAAATCATTTCCCTTTCTGGTGAAGGGACTGACTTTTACAAAATATGAAATCACATTAATAAACCTGATGCATTTGTCTTCTAGAATTTTTTTGTGACAGGTTTCAGGTGTTTCAGCCCAGGAAACGTGACGGGAAAGGTGCTGGAGAAACACAAGTGTGGTTCACATAGAAGGAAAATGCAGAGTAATGCTTGCAGGGCTTGTAAATGTGTTCTGAGACAAACTGCAAAGATGTTGATCCCAGAGTGTTTTGGTGATTAATGTAAGGGAGGAATAGCAGAGTGCAGTGCAAAGGGGAATGTGGGAATTTGGGTGACACAGCACGAGGAGACCTTCTTTGATGAGAAGTGATTGAGCTTATCTCTACCTCAGCAGAGGAAGAAGCAAACTTTTAAGTTCATCAGTGGTACAACATAACAGCAAAGCTTCAAATTAAATAGGAATGTGACTGACATATCAAAATCTATGCAGGGAGGAGGATGGAAACTTTGGATCCCAAGTTAAGTATTAGGAATTAGAGGGGAAACTACATTTATGTACTAAAATGCCTTCATGTCACTCCAGAAGAAATAACCTGGAAGTCCTTGAAGGAATAATGACTGATGAGGAGCAATTAAAACTTTGTGATTTGACTGCAGTAACTGGAAGCAAGAGTCTGTAATAGAGTCCCGCTGCACAAACTCCAGCTTTTCACAATCCAAAGTCAAGAACAATTGAAAAACAGCTTCCAGTCTTGTGTAATTAAACATTAGCACTGGTTCATAATTTTCTACTGTGCTGAAATGTCAGAACCAACGTACTAGAACAGTCAGAAAAGGAGGTGGTAGAGAGTATGAAGAACTTGGCAGTGTTCTGTCAGAGTGGTCACTATTACAGACTGATGTTCCCATGCTGCAGATCAAAACATGATAGTGTGAAGTGTTTGTATAGTCAGCAAAACACATCAAAGTATGGAAACAGTGATAAAAGTCACAGGAAACCGAAAGAAGCAACGAAGAAGAGATGATCTTTGGTTGGTTGGGTTTGGGTTTTTTGTTTCTACACTGGAAATGCAAAATGACCACTTTTCTGTCTTTATGTGTAAAAACAAAGTGTGAGTCAGGCAATTAAATTGACAGTTCAGGCAGTAGAATTTAGTAAGACTGAATGTTCCTGTAAGTTCCCTTTATGGTCTGGCAATGTTATGTGTGTAGTGGAAGCCCAAATCACCCAAATCTGTGCTCTGATGATGCACAGAAGATGCAACAGAAACGCTGGAGAAAGCTGTGTTCGATAATGTTTTTACATGTACCAGGGAAATAGCATCTCTTTTACCTTATACCCACAGAAAAACTCATGTTTCTTAAGAAAATAAAAAGGGGGGAGCTCTTGGCCTGCTTTTATGGCCTTCCCAATGCTGCATTTTATTTGGTGTCAAGAAGTGTGATCATCAATTAACTGTGGGAATCGTGGGTCTCTCGGAACAAAATTGTTGAGCATCACAGGGCTGAGCAATGTCTTCAGAGCCTGGGGGATTTGGATCAGCTCCTTCCTCTGACTGTGCTGTGGTTCAGGACCTGCTGCAGTGTTTTGAACATAATAGTGATGTGTTGGTGCTTTTAGGGGAGCTGAAGTGTAAATACACCCTCAGAATGCAGAGCGAGCGGGCTGCCTGTGTGACCTGACAGCAGCTAAGGAGGATCAGAGAGCTCTGCTCCCTCCTTGTTCTCACTCAGCAAAGACCATTTGGAGGCCACTGGAAGGAGACTCATCCCCTCCTTTTCACCAGCAGCAAATGATTCCCAGTGCCTTTCCCGTGCACTCGCACGAGGTGATGGATTAAAGCAGGAGTGCCAAGGTGGCCTTGTCATGTCTCCCTGCTGACTGAAGCTTATGCAAACAGTGTGTTGTATGGATTTATCAAGTGGATCGAGACAATAACAATTCCAAGCTGTAAGGAAGACATCTTTGTTTTTTTTCATTGTACACATGCCACGCTTTGGATTCCTGTTCTCATTGTTCTCGTCAATCGTTGCGCTGAGGGAACGCGCTTTCCTGGAAGAACAGTGGGACTCAACACAGGGGCTGCTGCTCGTGGTCCATCAGCTCCTGTGAACTGCCTCTTGCTGCCTCAGGAAGCACAAGGAATTGCTGGAATTGATGGAAGACTGTTCTTTCTCCCAGTGGAATGGCTTGTCCCCAGCTCTGTCATAAGCACCACAAAGGATGATGGATCTTTTTCTTGCTTTGTTTGATGATCCTGTGCTTTGGCTTCCTGGCATGAGACCACTTAGAGCATTTCCAGTGAGTGCCACTGATCCAGCAGCAGTGTCAGGTGTTGCAGTGTGCCCAGGGTGACCATTTACTGACAGGCTGCTGGGGGCTGTGATTTGAATTGTTCTGCAGCAGTGCTGCTGGGATTTTTTGTGCTTCATCCACTCATGTCAAACACCACTGACAACCTGCTCTGCTTACAAGACAGAGGAAAGTCTCCTTTAAATGTGAACTGAACCTTCAATTTGTACCATGAATGATGCAGTTTTCCTCCCCTGCTATTACCTGCTATTCTTGTAGCCTATTTAGTATACAGGGGAAAAAAGTCTTGCTTACTGATTGATCAGGATATGTAAAGTACTCTTTTATTTTGGATATGCAGTTGGCATTGCTGGTATATCTTAATTTACACAACCCTTGATTTTTTTACAGTCCAGATATGTGTCCAAAGGACAGGTGATAAACCAAGGACAATATTTTTTAATGCTTTTTTATACCCAAGCCACAAGGCAGAATCCCTTTAGGTAACTGAATTAAATTCTACCTTAATATAACACTTCTGTAAAATGTCTAGATTCCCTTACTAATTCTAGGATTTTGTGCAGCTCAGAACAGCTTTAACAGAACTTTTTCTAAACATCTTTCTTACTTCATGTCTAGCTGCTGTTGCTCCTGTTACCACCAAAAGGCAGCCATTCCAAGATGACAAGCATCTTAAAAGTTGCATTGTAATGGCAGTGGTGGGTTAGACACAGAGGATGTTGTTTAGTACTGAGAATCACCAGGGTATGTTTGGGATGTGCATTTAAATACGTACACTTTCCCTGGCATCGAGGGGATATCTGGGGATTGCCGACAGATATTTAGTATTTGATATATCACTTGCTCAAGATTTGGAAAGTACTTGAGTAGTAAGCCTGAGGGTTAGCATAGGAACTGTGTGATAAGCCTCAGATCTCACAGAAGAACTGATAGCAAGACCTATCTTTTCATTCCCCCTCTGATTATACAGCAGCGCAACAGGGCTTCGCAGTGGCAGATACAGCCTAACTGAGGGAGGCACAGGATGAACCAAGGCTGGTTTCCAGTCAGTTTTGAGGGGATTTTTCTTTTAAAGTGACTAGTCTGTAGCTCCATTTCTGAGAAGGTTCCTTGAGCCTCTGACTCAGACAGAGACAAACCGGTAGCTGGAGTGGGACAGAAACTGCCGCCTGTTGGGAACTCGTTCCCCTCTGCAGACGCGGGGGCAGCTGCTTCTGATCTGTGGCTTCTCACTGCTATTGTGTGAGGGAATCACACTCCCAGTTTCAAGAGCCACAACACAGACTAAGCAAAGCCGTGGCTCATTTAGGACTGGGTGTTATTTTAATAAGCTTAATAAATCCTATATAGGACTGAAAGTTTCTCTGGAGTTCTCAGTCCTGCAAAGCAGCGCTCTCGGGCTGACCTTTGAGCCTTGTACACACTGCAGAGCTCTGAAAAACTGCAGCAGTTCTGGGCTGCACCAATTTCAGCAGCATCAGCAAGCCCAGGGTAAGCAGCTCACCCGCTTTAGCAGCTGTTTTTCAGCATCAGGTTGGTCAGACATTGTCCTGCAAAGGGCTTCCACTGCCACAGGTCACCGTGGCCACAGACACTCACCCAGCTCCAGGAGGTCCATCCTCAAAGAGGAACAAACTGATTTGTTTCATGAAATAAGGACCCAGAGAAGATGAGGAGTTGGCATCTTTTTTCTTAACCAAACTCATCACATGCTTTAAGCTGAAATGTTCATGAATGTTAATATTGTTCTTGTGAAGCAGGAATGGCAAGGATTCGTTTCATGTGCAGCATGGACACTGACCTTCAAAGGGAAAAACTCATTGCAGCACCATTTATCTCACTTTTGGCAAAGCAGGGTGATGAAGTGGTATATTTTCTTTTAAAAGTACTACCACAGCTGTTTTCTGGCTACATTACAATTTTATTAATGGACGTGTATTCTAAGTTATCTATTCTTGGACAGTCTACTTCGGAACACTCAAACTAAAAAAATTGCTTTTATAAAACTATTTTAGTGTGCTTTAATAGCAAACGCTGAGAAATATGGTAGATATACCAGGAAAATTAAAAGCCCTAGGACTAATATTTTTTTTTAAGAGTCACTTGAAAAACAGAGCTTCACCTAACCAAGTTGACCTTGCTTGTTGCACAGCTATGAGTATACACTGTTAGAATAACATATCAGAACATACCAGTGGCATTTGGCTTTGTGACTTCTACTAAGACAGGGTGTCCACAGCTGACTCCACAGAAAACCTGGTCTCAAAATTAACTCAGTTTGTATTTTGGAACTTTCATATAGGCCACAAAAGTGCTGCAGGGGCACAGAAGTGTCGCTTACTTCCCTCAGTATAAAAACAAAACACAATATAAACAATATATAAACCACTAACTCAAAGTATTTAAACTCTTTCCTTACACTTTAGTGATGCTTTATGTGCCTGCTTTAGAACATTCCTAAAGTGTTCTGTTTCAATTTGTTTGATTGGTACTTTTTAATTTGTGACGCGGAATTTAAAAAAACCCAAACACTGAATTTTTTAGGTTTTTTTGGAAGGTAAATTTTTTTTAAAATTTTTACAGCATGTGCAACTTTCATAGATGACTTCTTTTTAAGGTTTTGCACTTAGGTGGTATGATGACTCTAAATAAATTCAGTTAAATATTTAGCATTTGATCCTTTTGCAGACAAACGAGGCTGTTGTTGTCCTGTTTCCAAAAGGTTTCAGATCCATGTGGATGTAAAGCAGTTTGTAGACACATGTGGGTAATTATATAGTTGTTTAAAATGATCCAGTATAGCACAGGGAAAACTGCTGTCTTTGGCCACGTGACTGAACACATGGGTACAGCTTTAAGACAATAAGTAATAAATTTTTTGCATAGCAGGAATAAAACTGGGGCACAGAACTGAACACTGCACATCTTCCTTGCATTTAATTTGTCCATTTTCTTTAGTCAAAATTGGGCCTTTTTAAAAGGAGGTGCACTGTTTTTCTAAACAATAAAATAAAGAAGTTACTTGTATCGATCTGGTGAAGGCAGTTATTATAGTCCCACACTTCATAAAAATGTTCTCCCTCAAAATTACATGAAATAACATGAATTAGAACTTTAAACACAAGCGATGAACAGTAACACTTAGGGTGAAGTTTTAGAATACGGCTCCAAAGCAGCTACAAAATTTTAGACAGAGCCATCCCATTAGCTCCCAAATCTTACCAAATGTAAAGAAACACAGAGGCCATCTGTTCATGGAGCTGCAGACCACTGCAGGATTTAAGGTTTGGAAAATGAAACTAATTAAAAGATATAAAAGGCACCAGTGGCTGGAAGTTTTGCCATCACAAATTAGAGTCGAGATGCACTTTTTACATTAAGGTTATAGCATTTTATTTATAGGACTTTGATTCACTCCCAGCAGTGCTGTACTTTCTGTGAATCACTTCCAATTAAGATGCAATGATTTTCTCATCGTGTGGTTTCAGTGAATCAGAATTTGGGACCTTGTGCAGAACTGCTGAATGAAGGATGTTCCTGTGTGACCCAAGATGGGGATCTTGGGTGGAATTGCCCCTTCTGGCCTCAAATCTGGGGCTCTGTGAGCCTGTAAATAATGTCATGGCACACAAATAAGCAAGTCTGGGCCCTCATAGTGAAAAGGAAACGGGTTCCTCTTAAACAGAAGTGATATTGGTACTTCTTCAGTGCCCTGGGATGCAAACTTATTCTAGATCTCTATTCTATGCTTATTTGTTTTTTAATGTTATCAAGACACTCCATCCCCAAAGTTTTATAGCCACTGAATAAACAATTGCCAAAAAAAAAGGAAAACCTTGGTGACGTTGGAAAAAAAGTTTGTGCTATCACATGTCATTCACTCAGGAAGGCCACTATTATTTAATAGTTTTGTGGTTTTCATTTTTAGACTGTACCAGACACCTGAAATGCTGGAAACCTCCTGCTCAAACATGCAGAGTCTGCTTCCCCATTATTTTCAGAACATCTGACGAACAGGATATTATCAGCTTTGTATGTTAAACACTGGTTAAAAATCTATAGTTTGGAGAAAGGCCTGGTGACCAACTGCTGGAGAATGAGTTCTAGTGTGTGAAGAAACTATAAAGTGCATATCACTCTAATGGAGCAGAAATGTTCAGTACTTTATGCTCTTACAAATAACAAGCAATTTCAGACTCTTTCTTTAGAATTATAGGCTTTTTCACTGTACACACAGCATATTTAGATTATCACAGGATGCCCTTCATTGCACAATGCCCACAATTACTTACATAATTAGATTTCATGTTGCTGACTTAGGAGTCTGTAACTAGACAGGCATTAGAGAAGGAAAAGAACCAAAATCCTTAAATACAGACTGTGGGGTAAAGAGAGCCTGAAAAATATCTTTGCTCTCTAAATATCTACCATTTAAAAAACAAAAAGCAAACAACTTGAGGTCGGGTTTTTTTTGTTGAAGATAAATTGCAATTCTGCTCCTTACAAAAAATTGAAGTGGGTTATTGATTAACTTGGACAGGACTGTCCATTGTTGATATGTCTGGGATTATGAAGGGTCTAAAACATGAGAAAGTACATCACTAAAACAACTGACAGTCAAAAGATATCAGACATTCTGATTATCTTGAATAAAAATTATTTTATATTCTATGATCATCAGAGGAATTTATTACACACCTCAAGAGTGCTCATCTGAGTAAGGAACATTTCCAGCAAAATGTAGGAGATGTCCAGGTGATTCAGACACTCTGCTCTTCCTTGCTGTCACCTTCAGAAGACTCTTTCCACCTATTTAAGGAGAAACTGGAGACCATTCCATCCGTTTTTCCCGTGTCATCTCCCTGGCATTTATGCTTATGTTGTAAAACATCTCCAGTTCCGTTCAGAAGTAATTCACAGGAGCAAACCTGCCTTTTAACACCTGCCCTGACTATAATTGTTGCATTAATGGCATCACCAAGGCAAGAGCTGTAAAGATCCTGGAGCATTTGGAGCTGCCTGTGCCGTGTCTGCCCTGCACGGGGTATGTTGTGCCCAGCCTGGGACATCAGCAGCCAAGGGCAAGGTCTGCTCCAGAATAACAGCGAGTTTTCAGCCAGCAAAGCCAACATCTCTGTCTTTGGGGCACTCTGAGCAATCATTAGCACTTGTCTGACAGACACTCTGTACTGGATGTTGTGATTAACATATTCTGACCATTTAATTTCAAGAACAAGTCAGACATGATGACACGCTGCATATCAAAGGGAAGGGCTCGCTGCTCTGAGCTCCACCTGTTATGCTGCTGAATAATAGCCAGGATCATTAGGATCCATGTGGGGGGATAGGTTTACATGGTGCTTTGTAACTAGGAAAATAACATTTCAGAGGGGTAATTGGGTAAATACATACTCTGCAGGGAAATCCTCTGAAGACAAACTGTCATTTTGTTTAAATCTTCCTTCCATGTCCACCTGAAGTTTCTTGTTTCCTTGGAATTAACCATCTTGAAATCTTCAAAACATAAAATCCTGTATTATTATTATTATTATTATTATTATTATTATTATTATTATTATTATTACTGTTATTATTACTGTTATTATTATCTAGAAACAAGTTTAATTGTGTTCTAGATACATTATATTAATTATTATCCCTCAGAATATTCCAAAAGGGTGAGGTTTATGTTCTTTCATTAGACCACAGCTGACAAGCATAATAAAAGTAATACTTCTCCAATATTTACCAGTATTTTTGCTGCAGTTGTAAGAATACAGCACTCCTCCATCATGGGTGTTACTCTGTATTTCTGCAATATTTTTTCTGTGAGTGCCTTTGTACACAACTGCTCTTTGGAGAAAAAAGAACACTTGAAGGTTGATCAGAAATTCCTTCTGTTATTCCAGAGCCATTTAATCCAGGTGTAGTCTTTTTCCCATATATTCATCTTATGAATCTCTTACCCCTCTAAGGTATGCTGGGAACCTCTTGGTCTTTTCAGGACATTACACTGAATAATCTATTCCCAAATTATGGGATAGAACCAGCAGTGAGAGCCAGTGCTAAATGCAGATAGAAAGCACGAGTTAATCTTGGGATTTTTTCCTGGTTTTTGTTGCTCACTAGGCTTCAAAAACAGTTGCTTCATCTTTTCATTTTGTAGATTGCTGTACATATAGATTATTTCAATGCACCTTTCCCATTTTCAGCACCAGGTCTGAAATCACCGAGAGGGTGTTTTTTTGGGTAAGGCACATAAAAATGAAGAGAAGGGCTGAGTAGTGAGGACCAGAAACACAAATACAGACTTTGAAGCCCCATCTAAGCATCCCATCCTATCTTAGAACCAACCTCCAGGATAGGGACAGGAACCACAAGGATATTTTTAGTAGCATATTTCCTCCTGTCTTTGTGGTTAATGTATGATAACTTAGCCTTCTTATCCCTGTCTTCAATTCCTTCCTGCTGGATGAAGAGCAAACATCCAGCTGTGACATGGAGCATGTCATGTGTTCACACCCCAGCTTAGCACATCCCTGGTTCTGCTTTTAGCAAACACTGAAAATACACTGAATAATGACTTCACAATGGATCTCAGTATTAAAAAATGTCTATTTAATGGCTAAGAAAACCTTTTTAACCTTGTGAGCAGCTGACCTTGGTCCTCCAATCCATCTCTCCTTTGTATATCTCAGAGAGTAGATGGGTCTGGCTGTGTGACCTGAAGGGGAACAAACTCTGATGGCACCAGGTCAGAGAAAGTTGGAAGTTCAGAGCTGCTCGTGGGAAGCTGCCTTCCAGCTGCCTGGTGGATCCAAACCCAGCTCCACTGAGTCAATTCACACACCCACTTCCACAGATTGCATAGAACTCAGTTTTCCAAATGGAGCTGCTTTTCCAAGTGGAAAAGAATTCATAAAGATTAATAAATTATTAGTAAATATAGGCAAAATGTATTTTAGAATCATAGAATAATGTAGTTTGGAATGGACTTTGAAGATCATCTGATCCAACTCTTTGCTTAAGGCAGCACCAACTTAATTAGTTTAGTCAGGGTCTTGTTGAGTCAAGTTGTGAATATCTCCAAGGGTGGATATTCCACAGCCTCTCTGGATGTCTGTCCCAGAATGTATGGTTAGTGCTGGGGATGACAGTGAAGACAGCAGAAGATTATTATTGACTCATTAGAATTAGTTTAATTGGGTGTGAGATTTGTAAGAGTCCTAGGAGTCAAAACTCCTTTCTGTAAGTTCATAAACCATTTGCAAGTGGGATCTTAGGACTGAATGTGACTCAGAGGTTCGTTATCCTGAAGTGGGAATTTAAACTTTCATTCATGAAGTATCTGGAAAACAGTTTGGGTGTTGGAGCACCAACGTGTGTCGGTCCCTGCACTAACCCTCAGTTAATAACAGGCAGACAGCTGCAGCCTTCCACAGCTCCAGTTTGGGACTGGCACAGTGCCACGGAAAGAGCATACACCACCCTAATCCCAGGGAGACAAATGTAGGGAATAAATCTCAGAAACCCTACATTTATAAAAATATAGTGCCCCGTTCTACAGAGGGATGTGGAACAAAGCCCTTTGCCACATCATTGCTGCAAATGCATCCAGGAGCAGCTGAGGTATTAACACAACCGCCAAGTTGGGAATCTGACTAACAAATACATGGAAAATTCCCTCAGTAATATATTCACTACTTACATATTCAATGCTGCTTCGAGCACAGACATTTCTAAATGGTTCCTCAGCTTCGTCAGGGTTCCAGTCTCACCCTGGCTCTTGGCAGCTCTGCCTCATCTCTGAACAGAAAGAGAAGGTGCCCACAGCATGGAGATGTGCAGGTGCCTCCAGAGGAATCCTGGCAGTGACCTGACAGGTGTTTGGAGCAGGACGGCAAGATCTGTCCCTCTCCACCACAGAAACCCCAGGGTTGTTCCTTAGGACCTCCCTGAATGGATTCCAGTTGATAGCAACCCCTGCAGCTGGAAGTCCTGCCAACACTTGGCTGAAACCTTATCATGAGGAACAATGATGAGCTGAAGGAACTGGGGGCACATCAGTTAACACGTCCTCTGCTTGTGGGAATGGCCAGGGCTGACACAGAGACCAAGGAATGGGGCCCACCTGTGCCAAAGTCAGCTTTCAGGAGGTCACAGGGCCTGAGGACAGCACAAGGTTGTCTCCTCCACTGCAGGGAGTCCCTGCCAGGGGACGGTGCCATGGCCAGGGAGTGTCACAGCAGTGTGGGCAGAGCTGCTGCCCCATGGTTGGTGTAGCCAGCCTGGCTCACTGCACACACTGGGACAGGCACAGTGTCTGTGCCTCCCACCCTGTGAGCAAAAGGGCTGCTCCCAGAGCCCAGCTCTTCCCTCCAAAGCACCCTCAGGTTAAATCAGTGCTTTTACACCTTCCACGTCCATGTTCAGAGCACTGTCCCCACTTGTTAAACGCAGATTTCCAACCAGCTGCACTCTCTGATGATTTAAGATGCATCTGTCTGATGAACAGTGAAAGCTTTCATAGCTGCCTTCACTACTGTCCATAAGAGAGTTTGTTCCTTCCAGGCACCAGGAGCAAGTTGGTTTTACACTGGGCTGAATTCAGGTCTCAAACACAAATTAAATCTGCAGTGAAAACCAATGCAATAATTGAGGCCAGAACTTGGCCTACTGACCCTGCTCATCTGAATGCTATTTCTGAGGGGATAATGATGTATTATTCTTCCTTTTTGACAATTACTCCTTCACAGATAATTTTTGAAATTTTCTGTGCCATTTTTCTGTGATGTTGCTCTGGTATCCTGGATACTTCGCTGTAAAATCCTGTGCTCCTGTCATGCCATTATAGTTGCCTAAAGCAAGTTTCTTTATTCCTTTTTTCTGCTCTACCTTTCTTTTTGGCTCGTTCCTGTGTTCTGCCACCACATTAACTTCATTTGTGTAACCAAGAAAATGAAGAATTCTACTGAATTCTGAAAGAAACCTTTGTGTATCATGAGTTTTCTTCTCTTATTATCCCACTACTTTACAAACTGCTACTTCAGCTTTTTACTCAAAGGATCACCCCTCAGCCTTCTATATTGTACAAAGTTATCTATTTTTAGCCCTTTCCTTTTTAAACCTCTCTCTGCATGGTATTATTCACAAATTTGACTGTCACTACCTTTGCTCTGTGGATGCTCCAAACCAGTTGCCACCTATCCTAGTCTGGATAGAGAGTATGAAGTGGATATATGATTTATGCTTCTGATATCTCCTTATCCCTGTCCAGTCACTAACAGAACATGGACAGGGTTCTGCATTTTCTTGTCCCTTCTGTGTCAGTGCTGGGGAGGGGCCTGGCAGATTGGTTACACTGCCCAAAACCTCCAAGGAAAGGGCTGTGTGCTGACCATGGTGGAAACACCCCCTGGACAGCTGGGGTCGTGGCACTGCCTCGTGGCACTGCCTGGAACACCATCCTGGGCCTGGGAAAGCAAGTCCTGTGGCCCTCAGAGAGAATGGAGATGGACCATGGGACCCATTTCAAAAACAACCTCACAGACACCTGGGCCAGAGAGCACAGCACTGAGGGGGTGGATCATATTCCCTGTCATGGACCAGCCTCTGGGAATGCTGAACGGGACAATGGACTGTTAAAAACCCCATGGAAAGCAATGGATGGTGGGACTTCAAACATCAGGACCTACATTTAGCCAAGGCCACGTGGTCAGTGCACACTCAAGGCTCCACCAACAGAGCTGTCCCTGCCCAGTCAGAACCTCCACCTACCACAGGAGGGGATAAAGTCCCTGTGGTACACATGAGGAATGTGTAAGGGAGGACAGTTTGGATTAGTCTTGCCTGGAGCAAAGGCAAACCCACCCATGGGGTTGTTTTTGCTTAAGGACCTGGGTGCACTTGGTGGGTGTTGCAGAGGGATGGGGAAGCATGATGTGTCCCTCAAGGGGATTTGCTTTTTGGGTGAGAACAGTCTGTTCCAGGAAGAATGGGTTCCTTCCATCTCAGAAAATGTGGGAGAGCCATCCAGTATTGTCTGTTATCCAGGAGCTTTTCCGGGGGAATCATTTCTTATCTATTCTTTTATTAATATTGTTGCTGTTACTGTTCTTTTCTTATGTCATTGCTGTTTCCAGCAAATTGTTTGTATCCCAACCCCCAGTCTTTGCCTTTTGTGCCTCCAGTTGGAGGGGGAGCACTGGGTGGTTTTAGTGGGAGCATTAAATTAGAGAATACCATTCCAAAACCATGACAATCACTTCAAAAACAGTTCTCACAGAATGTGCTGAGCTGCGTGAGACCCACAAGGATCATCAGGTTCAGCTCCTGGCCATGCATAGGACCCTCCCCAAGAGTCACACCGTGTGCCTGAGAATATCAGCCCAACACTTCTTGACCTCTGGCAGGCTTGGAGCAGTGACCATGTGTCTCCCTGTATGCAGGAGCTACAAAACACATACTGCCACTGGAAATTCTTTCCCAAAAATTGCTGTCTCACATCCTAGATCATGGAGTAACTATGTCTAATTGTTCATTTGTCTTGTTTTCCAACCCAGAGCCTTCATTTTCACCAAACTGTCATTTCAGCCTGGGGCACGTTCCTTGAAAACCTCTACAAAACTATTGCATTTTCCTCCCTCAGAGATCACTGTAAAATTCCCTTCAGTACAATGACCACTTGAACTGAGCAGTATCCCTTTGTACCTCTCAATACTCTGTAGCCATCCCTTGTCTCATCTCCTCAATGTGTGAGCTGTGCAGGGCCAGCAATCGTTCTCCTCAGCTGGTAAATCCTCTCTGAACATCCGAAATCCTAAATCCTCAGCACCTTTGGAAACACCGAGTGACGAATCCCTCCCCGAAACCAAGGCTTTCACTCCTTTGTGCTCAAGTTCACCACTTTGCTGTAAAAGGGCTAAGAAAATATTTTTCTACCTGCCCCACAAGAACATGTGGTTTATTTTGTGACAGTAGTACCAGTAGCATTTGTAAAGCAGTGAGTCACTGAGTGGAAGTACAACAAGTAGCTCAAATATTTATTTGTACTGTATTAGAGCTAAACCTTTGTATTTTTTTAATGTGGAATCTTCACTTCTGACTAAGCTTTGGGATGTAAAAGTGTTGAAGTCCTGGCCTTGAGCTGAATCTCAATGAAGCCCATATGGAGGAGAAAAGGGCTGGGTGAACTGTACAGAACACTAAAATCAGCCAGAACTGAACAAGGTAGAGGAGAACAAACTGCCAATGAACATAAAAGAAGACAGCATTAATTTTTGTCTAATGATTTCATATGCAGGTTTCATGTAAATTAATAGCTGCTTCCTGCATTTCTGGACTTGCTTTAATGTTGAAGAGCACCTTTAGTGATAGTTGTATTTTTATATTTCAACTGTTGCTTACACATTTCTACATCTGTTTGGAAACGTGATATTTTTAACAAGTTCCAGGCAGTAAAAACTGTGATCTGTTCACATAAACACTGGTTTGCTTAGAAGTCTCTTCAAGTCCTGCTCCTGTTCCTATAAACCACTTTTAAAATAAAAAACTAAAAACTTCATGGTTTAAATCCCAGGGATTCCTACTTTGACTTTACTGGGGAATAACTCTGCTGACTTGTAGCACTGTAAAGGAAGCACAGGCAGAATCAGAGCCTTACTAGGTTGTGCTGAACTCTTTGCTGATAAACACATTTTCCACACACATCCTCTTGGATGGTTTAAAACTGGAGAATCCCCTTGAATTTGGCAGAGAAACTTGAGAAAGGAGTCCACAGTATTAGAAAGCTGAGAGCCACACATGTGTCCAAAACAGCCAGCTCTTTGTAGAGCTTAGCAAAATATTTTGTCTCCTTGAATTTAGATTTCTCACTCATCCTTTAGTCATCTGTGATCGTCACAGAAATAGGCTGTGCAGGAACAGCTCTGCCTCGAGCAAACCCCGCCTGTGCCTCAGTTCTCTGGGACCAGCAGCTCCCACTGGCTGTGGAAAGCTCTCCTACCATGGTAAATGGGAACAGCATTTATTTTTCACTTTGTTTTGGTCTACAAAACAGGAAAATATCTGTTGTTTCTAAATTTAAAGTGTACACTATAATGTACAAAACAAATGTAGCAGTACAGTAAAAGCTACCAGCTGTACTTTAGTGCTGAAATCAAGGCAGGCATTTTTCATCAACTTCAAATGTTCTAGACAGCACTGAGATCTACTCTGGAACGGATTGTGCCAGTGAGTTTGTGGAGGGTGTTTTCAGAACTGACCACTTCTTAGCATAAGGGACACCCAGGACTTGGCTTCTTGCTTTGCTTTCCTTAAAAACCATGAAAGACAATAATGAACTGATTTATCGTACGAGAGAAAAAAGGGATTTGATAAATTAAATGTGTCGCTGTGCTTTAAAATAAATAGAACCCTTCGTGTTCTTTGGATTTCTCTGGGTGTTGGAGTTGTTGACAATGTTTGTGAGTCAAAGGAACAGACTCAAAGGGTCTCCCTCACCCTGCAGGACAGTTTGTGATGACACAGGTGCACTGCTGGATTGCAAAGGCAAAAACCCTGCTCCTCCTCCAGTAAAGAACATTCTCAACATTATCTTATCCTGGTGCTAAAGAGGATCTTTTATTTTTTGTGCACTTCTCGTGCACCTTTGAAAACCATCTGACTTTCCAAATGAAAACCTGAAATATTTTTTATGAAATTATTGCATTTAGGAATGAACAGCTCTTTGCTGTTCAATCTGTGAGCAATAAGCCTGGACAGAAATATGTTCTGGATCATGAACATGTCCAATATGAAAAGGTTTGTATGATGTAATTGCCTACAGTGACAGGGACTACCCAAGTTGATCAAAAAGTCCATTCCTGATGCCTGTGTCATCTGTCAATTTTCCTTTTCCAAGGGACAGTATCAGTCTGTACAAAAATGTCCTTCCTCCAGTGCAAGATTCCTGTGTATATTATTATTCCTGTTTGCTCCAAACCCCACAATGGTTGTGGCACTTACACCACAGGTATTATTTATACACATGCACTTAAATATTCTAATAGAGGAAAATTATGTAGATTACACCCTTAAATTTATAGAGGGAGAGGGAAATGGCTTTAACAAACTGGGAGTTTGGAGTCCTGTAAGCACTGACCAGGAGAAAGCTGCTGGACACAAACCAAGAGGAGAGGTCACAGAAATGGATTCTGTGAGTAGGGTCAGCAACGGGGACAAATGGGGAGCCACAGCCCTGGTGTGGAACTGGAGATGTGGCACTGGGGCTGTTTTGAAAAGAGTCAGAAAAGAACAACTGAGAGCCCAGACCAGAATTTCAGTTTCAGTGAGACCGAATTTCAGAGAAAGGTGGGACTTCCAAGAAAACGGGCAGATGGTCCCTGGAGATATGAGTGAGCACGGAAGCTGTGGCTGGGGCTGTTTGTCTCTCAGCCAGGGCTCCATCTCATCTCCACTGGTTCTGGAAGCAGGTCCCTCTGCCAGGAGCCCTTTGGCACAAAGAGCAAATCGTGTTGCTCACGTCCTCACGGAGCAAGGCTCATCCTTCAGGGGGTTCTAAATGCCTGGATGGCAGGGAAGGGAACTCACAGAGTGCACTTACACAGGACAGAATGCTGGGGCCAGAAAAGTTAGGAATGTGAAAACACCACTTTTAGCAGGAATTTCCAATGGCTGCATCACTCCTGTAAAATACAACTAATGGCAGTGCACTTCCTGGATTTCCATCTAAACCAGGACCATCGGATCTCCCAGCAGGGAGCCTCTACAGCATTAAGGTCTCTCAGGAGAGGAGGATCAAAGGTTCAGGTTTGCACACAGGGACCAGCAGGAGATTTAACAGCATTTATTTGTTCTGTTTTAAGTCTTGGTACGTCTGTGTTGCACCTAACACAGTAGTTTCCAGCTGTGCTTAATACCAGGCTTTTCCCAGTGAAAATGCAGTTTAAGGGTTTCCCTGATAAGTTTTAACACCTCTTCTGATTCTAAAAAAATTATAAAACAGGGCAAAATAATAGAAAATTAAAAACCCATATGCTTAAAAGGAGTTAAAAAGGAACTGCATAAACAGCAATGTCTTCTTAACACTAAGAGGGTGTTCAGTGGCCTTCCTGGGAAGGTGGCATTTGATGTTCTGAGTAATTCAGATGAGCAATGTCTTCCCTTGCATTTTTGTGACTATCTGGCCCTTGCACTTTCATTTTGACCTTCCAGGTAACCACACAGATTTTCTACTGGGGGGTTCCACAGCTGACTCATGGACTGGCCCTACTCTTTGGGGCAGGTTCTGAAGAGTTCCAGCTTTCATTCCACTCTTATTTTTCTAACATGAATAGTAGCTGCTTTAGGAGATATGTTGCCATATTTCTCATACATCTGGAACAAATGCTCCAATTACCAGATTTTGAGAAACAAAAATAAGTTACAAGCAGGCAAGAGACTTACAGCTAATGAAATACTCTATATCTCGAAGCAAATGGAATGAAAAGAGGGAAGTTGGGGCAATACTGAATTTTGAGAAGACAAACATGTTGAATCAGATGGCTTTTATCTCTCTCAGAAATCTTACTGCCTTCCTCTCCTTGGCACTTCCTTCAAATACCCTTCCAACACCCTGAGGCACAACATGGGACAAAGACCTCCAATGAAAAAAACACACGAAGCAGCAGCACGAGTCCTGTAATCACAGTAATGAAAAGCAGTTTTTCTGGTGTCTGTCGTGCAGTGGTTGCTGCTCTGAAGAGCTCCCTGAGACAGAGACCATCTGAACATCCCAGATTACAGTTTAAATGCCTACATGGATATGCAAGGCAAGGAGAGGAGATGACATGTACTTAATTTGGAAATCACTGAGTACATCTGCAATCTTCCAGACCTTCCTGGAAGTTTGCTGATCTCCTGGAAGGTGTTTTCTGGGTGTGCAACGACTTTTATTTATGCTCTTCAGAGCTGTGAACTGTGAGATGAGTGAACTGTGCTTCAACTTCACAGTTACATCTGTAGAAATAATTCCATAGGAATTGCCCTTTTTAACTTAGCCTGGATTTAATTTTTTTTAATAAATGAACAATAACACTGTGTTATTAAATGATTTTGACCCTGAATCTTCTGTGAAGGAAGGGATGTGTGTTGTACTCTGCACATATAAACACAGCACTTCAGTTTACCAAGCTCTACATATTTATAGTGTAATTGATTCAGGGGTTTTTTTTAATTTCACATTAAGTTTAGAATAAAGATATCTTCTAAAGTCTTTTTATTTATGCCTCTCATCCTGGTTTGTGTATAGAGCTTGGTTTAAGGCTAGTTGGAAGCTAAAAAGTGTGTTGCAAATGCATTTGCACAGATGCCATTGTCTCATTCTATTTGTTCCCTTTAAAGGTATTTATACGGCAAGATATCAGCACCTCAGCTCATCCAAAATTAGCCAGGAGTGGTGGGGAGAGAGAGAATCCAGGGAAGTGATGGTACATGTCAGTTCTGGCACTTTCTTAACTGTGATACCTCTGCAAAGTTTGTTTGCAATCATTTCATTTTATTACATTTAAGTGCTTAGTTTTCCAAAGCAAATGTAGTGAACTGAGGGATTTGGCAACTGTAACTACCAAGGTCACTTTTGGGAAGATGTGATTCAGTCCTGATTAAAGACAGATCTGAGGGGGGAAAAGGGAAAATCAGCCACTGAAGCCCAAGATATTTTCTGCATATGCTCAGAACTTTGTGTTGCTTATTCTAGGGGAGGAATTCAAGTATTACTTCTATTAATCTGTCACAGAATTATTTCTCATCAAGAAAACTCATATGATTTGTGCAACCTTAAGTAAATGTAGAAAGGTTATTGCTTTATATACCACCTGTTAAAACCAATATACATCCTTAAAAACCAAAGTAGTGGTGTTTGCTGTTACTGTGCACTGTGGATAGAAGGAAAATGGGACAGACAGGACGAGGTGTGGGTAAATCCCTGATGTTTGTGCCTCCAGTGAAGCACCTCACAGTTTCACTGAAAAGGGGATAAATATTACTGAGGAACTTAAAGCCCCAAGAAAGAAAAGGGACCATGTTGAGAGGTCAAGTATGTTGGATGCTCCCCTGAGCTGCATTCAGTGATGAACAATGAGGCCGTAATGAGGAGGAGAAAATATCTACTCAGACTTTTTATGCATCGTTAGTCAAGCCAGTGGGTATTATGGTTGAACTAAAAAAAAAAATCAAGGAAAACAAACTAATTTTGGATCAGCCCACATTTTTTTCATTTTCTCCCCAGCAAAACAATAAACTGAAAAGAGGGTTGACCAGAAACAAAACATTTTGTCTTCAGTTTGTGTTGTCCCTCTTTATTTTAGTTCGTTAAATCTGAGAGGGAACATTGATAGTTTTGTTCCAAAAATGCTGTAATGAAATGCTGAGTCTTTCCCAAATATATTTGCTTTCTGAATGTTTTTTTTTCGGAAATCATTTATTAAATTTGACCCAATTTCATAAATATTTTTATTCTCCCTTCGTGATGTGTTGAACTCATTAATCACATTCCCCATTGCCAGTATTTTGTTTCCCAGGAACAAAGACCACTCATATTGTCTCCTTTTATCCTCTTCATTGAAATGCAGGATGCCTCATCACCAAAATACTTGAGTGCTTTCCATATTAAAAAATGCCCTCCACAAAACCTCTTCCTTTTCCTTTTTCTCCTTGTGGAGCAACAACGTGAAATCTGTGTAGTTAAAGACAGGAATACAGTGATATAGTGAAAAAAGGGGAGGGTGAAGGCATGGTTCTTGTGTGTGACCCCAAAGAAGGTGAGGTATTGGCCCATCCTTTCTGAGGTTCTTCCTTCAGTGAGCAAGTGGGGACTGCAGCTGGTGTAATACCTCAAAGACAGACAAGTTACTATGAGGAAGCACCAACCTGACACCGAGTTTGTGTTCCAGCTCCAAATTCCTGAATAAAAAAGGGAGGGAATGCAGGTGGTGTTCAGTGGTCCAGGCTCTCCAGTACTGAGAGCTGAGGTCTGCTGAGTGTAGCAGCAATTTAATTTTTTCCCCAGGACACACATATGTGTGTTTTGCTCCTTGGTATAGTGAGCTGCAGTAATTAAAGTAACAAATCCAAGGCAGCCCATACAGAGTTGCACAGTTCAATGTTCAGTTTTTCTGGCTGATCCCAGATAGGAGGATGAGAAGTATTGTAAAGCCAAGGATAATTTGGACAGCTGCTCTCTATAAAGTCAACAAGATCATTATAAGTCTACTATTAGTTTGACAATTGAAAGCCACACGTCCCACATGAGGACAGAAAAAAAAAAAAGCCAGTTCATTTATTTTGTGAAGCTTTTTCCCTCTTTTCAGGCAAATGATCTCCAACTTGCCCAGGCTGAGCTTCAGTTAATTGTTTTGCCACCCTGAGCAGTCCTGAAGGGGACTCTGCTGAATTCAGAGTGAAGAGGATGCCTTGCTTTGCTTCTGAGGAGGTTCCATGCAGATACTGGATCAGCCAGAGCACAGGAACAGCTGGCTGGGCTGGTGCAGGGAGTGCCTGGAGATGGAGAGAGGCTCCTGCGTCCACTCTGACTCACACACATATCTCAGCACAGTTCCCATGTAAATGAACTCAGAAGTATAATGTTTAGTTGCTAATTACATTTAGAGTCCTTTGGGGAACCCACCAAGATCTCTCTGAATGTACAGTTCCAGGCAGTGAACAGCCAGAATTAATCCATTGGTTTGCTCTAACAGGGGACCCAGAAAGAACAATTACTCACACTGCTATGATTGCCCTTCCTCAAGGTTAAATTCTCCATACAGATTCTGTTGTTCTTCACATGAGATGATTTTCCTTTGAAGAGCAGTGAAAGCTGTTACAGGAGCTATCCACTTATTTATTTTTCTGAATTAACAATACTGCTTTTGGTTAATGATAATGATTCTTTTTTTCATTAGTGGCATCTTTACCCTTCATAAACCACATATTAAAGAAAAAACCCTAAAAAATTAAAGAACAAAAAAAATAAAACTTGGGAGAGCCTTTGAAGGCTGCTTTATCATAACTGATTTCCCAGCATTGACTTTGCATGGCAGATGTATGTAACAAAAACTGTTCTAAAAACCCTCCCTACCTTCTAATGCTTAATTCCCACTACCATTACACCATTTTTCCTAAAGACTGGATCTGAGTCTCACTTGGTGCAGTTTAACCCCCTGACTTGCTGCCAACTGGTTGTGTTTGGGTTTTCCTGGGCACTCTCCCCCTACTGAGGCTTTGCCAGCACTGAGGTAGCACAAAGATTTCTCCAACTGTACAGTCCATGTTCCACAACAGCAGGATGCTGTTAATTCACATTCTGTGTGCAGTCCCAACACAGCCCTTGGTGCAGAAATGTTCCTTGCACTGACATTCCCCAGCACAGGCTGATGGAAGTCATTCCTTCCATGTAAGAATCCTGCCCTTATGCCTTTTGGTTGGTTGGGTTCTTTTATCCATGCACTCACAAATTTTGTGAATTTACTCGAATTTTACCTTCCTAAAAATACAAATTTTTGTAGGTTGGAAGTAGCAAAGTGAATGTACAGTATTGCAAATAAGATCTTTGCTGTAAAATACTGTAATCAATTCTCTGTTCAAGGTAGTTCCAAGACACAAAGAAGACTGAGGAAGTTTACAGGGACATAATGCATGTGTGGATTCAGGAGAATGATCAGTCACTAACAGTGCAGCAAAAGATGCTTTATTTAGCTCTTTCAAGCAAGAGGTAGCTGAGGAATGTAACAGTAATTGTCTCATTTTCCAACCAGATTTTCAAAGAAATTGTACCTTCGTTAATGATCTCAGACTCTCTCTTGTTTCTTCACACTGGGGCTGTTGAAGGGCCCAGATCAGATCTGAGCAGGTGTTTATGTCTCTCTTGATGTTTTCAGAAGGGGCAGTGGCTTTGCTGTCCAAATACCACTGGGGCTCTGATTCCTCTCCTGTACTGTCACCTCTGCTCAAGGGAATTCTTTTTAATATATTTTTTGGTTTTTTCCTTTAGGTCGAGAGGATTGTAGACAAAAGGAAGAACAAGAAGGGCAAATGGGAATATCTCATCAGGTGGAAAGGTTATGGAAGCAATGAAGACACCTGGGAACCTGAACATCATCTACTGCATTGTGAGGAATTTATTGATGAGTTCAACAGACTCCACGTGACCAGAGAAAAGAGATCCAGGCACGGGAAACAGCCCAGCACGGCCAAACTGCTGCGGGAGAGCCGAGGGTCGTCTGTCGAGAAAATATCCCACAGACCTTCTGAATCTGGCAAGTCTAAAGGATCAACACACAAAAGGAAGAGAATTAATCCATCTCATCAAAAACAGAAACGAGGATACGCAGCAAAGCCGGGCTCTGCCAATGACAGGGCTGCTAAAACCGTGACTTACCGAACTACCCCCAGCGGGTTGCAGATCATGCCGCTGAAAAAGCCACACAATGGTCTGCAGAACGGAGATGGCAGCCACGAGAAGGACTCTAGACATTTTGGGAATGGCTCACAGCAGCAAAACGCGGATTTAAACGATCATGAAGGAGAACCGAATTTGCCCAGCGTGTTGGAAGTCGGTCCCGACCCCCCCGTGGTGAATGGAATTGGTATGTGATCCAAAGCACTCGGCTCTGGGGGAGGGGGGTGCTCGTGGCAGCAGAGCCCACTGGTGGAAACACTGTTGGCACACAGGGGATATGGTGAGAAGCACCCAAACAGGCTCCACGACCTTTCCCTGTATATTAGACATGTTTTTTATCAGCTGGCTTCTCCCTTTCCTTCTCCCACGGAGTGACACGAAGCAGTGTGGGCTCCGTTTGCAGTGTAAATCCCTGTGGGGAAATGAGGACAGGGCATGGAGCAGGAATGACAAGGGAGGGATGTATAAGGCTGCAGATTGGGGTTTGTGTATCACCAAGTACCAAATAGTTCCTCAGTTAGGTGTGCTCAAAAATCAGAATTGTTTTAGAAACAGAGTTAATACCACCCTGGCTAAAGTGTCCTGGTAAGGATGGCTGAGTAAGATCCAAGTTCTTAGTATTACTGCTGTCACATTCAGGAGTCCTCAGAGCACCCAGGTCCTTGTCTCTGGCAGTGACTGGGCACACCAGAAGTCGCAAGACAGACTTTATAGGAAGGTACAAACAGCCTTGAAGTGAACCAGAAGAAATGGGAGGAATTTCTTTCTAATCCTCATAGTAACTGACTGGCTTAGCTCTCAAAGAGTAAGGTTTATGTTCTCTATAAATACTACTCAGCTTAATGCAAATGAAGTCACTTCTCATTATCTGTATGTGTCCAATCTTTTTGGTTTGTTTATTTTTAATCCCACCAAATTTAAAGCCTCAGTGGTGTTTTGTGACAGTAATTGCCAGGAGTTAACAATGAGATGCACGTTTTATTTGATCAGATTTTGGTGTTTGGGGTCTTGTTGGGGTTTTTTTGACCTTTACTTTCATTGAATAGCCTCTTGTCCTTCTATGAAGGGATAGAGTGGAGGACACCCCATCAATCAGCTGGCAGCCCCTTTTCCTCCTTCCTACCTGGAAGTCTTTCCAGATTCCTGGTAGTTTTGAGTATCTTCTCGTGCCTTCGGTGTGTGGGGGGTTTTTTAATACCTTTTAAAAACAGCAGGAGCTGTTCCAAATGATTTCCTACTGCTTACTGATACAGTGACGATGGAACCTTTGGAGAAATATTTTTTCTGCTGCTCCACATTGCATAAAGGTTTTCATTGAGTGATGATCCCCAGTTGCTCTTGGGGTTTTTTTTAACTTGCTTGTTACAGTTAATTTAGAACACAGCTATATGTATGATCCCTTTCATTATGCATTTTATCTGCTTTACTGTTGCCAGTTCACCTTTTTCTTATGACTCAGTGAAGCTCTTCAAAATCTTTCCTACTTTTCACTCTACTTATTTTGTATTGCCTTCAAATTTTCCTTTCATACTTCTCTTCCCAATTCATTAATACACACATTAAATAAACTAATCCTCCTGCACATCCTTGGTACAGCCAACTACTAATCACTTGACATGAGGAAAAGTAACCATTTGTTCCAATTATTTATTTTTATTAGCCACTCTCTGCAGCCCATGATAGCACTCATTTCCTTAACAGTTTCTTGGGAATTGCCCTGCCAAAAACTTTCCAGAAGTCAACATAAATTATATCTCCCCATTTTCCACCCTCCTGGCAACCTGGCAAATGCTCCTTGATTTGGGAAGTAGAACTGACCTTGCCTAGTCTTACTGACTATATCCAATAGCTGCTGGGATCTTTCAATCCAGGCATCAACTATGCTGTCAAAAGACTCCCAAACCAGCAAAATGTGTGGTCAGCTTTAAATGCATAAACACCCCTGGTGATGTCAGTGAAATATAAAGTTGAAGCATTTAAAGTGTATCTTGGCTTTTGTATTGTGTGGAGTTTGAGCTCATGTTAGACAGCTTAACAAGTTACTGCTTCTCTGAGGTGACTTGCATATCTAATTACAGATGTGTATAAAGTTATTTTCCTTGGTTTTCTTTACTGTTTCTAATGAAGGGTTTTTTTAATCATTTGGTTTATGTTATCCATGGAGAAGTTCTGATACAAAATGCATCTCTAAAATTCATTCCTTCCCTATTTTAGAATGTTGGTTTTTTTCATTAAGAACTAAAGAGTCACAATGACCTGTAAGGTCACAGGAGCCTTTGTCCCCAGAAGAGCTAAGGAATGGCCCCCACCAGCCCTGATTGAATAATCCCTGTCAGAGAGCTCTATTTCAGTGGAAAGCTGCTTTGCCTGAGCAGCCAGGTGTTCTGCTGGGTACAGAGGGCTCCTGGCCCAGCAGCTGATGTCTGCAGCTCCTTTCAGACATTTCTTTGGGATGGTTTTTGCATTCTCCATATCCAGCACTTGTGTTCTGTGTTTTGCTCCCCTTGCATTCTGTAGGCAAATGTAAGAGATTCTTCAAATCTCTACCTGGTTTTCTCCTGAAAAGCCCACACTCAGCAGCACGGGCAAGGTCAGAAATCCTCAGTCCTGCTGTGTGATCCCAGCACAGGCAGAGCGGGGAAAACTCCAGAGGGGAGAGGAGACTGCCAAAGTCAGAGCAGACAGAAACTGGGGAAGAAGGGTCAAAATCAAATTATCAGCTTTTTTCCTAATATTGCTCTACAAGGTTGAGAGAAGCCACATTTCCTGATACAGGGGTTTGTATCATTTGAAATGTCAGGTGGAAGAAACTTGCACTGCTCTTCACCAAGTGCAACAATTTCCTTACTCCCTCAGCATTCCCACTCCCATGGAAGGTGCCACTGTGATTCTGCCACGTGTCCCATCATTATCACAGACTCCCTTTCATTGGGGTTAATGCCACACCAACACTGGGCTGAAATTTTACAAATTACAAATGAAAAAAGCCTCAGAGAAAAAAATGCCAATTTGTTGAACAACAGAAATTTTGTTCCAAACATCTTGGGTTTCAAAACTTTCTCCAAATCTGAGCCAAGGTCCCAGGGCCGTGTCCCTTGGGAGCGGGAGCAGTGTGGCAGCCTGCTTGGCAGGACTCCCACACTGAGCCTGGAGGCAGCCAGCTCTGCCAGAGGTTTCAGGCAGTCTGCCACAGAGTCTGGAAGTTGAAAGCCTGGCATGCTCCATCCACACTCACAGGGCTCCCAGGCACTAGATGTGGAACAAAGAGGGAGCCTGGAGGACCTGGTTTGGCTCCCAGAAGCTGTGGCTGCCGGGCAGCCCCGCTCAGAATCGGATGAAGCAGACATTTGTGTCAGCTTTGAGACTGCCTGTATGGAAACCAAATGAGTGTCAGGCTCATTTCACAGCAAGCTGTAACACTGCACAGAAAATGTGTATAGAAATTTTAGGTTTGTCTTGGAAAACTCAGGAGTTCCCCCTGATTTGAAAGCCCAGCTGTGGGCCCAGCTCTGCTGCCAGCGTGGGCTTATGGTTGAAGGTCTCCAAAATCCACCAACTCGAACCAGTTATAATAATAATAATAATGTTTAACCACCAGTGTATTGAACCAGGCAATATAGATAGTAATTTCTGATCTAGAAGTAATCAAATAATGGCTGTGCTGTTTGTCTGTCCTTGCCAGCTGTGTTGAAATAAATAACAGCTATTTGAAAACCCTCTTTTGGTGACTCCTTGAATGAGCTTCCACCAGACTGCTTAGTTCTGTGTGTACATCCACTTGGCTACAAGTGGTTCCTCTTTACCCTACAGACAGAATTCCCAGCAGGCAGCTCCTTGCCCCTATAGGTGTGTGCACAAAAGGATTGATGCCCCCACTGCAGGCCTGGAACCTTCCTGAAGTTGGGATCTTTCTTACCCAGACCTGTCTCCTGCCTTCTACACATCCTGCCATAAGGAGAGCAGAGTCATCTTTACTGACAGTTATTTAATGGCCTACAAATTGGAAAATGTTGAAGCATCCACTGATGCTCCCAGGAGCTAACAATACTGTTCTTTCTGATGATATTTGTTGTCTTCTGTTATCACTTTTCTGTTTCTCTCCAGATATTGTAATTGAGAGTGATTGTTTTGTCAAGTTTCTTGACAGCATCAAAAAACATCCCCTTTTAATTTTCTCTTTCCATTTCCTACATTGCTCTATTTCTGTTCCATCTGCTGAAGAATTTTTGCCTGTCATGTATCACTAACCACTGTTTTTCTCCATTACAAAAAATCTTTGTAGTCTCATGGTGCCCTTCATTTAAATACTCTCTGTGACTTAGTCACTGCTTCCTCTTGTTTTTTTAACTTACTCTGTTTTATTTATTCTGAAAGAATACTGGCAGTAAAAGACAAGCAAACATTCTTGCTCTCTCCGTTTGGATGAAAACTCATTGCTTTTAGATATCTTACAGATGCTCCTTTAGCTGGAGAAGTCTGAAATTATTAGTAAATTATCAACAGAACACAGCTTTTAAGTATGTACAGTATTAACCATTACCCACAAGAAAGACAGAAAAGAGACAGAGAAAGGTTCTTGGGAAGGCTGAGGAATGCCAAGCTGCTTTTCCAGGGAGAGTGGTTTATTTCACCTGGAAAAATTAAAGCCCCAGCTCCATCATCCTCTTCCATTGAGCACAAAAGTGTGGTGCTGATAAAACAACAGTCCAGGTCTCCTTCCCATGGCATCCTGACCGTTATTCCCATCCCTCCCTCTGCACCAGTTGTAGCCCTTTTGGGGCTCCAAGGTGAACCTGATCTGGTTGAAAATTAACCACAGTTTTGCAGGGTGAGTTTTCAGCCAGGGCAGATCACCAGGGTGGCTGCTGTGTGGGGTGGTGGCACAGAGACTGCACCTCAAACTGGCTGGGATGGAACACTCAGAAAACAAGTCTCTGAAAATATTAGAGGAAAACAGAGAGGACACAGCAGCTTGAGGTGTCCTCTCCTCGTGGGCAGGAGCAGTGAAGGGGGGGTGGAGTCCCAGGTCCCCTGAAGCACCGAGGATCAATGTGACCTTTTCTCTCTTTCCTCTCCCACTCTTTGTAGACTTTTCAGACTGTAAATTTCTGATGTGTTTGCAGCATTGCCTGGTGTAATGGAGCCCCAGGCTCAGAGCTTTTGGCAGTGGTGGAGCGCTGTGGAAGATGCAGGGATGGGGCAGCTAAAATGAAGAGGATTGCAGGAATAAAAGAGCTTTCAGTCAGGAGAGGGGCAGTGGAGTGGGAGCTTGATCAAAGTTTACAAACCATCAGGGCCTCAGATCCAGTAAATGCAGAACTGCTGCTCATGAAATCCCTCGATAGCAGAGCGAGGGACCACTCGCTGGAGCTGGTGGAACATCAGATAAAAGCAGAGATGAAAGCAAATTCTTCTCTGTGTAGTGGCTACACAACTTCTCAAACTCATACCACAGGAAGCTGTGGAGCCAGAGAGCTCAAAGGGGATTAGAGAAACACATGAAAAGGTCCACAAGCAAATACTGAAGAACCAGGAAGGATGAAGCCTCTCATGTCCCTGTACATCACTTAAAGGATGATGCTATGGGAATGGACTGCAGAAAGTGCCCAAGCTTGCATTTTCTCCTTAAATAGCATCCTTTACTGCCATTCTTGGAGAAGGATTACTGCACCCACCAGTGGTCTGGGAATATCTTAGGTTCCCTTAAAAGAATATTGAAACTTCTTATAAATATCAGTGTTGGTTTGGGTATTCCACAAGTTCTACTGCTGATTACAAGGTAATAATTAGATTAAACTCTGACTAAAGGAAGAGTTTTCTTTTTATACTTAGACTGAGCATCAAATACTCACTACTAAGCCAGTAAACCATGCTTTGAGTACCCAAAGCTTCCTTGGTTGTCTTTAGATTGTGCTGATCATTGTCCCCAGTTTATCAGATTAAACAAGATTACCGGGTTGCACTGTAGACACAGAAACAACAATTTGCTCACTATATATTGTTCTGTTAATCATCCACTCTAGGAAATGACACTTTTCCATTTATGTTTCTCTCATATTTAATTCAGATCTTTTCTCTGGTTAGATTTGTTTTAGCTGGTGTGCAGATAGTTAAAATACCATGATAAGATCAATAGTTTACATCACATATTCATTTACAAACAGAATACATAAAGAAGAATAAAACAAAATATTAAAATAATTACTGTGAGGCTTTTTGTTGAGCTGGATTATGTGTGTGAATTAATCTTCTACTATTCTCTTACCATCTGTATTTAAAATAGATGTGACATAATCTTCCACACTAGGGAGATAATCAGTATAGTTAGTCTGACACACCTTCCATTCAATGGGCATTTGTGCCTCTAATTTTATAAGTTATTTACACTTTTTGGGAAGATTTAGCTCATCACATCTTAGTAGCCAGTTTCAGGGTCAAGCAACATGGTAAGGATTGAATAGATAAAAATGCAGTATTTAATAGCCTGCCTCAGTCAAAGAATTAATTAGTTTCAGTATATTATTCCCAATGACACTGGTACTCCATTAGTAATTCTACAAGTTGATTTTTGTTTGTAAGAATACACGATCATGTATATATATATTGTATACACCTTTGTATATAATGTCAAAATAGATGCAGTAGCAAAACCTTATGAAAAAGAAGAAACAGTTATTCATAACATAGGAAGTTATTCATAATTTTTAAAGCTCAAGCACATGGTGATTTCTACACTTGTAGATACTTTTTGTCAAGAAAACAAATTTCAGACTCTTCTGGTTCCAAATGATTTTTTAAAGTGATGATCTAAAGTAATTTGGCAATGTTTGCATTGCACCAGGTAAATGCCCTGTTCAGTATAATAGAGGAAAAGCTTTAGAAAGTGTCTCTTAATTTAACAACAAAAAAAGAGTTTTATGGTTGGCTGAACTAACAGACTTTTGGCCAAAAGTCACACAGATCAGTCACCTGCATGAGCATCAACCTCAAACATGGCTAAGCCAAAATGAGGGGAAGTGATTTTGGTTTAGAGTCATCTGTCACCAATTCACTGCTCAGTTCTGTTCCAACAGAGCATTTTTAACTGGATGGCAGGCATTTAAACTATAAAATCTAAATCTGTTCTAATATTCATGTCATCTGCCCTTTAAAAGTTCTTGGCTGTTTGAAACCAGAAGCTGGAACAGGTCACCTTTTGGCAGGAGTAAAGAACAGAACAAAGGTGTTTTCATTCAGCTCTCTCTTGGCCTTTCTTAAAAATGGAGTATTGTGGGCTGGTGTCTATTTAAACAAAAAACAGTGACTTTAATCTCTGTCCCTCACCAACCTGTCTCTGCTTTATTTTTAATGGCAATAGTGTGAAACATCTGTAATTAGAAAAGGATTATTGCATACAAATCCTGTAAAGCTCTTTCAACACCCTGTCCCAGCACTGTGACCAGTTGTCCTCTATTGCCTGTTACAGAGGGACTGCAAACATCAGCACAGGAATGGTTTGCAGTTCCCTAAGTCAGAATAAACTCTCTTTTAATATTGACTTACTGTTACTCTCACTTGTTTTAAAGGAGGAATTATATCTTTCTTCTCACTGTTCTCTTTTTTCCTGCTGCTGGATACTGATGGCATCAGCATGTGCATTTGCTGTGTACAAAGTCCACTATTAATATCGTACTCGTTAGGCAGAAGTCATTAATTATTGTTACTATAAAATGTAAGGAGCAGAGGCTTGGATTCAGAGCAAAAAGAGGTGGCTAAGTGCTACTTGCAGTGCCAGCCACAGGGATAACTGGAAGAGAATGTTGGTTGTGTCAGCTTGGGAAGAGCTCCCCAAATTTAGTGTCACACAGAGATGTGCAACAAGGGTGTGCTCAGGGGGTCATTTGAGACTGCTAATGACTGGTCAGCAGCAAGGGAAGAAAATCTACCTTTGGAAGATGGGATTTGGACTAAACCTCTCATGTCAAGTTTCCAAAGCTGAAATAGAATCTTCCTATAAATTCAGGGATCACCCCAAGTTCATATGAAAGACTGTGATACGGTTGCTTTTATGTTCAAAGCAGATCTGAACCCACTACAAAGTACCAGTCCTGGATGCTGCAGTTCATTGGATCCAGAGGTGTTCTGATCAGACAACAAAAAGTTCTGCAGGTTGGAATGCAGAATAAGAGGAATGGCTTGAGGCCACATTTGACTAGCCAGACACATTTTTATTTATTTTATATTTATATTACTATTTTATGTTCATTTCTTTTTGTTGAAGCTAGTGGAGTAGCACTCCAGTTCTTTGATGGTACAGAGGTAATTATGCTTTGATTCTTTCCATCTGAAAGGTTCTTCTCTGGCCAATGGAAGCTTGAATCTGCACAGCACTGTGAAAAGGAAACTAGATGGGGAGAAGGATTATGTCTTCGATAAGAGACTGAGATACAGCGTGAGACAAAACGAAAGTAACTGCCGGTTCAGGGACATTGTGGTCCGAAAAGAAGAGGGTTTCACACATATTTTGCTGTCAAGTCAGACTTCAGAGAACAATGCACTGACCCCAGAGGTAAGTGTGCAGCCCTAAAAGCCAAAGAAAGCCACCCTAAAGTGTGGGTTATCTTGGAAACACTGCACTTGAACCCAATTTTAGGTACTTTTTTCCCTAATTGATGATCTTAGAAAAACAAATGCCGAGTTCAGACATATTTAAGTTTGTCACACTTGGGATTCCTATTACAAAGAATGCAATGGAAATTAAATTTTAATTCATGTGTCTGAAAACGAAAATGAGAAGTAAAGAATGGCAGAACCAGTATCTCCAGTGTGGAGTTGTGTGAAGCAGCTTTTCACATGTTGAAATTACTGATATTTCCTATCCTTAGGAGAAATCTGGTCTTTTCCATTTCACTAATTGAAATAGTGCTCCAGTTGTTGCATACAGAGAATTCCAGGCCATATCCTGAGACAGTCGTTCTAAATTCTGCCTTGATCCCTAATTACTTTTTCTCTGAATTGCTGTAGGAGTCCTTATGGATGGAATCTTAACCAACTGGGGGCTCAGTCCTCAGCTGAATTGCATAAAGTCTTACAACATATAAAAGATATTAAAAAATTCCCTTCTTCCAAACATTATACACTTAAGGTCAGACTCAGACTTGTAGACTGTACTCTCCCAGTACACACATGGATCACTGGAAGGGCTGAGCAGCTTTTCCTTTCATTCCCTGTGATCCCAGAGTAGTGAGCCATGGTGCCCTGGTGTACCATCCCCACAGCAGAAGAAAAGGGGTGTCCATAAATGCCTGTGTCAGGATGTGTGTCCTGGAGAGAAGGGAACATGCCTGGGTCCTGTTCCCCATGGGCAGTAATGAGTATAGGAGGTATCAGTTTGAGCACCACCTGAGGGAAGAGCAGTTTGTAGCTCTAAGGAATCATTTTATTCAATCAGAAACTGATGGGTCCTAAATTTGACTGACCTTCCCAAAGGCACATGTGCAAATGGACATTCATTTATTTAACTATTTAGTATCATTCAGTAATACACTGAGGGATATTAAATAGTTGAAACTGATGGTACATACATTTATCACTCCTAGTTCTTAAACTAAGTCATATTTAGAAAGACCATCTTGGTCATTATCACAGAACACCAAACACTTGCTTTTAATACTAATTCCTTAAAATGCATTAGATGGCATCAAATCCATCATTCCATCCCTGTCTAAATTACCACTAATTGACACTGCAGGGCCTGAAAAAGTATGAAATCAAGAGCTGTGTTCAGGCTGACCAGACATACCTTTACATTGCTGGCTGTGCTGTTCCACATCAGCAGTGCTCAAATGCTCTAACCAGGGGATTAATTCAGGCTCTCCAGATCTGCCAAACCAATCCATTTCATCCTTTGAAAGTTTTCAATATGCTGGGAACTCACCTGTGTGGAAGAATAAATGATAAGCCTGTAATAGTCCTGCCCCTGCATCACAGCGTGGACTATTTCTAGACCCTTTATTGAAGCTCACTTGAAAATCAAGAAATGCATTTTAGGAAACTACATTACTGGCCAGGAGCTGGATGGGCAGGAATTAATCAAGGAGTTCTCCACATGGAGGTTGCCTGTTTAAACCCCATCCAGGCCCAGAGCAATCCCAGGCTCTTGCCCTCGGAAGGCTCGTGGCTACAAACATGAAAAGGCTCCTTTGGCCTCAGTCCAGGCTGCTGCCCGGGATCATTCACACCACAAAATCCAGCAGCTCCAGGACTGGCAATTCCATAGCCCTGCTGGCAACTACAGCAAAAATCCAAGGAACTGAAAGCAGGAATATGTTGATGCCTCGTCCCTGCAGTTTGTCACCCACAGCCACAGGTGGGACAAACTGACAGAGTGTTTTAGGGAGGTTTAGAACATTTTCGGGTTTGATGCCTTTTCTCACCAGTGAATAAAAAGTGCAAACACAGAATTCCTACAAAATGAAGAAAGTGTGTCTCATTTTGGGTAAAGAAATGCAAACTTCCAGCTTTGTTAGACAGTCAGTAAATTATGTTTGCCAAATAGCAAATGAATTATTTACTCAGAGCAGCCCTACTTGATGTGGTTAAACAGTGCTCTGGTTATTTTTATCTATGTTAAGAGAAAAAGAAAAGGTGTGCACTGCAAACAATCATTTCAAAATTAAGCTGATACAAAATCCCTCTCACTCCTCACCAGCCCTTGTGCTTTATCATAATCTTCAGGTGAAGTTTAATAGTTGTGTTCAACCATTGGCCTTTGCTATTTATGCTAATTTAATTAAAATAACAAAGAACTTATTTATATATTTAAAAAAAAAAAAAAAGGAAAAAGAAAAATGAAAGCCTAGAGAAGTCTACCTGAATCCCTTCATCCCATGTTTTTGGTAACCCCATTTGTGCAGGTGATTTTAACATGAAATGTGCCAGTGCTCCTTCCAGCAGCTTTTGCACTGACTGAAGTTGGCTCAGTGCCACTCTAGTAATTGAGTTTTTTCTACCAAAAATGTTCAGGGCACTATAGAAATTCTTTCTTATTTTTTTACAAGACCTTATAAAACTTCCAAGGCAGTGTCATGAAACGGCACAGCTTGTTTTTATTTCAGTAGCTTAGACTTTCTACTTTTAAAATTCATTTTGAAAATCCATTTTTTAAAATACATATGTGAAATGTTTCATCATTATAAATTCCATGAGGGCATTTTCTCTCCTGGGTCTTCTGCTGCTTCTGATGTTTGTTCTCCAATGCTGTTGCTGCTGTTTTAACTCAGCACATCTCAAGGATCCAAATTCTGTTTCAGACTAAACGGACCCATCTGCTGGTTTTACTTAACACCATTAACAGAGCTGGGAGTTAATATTCCCCTGAATTCCCTAAACATTCCCTAAACAGGCAGTGTTTCCACTGCAGACTGACAGAACTACCTCAAGTACCTTCTCAGACACAAGAAGCAGGTTTCACATTTCCAGCCATGGGAATTCAAGAGTTTGAAGCTGTACCAGGTGTATTTTGGAGCACTGCTTTGCCCTCACTTTTTCCTTACTTATAAGTTTTCCTAACTGGAAAATAATAAATAAAAGAGGCAGGTCCAGGTTTGTTGTTATCTGTGGTTTTCTGTCTCACAAGAACAAATTGTGGGTTTGGGCCCTGCAGCTTTAGAGATTCCCAAGTCCCTGAGGTACCAAACAGAAAGGACTCAGAATCTGCACAGAGTCAGTAACACAAAATGTATTTATGTAAAAAGGCACAAGTGTAGGAGGTTCTAAAAACAACTGAATGGCTTTAAAACTTGGTTTTACTGTAATATTTACAGAGTATTTACCTTAAAGAATATCACAGTGAGTCCTCAGAGGTTCAGAGAAGTTAACTTTTTCAACTAATAACTCCTGTTTATATGAACAAGAGACTTCTGTTCAAGATACTTTGTGTAATTACAGTGATAAATTCCCAGCTCTTTGATTTTCCCAATGTAAGCAACGGGCACCAAATGCCTTTTGAAATTTCCTACGACCAGTGAAAGGCATTAAAATAAGCTCTTAGAAGTTTAATGAAGTTTTTAACCATTTTATGTTTATTTTGCAATATAAGGTGTCCTGTTCAAGAACTAAGCAGTTTATTTTCTTGACAGGATTAAAAATATAAGCAACTGCTGAGAAGGTGATAATTTTATTATATATTTGGGTTTCAGTAACACAGTAAGTGAAGCACTAGGCCTGGTCTAAATTTATAATCCATCCAATTATCATAACCTAAATAACTGGCCCATAATGCTCTGTAAATACTTCCTCAGAAATTTTCATCAAATGCATTCAAATAGAAATACTGTCCCCAGAACTGAAAATTACCTAAAAGACCATAAAAAAGTTAATTAATAAAAGCATGGAACTGTAGAATACTGCTAAGGAGCTCTGAAAATAGTAGTATTAGATCTGGTCCACTAGAGAAAATAAAATTTAATTGGACAAATGCAACAGTTATACCAAAATGGAGAAAGGTTTAAGGACTATGGAAGAGAGAAAAAAATATGGGATCTGACAAAGAAATGTAACTAAAGACACGTTGTATCTCTGTATTTGACAATGAATCCACCACTGCATTAAACAGAAATTTGTGCATTAAAAAAATTTGTAGAGAGCAGTTCTGGACTAAAATGATATTTACTTTACAATACTGCAGTTTAATACCCAGTTCTGCAACCCTGCAGACAAATGAGCTTTTTTATTGTTATTTTATTGTTAGTAGCTTTTGTGTAATCATAGGAACATCTGTAGGGAAATACTCCCAGCAGAGAATCCCTGAGGAAAGCCGTGGTGCCAGGGCTGCTGGACCCAGGCTGAGTGACAAGGTGACCAGGGAATTTTGGCACAACCAAAGGAATCATGGCATGGACCATGAGTGAGAACTGACTTGGCTGGCACTGCTGGATTCCACTGAGCCTCCCAGCACCTCGGCATGATAAAGTTAATGATAAACTTACAGCTTTTTATAAAAAACCATACTTTTTGGAGCCTGAAAATACTGATACAATAATGGATTCCTGATTTCTTCTGCTACAAATCAGTGGAGCAGTGGAACTAAATTTCCCCTCCTGCTCCAAACTACTGCCCAAAGCCTTCCCATTTTCAACCATATCTGAGAAATGGATTCCCACTAATGGACTTTGAATGTCACTCACTCCATAACATTGAAAAACCAGCATACTTCTATCACTGTGGGTTAAGCTCTGCTCCAAAGTTTGGATGGCTTTTAGATGGCTTTAGCCACCCAAATCAGTGAGAGGTGAGAGAAAAAAGAGGCAGGTTTGTAATGGTAATTAATGATGTGTGTGGAGGGGGAGCACACATGCAAATACCACTGGAGGAAGGGCAACAGCAAAGAAATTTGCTGAATGGAATGTCATGGCATCATATTTAATGTATGGGAAAATATTTGACAGGTATTCCCTGATATCATTTATACATCCATCCTAGGAAAGAGAGGATTTTGAGAACTTTTAAAATAAATTAAGAGGGCAATCTCGCATTCACGCGGAACTAGGAAAATGAAAATACATCATCTTTTTTTATTTTAACATCTACCACCTTCTAAAGTGTTAGGGGTTTTTTCCCTTTGTTTCCCCATTCTTTGTGCAGTGTTGCTGTGTTTCTCCCAGCTGAGGGCTGAGACTCTCACAACAAACAGTGCTCCTAAAATCGCTGGTGACATTTTTGTACCTGCTTAAGAATTTCAAATACACTTCCAAATTCTGCTGCTTTTAATTACTTCACTTCCACCCACTGTCACACACTCGCTATTACAGGCACTCTGAAGTGCACTTGTAGAAGTGAGGCATCTAAAAGTTCACCAGCTGCTCCCTCATGGCCCAGGCCCAGTAACACTCATTTTTACACAAACCCGTAGGGAAAGCAGCACACTCCACGGGATTTCTAATAAAAGCCTACCTAGAATGGCATCAACAAAACAATGGTGTTTAGGGACATTTCTTAAAGAAGGTATTTCAGAGAGCTGAAGAATCCTGGGAAACAGAAAGGAGTGAACAGAAATAATCTCAGGCTAAAAATCCTGGGTTTCTCTCGCATGGAACCTCTATTTAAATCTCCAAACATATTTAGCTTTCTCTTACCTAAATTTACAGCAACAGCAAATCTTTCAGTGCAAAAGAGAAAAATTTGACTCAACAGGACCCTGTCTGTAGGAAATATTCTGACACATGGGTGTGATTAACAGAGGAGGTGTCACACAATGAAATCTTGGCCCTGGCAGTGAGGAGCAACTCACTGAAGAGAAGAGGGGTCTGAAGGGAGTCCCAGCTCACAAACCACGCTCAGCTGGGACCAAACAAGAAGTTACCCACCAGGAGTTGATGAAATAATATTTCCTTTTAAAAACCATTAGAAAACAATTCTCTGCTCAGGTGAAAGGCCATTTTTCTACAATACCAGCAGCTCAATTCTGTACAGATTTTGATTCGGTTTGATTTATGGTGCAGTTAATAACTTGATTCGGTTCTAAAACAGAGTCAAAATGTCTCTTTCAAAGGACTTTTTTGCTTGAACTTCTGTAGACTGTAACAATGTCACTGACCACAGAAAAATGAATAATATATTTGTTATGTTGATGTATATGATGTCCTCTTGTCCTGCTTTGCTCTGATTGAAGTCACATAAACCAAAGTAGTTGTAGAATTGAAAAGGGGTTTCTAGATTTTGCTGACAACATGTTGAGGGGACTGACAGACTATTGCTGTGATAACCATGTTCCTGAGGATGCAGTGATGTACACTGAATGTACCCAGTGAAAAGAAAAAAGTGATATTTGAAGTGATTAAATTGCAATCAAACAGCATAAGCTGGCTAGAATTTCCCCTCCAACAAAGAACAGCCAAGTCCCAAAAACTCTTTGAGCGCCAACAAAGCCAAACTGCCAAACAGAAAATACTTTGCAAACTTTCAGTGTTATCACTCTGAGTCTATTAAAATGATATATAATTGATGTAAGTATTAACAGTGCCCCAACTTTTAAGTCTCTCAAAATCAGTAAGGTTTGTACAAGTAGGGGGATGATATTGCCACGGCATGCATGTCGAATTGTTTGCTTTTCTTTATCCACAGATCATGAAGGAAGTTCGGAGAGCATTGTGCAATGCATCAGCTGATGACAGTAAACTCTTACTTCTCAGCGCAGTGGGAAGTGTTTTCTGTAGTGGCCTAGATTACTCATATTTAATTGGCAGGTTATCCAATGACAGAAGAAAGGAAAGCACTAGGATTGCAGAAGCTATAAGGTGACCCAAGCTTACCTATGATCTCTAAATTATGAAATGCAGTGTGTGATTATAAAGATATTTATCGGGTCCAAAAATGTTGTATATTGAAGTGTTGATTGCATTCTAATTACAGTCCTGCAAATTTGTTTAGTAAGCAGAAACTTGGACCTTTCCTTATTAGAAAAGAAAGCACATTTATTCCAGTGCTAATATCCATAGGGATTTATTTTATTCAAATTCTCTGTATTTAATATTTCAATCATTACTCCAAATTCAAATACAACTTTGTTGTTGTTTTTCCAAATTTGCTATTGACTCATTTAATGTTCTAAAGTGGTTCCTGAAAGGCAGATACTTTACTTGTTTTAATGCTCAGCATTTTAAATGAATTTCAGTCCAAATGGGAATCCATGGTTTACTCATGCTCTGTTGAAATAGCAGTCTGCCACTGTATTTCAGAACCTTATTAAAAGGGTCTCCACTCTTTTTCTTAAAATTTAAATTACTTCATATATATGTAAATGTAGTTTTATTTTTGTAACTAAAATGTGACTTTCCTCATATATATCACATTACCTTAATAGAAACCCAGAGTTTATGACATGCAGTCTGCAAATCAATCTGCACAACACATCACCAAATATTCCATTATCCACAAGGCAGATCTTCCAGTATAAATCAACGTTATTCCACTAAGGCCAATAGTATTTCACGTACCAGGAGAGGGTTTGGTCCCTTTTTTTATCCCCATTTCCTACAATATTCTTTTGAGGACTTTAAAACTTTATGTGGCAATTCTATGAAGGAACATTAAAGAATTTGTTTTACAACAGATCTCTATTTTGGATATATTTGTAT
The DNA here is from genome assembly GCF_003945725.1 of Corapipo altera. Lineage (NCBI taxonomy): Eukaryota > Metazoa > Chordata > Aves > Passeriformes > Pipridae > Corapipo > Corapipo altera. The sequence continues at coordinate 8,253,430 of NW_020884894.1, read as the reverse complement.
AACATTATATATATATATTAACATAATAATAACATAACATTAACCACCAGTTATCTTGGTTGCAACTACTGCAGATCAGTTTGGATTCTTGGCTTAAGTATTTTGAAATTCTCAAAGCAGTAATTATTTTGAAAGAATTTCAAATGTTCTTCTTAAATGTAATCAATTATGATGTATTTTTAAGACCCTAAATATGCTTGAATATTATGTGGTGATACTTTAAAAAAGAGAAGCCCTTTGGAGAACACATCCTAATTTTATTTTTTAAAGTGAAGGGGTTTTAACAATGCAGAACAAAAACAAAAGTGAGGAAGAAAATCACTTATTCTTGTTTGAAAACACAGGCACACTCAAGAGTCTCCCAGAAGATACAAATATTATTTTTGTAAATACTGTGTAGTTAGGTATTGTTATATATGTTTACATTTCTCTGCACACATCTAATACACAGGTATACTTATCAATTCAACATTTAAATGAGTATAAGCCAGGCTGTGATCCTCAGTTTTCCCACCCTTGGACTCCCAGGACACTCTTGAAATACTGGTACAATGTTCTGCTCCCTGTCAAGAATGTCGGCCTCAGGCCCACTGAAAAGAGATTTTTATTGTACTTCTGGAAACAATGCCCTACGTTTTCCATTTAGCACTCTCTGTGCTTTCTGTGAACAAAGGACTCAACTCATGGAAAATACACTGTAATAAGAGAAGAGAAAAATGTCCATGGCTTTGCCAGTGGTTTGGATGTCCTGAAACACACCAACAGATCTCTGTCTCCAGTGCTTTACAGTGAATTAGAGTTGTGTCAGAACGGAATTAAAATCTCAATTACCACGTGTTTCCAGTCTCCAAAGTGTGGCTCTCACACACCAATCCCAAGTTCCAGCTGAAGTTTAAATCCCCATCCCAGGAGTGGTCCGTTCGTTCCTCCCATGTCCTCACCCCCCCTGGCCCTGCAGCTCCTCCCAGGCACTGCTCACAGATCCCTCAGCCTGAGCTGCACATCCACACGTGTGTCCTGGAGCAGGGAAAAGCCAGCCAGCCAGGCCTGCAGAGCCCTGGAATCAACAGGCTCACTGGAAGGCATTCCCAGCTCCTGTAGTCAGCTGGGCACCAATACCCGGGACACAACATTCTGGGGGTGCTCAGAGGAAAACAGACAAGGACAACTTTGCTTACTCAGCTTCTTTATGGCCCTGGACATATTTAGGAGCCCTGACCTGCAGCAGAGCCCTGCAAAGAACAGACATGTCTGAGGATCCCAAATCGTATTCCATGGTCAACTTCCCGGATATTCTCTGGCAAAACCGAAAGCCTTCTGCATGTGACACTTTTTCCTGTCTTTCAGCCTCTGACTCTACTCTGCAAGAACATTTACCATTTTAAATCCTTTTCAAAGACTGCTTTGAATTGAAACAAGGATCTTGTAGCCCAGAAACTCCATGAGTGAACTTATGGATTGGAAACATGGAATCGTGCCGGGTTCAGGGGACAGTGACAACTCACTGGAACAAGTAACGTACCAAACAGGGACACAGATCACTGGAGTGCTGTCACTGCAGCTTCTCTAGACCAAATGCAGGCATTTGCTCCCCTCATAATCTCCCAGTATTGCAGCCTTCCACTCCATCCTGTCGGTGCCATGTTCCATATCCATGCATTGTACCCCCCTCTGTGCTCCTCACCCTTCCCTCATGACAGACGCTCGTTGTGCCTTCTCAGTGTCCTGTTCCACTCTCTCCCCATCTCCAGGTCCTCCCTTCCTTGCTCACTCATGTGAAGTTTTCCTTCAGCCCTTGCCCTACATTAATATGTTCTGCTTTGTTCTTCCTCCCCATTATCTGTTTCCTCTCCATATCCCTAACTGCTTTTCCATATTCACTTCCAGTCCCATTTATCACCATGATTCCTGCTTTTCTCCATAACACTGTTTTTATCTGCCTCCACTTGGTCCTCAGATCTACTGCCACCATTTATCCTTAGTGTGCTTTCTTTTTACCTGTCATTCATCACATCCCTGTTCCCAGTCCTGCTTGGAAGGTTTACTTGCTTAACTACTGAGGTTCTCAAAATTCTGGAATTAATGAGGTGCAGTGATCCACAGTCATTACTCAACCATAAACAACGGAAGAAATAATGAGATAAGGGAACAGCATTGTTTCTGCAACAAAAATGAGCCACAACTCTCCTTGTCCCTGCTCTCCTTTAGAAAGAAATGGTCTTGAACAGACAAAACCAATGTTCCGTATTTCCCTCTCTTTGTCTTGACACCGATCTCCTGGTTTATTACTCACTGTGTGAACAGAGCTGCATCAATCAATTCTCTATTTTTCCATGGTCAAAAATTAACTCTTTACTAGACAACCTGAAAACCAGAACTCATTCATTGAGAATATAACTCTGGGTCGCCTCAGACTCTTTGTTCTCATTTAAAATTCAGCCCAGTCCCCACATGGGCTCTCCAGCCTGCAAAGCCCACCTGTTCTCAGGTACAGAATTCTGGCTCCTTTTGACCTCAGTGGGAGACCTGCAACTCATCTAAGGTCACATTTTACAAAGTGTTCTTCCCTAAAATGTCTCAGCAAAGATGCGCTCTGGATCTAATAAATACCCGGTGCAGGAACAGAGTCTCCTCTTTTGGTTGGAATTTGATTTATACAGGTCTCTTTTCCAAAGTAACTGAGCATCTCGTTTGCCTCCATATACCTGCTGTGCACTGAGCTGCTGGAGCCCATAATTTGCCCACAATTACACTCATGCTTTTCCCTAATTGCTGTGAAGGTTGTTCCATTCAACAGATGCCTTTCCACAGTTGCTGGTAGGTAACTTATTCAAGAATTTAACATATAAGTTCGTTCATCCAGATGAATCCAATGACATTTACTTCCCCATTATTTCTCATCCTTCACATTTACTGGTGTGGGCAGGCAAAGGCATCTCCTTTGTAATGGCTTTGCTGAAGACATTTGCAATGAAGACACAACATATCTCTTGCCTAATCCCTTCCCTGTTCAAGCATTTCTCTTCTCTGGCTCCTCTTTGCTCCTCTTGTTCTTTCTACTGGTGTGCCATAAACATTCACTGTCTCCAAGTCCATTGATGGGACTTGCAGGAACCTTTGACACAGGATCATGAGAGAACTTCTCAAAAAAAAAAAAAAATATCCAGCAATCCACCTGTGAGTTTCCTGTCTTCCACATTTCACCATCAGCCAAAGCAGCCACCAGCCACTGAGGAGCAAACCAAGAAGCACTGCGTGTAAAAACTCCTGCATTACTGGTCCAGAAGGAAAACTAAACCCAACCAAACCTTTCTGCAAAAAGTACAACAGTCAGGGCAGTCCACTTCATCAGTTCATATACAACATACACCCAAACTATGCAAATCCCAGGTACTCAGAAAGATTAAATAGCAAACTAGAAAGTATCTCGCAATTCTGACCTCATAAAACTGGGCCATGGCATTTAGTTGTGTTCATCTGTGGTTCTAATTTGTTTTCAGATTAAGTACTTTAAACTTGGGTATTTATCTAAGTGTTAACTTCTGAATTCAAGATCTCTCTTTTATTTTTTTTTTTTTATTTTAGGGATTTTGTAAAAGCTTTTATTCAGTTTAAGAAGCCAATTGTGGTTGCTATCAACGGCCCTGCTCTTGGGTTAGGAGCCTCTATTTTACCACTCTGTGATATCGTTTGGGCAAGTGAGAAGGCTTGGTTTCAGACACCATATGCAACAATCCGACTCACTCCAGCTGGCTGCTCATCATACACATTCCCACAAATTCTGGGTGTTGCACTGGTAAGGTTTTCCACCTCGAATTGCTGAAGAACCTTTCATAAATTCCTGTTCTTCTTCCTCTCTTTGAAAAGTAAACCAGAAAACAACTGTTTTCTCTTAATTGTTGTGAATGGAAATGAAATCTGTGGAAAGTTCATCTAACCCCTACCAATTTTCATACCACAAAGTGACCTCAGAATCCAATACACTACACATGATGTAGACAAGAAAGATTGGACACAGGTTGAAAAAATGAAGATTGTCGACGTCACGGTAGAAAAGTGAAGAAATACATTAGCAGAATAATCTTTCAGAGTCATTGCCTTGTGTTGTGTTAGGATTGGGCAGTAACACAGCCGGATACTGCTCTCTGCTCTCTAAAGATAACCCATAATGATTCCAGTAAAACTGCTTTACAGATTTACTGTTCATGCCAGCACAGTTCTCTTAAATGAAACCCATGCTGTGCTCTGGCCACCTGCACACCCCTTAAATAGCTACTGAAACTCCTTCTAAAGTATTTTGCAGTATGGAAAGATAGGGGGAGAACATTTGTAAATTTGATTGTAAAAATAGCAGGCAAGTATGAAAAAAAAAATGGAAGGGAATTATAACCCAATCTTTTGGTTTCACAGGCAAATGAAATGTTGTTCTGTGGGAGAAAGCTGACAGCACAGGAAGCCTGCAGCAGAGGACTGGTGTCACAAGTGTTTTGGCCAACAACATTTAGCCAAGAAGTGATGCTACGGGTGAAAGAAATGGCATCCTGCAGTGCAGTGGTAAGAAATCCAACTCCTCTGTGATTAAATGACATTTCACAGAGGTAAGGTGTGCTCCCAAGGCTCTCGTGGTGGGCCCTCAGTTTCCACAACCATACCTGTGAAGGAAGGGTACCATCAAGAAACCTGGAGAGGGATCAGGGGGCTCGTGGGGTTTCTCACTTCTCAGGGGCAGAGAGGGTTTTTCCTTACCCCATGGTTACATTTATTCAGTAGGAGTGGAACCTCCTTACCCCAGATTTTGAGAGGGGATTTTAACACAGGCTTCCTTCATGAAGGTGGAGGAGTCTGAAACTACACAACTGTCCAGGGAAATCTCTGTAGGCCCTGTAAGAGAATAGATTTGCCTTTCCCACTGTCCTGGCCTGCCCTGTTTCAGCTGAGTCTGCCTTCTTTTCTGCACCTGCACAGTTCCTGCTGCAGCCCGTCCTCCCCAGCTCACCAGAAGGGTAGGATAGTGCCAGCTGAGCTCTGCTGTGAAGGAGAGGTGAGATCCAGACAAGAGGGGTTTGAACACAGTCTGCTCACAGTGTACTATAACTTTCCTTTTGTGTACGCAAAAAATTGCAAGAAAATCCTTTCCTATTTTTACGTCCAAGGTTCTTTTTCCCTTCAGGCAGATACACTACTATTCTGGGCATATCCTTGCTTAAAAAACATGCAGTGAAGGAAGTGATACTGCCTGCAATAAAACTGCACTAATTAAAGTGCAAATTGTTACAGTTTCTTGTTATATTTCCTATGCCTGAAAGTGTCTTAACATCCCTCAGTTTCATTTAAAAGATCTGTTGTAAAAGGAGGTAGAGACACAGGAGATTTTTAATTAAATGAAGTGTAGATTAGATCTCACAGAAGACATTGAGAATGAAACTCTGGAAATGTAGCACAAGTTGATTTGATGATGCTGATATAAAGTGTATTATTTGAGTTGGGAAGACCTCTGGGCCTTACTGTGAATTTTTCCTTCCTTTCTTCACTGCTCTTGGCTGTCAGTGAAAAAAGAAAGCCTAGTGCTAAGTTGTGGTCAAAGATAAGAGTTAAACCTGTCAAAGACTAGATTTACTCTCAGATCCTAAATGCAAATCAGGCTGAAGTCACAAATACAATTAACAGCGTGAGCTCATCCAAGTTCATTGGGGATCCTTGTTCACAAACAGACCAAAAAATACACAGGTCCTCCCTTGATTTGCTGTTAACACCATTTCCTTGAGTTAAAGAGAAACACTACTTTGGAATAGCAGTGCTGTAACCCAGAACAGAACTGGGCTTACTGTGAGGGTTTTGACAAAGCTGAGTGAAGAGTACCATAAAACACTGTATTAGTTTACATTAGATCTTCTGTCCTCCAAAAATCAATACTGTAGGAATTATTAGTGGGTTTTTTTGACTAGTTGAATTGCTTGTGAGATACATACTGGTGGTGTATATTTGAGAACAAATTTTAAGGGAATCAATCTGGATGTGCTTAAAAACGGGTCTGGGAAAAATAAGCTGAACTATGAGAGGAACCACAGACCTGCTGTTTGTGCCTTTCAGAACTTGCAGGAATTAATAAGGCTTTGTGATTGGGCTTTCCTTTGCAAAAACCTTGGGTTTTTGTTGTATCTGCCAAGGAAATTTAACTCCAGAACACAGTCAGAGGGGTGCTTGTTTTGCTCAACGCCACCCTTTATAAAACATTTCACTTTTATAAAAATATAAGCAAATAGACTTAAAAAGGGATTTGCACTAACAGACCTTTCCTGTTAATTTCTGGTTTGACAAGGAAGTAATACATGAGGGAAAATTGTTAAACGTGGTGGACATCCACCTTTGGGTTTCCAGCCCATTTAACAAACCCCACAGGCCACCCTTCCAGCAAGCAGCCAGTATATCATGGCTCACATTTTCATTTCAGCAGGAGGGAGTTCTGCTCCTTCTAGTGCTTCATGGCAGACCTTCAATAAACCAAGGTACTTCAGAATCCCTCATTCCTTTAAAAACATTGGCACTAACCCATCACCCTCAGACATCCTTAATTCTTAAAGATGCCGACTGTCAGCAAGGGGAGTTGTGGCTATAAATCAAATCTAATTTCTGTGCCCAAAGGAGTTACTTAGACGGTAAAGCAGAGTCAGTAGTGTAAAAATGCTGGTCAGGCCATTATCCATAAAAATTTTTCAGATTCAAAATAAAACACTGAGTCGTGTTTTGGCTTTAGGTGTTGGAAGAGTCCAAATGCCTCGTGCGGAGCTTCCTGAAATCCGGACTTGAAGATGTGAACGAGAAAGAGTGTCAGATGTTAAAACAGCTGTGGAGTTCTTCCAAAGGACTGGATTCATTATTCAGCTACTTGCAGGACAAAATTTATGAAGTGTGATGTCTTGGCCTAACTCAAAGAGTTGTGAACAGAGTCCACCCTGACGTGTTTGAGAGGCAGAGGCGATGCTTCCCTGAGGAATTTGTGACAGTGTATCCCAGTCCCTGTGCTGGTGTGGGTTTCCTTGTGAGCTACAGCTGCCGTAGCTGGTTTGATTTTGTGTAACCAGGGAGGTGTTCAGTGCACATAATCTCTGCAGAGGCTGCATCTTTCCCATTGCTCATCCAGACACAACTATACATTCCATGTGCTCAGAAGCACCACTGGAGCCCAGTAAGGCTCACCCACCTGGAAGGGTTTATTTTGTCTGTCCTTCTTAACTTATTCTTGCTGTTGCCACACACCTGGGCTGACACAGAGGGCTCAGGCTAAAATCTTGGGTCACCACGATATCCTGTAGACCCAAACACCATATTTTAGAAATATGTTAATTATTTTTTTGAAAAGTTCTAACAGTGTAATGGAAAAAATCTGATAATTTATATGTATAATATGTAAAGTTAGTTTACAAAAACTACTAGGTTTTTTTTTCTTTGATGAATTTATTTAACTTATTTATTTTGTGTTCATATTCAGCTGTTTATTGATCACAGATCTTATTTTCATACTTCCCTTGACTGAATTAATGGCATCACATGAGAATGCAAACACATTTTTAGCAGCAAACTGAGTAGAAAAATAAAGAATATATAGAAACCCCACAGAATGCTGTGGGCAGTAAACGAAACAGCCACGTGCGTGCTCCTCTATGTGTAAAATTGTACAAAAAAAATGTAGGAAACAGATTCCTTTGCCAGGGTTAAGAGAAAAAAAGTGGATTCTGAAGCAGTGAGTCCCCCTTAAGTCTCTCTTCACTTTCTGCCTTCTTGAGGAGCACTGAAGGGCTCACCAACAAGATGCTTTATTTCAGTTTACTGTTCCTGTTATCCGGTGTCAGTAACAGGGTGAGTGGTGCCGGTCCATGGCATCGTACTGTTTTTCAGGTTTCAACATCCCTTTTGGTCTGAAGTCTAAAAGCAAATCCTTATGAGCCTTAGTCTAGCTGCCTGATTCCTCAGGTGTGAGATAATTTCTGCTCTGGAGGCCTTTGGGTGCGGGCCAGCAGTTTATACAAGGTGCTAGGCATTGACCCGAGCGGAGGGAGAGGTTTGGTTTTGCTTCCCCCAGCTCTCCACATCTGGCCACCCCCAACCCCACCTGGTACAACTTAAGGCTCTCCATAAAAGTAGCCCCTGGGAAACGAGGAAAATCCAATCTGCTCTTTTAGAATGTGATCCCAGTACTGTTCAGTGACACTGACTGACTTCTGAACACTGGATCTCTCTCCGTTCTTTCCCGCTAGGGAGGCAGTTCCTGTGGAAAGGACACGAGCCTGCTCTGAGACTTCACCTGCCATTTTACTACACCCAAATTAAAACCTCTTGAAGCAGAAGCTTTGCACATTTGTTTGCTTTGTAATTTGTGCACTTGCTCCCCATCCTTGAGCTCGGTGACTTTTTATGGTTTAAACCTCTGCAAATGAGGTTGCTCAGCTTTCTCCCTCTTAGTTGTTTCCATGAAGAGTTTCAACAAAGCCTTTGTAAAGGCAACAAACAGGTGATTACAGTAAATAGGAGCCTTCAACACATTAATGTAACATTTCTTTTGCCACAAATAATTAGAAGTGCTGTTTCTATGGCCTAATTGTACCACTGAATTTTACCCTAAGGGCAGAGGTTCTCACGGAAATTCTTCACGAAAAAGACAGAATCTGGTTTCTAATTAGCCTGTTTTTAAATGTTTTTAAATAGAAGCTTATCGAAACAAGCAGCTAATTTTTAAATGGCTGAAAGAGAACTCTTTCAGTAACTGAAGTGAGAGATGCACCCCTTGTTTGATACCAACGCTGGCTTTTGGCCGTGCCCTGCCAGTTTGGATCCAGGCCACAGGACCCCAGGGCAGGTGCCCATGGGAGTCACCTGGAAAAGAGAGGGATCACCCAAGTGAAAACCACTCCCACCTCCGTGTTTGCACAATCAGGCCTCTGGCTCGTGACTCCAGAACACAAAGCAATGGAAAGTACCACAATTCCTCCATTTCCTTTCGTTCCTTTCTTCCCGTCCAGAGAGCCATAACTCCCAGTCACGTGTCGGTAGGACAGGAGGAGCTTGATTTCAATCCTGTGCTTAGGTTTTGTAGATAAATCCAGCAGGATTGCTCAGCAATGGGAAGGAACGAGGTCCGAGTGAGACTTGGGAACAATCTTATGTTGTTCCATCTTTGAAACTGCACCATTTCATCTGAATTTTCAGATATCTGTATCTTAGCATTTTTTATGACGAAGGAATGGTTGAAATACATTTTCTATAATTATTTTTCCATTAAAGCAAGCGCTAACCATAGTTAACATTTTTAATTATTCATATCTATACAGTTACAATCTAGTTTTCACGGAATCTATTTTCCCTTCAAAAAAAGAGTAATAACAATGTTGAAAACTTCTTTTCCAGTATTTAAATATCAGAATCGGAATTTTCTCTTGTGTTTCTGTCCTTACTAGGTATTCAGATATCTAGATGTACTGTACATATTAGTCTGGGTACCTTTACTAATATTCACAGTATTTAAGATGAAAAATGCAATTTGTTGTTTAAGTATGTTATTTTATTCTTGTGTAAATTGTTTTGTACAATCTTTAAAAATCTACAGTTTTGCATTTGTAGATATTAAAGATAAGCAATTTATTTTGTGTTGTCCTGCATGTATATTTTTGCTGTAGATAAGTGTTGCTTAGTTTACTATTTCAGTACATTTCTGTTTAAATAAATAAGCTTACAAACTTTAATACAGTATATATTTTCAGAATATAAACTTTTATATTTCTGTGGTAGGTTAGGGTATGCGTTTTAGGCAATCTTTTTCACTACTATGAACTGTTCTTTTAATCTATAATATAATGGTTTTGTGCCAATAGTTTTTAATTAGAATGAAATGCTCTTTTAATGTTAGGGATGAACAGACAATTTTGGTTGGGGTTTGTTTTATTTTGGTTTTTTGGGTATTTTTTTATTATTTTGCCAGCCTTTACAGTTTTAAATATAATTTATAAATGTCTTGCATTTGTGAATAAGCCTTACCACTAGGTACAAGAAATCTTTAAAGCTGCATAATTGCTTATGTAGCACTAAGGACTTCCCCAAATAATTGCTGTAAGAAAGTTAGCAAATCAGAGTTACAGGGCCTTAAGTTTTTCTTGTTGAAAAGGATAATACGGGTTGTTTCTCTTGAACAACAGAGGCAGATTGTCAGCATGGGCTTTGTTATATATAAACTGTGCATTTGTGCTCCCAACCATGGTAGTTTAATCTCAGGCTTTGTGTGGCTGGGTCTATAAAAGTCAAATCTGGCTAAAGCCAGCGCTCTTTAGGAGACACTAAAGAAGTTTACATAAGAGACTTATAGACAATCTTATCATAGTACATTTGGGTACTCGGTATCCTCGACGTGTTCTCTGTGTCTGCCCAATTAACCGTATGTTTTAAGCCATATTAAATCTCTTTACTGCTATTTTAAATACTACACTGAAAGTCATTCACTTAGAGCTTGCTTACTCACACACGGGATTTCGATTTTTAGCGAATAAAAATGTTTATGCCTTCCATAAAAAAAAAAAACAAAGGACCAAAGAACTGCATTTATTCTGACAAAGCATTAGTTCCTTCGCCGGTGAACTGGTTTGACGTTTGTACTGAAAAAATCAAAGAGTCTCTTTCTGCTACAAACACTGCATCCTCATCCATGTCAGGTGTAAGGGGGAAAGGTGTATCCACTGACTGATTGGGAAAGGAGTGATGTTCAGCTAGGATGGCATGTCTATTGGTAAGGCTTATTACCAAACCTCGGAGATGAAGCAAAGAACCAAAAATTCCACGAGTTATGTCAATGTAAATTTATTTTCAGAACTTGCACAAATAATTAATTGTAGAACTTTGCAAATTAGGCCCTTAAGTTATTTTGTCAGAATGCCATGGAACAGACTAAAACAGTTTCTAATATTTGTAACAATGAGTACATATTATAATATTAAAAGGGTACAGGCACCCCTATATCACAGTGTTGTAAATATTTTCTGAAACTGGTACAGTACTGAGGGACTTGTATCTTCTGATATATCAAATATTGACTGTCTAGATCAAATTGTACACAATTTATTTGTTGATGGTCCTGTAACTAGTGTATGGACACATTTCTGGGTGCCTTAGAAGTTGTATTTTTCATGTGTGTTAATATGCAGTATTTATACATTGTGAGAAGCTGCTTTGAATAAAAACATTGAAACTTCATTTCAATGCAGTGATTTTCAGTTTTACATAATCAGAATGGATGTGGTGAGTGGTGGCCATTCTAGATGATAATGCTGTTCATGGGCTGTGTCTTTTCCAAGAGAGCAGGAACAACGGGCTTTTTAAAAGACAATTATTTTTCCAAAGGACAAAAACCCTAAAAGACAGTGCAGTAAGAACTCTCTGAAGTCAATCATGGTCCGTCTCATTTATCATTTCTTGATCCAAATCCAAGAAAGCTTTGATCATATCCAAGAAGACCACCCAGAAGTGCCTTATAAATGCACTTCTAGGACACCTTCCCCATTCTCACTTCCACTGTTGGACATGTGCACATCACCTAAAGCACATCTGCCCACAACCAGCTGCTGAGGGCAGGATTTTGGCTCCACAGGAGGGAATTTGCTGTTGAAGAGATTATTTGCCAAGGGAGGCCAAGATTCAGCCCAGAAGCAGGGTGAAGGTGGATCACCCTCTGGTCCCTGTGCAGGGAAACCGATGGGATTCCTGCCACGGGCCTCGTGTGTACCAGGGGATCCTTTGGCTGTAGCATCTGGGAATGCTGTTTCCAACCAGGTATCTCCCATGATTAGAAGGGTAATTGTAAATAGCTTCTGCCTGGGGCAGAAAAGGAAGGATATTTGGACAGGGAGCCAGCATTTGCCAAACCACCTGTACAACAAGATCTGAGAAAATGACCTACACTTGAGTCAAGGGACAACAATTATGGTCTAGGAATTATGTTGGTTGGCTTTAAACTGAGAGACTCTGTTAGTAAAAACCATGGTCAGCTATTTAGAGCAGAGGATTGAGCAATTTAGTCTTGCTTCACTATCAACAAATCCAATTATTTATTACGGTGACTCTTGTCAGGAATTAACTTATCGTGGATTCCACTGGCCTGTGAGCAATGTGCACATGATGAACAGGGTGTGACACCTTTCCTAACCCTTGTAGTGAGAACTTTGGGTCTTAACACAGAGTGCCAACATGTGAGTTTCATTTGAAATAACTCATTTTTAAAAGAAAGCAAATTCTTTAAAATTAAAAACTCGGTCCAAATATTTTGGGCGAGTCAAGGGTTTTGTAATGCCAGTCCTTGTTGCAGTAAATTAATACACAAACATATTACATGGAAGAGGAACCAATTAAGAATACATAAGGCCTACAAATTTAAACAAACAAAAAGCCTGTCTAGGAATGGCATGTATAAATTGCAGGTATTAATCCCACTTAAGATATAAAAAGAATTCAAACAGGTCAAAGCTCCACATAAACTAAGACATGTCATTGAATCCTCTTGGAATAACAGAAACAATATTGCATATGGGAAGAACAAGGAGAGGTTCTGAGAGAAATGCACAGCAGATGAAAGCATGTGAGAGAACCAGAAGGACACCATTGCACAGACTGGGAGAGTTCAAAGCAAATCAAGTGTCAGAAGTTGGACTGGGGACAGTTTGGTTGTGAAGGAAAAAGTCAGGGTGAGATTCTGGATGAAACAGCAGGAATTCACCTCTCCTTGGTGTCTTGTGTTTCATGAAACCCCCTCAGAAGTAAAATCTAATCAAACATAATGCATCTCTGATGCCTGATTTATCCTCAAAACCGAGTCCTAGCATGGAGATTTTCAGATTACAAAGAAAGCCACACTAACAGCCCCCTCTAGAATTCAAACCACTTGAATTGTTCTAGCACCATTTTGCTCTAGTTTATACTCTTTCCTTGGCTTAACAAAATTTGCTCATTATAAATATATAATAAAAACCAGAACCGTTAAAAACTGTTAAATTCCAATTATTAAGTCCATGTGGCTTCACACAATGATTTTCATGTGGGACTGTCAAAAGTTCTGTGGGACAAAGAAGAACTTTTCATTTGGAGAAAAGGAAACAATTTATAAGTTAAACTGTATCACCTTTCCTTTAGCACTTCCAGACACTGGTGTCACTTGAACAAATCCAATGGATCTAAGTCAAAAGCCACCAGCACCAATAGAAATCCTCCTTCTGACTTCCCCTGCTTCTAGATCAGCCCCTGTGGCTGACAGATACCACAACAAAGTCCCTCACAGTAATGGTACAGGGAATGTGTGTAGCCATCTCTTGAAGAGATAATGTGGCTCTGATAAGAATGACATAATTAGCATTGGAGGAAGGATTCCATATCCTTAGTTCAAAATTTAACAGCAGTGTCTGAAATTTTGTATGAATGTCAATATTTTCAGTGTTACTGCTCACTCTTGTTAGTAGAAATACTTGCTCTGCTGTGCTTTAACCTTCCTCAACTCTTCAGTCACATTTATCAGGTGTGTAACACAACATCTGTGAAACTCATTTTATACATTGGTCAGAGACAGAAATATGTTGGGGAACATATTTAAAGAGGAGGGTGAAAATGTTCTTTGCAACTTCAAGTCATGTTTGAAACAGGGGCTGTTGAACTGCTGCTTTCTCCTGAGATGGGAGATAAAAAGCTGCTTCCAACATTAGAGTTTCTAGAATGAAGACTCTTTTAAAGGCTAAGCAGCAATCCTGACTTGTTAGGGCTGAGTTAATTACTGTCATCTAGAAATAAGTTATTCACAGTCATCCAGAAAGGTTTCTGCTGTGTCTGTAAGTGAGGGGTACAATTTCTATGACTCAAGAAAGATCAGCCATTCCCCACTGCTGCCCTTCCAGCTGCCTGGGTCTGCCACACGCTGCCCACCAGGCTCTGGGGTATTCACTTCCTACAAGAGGTTCACTAAAAGGATAAAGGAATTCACAAAAAACTCTTCTCATGGATAATTATTCAAGACCTGCATTATCTTAGCCTCTCACTTGTTTAGTTTGTATGCAGCTGCAGCAAGTCGGTTGTCAGGGGCTCAGACTCTGGCAAACAATCCTCTTCAAGTCCAGTTTTTGTCCATTAGGCTCATAATGAGCAACAACTCCAAACTCCTGCCAGCTGCACTGCCAAGGGATGCCCTCCTGGTCCAAGGACAAAGGGCAAAGTGTGACTTTGCTGGTTGGCAGCAGCATCCCACTGGTTGGAGTGTGGAGCTGGCAACTGCTTGACTCTGATCCTCCCTTTATTTCTAAAAGCAAGCCTTACTAAAATCTTTTTTCCTGCCACAATGACCTTCCATCACTCCTTTGCACAGGGCTGCTCCTGGAATGATGTCCAAAGCCATGTCCATTTATGAACTATAAAGGAACCTACAAGTTCCTCATGCCCATGACCATCCGAGAACATCATTGGACGCGGTGCTGGAACACCCACCCCATCCCCATTCCCATCCCCATTCCCAGGCTGGGCCTGCCTTCACCAGACCAGAAAAACAGGATGTTTTATTCTTCAGGTATTTACATGTAACAGGAAGAAACAGACTCATTTCCCTGGATGCTAATGTGATGCCAGTTAGAAAGGAATATCCCAAAGCACGTTAGACCTGGTAGGATTCATCTTCCATACATGTCTGTGACTAGTCAGGACACCAAGACACTGTCCCTCTCTAAAGGAGGGTTTTTAAATAAATGCATTTTGTCTAACAACATACTGAACAATTAAACTGAGTAGGCTGCTACAGAGCTGATTTGAAAGACTCAAACTTTTCCCAACCGTTTCAAGTCTGAGAGAATCCACCAGCAGCTCTCCATTTGTGATTCAAGCACTTGGTAAACACACTCCACAACTGCACCATGGCTGTGTGCCAACGAAATGGTGAGTCAGCAGGCAGGGGAGGGAATCAAGTGTCAAGAATGCATTTAACCCTCACTCAGAGAACACTTTTCTTACCAGCAGAACAAAAAGAGGCCATAAAATGCAAAAAATTACTGGAAGTTTTTTCCTCCATTAATGAAGGCAACCATTGCAATTTTCTTCCAACTTTACAGGAGCTCTCAGGTTTTAAATTAGGACAAATGCTAAAGTAAACAGCAAACTGATGAGAAAGAGGTTCATGAACACATATCTGTGCAGTCCTATGATCCCTACTCTGACAAAAATCCCAGTGATAATCCTGGGAAGGCTGAGTGCTGAAGGGCTTCATGAGAGCATTAGAATCAATAATACTAAATACTCACACGGATATCAAAAGGAGTACATTTTCCTAATGAAAATACAGTTCAACTCGTGTGTCCTATTCCCAAAGGAGTATCTGTGCATGCTACTGTGCTTCACAGTGTTCTTTGTGGAGTGTTTGATGAAATCATGAGATTTCCTAAATCATTTTTAAATTAATCCCTCTTAAGAAATTCCCCACTGAAGCGTCACTTTGCCTGCTCACTGTAGATACTCTATTCAGGAAGGAAAAAAAAAAAAGGCATAAAAAGATTGAGGATTAAAAAAAAAAAAATTAAAGGAATATTTGAAAGAGGGCCCACTCTTCCACCTGAAGGTTTGAACACTCATTTACAAGGTTGTTAAACACTGCCAAACCAGAATGACAGCATTTTATACCTACCTTCTTACTCTTCACAGGTGTAAATAACCACATTGGACACCTGTGGAGGAGGGGAAAGGAGCAGAAGGAAAAAGACTCCAGTTGTCACCTTCAGAGTGTTAGTTGAGGGTCATTACAGACCAGCTGCGAATCTCCAGCTCACCCTCAGTAGGGAACAGACCCTGTTTCCAGTGAAAGGCTGAGGACAGGCAGCTCAGCCTATGAACACCCACACAAAGGAAGAGTTTTGTCACAATTCTTGCCCCACTGAGCTCCATGGCCTGAGCCCACCTTCTCCAGGAACTTGACTCAACAACCAGGACCATCCATTTAAAGTTGGATTGCCCTGCCCTGGTTAAACCTGGGCACAGAACAGGATTAGTTTGCACACACGTCCAACATGTCCAGGGTGGGAATGCTCACAGCAAGGTTCCCTGCACAGATCTTGGGAAGTCCTTTCTCCCATCTAAAAACCCTCACAAAGCCTGAGCCTGAAGGTTGGACAAAACCATCACCTGTGGCATTGAGACAAACCCTGCCAAGCAAGGCCTGCTGGAGTGGTTGGAAAGACTTTCCCCCCAGCCTTCAGCCCTGCCTTTCTCCCAGCTGTTGGCAGCTGGGGCAGGGGCTGCACGTTGGACACACACAGGTGAACCAAAGAGACACATTTGAGCTGACTGTGAGCTCAAACAGCTGACAAAAATATATGACATTGAAAGATGGCAACGTCCCACCAAGGAACACAGCAACAAGAAGGAGGTTATCTCTTCAAACACCACCTTCCCTCCACCATGACTTATGGACTGGAAACACAGTCTGACCAAAGATAACGAGATGGGAAACTCATGTCACTCACTGTGAAGGATTCTGTCACTCATGGAGAGAACCAAGTCCTGCTGAACTTCAGTTCTGAAAGCAAATCTCCACCTATTCTGCTCGATTCCTCCATCTGAGATTCCTAAAGAAAGAGGAATGGGAAAGACTGTCAGCTTGCAGCTTATGGAGGAAAATCACGACACATCTTTCCTGTCTGCAGAAAGCTCTAAGTGATCTTCCATCATTATCACAGCACTAATTCCCAGAAACCCTGCAGAGCTCCAGAACTCTCCAGAGCACTGTTTTATGTACCCAGCACTCCTCCATCAAAAACTGTCTTTAAAAAATAAACTAATAAATTCCAGTTACAAATAGACATTTCTTTGTCCATTCTCGTGCTCCCAAACCCAAACACCTCTTTGGTTTTCTGTGTGGACATCCCTGGGAAATGTGAGATCCACAGGTCATTCCAGTTTACATGCTTTGAACCTACTGAACCCATCAGGAGAGTAAGAGACCAAACAAAATGACACATGCAGTGGCACCACAAGACTAATGCAATTGTTGATTAAGCAGCAGAAAAATCTGAACACTTTACAGCTTGTAAAGTTGTATGAAGGCTCTTCACCTAAGAATGTGAGTTATTGTTGAGAATTTTATTTATATAGTCTGTTCAATTTTTATGCAGAAAGCATTGGCAGAGACTGTTTTAAATAATTTCAGATACTCAGCACTAAATAAGTGGCTCACTTTCAAGAACCAACCAAGAAAAAACATTCCACAGAATGTCATCTATTCCTTTAGAAGGGGAGTTGTATTCCATCAGCATGGATGCTTAAGTGGAATAAGGCTCAGTATGAGGACTGTTTTCAGCAATAGTTGTTAATTAAGTAGTAAAGTACTAATAAAATGTTTAGGCAGGTTGCATTTAAATAAGACTATAATGATATGTAATTACTCAAAAAGAGTGCCAAAACCATTCTGCAATAGACTGTGTTCGGTTTTCATGCCCTGCCCAAATCCATTTGAAAACAGAAAGGATTCCAATGTCCACTGTACAGTGGCCAGGGCACAGGCAAGCTGGGAAACTTCTGCTCTCAGCCACAGAGGAGGACCTTTATTTAAAAGCAAACTCTTTAAGTTTCTCTAACAGAAGCTACAGAAATTAAAAGAAAATATTCTTAACACACACAGGAACAAATAAACACAGAGCAGTAGCGAGGCCAGGAGCTCTTCTGCACGGTCCTCATGAAAACCCACCAGGAAAACAAGGAAGAGCCTGTGAGGAAGCACAATCCTCCCTGAGCTCCCCACGGGGGGCACAGCAGGAACCTGGCCCAGCAGGACACCCCGAAGGGGGAGGCACTCAGTTCTGAAGGAAACTTGGTGCAAAAGGTACCAAAATGCTCTGCTGCAGAGAGGCCTGGGGAGAGAGGTGCAATTCTCTGTTCTGGGTCAGCAGAAAGTGCAGGAGGCAAAAGGAACTTGGCACAGCCAGGAAGAGTTTCAACCAAAGGAAGATGCAAATATTTAAAACTGAGAAATGTGTCAGTGGAGATAAAGGCTCAGCAGAAAAAAATAAGGGTGAAGTTGAAATGCACAAAACTGCCATCATAGCAGAAATTAAAGTATGAGGAAGAGAAATGTTTATATCTTAGATATAATTTATATTATTATCTCTAGAAGATAAAAACCAGCGCCACCAAGTACGGAGAAATTTTGATTTTCTAAAGGCTCCTTTTACTGTTGACAGTAGTTCTTCACCTGTGGTAAAAATGCAGTAAGTAGCTGACAGTCTAATAAGTCCCAAAATTGCTTGCAGAATCTTTATATTCTTTATAAATCTTTCTATTCCTCAATAATAGCCATTGGTGTCCTTTAGGCTAATTAACAACAGGCTGCTGCAAACATGGTCCTGTTTGTTTTTAAATGAAATCAAAGTAACATTCCTGTGATTACTATGATGACAAATAGTTTATAAATATACATCATAATTCTGAAAATTTTAATTTACTGTATGTTAAGCTAAAGCTTGGCAGGCCCTTCCAACTTGAACTACTTTATGATTTGCAAACTAACACGGTACATCTCTGCCCCACTAAATCCATTTCCTGAGGCCACAATTCCACTTGTTTTTCAGGTGATCTGTGGAATGATGTCATGGCAGCAACAGGGCTCCTTCCATGGTGAAGAAAACCAGGCATCTCCTCATGGGATTTTCTCAGCCTTTGCATCAATGGGAATCAGGTGCCAAATTTACGAAGCTGCTTTGAGAACCTGCCTTTTGTGCCTTCCCTGGCAACCTTTTGGTGTCCTGGCAAAGCCTTTGCTCACCTGGAATTGTGCCAGAAGGCCTTTTTAAAATACCAAATTCCCTGGGTTTGGGAGCACTGCCTGACTCCACAGTGTCCACTGAGCCTGTGCTCAGTAATGCAGCTTTCACTCACATTCTTAACATGTCCATGTGTTTAAAAACATTCTTTATTGAAAACAAACCTTCATATCACCTTGCAAAAAACAGAGGTAGGATTTGCAGAGACTTGGATTATTTTTGCCTGTGTATGACTTGCAGATGAGCTACAAAATCACTAAACCACAGACTTGGTTTTTAAATTAAAGCAGCTGACCACAGGTCACACACATGAAAATAACTGTCTTTTTAAAACAGGAGGAAGGTCCTGTTCATTTGACAAGAATGGTACATTATTTTAGAGATTCCAATCTTACAACTAGAAAAATAGGTCATCTTCAACTGATATAAAAAGAATTATAACCAACCAAGAAAAAAAATCCAAACCCACAGGCTTGGAGTGAGGTTCTCACCCTGTAAGTCAATTAATGCTGTAAAATATCCTCATTTCTACTCTGCAAGACCTCACAATTTTCACTGTGGAAAACCTGTGCTTTGAGCATTAAGGAAGATGACATTTATATTATGGGAGTTGGATATGCAGTGGGTTAATGTTCTACTCTGTGAGCACATTACCAAGAACCTTCCCTTGGCACAAAAGGCACTTTTTTTCCTTTGCATTCAGAAAGCTTATTTCCCCATGTAACTGAGTCATCAAGGAGACTGAGCAGCACCAGCCAAGAAATAAAGATTGTGGCATCTGCTGCTGCTCCATTCTGCCCTTGCTTTGGCTCAAACCCCTTTGTACTCAGCCACCACACTCCCTCCAGGATTCCTCCTGTCCAACGTGCACAGAGGTTTGGTCTCCAGATGTGATGATCCACAAAGTGGAGCCACTCGCTGTGGGTCACACAAACCTTAAGATTCAGGCATTGCAATGCCAGACAATACAGGATCTGAATTAACAATGTGTAGAATTAGAGCACAGACTCAGGCCATCATTTGGTATTAATATATCAAATATTGGTATTATTTGATTTGCTAAATTTGTTGCCAGACAGGCCCCTAGAATCCAGAAGTTCGTTTTCTGCAGAACTCTCTGTTATATTTTTAGGAGAATGATGTCTTCCTTTATTTCATGTGGTATTATATAGCCAGTGCTTAGCTACAGAGCAGGATGTTACATGCTGTCAGCTTAGAGCAGTGTCAGTTAAATTCAAGGAACCTTCCCAGACTGATTAGTAAATAACACTAAGTCATGTAATTAAAACAAAACCAAAACAGCAGGAGCGCTGTGATACTGCATTGTCACTATAATCTGACAGAGGTTTGGGATATTTATAGCCACAGTCAGAGGTCAGACAGGCTGCTTGTTTGTGTAAAATACAGCCGAGCAAAAAGGAAAACTTCTCTCACTTAAGAATTCCTAAAACTGAGCAGAGAGTCGGCAAATTCCCCCATTCCCACGTGGCAGCAAAGTGATCAGCAATCCCAAATTCTTTTCCCTTTTTCTTTCTCAGTCTTGGATGTTGGTGCTAAGGGACTTGGCACTGTTAGGTCACGTGTTAAGGTTGAACTCCATGGTCTTAAAGGTCTTTTCCAGCCTAAATGATCCTGTGGTTCTATTACAACAGAGATAAGATCCTAAAACCAGATTTGTCCCCATTGCCAAGATGCTGTGGTAACACAGACAAAGACAGTTCCTGCCCAAGAAGGAGGAAAATTCCCCATCAGAAATGCAGCTATAAATACAGATACATGGAAATTTAATATTGGGCTTGCTGTACTAAAATCAATAAGAGATTTTTCACCAACTGGAATGGAAATAGGATCAAGCCCAGAGATGGGAGATGTGCCAGCTTTGCACAGCAGCCTCTGCCCAGCCCTTGCACAGTGTCATTTATTACAATCAGCACATCAGAGGGAGGTCTTTAGGATCAATACAAGGCAGAAAGAGACGCAGGAAGTTTGTATGAGATGTAAAAATGGCTTTTGAAGCTGGGGATCAAGAGACAATGAGACAAAAGACAAGCAGGAAGAAGCACAGGTTGGCAGCTGATACAAATCATTACAACTCCAAGAGAACTGTGAAACATCTCCCTGAAAATAGGGCTTAGAAACCAACAGGGTAAAGCACAAGGAATGAAGAGGTTGAAAATGGGGTTTTACTTCAAGAAAAGAGGATGGCTGAGTGCTTTTTTATATATATAAAGGTAATTAGGAGAAATAAAATGTTTCTCTCAAAACTGAGACTTGGAATTACTCAATGGATTTGTTGTCAGTGAAAGGCTTCTGGTGAGAGAGCTTTTAGTGATGTGAAGGGAAGTAGGAACCAGCCTGAACACGAGGGACAGGGTAATGGACTGATTAATTTACACAGTATTTTGAAGCCTGTAAACAACAATTGTTAAAATAAGCCCAGAAATTTAGAAATCCTGAGCACTGAGTGTTCTCAGAGTGCACAGTGACATTAGTAGGCAAAGGAGCCGTTTGTGGCTATCACATGATTGATTTTCACGTTCATTTTTACAAACAGCATTTGATTCAAAAAATATAAAGATACTTCCACTGTGACCGACAGCAAGACAAATGAATTAGGGGCTGCAAGCCAAAGAGCCTATTTTATCTCAAGAGAAGGGCTGCTTACTCATCTCTAGTCAACAGCCCCTTTTAAACACACTGAAAGTAATTTTAAAACCCCAAGGAATGATGGAATTTAAATGATTTGTGAGGGTGGAAGACTGAGAGGTTTTGCTACCAGTTATTTACCAGAAAAATATCAGATGCTCTATTGCATTGTTTAATCATATTTATGGGAAATTTATTTTTTGCCCCAATGAAACTCCAGCCAATAGAGCTGAGCTCAGACACATCACAGCAGGTCGAATTTGCTCTTCTCGTGGTCACAAAGGCATTTCTGAATGAATCAGAACATTCAAATCATCCCAGTGAATCAGTTGGTCCTTCCAAAGAAGTTCAGATGAATTCCAATGAATGAGCCAACTTACAGAGAGGAAACAAGTGAGCAGGTTAAGGTGGTGGGTTTGGCTGTGGGAGATCCAGGTTGAATCCTCTGCTCCAGGCAAACGTGGTGTGACCTGGGAACTGCTTCTGGTCTCAGCCTGCAAAGACACTCAGGCACTTTCCACTGCAATTCCCAAACCAGACTGAATCCATGAAGCCCCCAACTCCACCAGAAGTTTCCTCTTCTATCCAAATTATGACACTAAACCCCAAAACTGTGCTCAACTGTTCAAGTCAATAGAGAGACAATAAAACCATGAGCTTTCTAAAAAGATCAGATATCAGAGGGGAATGGAGATATATTTTTGTTCTATACATGCACATCACTCCACACTTGTGCTAAATATCTTTTTCTGAGATATTAAAGTTCCTCTGAAAAACAAACAACATCCCACAGACCAACCATTCATCCATCCATGAGAGAAACTCAAATTTCCTGCTCCACAGTTAAGCAAATGCAAAATAAAGTGACTAAGAAATTAGTCACTGAACGAGTCTATTTGTAAATAAATTATACATATTGCATGAGTGGTGTCTACATATCTCTCCTTGGAAAGGGCTTAACTCCATGGACTGAGAACAGATGCAATCCAGGCTCATTTCCACAGGTCAGGATTAGAGCCTTGGACCTCCTGCTGAAATCCCAGACATCTGACCTGCACTGGAGCAGACCCTGAGCAGAGACCAGGCAGATCCTCTCCAGGGAATCTACCAAGGATATAAAGAACAAAATATTAAAAGGAAAATGAAGTCCCCAAAGTCCTTTACTCTAAAGTCAGATCCTATCTGTGGATGTGGGTGAACCTCAGCATTTAGCTCCAGCACAAGGCACAGAGATGCAAAGGAGCACAAATTTCCATCTGGGCACAGCTCCAATTTTATATTAATAAACTGGCTCTTTTTTGTAAACAGAATCTATATCCTGTTTAAAAGTGATTCTCAGAAGAGCAGGAAATTAGAAAATATTAGTATTAAATTAATCAAACTTCTCTTCATGAAATATTGTTACTGCTAATGGATAAATTTATTTTTTGGTTTTTTCAGTGTATATACACACACATATTGAAAATGTTACCCTACACATATGAGCTAAGTGCCCATCTAAAATATACAAAACCTCCACATTTCCTTCTTACTAATGGTGGTTCCATGAACACTAAATAAATGCAATTTCTACTTTCAGAGACCATGAATTTTAAATATGATACAATTTTTCAGGTTGAATCACACAGAATAAGTTTCTTTTTGCTCTTTAGCATTTCTCAACAATATCAGATGTGCCTCTAAGAGTAAGAGGAGGGGAAAAAACATTCAGGGAAGCAGAGATTTCCTAAAACATTTTATTTTATTAGTGGTGAACCAAGTCCCCATTTCCCTGTCCTTGTCAGGAGACATCAGTTCCATCACTGGAGGCACTCTGGTCCTTGGCTGGCATTTTTACAAAGCTCAGGAATTTCTAAGCTCTCTACAATTCTTCTTTTCCAGAAGGGTAAAAACAGTTCCCAGTTTAGAAGAAATGTATCCAGGACAGAAAGAGGCCTCCTGGGGAAAGAGCAATGAAAGCAGGGACAAGGAGGAAGGGCACAACAGTGAAAGGGGGGGAGGTTTTGGGGAACAAAATGTCCAGAAAGATCAGTAATGTGGTTTGGCTTGGAACCCTGATGAATATTAAATGCACTCAGAAATTATTATATGGTCTGAATGTGGATAAGGAAGATGAACAGAAGAGAGGAAAAGAAAGATTTTGTAGTCTTTCTCAAAATCTAAAATTATACAGAGTCTTCTTCTAAGATGAAGAAATAAATTAGTTTATAAAACAGGCTGACTGTGCAAGTCTAAATTTAACTACAGCATTCATTGCCACACGTTAACACACATCACACCCAGGGAAGGTTGGTTATTTACTCCACCCAGATCATTCTAGATCTCAAAGCTTTGCTTCCTTGCTGCTATTTTAACTTTCAAACTGAAGACTTTTTTTGGTATAACCTGGGAGGGAAGTTCCACTTGAGAAGAAAACACCTGGAAATATCAACTGCAGAAACCAAACACCATCTCAAGAATCCCTTGCAAGACTGAAGTGGTGTTTTATTTACTGAGCCTTTTCCCTTTTGTGCCTGCACATTCATGACCAGTAAGTTTTCACAAGGTCTCTTGGAAGCCCAGGGGGAGAGTTCATTGGGATGCCTTTGAAGCAAAAAGCCAACATTTTTAACTGTGTGTGTGCAAGATCAGCTGTGAATCCCATGTCCTGCCCTGATCACTGCTGACTGTCCTGAGAGTGGATCCCACAGCCTGGGAGTGGGAGAGAGCTGTGACAGTTCACTGAATTACTCATTCATCCCAACATACAGCTGGGGTTTTATTACAATGTACAGAATTCGCTCAGGGCAAAGAAAGTAAAGCCACTCACAGCCTTCAACATTTCTACCCTTCCACTAACGTACTTCAACAGCTTCACATCATCCCTCTTCTCTCTGTTCACCTTTAAAAGGTTTAGGTGTTCATACCATCCAAACTGGAGATTTATGTCCTCAAAACTGGGCACATGAATCTCTGAGTTCTAGTTTGCAGCTCCCAACTTACACACACAAGTAAAAATGCCCACAAATTAAAATATAAGGACTAGAACTGCTCAGCTGTACTTGCATATGTAGCAAGTGCACAAATAAAGGCAATTTGTTCCAGAAAAGGGAAACATAAACTCCCTTGAACATCCTGCAAATGAAACCACAGAGCATGGACAAGTTTCTCTCCTGTTGGGCTCTACCTTCCATAAGTGTTTTAAAATAAACACTAAACAGTAATTGCTTAATGCATCTTAAATATGCCTTTGGGATGCTCTGTGGACAATTGCAGAAAGTCACTAGTGCCACCATGTACTCAATACATTTGAAATACTGACTTCCATTAAAATATCATTATTTTCTATTGTTACCTCTGTCAGCAATAATAGCCAAAGAATATTTGTATTTAAAAAAATTCTCTCCTATGTGTCACTGAATAAGACTTCAATACAGCTCTTCAATCAATGCAATACAATGGCCAAAGAGACACTGTATTTTTTTTTCTACAGTCACAACCTCCAGTAAAACCCCTGAATGGGTAGAGAACTTGTAAAATGCCTGGATGCCTCATTATTTTTATGCACTGAAGAAAGTAAAGGGAAATAAATACAGCCAAAGGTTAAAGCAAACTGTCCTATTTTATACACAAATGCAGGGTGGACATGGCAGCAGGTTTTATGTATGAGACTACACACAGCAACACACAACCCCATAGACTGGGCAGGGAAAACTGGATTTTTCACACCTTGAAACAAAAATCCAACTTGCCCTCCACAGCCTGAGCTAAGAGCACCCTGGCTGCAGCAGTTCCATGATCCTGTTCCAGGTACAAGGTTTGATCTCCCACAGGAAGTCAGTCTGGGAAAGAGGGTTCATCCCGAAAAGTACAAAGAGGTTACACCAAGTCACTGGGATCACATTTAGGAATAATGCTCTGCCTGGTTATTTGCTTTATGCTTTAAGTCAACCAGTCATTACAGATGAAGCCTAACAAAGCCTCCTGCACTGTCCCATGCTCAGGAATTTCATGGCAGCAGCAGAGCTCCAGGAACTCTCCTGTCCTGGCAGCCCCAAGGAACAGCCTGGCAGGGCAGCTCTCCTTTCCTTTCAGCTGATGATGCCTTTGCCAGACTTTACACATCCCTGCCAGTCTGACTGCCTGGAGGAGAACAGCACAGAAATAGGGAAAAGGACTAAAACACATTTCACAGGATAAGGCTTTTCAGTGGGAAGGGAAAGAAGAGAACTTGGGAGGTGCTATGCAAGGTGCCAGCAGAAGTAGTATTTGGAGAAACATCCCATACA
The DNA here is from genome assembly GCF_003945725.1 of Corapipo altera. Taxonomy (NCBI): domain Eukaryota; kingdom Metazoa; phylum Chordata; class Aves; order Passeriformes; family Pipridae; genus Corapipo; species Corapipo altera. The sequence continues at coordinate 8,227,707 of NW_020884894.1, read as the reverse complement.
TTATGTAGTATCATCTGGTCCTAGATTATGTAATTCCACAATATTCTTTTCCACACTCCCTCTTGCTCAGGGCAGACACGGGCAGGGCTGGGTTTGCTTAGAGGAAAAGCCTCCCATGTTATTGCTGGAGGTCAGGAGCACATTTGAAACAATTTCTTTTGAAGCAAATTTGTTCCTCCTTCTGAGTGGGGAACCTTGGTTACAATGTCTCTGAATACTGAGTAGCTGCACTGGAAGCTGTTCCCTGATCATAGAGTTATGTGCCACACAGCGAGGGCAAAAAACATACTTTGGGTCCCAGGTATCCCAATTTAGGTCACCAGCACTGGTGTAAACTCTCATTCATTTCCTTTGGTACAGTTTATTACCTGTAAAATGGGGATAGTCCTCACATCTCACAGACTATCCTGAAATAAAATGATAATTACAGAACAAACACACAAGAAAGTCTCTGAAGGAATCAATCTTCTTGTCTATGTGGCTGAGTGGGAATGTTGTGTGTAGGTCACCTGAAAAATCAGAGAAGAACAAAATACCAAGTTGCTGGGCATGTTAATGGCAGGAAGTTCACGCACAAATTTCACTCCTGAAATGACTCCCTTGCCAGCAAATCTCACAACGTGCTTTCAGCAATTTGCATAAAACACTTCCAGAAGGGACACCTCTCACCATTAGGCTCAGCTGACACTTAAACCTACAATAAACTGGAAAGCAGCAATCAAAGTTTCAGGTTTTTGATGGAAGCATGCACATCCTAAAATTCATTTATTTTCAGAGCACGGCAAGTTAGGCTGCAGAGTGTTTCACACAGCAGATCTCCCTCAATGACACCACTTTTCTCATCAGAGTTTATTTTCCTGTAACTCTCACTCTGCTCCACGAGGAGCGAGAAGTGCAGATGAATTCTGGCTGTTGCAGAGAAGAAATTATCCATGAAGCAACACTAAAACCTCCAAAAATAACTTGCTCCTTCTGAACTCTGACTATAAGTACTTCAGAAAACACACACACACTCCTGGAGAACCATGTGTTTATTACTGGAAGCTGTGGCTTCCTCACAGAGTCTTTGTACACGAGTGTTATCAGCATCTGCAAGAACAGTTTTCGGGGCTGCTGAAAGGAGGAGGAAGAAGCACAATGTGGAACAGAAAAAGGATGTGCACTGCTTATTACATTAAAAACCAGCTGTGGATGGATGCATCCATGTGCAGGGATTGCTGCAGCAAAGCTGCAACCACAGATGAAATTCAACTGATTTTTTTCAGCCTCCACAGCCCTCAGGTAACACAAGAGTTTTACTTCCCCTTTCTGACGTGCCCTAAAGCTTCCTGGATTCCGAGCTCATGGTCTTTTCAGCAGAATTTAGGATGAACCCAAAGTCTCTTGTTACATCCAGCTGCCCTTCATCAGACCTACCAGGAGGCACCAGTGTTCAAAGAGATCTACTGCAGGGACTCTGAGCTGTTTGCAGCATTTACAAGATCACAAAGTCAGCTCAGTTTACATGTTTCCCTTAATTCTTTATGTCTTACTTCAGAATGTGAGAGCTGGGGTAGATAAGAATGACTTTACAGAAGACTTGGGCTGGTTTGGGGGTAACCACAGTACTTTGTCACGACATTTGTATACAAGGAAAGCCAAAGCCAAAGAACATAATATAAAAAAAACCCTCACTAACCCAATTTCTTGTTTCTAGCTGACCTGTAGAAAACAATATCAGATTTTTACCAGTCTGTATCATCTGCCAAAAATAACACTACTCTCTCCTCTTATCAATCAAGCACATCAACACTCAATATCCTCTTATAGGTGTGAGTGAGCCCAGCAGGAAGCTGAGAACACAACAATTTCCCAAACCAGGTTTCTCAGGTTTAAATCCAACCCCTGCTGCCAGCTCAGACTTGTGTCATTCTCCCAGCCTGAATGAAGCTCAAAGGCAGTGCTTGGATTGGCTCTTCCTCCTCTCAAACTGCTCAAATAACATTTATCTGGCTTTTTTTTTTTTTAATGTAGATATTTGCAAGTCATTTTTGCAAGCAAGATAAAAATAAATATTCATGGTATCAAATATTGTAAGGAAAATTCTTCCAAACAACATCCCCAAGTTGCACATTATATCCCAGGATCTACTAAAATCTATGGAGCTGTGAGAATTTCCATCCATGGAGAATCCTGCTCATTATATAATTCTACTAAAATATTTTTTCCCTTGGTCACGTAACAAATATCAAATCTGGGATGCTTTCATTTGGAAGGTCCTCTAGTGTGCACTACACTGCAGAAGGTATTGAACCCTCTGACAAACAAAGCAGCCAAATGAAATAGTGTTACTAATTTGAGAATGTGCAGCTGATTTTTATCACATTTCAATAATGTTTCTAATCTCCCATCATAAAACATAAACCAGCTCTCTGAAAGGCTAAATAACCAACTTCAGCTGCTATGATCTGCACAAAGACTCTGCTTTAATAAAAGATATTTGCTTCCATAATTTTTAATACATCAGTGTATGCTGTGCTAGATAATAATTTATCCAAGTTTTAATTTCCAAGCTGTGTGCTGTTGACATTTAACAGTATTTTCTGGAAAAGAAAACCAAGAACGGAAAAATGACAACAAAGAGAATGGTGAAGATAAAGATCTAAGAAAATCTTTCTGTCAGTTTTTTTACCTGCCTTAAGCATGTTTTATGTTGGATGTACTGAACTCCTGCAATGACAGGAGTTCAGATTAATTAATTATCTTATTATTTTCATCACAATAACATTTATAACAGACAAGCTGCTCCAGAGCTTCCCTGAGCTCCTGGTGGGATGGTTCAGCACCGTGGAGAGACCTAGAACTCACTCATAGCCAGGTTTCCTCCAAAACTCTGGTGGCAGGGCTGGAGAAGAGAAATAAGAGCTCACACTTTGTTATAATTTCATCTTTTCTGTTGAAACAATGTCATGGGTTTTTAATCAATGTCTTCTTAAGACTCAAGGTGACCAGACTGGCAATACCATAAAACAACTTCTGCCACCACCTCCTCTCTGCTTTATCTTATTACTTGACCAAGAGATGGGAACAGAAGGTAGATGAGGCTATTAATTCCTGAAGAAACAAGTCATTTAACTAAAGGGGAAAAAAGGAAATAAAGAGCAGCATATTCTCCAAATCTTCTTGCAAATCAAAGATCTCTGCCAATCCTTTAACTCACAGGATGTTCGAGTGCATTTTTCTGAGACATATCACAGCAAAACTTCCCTGTGCTCTGTATTCCAACAAACTAAAATATTGTAGCTGCCAAACAGGAAAGGATAAGAAATAATAAGAAATGAACATGTAGAGCTTTCTACACCCAATGGACACCCAAGGGCTCTGCAGGCAGCCACCTCATTCACTGGATCCTTAGTCCAGCACTGCAGAGAGGAAGGGAGGCTGTGGACAAACATCCACCTTGGGAACAGCTGTTCCCAAAAGGTTTGTCCCCAGCTGTTCAGCACCACCAGTGCAGAGGTTGCTGCCCCTCACAGCAGCTCCCAGCACTTCACTTGAACTGGCACCAAAACCCCTTCAGACCAAACCAACTGCTCAGCACAGACCTGCCCCTGGATGCTGCCAGAGGAATTCAGTGCAAGGAGAGCATCCCCTGCCCTTCCCCCTCCACTCCACTCCTCCTCTCCCTCATGCAAGAAGCAGCACTTAACTGACCCCTTCAGGCATCACAGGATGCTAAACAGACAAATAATGATTTTTTTTATTGAACAAGGGAGAAAAGGGGGGAAGGGAGAAAGCAGGAAGGCCTTCTCCAGCTGCAATCCTGGTGTCTCCAGAGTTACAGTAACCAGGAAGCCACAGCTTTATCTTTAGTACACAAATGGGAGAAGGAAGGGTAATTTATCCCACCTGAGGAGAAATATTATATTTCCTCTTCAACAGATAAAATACAGAATGGGCCAGAAAAGAGTAGGCTAAGTGTACTGCAAGACAGCTCTAAACTATCTCAGGGCTTCCTCTCTTTTAAGATCAAGATCTCCTATTCTTCCCATGACAAGAAAATCTTTTACTATGCAACCATTTAGAAAGACTATTCAAATTGTTTTACTTTCCATTTTTCAAACCTGAAACACCAGAATGAATAATTAGAAGACTGTTCACCCTTGGTATTAGTTTTAGGGCCCCCTAGGGCAAGCTGTTTAATTCTTGTCTTCCAGGCTAAAAACTATTTTTCCTTCTGGAGAAGCAGCTCAGAGAATGGCATCAGTTTGATCAAGAAAGATTTGAAATATAGAATAAAAAGAATCCTTCATTATGGGCAGATGCTAGGAATCTCTTCCCCCCACCTCTTTTTCCTGTCTTTCAGGAAGACAAATCACCAGGAGTTTAGACATATAAAAAATAACAGCAGCATCAATTTTGAAGCAATGTGTATTTCAGCAGACAGCACATCAGTCAGTTTGGTTTATAGAACCTGAGAAATGATGTTTTAACTTTTACTATTGCTTCTGTCACTGTAGAAAAGATGTAGTTTCCCTGCTTTGGAGTACAACAGATAATACTGTCATATTCAAAATTATACTTATTGCTTACGCATATAATAACTACAACGTTTGTCCTGCATTTAATTTTATGTCTGTGTTCCAGTGTTTGCTTGGTTAAAAGGAAAAGACAGACAGAAAAAACAGTGCCTGTGTGTTCTGGATGTAAGTGCATTCCTTAATGTGCAGTGTCTAATTTGTGGGAAGAAAACCAAACAAAAGGTAGAGCTGCTGTGTATTTTAGGAAAGGTAATTCAAAAGCCTTATAATATTAACCTAAAAGCTAATTACACCTTAGCTATGGCAAGTGCATTTCTGCAACACAATGGCAACAAGCTCAGACCAAAACTTTCTGAGCTCTTCACTTTCTCCTGCCACTGCATAAATAACTTTTATGAAGTGGTGATGGTCTTTTTTAATATCACTAACATGTTTTAATGCATTCTGGGTAAATCTCGCAGTGAGTCACCACCAAAATTGCTTAACTCTATGTCTTAACTCCCAGTATACCATTCCAAAACCATTATTTCACTCTTCCTCTTCGAAAGCTGGCTAACAAATAAAATGTTTTAAGTGCCAAACATTAGCATTAAGCCAGAAATGCATTTTTCAGCCAGTCAAACAATGGAAAACCTGGAAAGAACACGGACAAGTAGCATTGTAGCAGGATCAATAACATCCAGAGGACAAGAGGAGAACAGATCCCTGAGGGTCAGTCTGCTTGAGCTCCCTGACAATCAGCAAGGTGTAGGTACAACCTCTATCCCTGGCAGTTGAGGCACTTCACAAATAACAACATATTCTTTGGGCCTGATGGAAGGAACCACTTTAAACAACACTCACTCCCCAAAAAATCCCTGCTGCAGACAGCCTTGCAAATTATTGCTGTTGTTCCATGTGTTTGAAAAATGACAATAAACACTCATGGTTTCACATGCTTCCTTATCCCTTTTCCTCAGCTGCTTTATTGTGGGCTCTTCACAGCAGAAGCTGGGGGTGGGAGGGTGTCTTTCAATGCTCTAATGAAAAGTGCTAAACCAAATATGGCTTTGAGCACTGCTTTATTTTCAAAACAATAAAAGTCTACTTCATCCAAACACTGCTTGCTTGGTCATGAAAAAAAGCACTGTCTAGAATCTCCTCCTTTTCCACTTCTTTGCTGTAAGATTAGTAAATCTTTCACTGAGCTCAGCCCTAAAATGTATTGGACTCAGAAAGGATTCCTAATAAGCCTTCCTGAAGATGCCACTCTTCCCTGCACTCTCTGACTTTCTGCTGCTGACTCTTCCTTGCTTTGCCCACTCCCAGTTTCCTGGTGTGTGACGTGTCCTGTGCGCATTTCCTCCTCTACCTCGAGTTCTTCAAAGCTGCTGCTGTTTGCACCAGAGCAAGTGCAGTGCTCAGGATCAACTCACAGAGCAGGGAAGGAAACAAGGAAAAACAAAGGAAGACAATCTGACTCAGACTGGCTGTGAACAGACAACAGTCAGAGGTTCCAGTGAGCAGCAGCATTCCTGGTCCTGGCCCTGCCAGCAGCGTGTCCTGCTGTCCTACAGAACAGATCGGTCCCTTCTCCCACTGCCAGAAATCCCTCCCTGTCCTCCCGCTGCCTGGCTGGCCCTGATCTGATATTTTAACTCTAAAACTCTCAAATTTTCCACTACTGTCCCAAAGAACGGGCAACTATAGAGACCAGCAGAGAAAAAGAGCCTGGGCTAAATGGTAAAAAGGAGAAAAAATAGTGAGAGTGCCTGTTTCCTCATTCTGAGCTGCTTTTCCTGCTTCTCCAGGATTATGGGTTACATTTTTTGTAGGTGTGAACCAACACAGGTTACATCTGCTTACACAGGGCTGGCATCACAAACCTTGTAACCACACAAATCTCTAGGAGGGATTTGCAGCCTTCAACTCTTTGTCATCTCCTCAGACACGCTCAGTAAGCACTGCCCCAAATGCTTCAACCAAACCTGACAAGCTACAAGAGAAAGCTGTGGAAGAGTTCTCTAATCTGACAGAAATAGGTTGCAGGGATGAAAATGGCCACCTGCCCAGAAACTACTGGAAACCACAGACAGAACATCTTTGCCAGATTCAGCTGAAGTCTGCACCCATCTCTACCTCCTCATCAGCATCCATCAGGATTGTACCCTCCAGCAAAGCTGGATTCACACTCCAGCTAGAATTTCTTGGGGAATGTTCACACAGCTTCTGCTGCAATACAGAAACCTCTGGCAGAGACAAGCTCCTGGGAGCAGCAGACTCTGCCAGCAAAATGAGCTTCAGTTCATGGCCCAAGAACCTCTGAAGTGGATGAAATGATGTAAAAGCAGAAACAGTTGTTCTGTGGATCTGGAATTACAGAGCTGCTGATGTGACCAGGATGTGGGACAGTGTACCAGGCAATGCAGAGCAGAGGTGGAGGTAAGAAGCAACCCTCTTGGCCCTTCATCCCACTACAGGGAAGCAATTGTGGAAGCAGCTTCTTTGATTTAGTGCCATCCTACCTGTACTTTGCACAGGTACAAACTGCTGAACAACAAATTAACAAAGGCCTTTAACCTCAGCCTGAGCAAGAGCTGCTGGAGCCACATCTCAGTGCCATTCTCTGTCCTTTCTTGAAACTGTCTTCCCAGAAAAGCAGCTCCTGTGCCCCAAAACCTGCCTGAAGTACCTAAATCACCATTTAATCTCCTGATTGAACAGTTATAAGAAGAAAAGGTATCTTCAGGACAGTTTTAGATATGGAAACATGCTAACCACTGGCAGTAATTAAAATCATAAAGCTCTTGAAGAATGATACAGACTTTCCAAGCAAGGAAAGAAGCAACAGCTACAGCAGTGAGTGCTGAGAAGCCTCTGCTGTCATTTCAAATGTTGTGTTATTTTAATACAATCTTGCTTTTATTTTCACACAGAATCCAGCCCCCGTCCTGCACTGGTAATTTTATGCCTTCTAGAATGCAGAGAAACACTCAACATTGTGATGACCACGAGCCCCACTCCAAAGAACTGGTGATGACACGATGTTGTCAGCACCACTTTTAATATCCATTCAGCTGGAATGCTGAACAGGCCAGGGGACCTTCCCCACAGACGTACAGAAATAAAAGGCCTCTGTTTGCTCCTGTAACAAAACCAACCCATGCATTAAAAGGAGATTCAAAGCAAAAGGAAACTGTACTTCAGAAAAGCCAATGCCAATGGAGAATCAGGTACATTGTTCCAAGATCAGGCAGCCTTTTGTGTGAGCTGACAGAAGATGCTGCTGTGTCCGAGTCCCTCTGACTCACATCCTTTGTATATTTTCCATACAGACGAGCCCCTGCTCTCCAGCCCCACTGCCTTTCACATGAATTCACAGGAATCTGATGACACAGGGAAGTTTGCAGCTGGTTTTGGTGGTAAAGTCCCTCCCAGAACATCCACATGCACGTGCTCCTCAGTGCTGAGCACAGTGACCCTCCCCCCAAAATTCAACCGAAAAGCTGCAAGGAAAACAGTCCTGTAGACTCACCCTAGTTAAATTCATAATATTTAAGTGCACAGAGCTCTCTCCTTTTTTTTCTTTTTAAGGCTAGAAAATGAGGTTATTGTGGACAGCTCAGGTACCTTGTAGATGCTTCTGTGGGGTTTGCACTACCAATTAACTCTCCCAAGTAATGAGGTACAATCCCCCTGAGAATGCCTGCTTCATCTGTGATATATTCCCCACAGGAATGTGGAAATCAAGCAGCCAAGGTTCAGATTAATGAGATTTTGGTGAGATTTTTTAATATTCTTTGAGAAGCTACAGGAATAAAAATTTGACATGGGAGCCCTTCTACTGTTTTCCTCTCTGGGACAAATGCTATATAATCAGTGCAGAGTGTTTTAACACTAAGAAAGGCAACAATACTTTTTAATCAGTGCCCACGTAAAGCTATGTCTATTAAAAAGTTCAGCTAATTTCTGCAGAAAACAATGAAGACAAATGACTGTTGTGAATTAGTTTAGGGCTAGTATAAGGTGGCTCAGTTTCTCACATATTACAGATAGCAAATTTTATAATTTATTCTGGCTTTTATTCACTGCCACTGCAATAAAAAAACCCAACAATCTGGCAGCAATATAAATGGTTTCCCATCAACATGAATAGTGTCAGTGTGTGGACCTCTATCTGTTTTCACTTGAGCTCAAGTAAATCAGAAGTTAACCACTTAAATGTGAATTACACTGATACAAGTTTAAGAAGGAAGGAATCAGACCCAGACATTGATTCTGCACGACCTTTGCTAATGAAACCAGCTCTGCCATTGTTTACGAGCTCACTGAATGCTCTCACAATCACTTGGATACAACAAACAGCTCTTGCAGATGGCTGACTGCTAAAGAGGAGGGGGAAAAAAAGAGGTGTATAATGGCCACACTAAAAGGCTTTGATAACAACACGTCAACTTCATAAACTTGTGTCCTGCAGGAACACAAGTGAACATTCAGCCGGCCACAAGCAACAAAGGAAAATGTGGATGACATCACCAGCCCCCGAGTCTGCTGTGCCCTGATCCAACAGCATGATTCAAAACTGAAATCCAGGAAATTTGTCAACAAGCATTTCCTCAGCTCAGAAGAATCCCCAACTGTTGTGGCTTTTACTCTGCACCCAGCTGGTTGTCACCCAGACACTGAAGGGGAGGACACGGAGCAGATCAGTGCTGTGTTCTATCAATTCCAAATCGATCTAACCAGTCACTGAGCAGAGCCTGTGTCAGGTTTAGTTCCCAACAGGGACAGGAACAGATCCCTGGCATCACACTCAAGCAGCTTCATCCCTTCCTCCTGCACAGAGACCTTCCAGGCTTCTTCAAGCACAGCAGAGCAACCCCTGCGAGCCCGAGTCCCAGAGGGGTCCTGAGAAGGGAAACCCTTTGGTGGCTGTGGAAAGAGGTTCTTCAGCAGTGGGAGCTACATGAAGAGCCAAGAACACCATTAGATGAATATTCATTATTCAAAGCAGGATTAAGAAGTAAATGGTGGTTTGAGGATGTAATTTATGAGAGAGAATGACACAATCCCATACCATTTAAAGAGCACCTTCTCAAACTGCCCCCGTACTTTCACACCCACACTTTTTCCTTTCCCCTAAATGTTGAAGAGCTGGGGAAGAGGCCTCATGCACAGAAACTGCATATGGATCCCTACCCGTTTTTTCATATATTTGTGAAAAAAATCTGAGCTATGGAATTCACAGAAAAAAAATTGCACACAGAACAAATGACTTCAGGGCACATTTTGCTCCTCTAACCAATGAGTAAAGTCATACACGGAGCAACATTTTAGTTTTCTGATCTGGAATCTTCTCACAGAAATACAAAGCTAGTTTTCAATACCAATAAGGGTATTTCATACACAGCTTTACTGACTTAACATTTTGATTTATCAATGAATTCAATCATTTTTCAGTAATTAACGTGCTGAAATGTTATTTCTAAAAACTTCTGATTTTAATCTTACGAACTGCAACATAACCTAAGATCTTTATTCTAGTTCCATCCTTTCAAAATCTACTTTTTGGCAGGTGTTCAAGGCAGCAAGTGTTTCTATAAACTGCAAGTGCAAATATGTCTCACAGAATGCTCTGCAAACAGAGGACTGAGGAGGCATTTAAGAAAACACAACTGAACAAAGCAGTGACCTGGATTACAGGGGTAATTTTGTTTTATACACCAGTATTTAAAAACAGGTTCTTTCTGGCCCAAACTCTATTCTTTCAGAGCATTCTGCTGGGTAATGTAACAGGGAATTGTCTTCATACTCTCAATTTTCTGGCTTTTAAGGGTCTCAGTCTAACAGAAAATTTAAGGGGTTTAAAAAAAAAATCACCAGAGAAGTGAAGAAAGAAACCAAATTAAAGCACGTGAAGTCACTCAAAGCACTCTACCCATGGCTGGCAATCCCCATTTTATAGATATGAGATGCAACACAAGGAAATGCAATCAGCCTCCCTAACTCACATCCCGAGTCAAGAGGACAGTCAGGAACAGAAAATCCTGTTTCTACCTCCTGGCCTAAGCACCAGGCTACAGTTCTTAGAAAAGGGAAAGAATATTCCCCAAAAGCCTGTGCCTATAAAAGGCAGGGTGGGAGAGAGGAGTGTCACTGAGGTAAGTCCTTGTTTGTGGGGATTACTGCCTGTCCCCCAATACCCCAGTGACCACCTTGTCTGCACCCATAATTAGAGCAAGCCCCTCAGTAACTGCATGAGGTCATGTTTTTCTCTCAAGCAGCAGTAAATTACCATGCTTGTTATCACTGTCTACACAGAGTCCCTCAAAAATTTGATTATCTCCAGGGCACCCTTCGCTATTTTGTCATTTTCAGTATCACTCTCACTATAGTAGGAAAAAAGGCCAAAAAAATTCAGCATTTAGGGTTTGAGAAACAAAGATATTAATGCATTAAGGGGGGAAAAAGGAGTGAAAGAAGCACATCATCCTGGAATTGCCAATTTTCTGTATCCTTTGAGGATTAGATCCAAGCTTATAATTTCTGTGAGCAATTATCTAAATAGAAATGCTCTAATTGCACTAGGATTGTGTTTTCTCTGGAGTGTTATTTCTTTCAAGTATCCTGCTGTTTATTTATATTCAGCTAAATAAAAGGTGTGCTGAGTTACCCAGCGATTTACACCACGGTGGGGACGTTACCAGTGGCACCCAGGAGATTGCTGGGGTAGCACAGAAAACCCTCCAGGCTCTTCTAACTTCCTAGAACTAAGCCCATGCCAGTCTCTGCCTTATAAACTCACAGTTTAATAAAGAAAACAAAGCCACTCTTCCTGGATGATTGCCAATGAGCTGCTTTGTTGCCTCTGGAATCACTGCCAGCTCGGGGAGAAGTAGGGAAAAAATCAGGTATGATGCACAACTACCCAAGGAAAACAGCTCAGCCAGCTTGGAATTCCATGTGTCAAACACATGGAATTCCATGCAGCAAACACATCGGAGGAGAGGCAAAACACAGCCACACACATTGTTCCCTCAGCAGGGACAGCAGGTTACACTGATCATTTCAACGTGTCTCGATGGCTGCCATAATCAATATTAGATATTGATTAGATCCACTGAGAAAGGATGTTTCAATGGCTGCATAATAAATACTGGATATTAATTAGATCCACTGAGAAAGGATGTCTCAATGGCTGCATAATCAATATTAGATATTGATTAGATCCACTGAGAAAGGATGTCTCAATGGCTGCATAATCAATATTGGATCCACTGAGAAAGGGAACAGCACTAAGACAAACAGCCAAGGCATGAAAGACCCAACACTTATGAGAGTTTCATACCCAGAAAAGCAAAAGGGTTGGAAGGGTTGGAAGGTTTGGAAGATTGGAAGGGCTGGAAGGTTGGAAGGGTTGGAAGGCTGGAAGGTTAGAAGGGTTAGAAGGGTTGGGAGGCTGGAAGGGTTGGAAGGTTGGAAGGGTTGGAAGGTTAGAAGGGTGGGAAGGTTGGAA